>NC_080706.1:17072083-17760000 GCF_943734765.1 Anopheles ziemanni
ATCCTTGCGGAAACTTGTAATTAAACCAAGATATATTATACATCTGTTTCCGGGCACGAATTAACATAAACCTTATCCACTGTAGCCCTTTTTCTTATAACGCATGATTTATCTGCTGATCAACAAGCTTGTTTTTGAGGTTTGCAAAATTCGACAACTTTACAAACAAAAAGAGTTACACATTCCATTCCTTGCCATACCTTATTGCCGTATTGGGTGGGGGAATATAAATAAATTCATTCCTCTTCACTGCAACTATATTTTTAAACTAGTACTTTCCTTCATCCCACTCTGGCACGCTTCACGCCCTTGAGGTGTTGTCAGCTATTAAATAAATCTCGGTTGGTGGAATAATAAAAGTAATATTTAAGAAAACGTGTGGGGAAAACAGGCTATAATATTCATATTAAATGGAGCAACACTTAAAAAAATGAGATCATATCTGTCATACAGAGAAGTTTTGTATCAAGTAAATATGATTATACTTTTATATTTTAAAGAATACTCCAGATAAAACATAAACAACATCACAAAATGGATATTAAATACACTTTCGTTATTCCTTAGAGCATCGTTTGTGCACAAAGGATTAATTGAATTTAAAACCCAAAGCCGTAATCCAAATTTAAGGTATGCCAGAATGGTAAGTGCAATAATCAGAAAACCACGAGATTTCTTCTGGGCCTGATAAAAGTACAAAATGCAGTGCCACGTCAACCTTATATGATTTGAATAAATTTTCCCGAAAACTAGGCATAATGGCTGAGAAAAAACCCGATTACCAGACTTTCTTTTATCCCGGATGGTCGAAATTGCTCCCATAGAAAAAAAAGGACGGATCCTGCATGGCGCAGGTAAACGGGACTTCACCGTCATAAGGAAAAGAATATATAAAGGATATTATTGATGGTGCATTTTTTGTAGTTATATTTGTTTACCTTTCAGGTCAGTGAATCTAATACTCTCACATTTCTTGCAGAAGGAAGCAAAGAAACGATTGTGCGTCCAATCCTTGCAATATCCTTGCACATTTTAATCACTCTCCTTTCGGAGCTATCAAGTTATCTCATCTCGGTCCGAGCTCCCCCCGAGATTTCCTTGCCACCCGTCGTAGAGGAAAATAATTTTAATCCAAAGTGTGGCAAGGGAAAAGACCAGGGGGGAAAAAGGAAAGTGAAAAGTTGCAAACAGGGTGCTGTTGCTAGCAAAAAAGCAGTATAAAGCAGCACCGCCCAAAGTATAATTACAAAAGGCAACATAGTTGGTGAACTGGAAAAGAAGGAAATACATACAGACCCACACATACACATACACACAAAAACGCACAGGAAAATAAAACAATTGTTGGCCCACGACGGCGGATTGCAAGCAATTCACATGGACCGCGGCAGCAATCCGCGATGGTATTTTTGCGGAAGTGGGAACCAACACAGCACCAGCCGAGAGCAGACTCGGGCTGGAACTGAACGAGTGGATAGAGACAGAAACAGACGGAAAGGAATAAAAATGCAAGAGAAAGTAAGAGCGCTCGTTATAAAATGTGGATCAACATTGTGTTTTTCAAGCGCCCAGCTTCGCACAGCATCATACGACAATGCGTTCTGAGTTCCTTCGGCGGCTACTTTGTTGCACGCCATGTAGAAATACAAAGAGAACATATCATTTTTGGCCATATGGTTAAGCATAATAAAGACTATCGGCAGGATTCGTGCATCGCTCATTCAGATTGCAAACCGGTTGTCGTGCCGTGGAAAAAATGCTACTTACCGGATGTTCTCGATGGCAGCGGAATTCGATTGCCCTTCCGCCGGGACCGCCTGACGTACGATCGAGACGACGTGAAGGAAGCGCTGGGCATTTTCTTGTGTAGTTTGTTGACTCCTTTGGGGCACCAAATTCAACCGCTGGCGTACAAGCAGACCCGGAAGGGACGAAAATATTCTCTTCTTTTCTGTTATCAGCTCCACAGCAACAGCGGGCCCCCTCCGACTTCGTTGGATTAAGTTTCTTCGAAACTGCACTATCTGTTATGCATTCCGCATGCGTTAGGAACACGGAATCAGCCAAAGTTGTCCTTCTTTCCTACAATTCTTCTAATGCTGCAATCGAAGTCCGGTGCAGTATATTTTTCTGGGGAATTCCTTGGGGTCCAGTAGCTTCCCGTTGGACTTCGTAATCAATATCGTTCGGGAGATGGTTCTGGTGCCGGTGAAGCACTCGATATGATCCTTGATACAATCAGTCAACGGTTTTCAAAGGATGTGCGTATGTTTTTTTTCCTTTAGCTGCTTTTGATGCTGTTTAGGTTGTGCGAGAACTGTCAAGTGGCAGATCGGCAGCGACTGGAGACACCATCCTCATCTAATCCAGGGCATACGTAAGAGGACACACTCACAAAAAACACATATATGACCGCCGTGTCGGAATCACCTTAGTTGGGATGGTTCATCTGACTACTTTTTGCACTGCAAAGAAGGGTCGATAGCATGGTTGCTCCAGCGGTGGAAACCATTTTCCACCGGGTTGGGTAGTGTTCCCGGACTAAGGCAGCTTCCTCAATCTTTTGGCCCAGTTATGCTCTCTCTCTCTCTCCTCGACAAGGGGGACTGACACAGTCGGGAAACCTGAAAACAAACCGCAACCAACAGAGAAAGCGTTGAACAGATCGAACTTTACACTGGACTAGGATAAATGTGCCAGAACCGGGGCAAGGATATACCACTGTCTACCACTCCGCGCACGGATGATGCAGTCCCGAGCGTTTCAGTGTTCGTGTGTCCCACCGGGAGCAAAACCGTGTCCGTGCCCCGCGAAGGGAAAAAGAAAACAAACAGCTTTTCACACAATAGATACACCACAGTGGGAAAATGTCCTTTCACGCAAACACCTTTCCATTCAATCCTTTGTACTTCGGGTACACACCGTTTGCGATGATGACACTGTTGGAGCTCGCAGAGAAAGAAGGCCGATGCGAGATTTACGAACGGTGGCTTTGGTTGAAAATGAGGGTTTTCGGCACAATCTTTAGGCGTTCGTTCACCACCTTGCCAAACAAAGAAGACTGTGGCTTCTCAACATACTGAGCGGCGATGACGTTTGCAGCGACAATGTTTGCTGCGATGCGGCCATTTTTTTGATATTTAAAACATCTCGCTCTGCTTCTACCACCGCTGATCCTTGATTCTCACGACGATGTTTGTTGCTGCTAGCAGTAGCACGAGAGGAATGTGCAGTTATTGTTTTTTGTTTCCTCTTCTTCTCTCTCCTTCCGCGCTACCATTGACCCGTACCGTGCCGTTCATTCCTGGTTTCGGTTGCTTGTGCTCCTGGGGCTCCATCAGCTCCGGGTCGTAGTGCACTGGGTTGCTTCACAGTCCCATTTTCACCGAGCTAACTTCGGTTGTTTCTGCCGACTGCGACAACACAAAAATCGAAAACGGGAAGGTTTGCAGCGTAGTACCGAAACCAACCATTTACTGGGCCTTTGGCAAGCGAACGGATTTTTGTCCCGTGTGTTCCGTGGAGAAACAAGCATACGCACACGCACGCACTCACAAAGGCGCACGGCACCACTACGCCAGCAGTGTTGTAATAAAAAGGGAAATAGTTTAGCTTGCCGTTCCGACGGCCGATGCGCTTGGGAGACTCCTTTTCTTGCTACTATGCTTTTCGTTCAAAAAAGGTGTCTCAGTTGCGCGCACGGGAACATCTGTCCTTTCCGACTCACTCACTCGCGCAAGCTGCCCCGTTCTTGTGTGCCGTTGTGCCTTTCCAAAAACACCAGCATTCGAGTGTACTTCTCGTTCGCTCACGCAGCCCTCGATGGAATGCTTTCTCGTTTTTGTTTCTTTGCGTATCGCTCGCTCTCGCTCGGCCCACCGGTCGTGCCCGTGTCCTTCCGTTTCACTTCCTCACCCTGTACACTCTTTAACAACTCGCCGCGCATACTCGCTGCCTACCTAGCCTACCTTCTACCCGCAACAACTCTACCAACACCAGACACATACCACACACACAAAAAAATCCTACCACTGTTTGCGACTGATTTTACGCACGGAAATTACCGTCGCTAGCACGTACGATATCGCAATCACACGCACGACATCTTCGGGCACCCGTTGCCGCACTCTATGCCTGCGATCGGTGCGAAAATCGTGATGCAAATTGCATAATTTTTCACAGACTTTTCGCACACGGCCAACTCCTTCTCGGCAGAAAGCAGTCAAACACAAAAGATTTTCACTGCCTGTGAGCCAAGGTAGATCCCAAAGGCTAGTTTGACAGTTGCAGGTCATTTTGACAGTTGCATTTCAAAGCGAACCGTTGAATCCTGTACACCTTTGTACAGTAATCATTTTAGGAGTAAAATTCTCCTAATTTTACCGACATAGTTATGCATTTAAGTTCTTAGACATGAATGCATAAAGTAAAAAGTACAAAGGACTCGCCAAATTATAAATTATGACTTTTTTACCTTTGCTTGTTGTCAGTTGTCTATGGCAGTTGTCTAACGAACGATTACAATTACAGAACCTGTTTTTCATACATTTTCGATTGTTTTTTGTATGGTAATACCCTTATTAGACAAGGAATGTATCTGTCATATTTTTCCATCCTTTTACTGTCAAAGTAGGCTCTGGCAGGGCGTTTGACATATAAATGATGACTGCTCGTGTAATAACGCAAAGTTCCACAAAATGGGTTTAGCAGTTATTTGATCTTTTCATGTTTGAATTTAGCGTATTGTTCATCCTAGAGTAACGAACAAAATCCGTTGCAAACAACAAAGCAAAAAGTAAACAAATCGCCACTTTGACATATAAATGCCAGTCGAAAGAAAATCGGAACCGGTCATGCCTGATTCCGATTTTGAGGAAGGAATGTATCTGTCCAGAGCGTTTGGCAGATAACTTCTGGAAAAATATGACAGATACATTCCTTGTCTAATAAGAGTATAAGCAAGATTACTTAACACTAGACAGGTTGCGACAAATAGAACATTTTTACCGGTTGGAGATAAAAAAATGAAAGAAAAATTTGACAAACAAGTTGGAATGGTTTGTTTACGGTCGGATTGGAATAACGAAGATTTTTTTCAATAATACTATTTTCAATCAAAGAAGGCTTTAACCAGATTATTAAAGTTAGCGGAGGGACAGATTCACAGTTCCACGAGAGCAGGTGTTAAGAGAACTCGAAATCTATTGAACACTATCTTTGAGTTGATTTAAATTTGTTGGTTCATACTAATAATTTCATCTTCTACAAGATTGTTCCGTTTGTTACGGTAGTAACAACAAAAACCATGTCTTAGTCTGAGAATGACTGTGAATGTTGTGAATGACTAGAATGTTAATGTATAGTGCTCATTGCCGTATCACCGACGAATACAGATATTTTCCCATTTTTCTAAACTCCGCCAATAGCTCCGTTGCTTCATTTTACCTTTATTTTGCTGCACGTCTTTAAATGGGGCATTAGCGTACGACCTTTCTCACGCAGCTTTGTGCTATCATTAATCTGAAGGTTGATCGACTCTTTTTTTTTTGCCATCGATAATTTCCTTTACGAATTATCTGGCTATCCATGTCGCGGGAAGAGGCCACATGTAACTGATCTAGAACACCGTCTCATATAAGCTACTTCATGAGTATCAATTCACAAAGGCAGGTGTAGAGAGAGTTTACTATGGAGCATGTCCGTCATGAGGCCGAACTTACCATCGTTCAACATTGCAAACGCGTTCCTGATTTTCCCTATCGTAGTTTGCAATTGAGTACCGGTGTGCCTGTAGCCGGGCTAAATCCTCGATCAACTTCGTAAACGGTTTTTACTGGGGACGTACAAATGAATCAAGATCAACTCATTGTACACATTGGGTCCTTCCTCCGATTCTACGATTTAGAGCAATGTTGTTTCTCACATCTTACGCTTATTACAACCTATACGGCCATGGTCCAAGTAAACCAAAAGAAGATTAAAAGAGAAGCATTTTCATGCGAGCAACTAAATAATCTCCATCGTTCCTGCAAACCACAACACCACCGTTATTTTGACAGACAAATTGTAAACAAGATATCCAAAATGGTTCCGAGCAAAACTGCTCTGTCGCAACCTGTCTAGTGTTTAGTAACCTTGATGGTAAGGGTTGCCTTCGAATTCGACTTCGTACGTACGACGGATAGCAGAAGAAACAGGCAGCACTGATGAAAACCAAAAATAGCACAAATCAATGGAAATTTTAATGAATATTCGAATGCCCACAATTTTTCCTGCGTTATCACAAAGAAAAAGCCGAAGTTTTAACTATTGGCTAGGAAGTGGGATTGAAGATAAACAATTTTCATTGAATTATCTCAATGCTTATACATTTGGTCTTCAACTGTCAAATTAAAAACTTCAGTTAAAGAGATTTCATTTGTTTTGTTTTCGAAATGGAGGTTATTTTTTGATGATATTTCATTTTTGTTAAAACATCAATCTTATCAATGAAAATTTCATTTAATTCAACTAGCGATACAATTTACTTTTTTTCTAAATTGTCTCTAGCTTACTCCGTACCTAGCAACTATGTTTAAGAACAAGAGAAAGCATGGTTGCCGAGGCCCGTAGCCAAAGTTGAGTAGGAAAGCATTATTTCGCCGAATAATTTAATAGTGAGCTGGGTTATCTATCGAATGATAACAGAAAAAGAGCGATTAAAATATTAACAATGAAAGAAAAACACGATCCGACCAAATAAACCAATGCTTTCCTTCGTTCTTATGCGATTTACAAACAGAACAAACTTACCGATTTAATATTTTTTGCGAACATTTATAACAATTAAAATTACTTTTTTTTCGGACACACATGTTACAAAATTCCTTGATGTGTGAAAATCGAAACAAAATTCAAAAGATACTTTTTTTATAAATAAATCAATGATTTTATTTTTTTCTTCACTTCTCGCATGGCTTGGTTCACTCTTTTTTTCGTTCACTTGCCACACCTCGAAATGTTGCTTATAATTGCATGTTTTCCTCCCTCATTCCTTAAACAATGTTTCACATACATTCATTCAAAAACTGCTCCTTACTTGCAGCCTTTTACAAGCTTTACTATGTTCATTTCTTATTTCACTCTACAGTCATCACCTCCCTTCGCCCCACCTTGATTTTCTCATTTGTCGATTTGGATCTTAACAAACTGATCTCGTCTTAGAATAGAATAAAATTATACACAAAATCGATGGACAATCTCTCGCCGCCGCCGCCTTCCGGCATTTCTCGACGACGCAATGCTGATTTGCAACTCGCTAGTCTTTGTCCTTAATTCGGCTGTTCGTTTAGTTTGTTTTCCCTTTCTACTCTTATTTGGTGACAACATCCTACTACCGCGCTTTACTTATTGGCCTTTCACCGAATGGATATTTCTTTTAAACTGTGCATTTGCTTTTCCATCTTCCTTTCAGTATATATATATCCTGTAGTTTTATTATGGATCCTTCGAGTGGATACTATTCTGTGTTTTCTATCATAAGAGCAGGATTTGGAGTTTAGACAGGAAGTGATGGGGGTTGCGGGGGACTTGTCTAAGCATTTAGAATGTATGCGATGTGCAGAGAAGATATCTGTGTTGGGTGTACTATCAAAGGACAAAAAACATATTATAAAGTTCTTAAACCAATTTAATCAACCGATTCACAATCATCTTCTTATGCCCTTACGGGTTAGGTTTAAAAATAGTTTCAATTACACTATAGTTGGAAATTTTTAGGCGTGTTTTGATCTGTTATCTGTCTGTTAACTCTAGTAGTTTGCTGGTTTGCTTGTTTTTTTTTCGAGGACGATATCGCGTCATGCTTCAGTCTCGGTCGGGATAGAAAGATCGGGACGATGCAATGGGTGTAGAGTTTTGAGTGACTGGGAATTCTTCTATGGGTTTTATGCTTGCACTTCCGCCAGTGAAGTTGCAGTGAAATATCGCAGCACGCGCAGGTCCCCACCGTATACTTAAAATTCTACGATTGATTTCTTAACAACTAAAAAGTGAAAGGATAATTATAGCAAAACGAGGATATGGGGAGAAAAGGATTGCGGTGTGTATGTATATATGGAGAAATCCCTTTCGATCACCGAACAACAGTTCTACGAACGTTTTGCGAGTGTCAAAAAGGACTAGAGTTAAGGAAAGTAGAACACGATTGCACAAACGAGTCGTTCCAATTGCAACTTTATAAAAATGTGGAAAAGCGTGATAAAGGACTGTTTTCCTTAAAGTATAACTAAAATATAAATTAAAGTATATATAGAAGAAAAATATACAATAAAGAAGAAATTACTACGATGAAACGAACGAGAATTACGACAAACGGTGTATGTGTGTTGTTTATGCCTGTTCCACTGTTTTAGCTTCTCTTCCATTTCTTTTCGCTCGACTGCGCGCTTTTCCTGTGCCAAAACCTCGATCTCGTGAACCTACAGTTAAGGTTTCCTCTTAGCTATTGCGCTCTTGGTGTCTGTTTTACATCAGCTACCGCTTTCGTTTGTCCCAGACGGGCCTCTGATTAAACTTTTTAAACAGTTTTTACTCGTCTTGCTAAGGCTTCAAAACTCGCACTCGCTCTGTGGATCAAGCCTTTAGGTGCCTCTAACTTTTATCCTTACACATTCGCTTTCGTTTTACTCTTCCTGATTCTTTACACTTTTTTGTTCACAACACATACACGCGTTGGCACACGGGCACACTCTATTTCTCTTTACTTGATGACATCGCATCACATCTTTGTTTGCTTCGCTTTTGCAAGTGTTTCACTTCGCTAGGTGTATGGAGACGCCTGTGAGGAAGGATGATGGTAGGGAAAGGCGCTTGCTTTTGGGCAGGAAATGAGAGGGATCTAGGGGGCGGGAAGGAAATAGGAAAAAGGATGAATTATCGTTTAAGGGGAGATATTTTGCAATAAATAATTTAATTCGTTTAAAATCGTTCGTCGTTTTTGCCGGGTCGTATGAAAATCCAAACACAGACCTGAGAGCGGCATACGTCGACGACGCAGGGTATGGGAAAACAATTTACAAAAATAAAGAACATGGAAGCCTATAAGACGGCGTTCCAAGAGGTGGGATTTATAAAATTATTCAACATAATTAATGTGCATCATTTTAACAATACCAAAAGAAATGAAGCAAAAATTAACGGTAGATGGAAAAATGTCTGTGCGGTTGTTGGTGTGTGTGTGTGTGTGGGATGGAATGAGGTGCAACACCGCATTCCATCCTTTTGCTCGGGGGGTCGTCTTCGAGAAGGCGGGGGTGGTGATGTTGTATGCGTCGCCCCCACGAGGGTTGGTTTCCGCTTTTCCGTTCAGGGTGATACTATGAGTGTGCGTGGAACGTGATAGCATGGTCCTCTTTTGCTGCGGTTCCATGTGTTTTTTTATGTGCCAATTGCATGCGTGTTGTCCTCTCTAGCATTCAGTACCTCTTTTACCAGTCCAGAATTTGCTTCACTTTCTGTTTTTAATTGGAAAGGGCTCAACAACTCAATGATGAAGGTGCAATAGACCTTTGCACCTTATAAGATAAAAAAACAAAGCATACATAACTAGTCGTTAATTTTCAGTTGTAACATATAAGGGTAATAAATAAAAAAGTGTATGTTAATCAACTGAAATGCAACGACAAAGAGAATGAAGGCTAGAAAAATCAAATATGCCTTCACACCCATATTGCAAAATGCTTGAATGCACTAGCTCTGTTAATGGTTGTCTCAAAGCGTGCGCCCAAATCCTGGTTGGAGGGAAGAGTCAACCGATCTCTTGTGCGTAAAAAGGATCAATTTTCCACCATCCAATCTTCTTGGTTTTATCCAGAGATATCCAGATCCCCTCACCACCATTCCACAACGAGCCAAAACAGGATGCCGAGTGTGAGGTGGGGGAAAAACACGTTTACCTGTGCAATACTCTTGTTCTCATCCTGGCTACGTAGGTAACGGCCACAACAACTGCCGTACCCCAATCCTTTCGAACCCTATCCGATTCACGTCTATAACACCTTGTGTTCAACGTCTCTTGTTTCAATCATCCTTGCCACAGCATTCGCTCTTTTTCTACTGTTTCACGTCTTTGCTTCATTTGTTTCGATTCATCGCTTTCTCTCTGTACTATTCTTTTTAAATAAATTTAATCACATTTTTTTACTTTCTTCAACTCCTTTCGTCTACTACTCCTCCTTTACTGTAACACTTGTTGTTTCGTTTTGTTTTTGTTCCTCGTAAACTAATAATATTTATCAGATAAAAAATACTTCTTTTCCTAGCATGTCGTTTTGTTGTTTTGTTTGTTGCTTTTGCTTTATCACCTCACTCGCTACTACTTCTTCGAATACCTGTAATTTCATCTTTCGGTCACTTCTTTTACTTGTAAGCGACCGCACATTCAGCTTAACGATGTTGTGTCTAGCGAATGTTCATGTTTCCTCGCTTTAAGATTCTCGTATGTGCCCCTTTTGTTCGACACGCGTTCACGTGTGCACCGCGTGTGTACGAGAATGATGAAACCGAAGCGGCCTTACCTAGTGACTGTTGCGGAAAAGTCATGGTTGGCGTACGCTCTTTGTTTTTGTTTCACTCCTGCTACAATCCAAATGTCCTTCGACTTGTGAAAATGATCGAAGGAAATAAAGATATCAGGGACGTCAAAAACAAAATCATTATACACATTAAAAAAAAAAGAATGTGTGTATAATAATGTATATATATAACTATTTATATATTCGAGATCAATAGCGGTTTTGATTTATAAATTAACATTAGCGCACCGCACTAAGAGAAGGGGGGGAAAGGGTAATTTAGGACCGATAGCCACAAGGCGGAAGATAATTATTGCACAACCTTGCCAGCATCGTGGTCATTTTTTACTTTTTCTTTGCGCAACACTTTTGTTTCATCATCTCGCGAGCACAGGGCTTTTATAACGTTGAGATTTCGGTTTTTTTCTCTTTGCGATCATTGCGATCTTTGCAATCGATCAGTTAAGGATCAATCCTCCCAGCATACGATCTCCCCTGCGCCAGTCCCGTAATGGGAATGATGGGTTTTAAAATGCATCGAATTGCAAGTGTTAACGGTAAATGTAGTACAAAGTTACCGAAATTTGTAGTTCATTGCGGTCCTGATCCTTTTTCTACATCATTGTTGGCTTTGCTTTTCTCACGGTTTACACTGATGATTAGCTTTTCGTTTAACTGTATCTACATTTTAGTCATATTCATTTCATATCCACCATTCGCGCTGGTTTCATATTACATATCCAACGATTCTCGATTCGCTTCACCATTTACGTTGGTTTGCTTTTATCTTTTATCATGCCACACTTAGAGACAAACACACTCTTCTACGAACAACACAGCTACTACGATGGGTGAGAAAAGGGTTCTGATCAAAACACAGGAAAAGGCTCACAGGGCCAAAAATCTACTGAATACGTTTCCTGCCTACTTCGATCTGTTTGCGCGCTGGTTGTGATTCTGCAATGTAGTAAACGTTACAATATTTTAAAAGTGGCATGCACAGAACGCACAAGTTGAATGGTGAGAATTAATGCTGGCGCGCCTCGATAGAAGTATTTGCATGGTCCTTGTTTCTATGTTTTTCGGTAATTTTTTGTTTGCTGTGGCTTTCCCTTTAATTCCTATAGCAAATAGCTAATGTGTTTAATAAGTTATCATTGTTTTCTTGTTGTAGTTGTAGTAGAAGTATTGTTGGCAGCAGCTATGTTTATCGTCGTATTTTTGTTCAATTTTAAAGCTGTACTCTACCGGAATTGAAATGATTTCTCCTTTTTGCATCGAATAGAAAAAGGCTTTTGCATTTGAGAATAAATGGGAGATGGACGCGAATTTGTGTATGCTTGGGGCGCGAAGGGTAATAAATGATGGATAGTTTGAATTTTTAAACCGTTACTATGCCTGTCCTCTCGCAACGTGTGTTACGCACTTCTGGTTTTGTTTTCTCTACACACTAATAACACATTCAGTACTGGCTTTACGATAACAGTGTTCTTCTTTTAACACTCAATTTTGCTCTACTGCGGTTAGTTTTTTTCTCTCATTTTTGTTTATGTTTCTACTGCTTAATTGTCGTATTTTTTTTTCTTTCAATTGAATTGAATTCAAAATTTAGTCCAAGTAAATCAATTGAATTTTCCGTTCATCAAAAAATCAAACAAGAAAATCAATATAATTCCAAACATTTCTTCTTCGGTACATAAACACAAAAAAACATTAGCAAACATAAACAAAACTGGTTTCTCTCCACTTGCTTCCTATAACTCTTCTTTCTGGCTGTTTGCTGTAAGTGCGCCGCAGACACTTTTCCTTCTGTTGGTTCCTAGCTTCCACACTACCAACCTAGGACTAGTTGGGATGGGGGTGGCCGCTTTTTTTTTGGGCATCGCGTAATTCTCGTCGTTCCTAGAGTTCCATGCATTTCTAAGTAATCGTACGCATTTATCCTTCAACACGCTGGCAGACCCACTTTCCAGCAAAACAGCAAAACCAACTGGTGCGCCGTTTTTTCTTTTTTTTTTTTTGTATGAAAGGTGTTGCGCTGTTGGTTGTGCTGCTTTCCCTTTTGCAATCCCGGAAAGTGGTTGAACCGTAAATAGTTGTTGGTCGGTCAAAATATGCTCACACCATTAGAGGTCGGTCTGCCATATCTGATAAACCCTACACAACTTATCTGCTAGGATTTTTTTAACCGTTTTGTATATTTTGTACTTTTTTTGATTTTCCTTTTATCTTTCTTTTTTGCGTGACTTTTTTGAGAGATTTTTATGTTTTTTTTTGTGTGTGTGTACTTGTTTTTGCTCATTTTTGGACTTTTTTTTCGTATGCTTTTTCCGTGCTTCTTCCCCTTCGCGAATCAGCTTTGTTCCGTTATGTTCACACTCTTCATTATTAATTAAGACCGCCATCGAAAGTACAGGCGTTTTGTCATTTGTAACAGGGGTTCCAATATGTTTCTGCGCGTTCGTTATCGTTCCAGCTACTTTTTGAATCTTAAACCTTACGTTACTCTTCTGTGCTTCTTCTTCTTTTTCTTCTTCCTTTCTTCCACCGACACGCGCAACGACTTCCTTACATTGATGATTGATAAATCCTTAACCAACGAATTAGACTGTTATCTTTTTTCTTTTGTTTTCTCTGACTGCTCTCGTCGTCCCATTTTCTGTCACACTTCGCCTCGATACATATTTATCAAATAAGTGTTAGAAATAAGCTTTTTTACTAATAAAAAAGGGAGGAAAACAAAATAAAATTAACATTACCAATCGAAGTGCTTTTCTGCTCCGTTGATGATGATCGTCCTTTAAGCGGGGAATGGGATGTGGTGGTCCGCTGTTTCCATATGATGATGTTTACATTGCGCGAAGAGCACGGTGTCTCTCCCGTACGTGATGATGATGTACACGAAGCTGCTGGAAACCATTCCAACGAATTGTCTTTGCCATTTGCCACCGATCAATGCAATACTAGAATGCTATGTTATTATTCGCCTGCCGTCTTGCTGCCTTCCAAAAGGGAAATCAATCTCTTTTCGGTCGTTGCAAACATCAACAAAATCGGTGCTCAATAACATAGAAGTAGCAGAGTAGTGTTTTTTTGATAGATGCAGTAGGGGTAGTAGTAATATTAGCCATGCAAATATACTCGTCCTTTACGTGTCTCTTTCTCAGTCTCGATCGTTCCGTTTGCTGGGGGAATCGTACGTCCATAATATGTGATCGTCCTCTTGGCATACAAAGATTGCTGCCTCACACACACACACACGCTGGTCTCGTGTACATCGTGATGTGTGAATTTTGTATTCGTTCGAAACAACGTTCTAGGAACCCTTATGTTGTTTTTCCCATCTCCCAGCTGTAGACCGAAGGAGAAGTAATAACCCCCCGGGTTCGCGAAATCCCTCGCGATCCCGGCTCCAGAGGGGCCTCTTACTCGTCAACGAACTGTTCACAAACGGCTACGATCGGTGACGTTGGCCAATCTTCGCCGTCGTCCTCGGAGCTTACACTACCCGTTCTGTTAATGGGAAAGAGGCAAATGATAAAAACCAAAAGGAACCCATGTCGCAGCTGTGTCTATCACATACCTGAATCTAAGGTTGTTGTTCATGTGACCGTGGGCTTGGTGATGTTCGGCAATCGTTGGCAGGTAGGAGGTCAACTTGTCAGTGGGGCGCAGAACGCGCATGGTGCGGGATGAAAGTTTCCACACCAGCCTCTGCTTGTACGGCATCTTGTGCTGGCCGTTGTAGAGCGACAGAATCTTCGTCACAATGCTGTTGCTGTAGAGGAAGCTGCTGTCGGGGATCTGCGAATGGGAAAAATATATGATAATTTTCTAAGTTCAATAACAACAGACAGCAAGCAACCCTCAGTGGTATTGGTATGAACACCTACCCGACAGAATTTTTGCAGCTGAATAGCGTAGTCAACGAGATCGTGGATCTGCTGGTGTACCAGACCGTTGTCCTTGTTGGCGCTGACGTACACATCCATCTGGGTGAAGATCATCACGAGCGCGAGCTCGGACGGACGAATGCTGGCGCAGCTGGCGTCGCAGGCGAGAATCTCCAGCCGCATCTCGAGATCGGCCAGCGAGATGGCCGACTTGAAGATTTCGGACAGCCCGAGTGCGTTCGCGGCGTTCTCGAAGATGTAGTAGAACAGCCGGATGAACGAAAGGGCCGTCACCGGTGCCAGGTTCATCTGGACGCCAAGCTTGTTGGCGACGATGTCGGCCATTCGCACCAGGTCTCGCGACGTACAGCGGCACTGTGGGGAACAAAGAGAAGAAGGCATTGAAGTTAAGCGGTGTAAATTTGCCAAAAATGTAAGGAAAAACCCCTTCATTTCATTAACAATACTCTAACAAAACCCATGCCAAACCACAGTTTCGCTTTTCGAAAGATCGATAACATGGTGGGTGCATGATTTCAAGCTTTATCGAACCTAGATGCTTTTATAACCTAGAGACCATTGTCAACTAAAAGAAGCCAGAAAAGATTTATTTTAAAAGGGCTTGGCAGTGCATGAGGTTCGTCTGCGACCCCTCCACCTATCACAAACACACACCTATCCGGAAAGATGGTGTAGCCTGCAATGTATATCAACACATTATCATCCGAGGGTAAAGTGTTTACTAGCAACGATGAGAGTTTACTTTTTTATGAGAAAAAAAACCCAACAAGAAATAGAAGAGTGAGCTCCAGAGGAGTTGTATGTTTATATTGCGTGCTATCTTCGTACTTCTCCTCCTGGTAAATTTCCGACTATTTGCCTTCGAAAAATGTTTACATTAGGCCGCGCGATCTCACTTGAAACATGGTGAAGTAGATTCAGTAACGACGTCAGCATTAAAATGGAAACCGATCGTCACAAATGGGCGAGATGAGCTTGGCCGCTCGAGTGCAAACACACATACACCCGCCGAGCGAGCACATTTTGCGAGCCGTGGCGATCTTCGTCGGATCGCCACACAGCAACCGGTCACATTTTGTTGACCATAGAAAATGTTGTAGTCAATTACGAACTTCGTAGCAAATCATCAAGTGTCCCCCTCGCGGCATGTGAAACCGTGGACAGTTCTGCCGATCGGCAACAATGTGTACCACAGAGAGTAAGTGCTGGTCGAGTGGGTGGACCTTTTAAATTGAAGCTGGCGCATGTTACAGCAGCATAACCTCCCTCCTCTTCTGCATGATCGTAGCGAATTGACACACAAGTTGAATACCCGTTTAAATTAAACACAAACTACTGTTGTGTAAAGAAAGGGGAGGGAGGAAGGGATGATGGGGAAGGAGTACATTTTCAACAGAAGCATATCAAGCGCATTGCACACGCATGGTTGTTGGGTAATAACATTCAAAGTCGCAGCCAAACCGTTAGGCAACGCGTAAACAAACACCACCGATCGGTCTCTCTACGGCTCATCGAATGGTGGTGGTTGGGAGATCGAAGGATTGATAAAATGTTATGATGTCTGCACATGTGCATGAGAAGGAACAACATATTGAGCGTCGGTGCAACGACGTATAGAACTAGTCGCTAACGTCCAATCTCTTAGGACTTTCGTTCAACTCTTCATTGCCATCCGCCGATGAAACGATCGTTCTTCAAACGAACGGGAACTGTTTCTCGTACTACGTACGTTTGTGGCATCATCCGCATCGTCGCAATTGAGTACAGCGATCGAAGGGCATCAGATCGCTCACACAAGCTCTAGATGGGTGGGGAACTGACGTAAACATCTCTGGAGTAATGGCCAATACTTTCTTACTGCTGCCTGCCTGTCCTTCCATCCATACAGCAGAGTTTGGTAACTTGAGCTAGCCACCACAGCCGCCGAGAGAGCCATATGTTTTAGCATTTGAGGAATCTATTTTCCGCGGGCGTTCTGTT
This sequence comes from Anopheles ziemanni, assembly GCF_943734765.1. Lineage (NCBI taxonomy): Eukaryota > Metazoa > Arthropoda > Insecta > Diptera > Culicidae > Anopheles > Anopheles ziemanni. The sequence continues at coordinate 17,088,531 of NC_080706.1, forward strand.
TCGTTGCTCATATCGAATCGATTTGAGGTTTTTGTACTGGGAACTGATGCTGTATTATTGGTGGACGGCGACATATGGTTCCCATTTGTCGCCACTTTCAAAACACAAAACGAAGCTGAGGCTGGAAGTGAAGGTCGTCATGAGCTTCTTGCATTCTTCTTCAACACACGGTGCGTGACGTATTCCTTGGTGTACCTAAAATAATATGCACCACGGAAAACGTTTCCAATAAAGTGAGACCATCATATGACGCAGCAATTTCAAAATTAAACAATATTTATTTAAAAAAAAACACATAAGTTGAACTGATTGTTGATAAATACGGGATAAATTAAAACTACGTATCGCGGTTGTTGAAACACAATCTGTTATTAGTTTACTTAGGTGGCCGCCGCTCCACAAACGCAGGACGGTATGGGATGTTGTTTTTGAGTATCGATTCCCGCGTTTACGAGGATAACACGCAATATGCTGTGTTATATGCACACAGATTACGTTCCACTCTTATTGCCATATTTGGCCATTTAATCGGCACACAGGCACGACGACCGACGGCGGGCCTTGTGTCTACCGATATGAGAGTGAGTCAACCGCGTAATACCATTCTCTTTTAGGAACAGGCTCGATGCATCACACACCATGCTACCCAACATCCAAATTCGATATGTTGCAGCGCAAAAGATGGCCCATGGAAATGGCGTCACGGTGTTTACTTCCAGTGTAATGTAAACAAGATACAGTCTCAATGCGCGTGATTAAATTCAACATTAAAGTTGTCCTTGGGAAAATTCGTTATCTTCTAGATTTTAGATTTAAAAAACCCGCACGGGAACTTACCTGTGAGATAGCAACCAAATCCTCCGTGTCGATGATCGGCATGCTCAGCTGCTGCACCGCCAGATGGAAGGAGCTGACCGAAATGCACGCCATGTGCTTCGGGCGGACCTTCATCTTGGTCAGGAAGCGATCAACCAAGTTAATGGCAGCGAACAGGACATCGTTCGGCAGCTCGTACCAAACCTTCAGGCAGCGCAGCACATGAGCGGCTCCGTCGCGGGTGCCGATCGTGATTTCGCCATTCTGGAATGAGAAACAGGACAGGGGGAAAAAAATGAGAACGGACGGCATTAGCACACGGACATATAGTTCAGAGCTTGGACATGATGGAACCGCGAGTCATTGGCCTTCCCCAAGGATGCGCGGTGCGGCGCACAGCATAAGTACATATTGTTGCTTCCACTTTGTGGCAAATCGGTATCAATCGGAGAAGAACCATACCATCACGTAAACAAAAGTGGCTTGAAAGTAGATGCGAGACCTCGAGAAAAGGCAAGACAACGTAAACCGATCGGGTGATTGCTTAATTGGCGTTAAAAAGAGACCCGGGAATAGGCAATCAAGATCGTGTTCGGGCAAAGTTTAAAATTAAATCACAGGAGTAAAGAAAGCAAACAACACAATCTCATCCAACAATCGAGGACATTCTTTTTCGCGTCGATTGCACGCAACAGAAAAAAGGCGATCCATGTTTTTATATATAAATATAAACAACAACAATCTCTTGCCCTCGACAATTGCCGAACTCAGCAGAGACGCAGCCTTCAGACATTGCCCAGAAAAATGAAAAACATGTACAGGAGATGCAAAGTTGTACAAAGAGAGTTTGAGAAACGGGCCTCTCGCCTCTATTTGGTCGCCATTGGAGAAACAACATCTACTCAGTGTGACCCGCAGATCACAACACACACCGATGGGATGGTGGATGGAGTGTTATATAAAATTGAGGTCACAAGAAACATCAATGATGCGCTGCGATGAAAATCCTATGGAAGGCACAACTGTCAACAACACTCCCCCCCCGCCCTTCCATCTTCCCAAAGGAATCCCAGCTTCCTCCTGGTACGCTTTAGCATTGGAAATCCGAAGAGAAACATCGGTGGACAATAGTGCACACGAAATCCTCCATTCGCCGAGGCGTGGGGTTGTGGGTTCGGTCAACCTTCGTTGAGATGGGTTTGAGTTTCTCTTCGCTGGGGAGGTTCAACGACTCGAGGCGAGGACGCGAGCTGGTTGGTGGGACGATGTTGGGAACGGCATACCAACAAGTTTGAGGAATTTAAAAGAGCCACAAGGTAGAGAGGGAAAGATAACACTTTTTGGAGACACACAGAGATGATGATGCTGACTGAGCATTGGAAAGCTTACATTGCATACCATGACGATTGCTTACGTAAAGGAGAAATAACTCTTTATTGCACTATGAATCAAAATCGTCCTTAAACCGACAAGAAGTGACAAGCGGTTGGGCAGAATTGTCCACGGCCCTTGTAATCAATTTAACGCTGACACCTGCTTTGAATAGCACCAGAGAAACCAGGGTCAGGCTGGCAGCAAATGTGGAACAGCGTAGAGTGTGTCACGTAGACCGACCTCAGCATAACACGTATGTGTCCATCAGCTGTGGACCGAATGTAGTGACGCACACACACACATACACACGTATGCACCATCAGGCCGTGCTGAAAATAATCAAAGGCAAATGATCGAGGAGGACTTTCTCGTTGGCAAAAACAACATCGATCTCAACAACTTCGTCCACCCCCTCCTCCTGCCCATCATCTTTGTTGTTTGTCTCATTTTGCATTGGCATGTCCCTTCCTCCCTCCCCGAGCCCACCATACCCCTCCCTGAGCAGTAGGCAGAGGGAAATGAAACATTTCAAGGCGAGAAAGGACGGCTTAAAACAGCTGCTAAAGACCACTCGGCTTAGCCGACCTTCCGTTTATACCTTCCCCCAACAACAACAACCGTCCTTCTCATCCTCCTCCTCAACGCCTACAAAATAAATCATTTATAAAATCAGTCAAGTACAACGGAAAGGATGGTTTGCGTCGAAGAAGGAAGTGCGGTGGTACCTGACCAAGCCAGTAGTGTGAGCTAAAAAAGGAACGATTCGTTAAGCACCGCACACACAAGAAGACATCGGACTTCCAAGTTTGCTCTTCACGCATGAATACATACACATGCCGCGAACTGAACCGTAAGTAAATGCAAACCAACCCACCTCCATCCTCCCTCGCCATCAAGAGGGAGGGATTGTGTATATTTTCGCATGTATGCACAACGACGTTGTTGTGTACGACCGTCGACGAAAATGAACAACGCCAGTGGGAGGCGGTGGGGATCGTAACACGATAAGACAGGCGACCAATAGAAACCACCATCATCAACTTCATACCATATGATGATGGTAGGGCTCTGTAATATTATCCAGATTAAAAACTGGTCCATTGCCTTCAGCAGCGCCAGCCGTCTGCGAATATTCCCTCAACGATAGGCAACCTAAAGCCGGTCCAACCAGTAACCGGAGCGACCGGATAAGTATGTCCTCCCCCAGGGCAAATAATGCTACCAACTACAAGTAGTAGCAGCAGTAGCCCAGGATCGAGTGGCACCCAGGCTATAGCCAGGCTCCTTGGGGATAGTTCCCTGCGGAAAAATAGGGGGTACACCGGACGGGGGGCAGGACCAGTTGTGTCGATCGAGCCAGTTGACATTGAAACCGAAAATAAATCTTGCATGCGTGACACACACAACCAACGAAGAGCGAGCGAACAACCAACCGACGGGGGTCGATGTGTGTTCCTCCTTTCCCTTGGATATCGCGCGCGTCTTGCAAACCCACGCATGGTCGCGTCGCGTCGTCGTACGTAATGAGTCTGCCGCCTCCGTCGTCCCTCGAAAGGTGTACCTTTATTATTATCGTCGATGTCGTTTCCATTGCTCGGGCAGGTTGGACTGGTGTTGCCATCGACATTTTATGGCGTCACCCTATGGCCCAGGCAGCATTCGACCAGCGCAAGACGCACACATCGACGGGCGAGAGAGTTTCTTGCCAGTCACGTACTCGCGAAAAACTGGTTCTTCCAGTTCGTCCAAAATAACAAACACAAGCCTGTTCCCGTCCCCGTCCCCTCTTTGACGCAACGAACGAATTTGCTACATGGCCTCCAAAAACCTGTTTGCTGTTTGTTTGCGGATGTCGTCCCGTTTTGTTTGTCTGTCTATTTGTAATTAGGCCAATACTAATCGGAAACGAAGAAAGAAGGATGAATTTTATCACGATCATTTCTTCCTCCTTACCTACCACAAAATGCAACGTGCATTTTATGTTTTACATTCGCTAAACCTACTTGTGCATCTCGTTACGTTAATCATTCCTGATGGGTATCGTTTCTTTGTGCATTATTTTTAATTTAAATTAACCCGCTTTGATCTTCATTATCTCCCTGACGGGGAGAGGAACAATATGACATTGTTTCCCGTTCCTCAAGCGTGCGCCACCGACCACGAACACAACCGTGCGTGACGGTCACGGATGGCGCCCCACGCACAGAAGGGATGATCGTACAATCGCCCAAAAAAAGGGAAATATCGTTGGTTTATGGAGAGTGACACCAAGCGGCGGGCACCAATGCTAAAACATGGTGTCGTTCTCTCCTTGTTTATGTTACCCTTTTCAAATGAAAACGACTATCATCCCCCACAGCGTTTCACCCACTTCCGTTGTGTGCCCGAATGGGTAAAACGATGGCGCGTTGAAGCGTGGAGATTATATTCAACAAACTAGCAAAACTCAAACTGGAACATGTGTTGGGTTGGTTCGACTTGTGCTGATTCGACTCAATTCGATTGTGTTTCTAAAACATAAAAAAGGAATCACAAACGCGCTTAAGGTGCTTTTCTATTTGGCGATAATCTGTAGCCTTAGATTTTCGCTTTATTAGCATGTTAATTTTATCGTCCAGACCCAACCCCGACATTCGCTTCCAACGCTTGGGCAGAACGAGAATCAAACGATCGAACGGTACTTGAAAACTAGCGGCAAAAGAACCGTGCTCTGCCTAACGCCTGCGTGTTATTAGAGAAAAGAATAACCACCCTTAACAGTAGCAACATGTGGAAGCAATTATCTTACGCTAGCTACAGTACCTCGAAGAGTCGAGAGTAGTAGTAGATTTAACACTGGGCTTCTTCTAGGCCTTCCCAGTAGAAAGTCAGCACCGTCTTTATTCTCCGCTCGAAATGTTCCTTCCCTCGAGCAGGAAGCGGTGCTGCTGCTAGAGCATACATCTATTCGAATTTTATGCCTCCCTTCCGGGCGCGCGAGTCCGCCGCGGGCCCACCCGATGAATCCCATTCTTTTTCCGCACCAGTGACGAAGTGACGAACGTTGGCACCGTTGGAACGTCGCCGACGGAACACAATGTGGAGTAGTAATGTGGCGTTCTGTATATCTGCACTGACTAACATGACGCACAACACCATTGTATTCTGTTGGGTGTAAAGCGGGGCGCAACGGGGCTCTTTTTTTGTCTAACAATCGGGAGCGACACAGGAAGTGCGCCCCTGGTAGAAGAACAAACCCTTCAGTGTATCTGGAGATCGAGAACAACGATGGATAGTTAGAAATAGACAGAACAAAAAAAAACATTTGCACAACAACCTTTCCCGGCGCTTGCTGCCATTTGAACCCAGAAGAGGTTGGGTCATAAGGAAAGGCCAGATTCGGTGGGTGGAAAAAAATGTAGAAAAGAACTCAACAGAATTGAAGGCAGAGATATTTCATTCATTTGTGCTCTTGAGAGTGATAAGAAGTATGTTGTTTACACGTTTATCCCCTCTTGCTGTGTAGACAAACAAGTCGAGCCTAAGCACTGGTAGCATTTAATGGTCGCTTACAGAATGCCCAACCATTGACGCTAATTACAACAAGCTGCTGACCAACTCGTCGTAATCATCCTCTTTAGCGGTCTACTTATACTTGCACTAACCCTCCCCTCACCGCAAGGTACACGAATCAAACATGCAACTATCGAACGCACGCAAGAAACGTGTACATCCGTGAGAGCGCTTCTGGTGGCCACTTTGAAGCTATTGATCGAAAGTGCAACAGCCTCGGAAAACCTTCCTTCTTACGAGATTCTTTCCGGTCTTGACATAAGCCCGGCTCTACCCGCTGTATGATTACACACGGACTGGACAAGAAAAGCTGGACAACACAACAAAAGCCACTATCAACGGGCTTCTTCGCGATACTAACAATTATCTCCGCATACGAAACACCATCTTCAAGCGAGCAAAAATGCCGCAGTGCCATGTCGTCTGGAGCGGGTTTTGTACGCAAATGGTCTTGTCACATATGGTACTTATCGTCGTACCAGCACCGTATCTTGCGCTCCTCCTATCGATTTAATGATAAGGGAGGCTTCTAGTCTGGAACCGTTTGAAACCGGGGAGTGAAGAAAAGATGACACAAAATATTGCACCCTCCTCCGCTCTAAGGTTTATTTTCCTGTTTTCATTTTTCGTTACCTTTTCCCGGTCGATAACCTCACAATATTTTTTTTTTATTTTTCGGTTTAATTTCACCGTGATAAGGTTAAAAACGAAATCGTCATGCTGATAGCACCAAACAGCGGATTGTTTTTCCGTCTGCAATTGGAGTGGAACAACGTTGATGACGATGACGTCGACGGCGGGTTTCAATCTGCAAAAAAGCGCAATGAAAACAAAAACCGTAGGTACTTCTTTGTATTCATTCCATTCGTTCCAAATCTTCACCAGAAGAGGTTGGCAAAATGTGCTGAACAAACAATTCACTAGGAATAATCGGGCCTGATTTCGCGTCTTGTACAACACCCGAAGAAGCGAGCCTGATAAGGAAATAGATCTCTCCTTCGGGCACCACACCCTTCGTTTGGTTGTTTCTTCTGTTCGCCCGTTATCAGCATGCCAAATATTGACAGACAGACGGACACTGAAGACACTTTGCTTCCTGCCTTCCCCGCCCTACCGTGGAGTCTACACCAAATCATTCGTACGTCAATATGCTTCTCCCTCCGGTTACCATTGTATGGTGATATTTATTGCAAATGGTAAACGGTTCATTATCGACTCGAGACCATTCGATTCGGACTGTCGAGTTAAGTGTGCAGTGGACGAAGGCTTGGGGGTTGTTGGTTCGCCGATGCTAAGCCTACCTATTGATCTAACACCCGGTGACGACCCGGGACCGGCTAAACACCTGATGTTTAAATATAGAGCGCCCGGCTAAAGTGTTGAAGGGCTGCTTACCTATCCACCCTGTATAGAGTTCGGCTCGCCAAACCAAACGCTAACTTATACCTAACACTCCCTCCTTCTCCAGCTGGTCATCAACAACAACAAATCCTATTATTTTGCAGAGGACAACCGTAGAGGACGCCACAACAGAGGGAGGCCCGTTCGTGATGAGGCTCTTAGAAAACACCAACATGCACAACGGCAAAGTCACGCCAAATGCGGCGGCCACCACCGACGATGACGATGATGGTGATAACGAAGCAATATAACCTACTCCGGAGTGGGACGTTGGTGGGGTGATGTTAGATTATCTCCACCACCATGAGCTCAATCGATAAACGCATAAACAATTCGGAGTGGACAACAAAGAGCAGAGTTCGGTCATGCCAAGGGTAGGGCCTTTTGGACCTTCGTCCATCCGACAAACAACAGCTGATGGCTTAGATGCCTTAAGAACAACATTTTATAAGAATCATTCCACCATTTATTATGATCATTTCTCATGAATCCTTCTTTTTGTAGGGTGACGATTCTTGTGGCACAAATAAAATTTTACATTTCAGCAAGAACAAAACGAATCAATCAAAAATCTCGATTTCGATTCAGACTAAACGGTGAAGCGATTAGTCGTTTAGTCGAAAAAAGAAAAATCCTACAAGCTCTAAAAATAAGTGACTACGTGATCGCGGACTGTCACGGACACACACACACACCCTTGGGGAGCAGTTGGGACATGCAAAAAAAAATAAAAAATAAAGAAACCAACTGACATAGCAAGCCGATTCGCTTCAACATACTTCGTCGTTTATGCTTCTTTTCGGTGTAGACAAAATTCGTGGTGTGGTGGTGTTCACGCTGTCCGTGTCTGGTCGATTAAAGAAGAGCCCATTTGCCATAAAACAGGTTTCAGAGGGAGGGAAGTAACGCCGAAAGAACGTATCATAAAAAAGGGAAGAAGATAGGAAACAAGTTTAGTCTCCAGATTATTCGGCAAAATGAGTCAAGAAGGGGACCATCCAGTGTGAAACGGAAATTTGTGCAGCGAAACCTTGTAAGTTTTACCAAAAAATGCTACTGGATGCATTTCCTGGGGCGGGATTTTTGTGACCCAGGAAACTAAACAACGTTGGTAGAAGCCGAACAAGTGACCAAGAGCATCGCTGGTTTACTGGTGTATTCTGATGTGTGTAGCTTCATGCAAGCTATTTTGGCAACATGACGCAGAGAATATTTCCCGAAAGATCGGAATCTATTTTGATCGAACTCAACGAACAAAACAGGAACATGTCCATTTTTTCTCTGCCTTGGGTAACACACACCTGGACAGTGTTAGTCTCTTCCCTTTTTTTTTTGATCGATCATGATGGAGTAGCTGGTGTCACAATATTGATTATCCAAAAGGGATTGATGATTATTTACATATTTGTGTCCCTCATTATCGACTAAATTATGGCCAGCAGAAATAGGATTGCCACCTATGAAATAATCACAAAAGCAAATATTACATTATCGTCTTACGTTCCTAACCACGCAGAACAAACCACAATCCTTATCGGTCACGTATTCATGATCAATCTGATTAAGAACGGAAACCGCAATCGTGCGCTACCATTTAGATAGCGGAGATAAAATGAAGTATGTAAGCAACTATTTTCATCATAATTCAAAAATGTTAAAACGGATTTCAATTCCATGGAACATTTCATGCTTGCCACTGGAAAATTTTATGCCACAATCGTCAGCTGATTGACGGCAATTGGCGCGCTCTCTCTCACTCTCTTTGCTTTATTGGCATTGTCGAGAAAAAGTAAGTCACGTGAGGCAAAGCAACAGCAGACAACGCCACACGTGGAAAACAAAACCTCCCAGCTGCAGTAAAACTAAACCGAAGAACACGTGTTCGAGAGAGTGTGAAGAAGTGTTTGAATGCACCAAATAATTGTTTTACCTTGTGGCCGAAACCATCTCAACCACACACATATTGAACCCTCGTCTCGCCCGGGTATAATCGGCTTCAACTTTCGTTTTTCTGCTTCTCTTGTGGCATTCCAACATTTTTCACATCACCACGAAGGAAAGGGGCAAGCAACGGTTTCGTGTAAAAATGTGTAACACCGTCTGGGTCGCGGTCCGTGGAGTACGTGAGATATGCGCAACATGATGTACACGCTTGCCACCATCAATCAGCATATTTGCAAAAGTAAAGTTCAACAATTTCGTTTAACACCATCTTGCTTGGATTTGAAATGGAAAGTGTGTTTGAACTTGTACCGATGCTTATGATTGTCCAACACCAAAAGGAAATACTAGAATACATTGCTTAGGAATCTTGCCCGAATGCTTTCGAGCGAACTTTTTGACCGCTCTTGCTACAGTTTTGTCGGTTTTAGAGTTTCTAGTCCGTAAACGGCTATCTTTTAGTATATTTGTTGACTATCGTTTGGTTTTTGGATGCGCCTCTCCAACATTCCGTTAGTTTGGTGTAAAGCAGAAAAGATCCTTTCGGAATTCTTTGCAACGGGTTGGATTCTAGTGATAAAGGAGGCCTGTTCACGGCGTCTGAATTCTTGTTCTGAAAAAGAAAACTTAATCTACAAAAGATGTATGGAACTACTTACGATTGATTGTTGCGGCAGGTAAAGGTTCGGTTGGTACTTCGGTTCCAGTGCGAGCAGCTCGCTCAGCTTGGCCATCATCTGCTCGAACGACATGGCCGGCTGGGGCGGCGGCGTTGCTCCGGCGCCGTTGCTGCCACCGTGCGCCGATGCTGGCGATGAGGGTGGTGATGATGATGCGGGATGGTGGTGGTGTGGGTGGTGGTGAGTTGGTGACTGTTGTGGTGAGGTGTACCTAGCCGCTGCCGCTGCCCCGGCAGCTCCAGCTAGGTCTTGGCCATCGTCATGATTGGCGCCCGTGCCACCGACCGCGGCGGCCGTATCCATCATCATCAGGTGTTGGTGGTGGTAATTTTGCTGCTGCTGCTGCTGTTGCTGCTGCGGCTGATAATGATAGTAACCAGCGGCGTTGTTGTTGCTGCTGCAGCTGCTGTTGCTTCCACCGCCTCCTGGCGACGAATGGGCACTGTTGTTGTTGTTGTGGTTGTAGCCGCTGCGGTTCCCGGTGGCGACGTCTAGTGGCGCCAACAGAACTCCATCAGCAGCATCCGGTGTCCCAAGCCGGCCCTCCTCTGATGACATCCGCTGATCGTGATGCATCGCCCGGTCGGAGCCATGAACGGTCGTCGATGGGCTCATCCGCATCATTGGCCGGTGGTCGTCCCCGCAGTCGTCCTCCATCATCATCATCATGCCGCAGGAGGAGGAGGAGCTGGGTAGACCGTGGCCGCCGATGCCGATGGGCTGCTGGTCGATGTTGTTCATGCTATCGACAGAGTAGCAGCGCACAGGGACAGACATACTGAGGGCTGGCCTAGTACCTATTGGTTTTAGTATCGTTTTCGTTTGCAAAACAGCGCGTCCGAATTCGGCCGAACGGATGGTTTGGTTCAGCAAATTCGTATGTAATGACGCCCCGCAAATTCAACGGGATACGATTTTTTTTTTGTTTAAGGAAGGAAAACAAGAACAAGAGATTCGTTTGTCGTAGAAAATGTTTTTTTCGTTTTAGGATTGAACTTTTCTTAAACTCTGATTTTTCTTGCTCTTGTACGTATGCTGATACACCCACGCAATAACGGTCAGCGGACACACACAACCGTAGGTCGAACCTGGCGCCTGTGTTTGCCCGTTTGTTGAGTTATTGCGAACGTGCACGATATTGCAAAACGATTCCGCTAGGTACTGGTATGAACGGCAGTTAGTGATGCTGTTTTCTGCCCAGTAGGGTAAGCTATCCTTTGCAGGACTGCAGTTACTACTGGTGCGCGCGCAAGCACTAACTTTCTGAAATGTGACACTCAGAATAACCCTCGCCTCTGGGTGGGTCGCGCTTAGGAAGCTTGCTTGTTATTCAACAGATCGATTCTTCAAAAAGCCAACAGTAGAAGTGCAGTTGCGGCCGTACGAACACAATCGGAAGAAGAGGAGTTACCCACTTCGGTTCCTTCTTTGCGATGGGAGTATACACCAGTTATACCCTTTCTCGCTAGAGCGGGCAAACTTTAATACTCTTGTTAACGTACGTGAAAATGTGGACGACACTTCCTTGGTACCGCCTTGCACTGGGCCAGAATCGTGTGTCGAAATGCGACGGGGTACGATTTTTCAACCGAACACTCGTGCGCCTTTCTACTTGCAAGCTTTGCCTCACCTCGAGAGGAACTTCTTTATATTTAGTTGATTATTTATACGCTTTTGTCCTTTTTTACGATCCTTCCTTCGTACACAACGGTCAATTAGATCTGGTTCACTTTTTTAGTACCCTCTGGGGCACGTTCGTCACGCAGCAAATACGCACGATTTTTCTTCCAGCACGTGCAAGCGAACGTTCTGCGATCACGTGCGCTTGGTTCAACACAAGGATCCGTCGTTTTCGAAGCACGGGGAGGTTTCGCGCGTCGCTGGGACAGAGTGTGCGTTTGGATTGAACGTAATCGATCTAGAAGACCTTCGTACGATTTTTATGGTTAGCCTTCGCTTTACACACAGGTTCGGATTCGCTGAGCCGTTACCTTCCACTCGGGGGGTCTGGATAGTCTCTCAACCGTTTCCTTGAAGAGGGTGTTTGAATTCACTTTGTTTTTTCTTTAACAGAAGATTGTGCTTCTTTTGATCCAATGAAACCAAAACTGATCACACAAATAGGAAAGAATATATACTACTGCTTCCGAGCAAACTTTAGCAAGGAACCGCACGGTGTGAACACCCAGTACTCGAAAATGGTATGAGAAACCAGAGCAAACCGGAGCGTATAAGACGACGTAGGTCAGCACGAACCAAGGATACGAGGCTAGAAACTGTCTGTGTCTGTCTGTTTCAAACCCTGTTTGTTTGTATATCTTAGCTTCTCTCTTTCTCGTGAAGCTCTTCTTTCCGTGTCTTTTTACTTCCGTTCCGACACTTACATTTATAATCTGGAAAATTTGGATGTAAATGGTTAACGCATGTTGCTGGAAAAACCAATGGAATAATCATGGGATGGAAGGGAGATAACAACAGTCTAAACACGCCGAGGGCTACTGGAAGGTAACATAGATATGGACAGGTATAGGGTTGGTTACGGGGCAGGACAGGATAAGTTTGGGAAAGGAATGCAGGGGTATAATACAGTTCACGTGGGCGTGGAGAATGTGGTCTTCTAATGCGCGAGGGCGTGTGTTGTCCGTTTTTAGTGCACGACGACGACGACGACGACGTCGTCGCCTTAGGCAAATCGTTAAGGGCATTTTATGTCCGAACAGGGTCAGACTGGCGCGGAATGCAACTTCCTAATGATGATTCATTAGCACGAGAATGTCATAAACGGAAAGCACACGCACAAGCATAAGAAAGGCACAACTGGACAAAACCTGAATAAATATATTTCCATATTACAAAGATGATTTAAATGTGAAGCTTTGTGTATTCAATAATGAAGTTTGAATGGAATACACAATCGTTTATGAAAAGGTTTTAAAATATTCTTTGGACCAAAAAGTGAGTTTAATGTGAAGCAGAAATTGTGTATTGCGAATCCTTTTTGAACGTACCAAACAAGTGGCGCAACACCCTTGGCCGATTGGGCTCGCAGATGACCTAGTTCAATGATCACGCGCATCATCGCCTTCCCGTTGTAAATACCGTTAAGAATCGTTCGCCGCAAACGGACGATCATCGTATGATCATCTCTCGGGGTATCACAGCAACAAGAAAAAAAAACCCGGATGCACAGCAAAGATGAGCCGACCGCTCAAAACAACCTCAAACCGTGTGAATCGATGTAGCGACCTCCACAAACAACATGATTAGCCAATAATCAGCATGAAAACCAAACACAAGGAAGGGGAGTGGCACATTGAGATGTCGTCTGGGTGGTGTTCCACCAAATCGTGACCATGTAAATGTAGGATGTATTTTAAATCCTCTACACTAACACCCGACATTAGCTGATAATCAGTATCAGTCGATCGTACAGTGTATGTGCGTTTACGTAAAAACTTTCATTTTCATGTGCAACGCGAAACTATCCAAATCGAACCCAAGAGGTGTCGCCATGTGTCCGTACACGAGACTGGACCTATGGAAGACATTTGAGGAATCACGTTGCGCGCTCTATCAGATGACATTAAAAGGTTCGCACATGAGTTGCAGTGCGCACGGTGGCCCTTTTCCGGTTCTCCATCTGCCCTTTTGGGCAGTGTCTTGTTCACGTGCGTTCATTATGCCGCTCGGATTAGGACACCGTAAAAGCGGATGCCAACCTAGTTGAAACCAGGGAAAAAGAGAGAGTCGGCGTGGTGATGGCAAGGTTCGTGATAAGTGTCCATGAGAAAGGATGATGTGTGCGTGGTTCCTCCATGGTAAGGTTTGTTCGGCACGCAGTATAGTAGGGGTTGCCAGTTGTTGTATGCATTAGCCTTTATCAGCACGAGCTTAGGGGCAGGATGGTAAACGGAACCAGCTAACGAACGCGTGCCATCACGATTCTACTGAAAAGTGATAATAGCCAAGTCCCATACTTGATGCGTGTTATACAGGTAGGGAAACAAGTCTTTCCATGAAACGCGGAACATGCATCAGCGGCCATGAACTAATTAGTCATGAGGTTGGGGAGTCGATTTCAGACTTCGTCGTCACATATATTTATCACAAGTGGTGAATCAACGAAACCCCGGCCGAAGGTTACTAACTAATAAAACCGATTCAACACTTCAGGCAGCGGAAAAAGTCGCAAAAGAAAGACGATGCTTATGCTATGGCCGTTCTAATCAGTGCTGCAGCAAGCAAGTACGATTTGGGTCCCCCTAATAAAAGTGATTGATTACCATATACCCGCAACAAGCAGTTCACTTCTGGTCGGTCAAGGGAACAAAAAAAAAAAGCGCCTCCATCAAACTGAAAACGTAAACCGTGCCCAGTGGCAATTGTACGCTGGTTGGTTGGTGATCCAAATCGGTCGCGGAACGCGGACACACGACGACGTTAGCGACATCTGACCCGACCAACGCGCGCTTTGTTTATTTGCGTCAAGTGGCGACACTGCTGGACATTTACTCCCTTCTTTCCTACACTCCTACACGTTCTCTTCAGTCAGCTTCAGGCCATACTACTCGTTTCCATTGCAGGGTTTTGTGTTGTCCCTCGTAACAGTCGTCGTACGTTACAGCCTGCTTTGCTTGCTCTCCCATAGAAAACTCTGGAAAACATCAACCCCGCCGTCGTTGCCTCTGCGCGACTCTCGATCATCGAAGTAAGCGTAGAAAATGCAACCTGCTACACACACACAAAACAGCGCGCAGCAGCAGTAGCTCTTTGCTCGGTACATTACATTTTCAGTGCCATGAAACACTAGATCTTCATTTTCGCTCCGCTTGGTTCCATCAACATCGCCAGGATTATGTTGTGTTGTGTATGTCGGACGTCTGTGTCTGTGTCGTGCCTTTTGTTTCTCGCGCATACACTCCACTTATGCAAAATCGATCGGATGGCAGTGTTGTTGTGTTGGGTCTTCGCGCTTCTCCACCCCAACAGCGCCATTGTATGTAAATTTATTCCCGATTTTCCCTTCGATCGTATTCAGCTCGCTGGGTCACACAACAGGGGGCGGAACACGGACGAGCTGGTGTTACAAATATAGCAGTGGGACGACGACTGAAAAGTAGGCACGCAAAGTACATAAATTAAGGTGATAATACAGGGCCCCAAACACTAGCAATAACAATTGCTAACGATGAACAAAAATCAGCTGACCTAAAATAAATTGAATATCGTCGATTTCTATTTCTAAACTTGCTATTTTCTGTTGTTGTTTCACAGTTTCGCATATAAGAAACATATACCTATTTTCCTTTCATTACTGAGGTAGTATCAATTGTTTCATTGGTTACGGAGCATAATTTGCAGTACAACTCAGCATCCATCTAGCTCCGTTCCATCCCCCAACATCCCTTTGCTGAGGATATTCGAATTCATGCTGAAACAGATGATTTTGCTTCACATATCCATCCAATTACCTACCAACCACCCCCGTTCCAATTCAACCAACCTTACTCACACAGCTCCAACGGTTGGGGCAGCAACATATACCAGCTGGGGGGTTTATGGTACAGCAGGAATTGCGATTGCGGACGAACGTCCGCGGTGTTGGTGTGATGATGATGCGCGGCAGGCGATTTCATTTAATGTTTTTTATGTTGCTTTTTCCCGTTTTTACCTAGCAACTACAAAATCGCCTCAGCTACTGCTCTTTGTCTGTCTTATTGACGTTAGTCAACTGCTTCGCGGTGGAAGATGGGGCACCTTGGCAAGAAGAAACCCACATAAGAGGCTGACGAAATTTCACGTTTAATCCTGTCCGTTCGGGAATGGTCCCGTGGATGATGCTTATGGATCTTATCCCGCGAATGATCGCGAAACTTTTCACTTAATCTAGGAAAACTTTTTGTACAGTTTTCAAAGCTAACACACTGCTTCATCGTGTTTGCACAATCTTTTAACGTCTGGTTCGTTTCAAGAGGTGATTCAGAAAAAAAAAACCCGCTTCTGCGATTATATTTCAAAATCGCTTTGCTTCTCGAATGTTCGGAAAACCCACTTCCAAGTTTCACCCCTTAGATGAAATGCATTTCCACAACATTTGCCCTCAAAAAAATCCGCGTCAATATCGACCCTTGCCCCTTCCTCCACTTCCCGACCCGAAGGATTTTCACAATACACACTTCAGACTTCACTTGTAAAAAAAATTCAAGATGGCTGCCCCCGAACCATGCCTGCCAGGCATGTGACAGCCTGGGGCTATGCGAATTTTCACGCGTTCACGATGCACTTTCACGTTTTGAGCACGTACGAGAGCAAGAGGTTGCAGATTGCAGTTAGGTAGGTGATGAAAAATGGTTAACTTACCCGGATGCTTCCGTGATTGTGGCTCACTTTTGTTTCACCCCAGTGTCCAGCAAAAAAGAACTATTCAATTCGGTGTTAGATTCTACAATGACGAACTTGTGGAGACTTCGTCGTGACGAACCTCGGTCAGGCACGCACACCGACGCAACCAGCGTACTGACGTTTCGCGAAACTCTCCACAGCTAGCGACTGCGTTGTGTGCGTGACGGGGATGATCAGGCGTTGCTTTTAATAGTTGACAATTTTCATATTTAGAAATCGTCGTTTTAATATGTTGCGTCAGATGAGTTGAATATTTCGCTTGTCCTCCGTTGCAGAATCCGTTGAAAATGCGCAACGCGCCAACGCAGTGTCAGGTGTAGATGAACTAATGTTAACGTTTCTAGTGTAGAAGCGCAGGAATAAAGATAAAAAAAATGTAAAATTAACCAACAAATAAACTACAAAATTAACCATTTGGTCGAAGATACATATCATCCTTGTTGATCGCGGAACGCTTGCGTCCCTGAACGAGTGCAAGGAACGTACGTGCGCCTGGCTTCACATAGGAAATTGCCTTCAATATTCAATGTCAGCTGGTGGCCTCGTACGGATGGCCTGTTTCCTTTCCATTGCATCACCTCTTTCTTATTTTGCACACTCCCTTCCCCAAGATTGTTTCCCTCCAAGGGAGGGATGATGAGTAACGTTTAACATAAGTTATTATGTCTCTATCATGCATTAAACCTCTGTGATGTGTATTTCATTTAACATCCACCCTTCAACTGACCTGACCCCACACTTCTATTGCACTCACCTTTGGAATTATTGTGACGGAGATTGCGGAGTTGTGTTACAGAAATGCAAACAAATCCTCCATAGCGTTGACTTGAACTCTTAGTGATGAAATATTACACCTTGCTTGCACACTACGAGTCCGCTCGATCGAAATAGTGTTCAAGCCCGATCACTCTTAATGTAATCGTAGTAAAAACAGATATACTTTTATATGCACATACACGCGACGTTAAAATAATTTAAAATATACACCTTGCTGACTACATAAAACTGGCAAATAAGTTACACTATCGCATATCGCCGTCAGTCGTCGGGCGCTCTTGTGTTTCCTTGTTGTGGCCGTTGTAGCTTTTGTCACACTTTTCCCTCATTCGAGGCCTGGGGAATGCACTTAAAACGGGCAGACGCGCGCATATATCACAGATGATGTTTGTTGTTTCGTTGGTCCGAGGGTCTCCTATATTATCAGCTTTCACCTACGCGGACCATCTTCAATCTTGCTCTGCGATGTCGTTTTGGAAACGGAGCTCCAAGCTTTTGCTTATACTGCTGCTCCTCTGTAGCTCATGTCCGTTCGTCTTGCGCGCTCGACTGTATGTCGTGCCCTTTGTTTGGCTCTGACAACGGTCCGCTGTTTGTTTTACTCAGCTTTCTCTGTCCCACCGACAATCGCTTGGTCTCGCTTTCTCTCCCAGCGAGATATGGTGCTCGCGTTTGTTGGTATTGGAGAGCTACAGCTGACAGTGAGCACAATGTTTGTGCGTCCCAGAGAAGGCGTCAGTGTGCGTGAGTATGGCAAAAGAGGATCCTTTTTCCGTAGGAAGGAGGAATAGATGATGCTTGACTAGCCTTCTCAGATATCCAGGTTGCTTTCCTCGGGATAATTGTATGCACAATGCTTCTACCGCTGGGTCATAGCAACCCTTGACAACACACACTGTACGCTGTTTCCAACGCCAAATTATGCGTCACTTTTTGACCTTGTTCAAGCTCGAAATCCGTTATGAGTCGGTGCGACGCGCAGCTCAAGTTTTGTGATGCTTTCGAAGAGATGAAATTCACAATACTCCTACCATACAACTGGGCGCAGGAACGAGCAGCAGCTTGTCTTGATTACACAAAACAAAACGCTTCTTCTATTTCATCATCACGCCAAGCGTACCTTTACTGTGGACGCTGGTCTGTTGATGCTTTCACGATTGTATACGCGCTCTGCTCGGGGATCTGCTTTTCATACCCGAATTAAATTTTATCACAGCTCAGCCGAAGGAAAGACGTCGTATTTAGGCTAACGAATATTGAACCGTTGCTTTTTTAAAAATATTGCACTAGAAGAAAAACTCTTCAAACTGCAGCTGATGTTGGTTATGCCATTGAACGATGCTCGAATTTCCGGATGACGATGCTAGGGGTCTTCTTCTAATATCCTCTTGGCGTGAGGACCGACCAGTCCGCCAGCGCAGTTCGCTGCACTGCTTTCACTCCATAATGTGCCTACTTCTTTTTTCACCACCGTGAAAACTACACGAACATGATAGAAAATGCTCTAGGATGGTGTTGTATGATGAGTTGGTTAAATTTAAGGTACAAAGTTGCTGTATCTCCTTCTTCGACAAAAGGACATACACCAGGCGTCGTGCAGGCCTTCGCCTCTGACAAAAGTCAAACAAAGAATGCTGAATTATGCTTGCGGCGATGCCTCGCGTCGCTATGTTGATGGTACAAAGGTGTAGTTGTTGAAAATGCGATTTGAACGCACAGCTGTGTGCGTGTGATGCATGTGGGGACTTATGAATTTTGATTTGTTGTGGAGAGTTTTCTATTTTGAAACGGTAACAGTTGTGTAAATCGTTAGTGGAATGAAATTTTGCATAATACATTACAACACAATGAATTACAATTTTTTGATGTTCTTTATGCGAGTTTTATTTAAAAAAAGAGCAATCACAAAACTGAAGAAACAGCTGCGTTAAAGCCTCAGCCAATACCCCACAATGGGTTTGATAGAATATTACATACATTAACCGACATGAATTACTCCGAAGTTCGACTGCTCGTGTAGTTGCTATTACTGCTGCCATCTTCCGACATATTCGATGATGACTGGCGATCGGAACCGTTTTCTCGGTCGGAGGTATCCATCGGTGTTCCAGCTGCGGTTGGTTTTCCATTACATTCTTCGGCGGCTGATTCCGGAACATCCAGCTCCACAAAGTAGCGGTAGGCGTCCAGGGCAGCTCTAGGAGGAATATTGTGCACGGGATGCGTTGGCAGCACTTCGTTCCGTTCATCACCCAGTACCAGCGGCACCGTATCGCAGTGTTGGGCAACGGCAAGCCCGCTCATTGCATAGCAAGTATGGTACAAATCCGCCGGTCTGGACAAAGGATCGAGGATAAATTAATGTCCCTTGGAAAGTGTTATGTTAGATGGGGTTTTTACTTACTTTCCTGGTTTGTCGATAAGTCCACCCGTTGGCTTTTGGCAACAAATAAGTACGTACTCCTGCAATGCCATCCGATTGAAAAGGCTTACGGTTTTGACGTGCTGCTGCTGTTCTTTCCTGGCGATAAGACTCTGTACTATCGGTACCAACGCTCCTTGCCAGAAGGAGTAGCATCCGTCTACAAGTTTGTTCGTACGGCCCTGGAAACCTCCTTCATAGGCCATCTGACGATTTACCGTCCAACGCAATAAGGCATTCAGATCGCAACGGTCCTCGCCACCCAAAATCATGATTGCGGCCGCTGCGCAGAACGAATATCCACCGTGCGCCTCCAGTCCCGGTGCTCCACCGAAACCACCTTCATACGTTTGGCATTCAGCTACCCATGCAGCGGTTCCTTCGAAGAGCTTTATTTCATCTTCCGGCGCAAAGGACGCTAACTTTGCCGAAGATATCGCACAGTATGCACCACGCACGTCCAGCTCGCCACCAACATGCATCCGAAAGGCGCCGTTCCCTTCGCGCACAGCCCATAGAAACTTTTTCAACGTTTCTCGTTTTATCGTATTCAGTGCCTTCTCTGTGCCAATGATGCACAGTGCGTTAACGGCCGCGTACGTTGTCGCCAGGTGTGGATCTTGGCCGGGACCACCGCCAAAGCCACCGTCTTTTCCACGGCATCGGCCAAGAAAATCGACGACCCTATCCAGCAGGTCGTCGTTGAACCGCAGATTGAGCACACTGGCGGCATTTAGAATCCAGTAGACGAGCCACGGCCGACTACTGTCGAGACACTCGTAGGCCGTTGAAAGCTGCTCGAGCGATGTCTGCAGATAGCGAGCGTGATCCGCTCTATGCAGCTTCGGAAGGGTTTGGTCCAACGCCGACAACTGTTCGAACCGATCGTAGAACCGTTCGATGGCTGCTTCGGTCTTTATCTGCAGAGAAACATTAAAACTTTTCTATTTATAATCACCATTCAGCGGTATCACTGCCGGGCACTTATGTCGGTACCTGCTCGATCGATGTGGATGTTTTGCGGCCTTCATCGTTTGTCTTGAAGCGTTTGTATTGCTGCAAATTGCGTGGGCTTTCTTCGACACTCATCATCGGAATGCTGGACCTACGGTAATTCAACTTTCTGTTTAATTTTGCAGAAAAACAAATAGTTCCGCAAGTAACACGATAGGTACTTTTTTATTTTGCTATTTCTGACAGCTGTCAGCTGTTTATTGATGGCGTAGGTGCAGAAACCTTGGTTGGTATTTTCTGCTGAAATAACTAATTTGTCAATAACTTTACAACTGCTGAACCGATTTGAACATGTGAACCCTTAAGTGAAAGGTCTGCTCAAGACACACAACCTTGTGTAACAATAGATTATTCTATATTTTGTAGTTTTTGAGAAAGTTTATTTTAGGAACAAGGTACTCAATACTTCAATCGGAGAACCGGTTAACCGTTTGATTACACATGCGGTTGCATACATTCAGGGTCTACACGTAAGATCGACATGAAGGATACATCGGCTTTTTTAAACAAAATTAACCGTTAATAATTTGAATTATGTGGTAATTTTCGTCTTATTCAAACCCAACATTGTAACCATTCTACAAGCTTTTAGTTTCTATAAATAATGAATTATTCGATTTTTTATCCTATTTTTGCACCTGAAAGTACGTTGTATTTTTGCGCCTGAAAGATTATGTAACAAAAATATCTGTGATTCTCACATGCATGATCACCTGTAATTTTAAGAAGTTCTTATAAAATCAAAATTCCAATGTGTATAACAGAACATAAAAGTCACATTTATTGATTGACTTCAATTTCCTTCGTCATTTAAGCTAATTTCAATATGATATACTTGATTGAATACATGATCAATTTACATATTTTCATTTTCATTGTCCGTTATGGTAGCAAAGACTGTGACGATAGCAGGAATGAAGCTGAACTTGGTTTTGTTACAATATTTCCACTCGCGAGCAATATTGTTACTTTCGTTAACGAATTCTTTTGATATCCACTTACAAAATCGATTGCTTTGTGTAGCACAGTTAAACCAAACTTAAAATTAATAAAAATTTGGATCGGTATTAGTTAACTTGTCTACTGCAAGCAAATGTAACTGAACGTACCATACTATTCATGGACTTTTGTCCACCTTTTCCCCATTGTGCGGGGATGCAGGCCGAGGTCTCATTTACCATTTTGGTAAAAAGCGGTTGTTACAATGGGAAGCTGATCCTAAAGTAAAAGAGCCTCGTGACATTCATATCAAACACAAGAGTAAGACCATAAGTGTAATTATTTTTAAACTACCAGGCCCAAGTAAAGGAACAGAATATCCCGCTCGAATTCGTTTGACCTTTATCGATTGGCTGTAAAGCTTTTCTTTCGAAGTTTCCTGAAAGCTTCACCTCCCGGCACTCATTTTCCGCGAGCTCCTTTCGACGGTCACCCACTGGTTTAACCACTCATTTCCACGATTACTTTACAATAGGACCACGCTTCTCGCATCTTATCCCGCTCGAGTTGAAGCATCTGAACGGCAGTCTCGTCGCGGATTTTGAACCGGTGTGACCTCGTCCGCCGTTGGGCCAGGATTGAAAGCGTGCGTTTTTGAGTGAAAGGCAAACACAAGAGCCAGCCCCGCCACGAAAGAAATCGCTCGGGAAGGTACCAGAGTAGGGCAAGTGTTCGTGCTGGGAAAGGATGGAGGGATGAGTGCAACCCCACGAGGGTAAGCCCTTTGAAACGGTGCGTGAAAGAGGGGTGAAAAACCACCGACGTGCCGGTGATGGTCTGCTTGTTAGTGTTGCAGGTGTGCATGTAAAACCAGACAGATAACCAACCATTAGTGGAGACAGAACGGATGTTTATGCCGTGCTGTCCGGCATGTAGCGGTATTCGTTTATTTAGAGCTTTGCTTCACACCAACAGCTTGCCCAGAATAGAAACCGCAGGGCGGGGAACTACTGCTTCGTATTCCATCGATTGAACCCATCTAAATACTTTTTTCAATTCCTCTCTTCTTTTCATTTCCAACGACTAAACACTTAAACGATAAATGTAAGTGTTTACCGTGATAAACAAAGAATCCAAAACGAAATGTACATCAACTGACCGTTTGAGACGTGTCGTTCCATTTTACCGAAACGGTACCGCATTTTCATCGAGCTGCTTTTTTATCCAGCTTCACAATCCACCAATCCGTTTCCATCCGGATAAATACCGATACGATACGAAATCAATTAGTCCCACTGGTCACAGTCCGGTTGCAGAGGGATTGATTTTGTATTACTTCATCATCAACAGGGGAGGGCAAGAAAATCCGCTCAAAGTCAATTGCAGAGGAATCTCGGGTTCAGCTCGTCCGGACTGGACGTGCTTTCTCGGGATGAAAAATGTTGTTGTTGAAGATGACGGTTAGAAAGTGATTGATAGTGGAAATGAAGACCCTTCGTCCCATACAGTGAAGCGACTGGATGATATCTTGCCTTTCCAATCTAAATAAATACATATCCTCAAGCGTGTGCGTGTATGTGTGATTGTGTGGTCAACTGGTCCCGGATCATGAAGGATGTAGATTAAAAAAGCTTGACATGGAGTAGTTCAGTATGGTTGTGTGTAAAGTCAGCGTGATTGGTTGGCGATTGAAACTATGTCGTTATCGCTATCACTACTTATTGGATGTGTTTTAATGCCTTTCATATGGCTGTATATCGGATAACATTTGAAACAAAGTAAGTATATCAAGAGCAACAGTATATAACATAGCATCGCAATAAACACTTGAAACTTGAAGCATTACATTTTCTCTTCTTGCTAACTTTTTTTAAGTAAAATATTTTCACAAGCCTCGAAGAACGTTGCTCCTAAATAGTTAAGAAAAGATTGGCTTGAGTTACGCATGTTGCTAAAATGATAAAAAAACAAATGTTTAACGCCATTAAATGATTAGTTTATAAGTCTACTTCCTTCATAAATAAAATATCCTTTCCCTCTCCGATAGCCAATCCAGAACGAAATCCATTTTCATTCTGATTTAATGAACGATGAAAATCGGCGCACGACCGAGCGGAAGGAAAAGTAATGAAATATTTAGATGCTGACCCATCTTTTCCGAGGGTTTGACGCTTTTCGCATACCTGGAATGAATGAAAAGTTTTCCATTCCAACGCAGCGCTATGCAGAACTGATTGTATGGTTTCCTTAAGGCGTATTTTTGATTAATATCTATATGGCTTTTAAATGAAGGAAATTTTGTTAAAGTTTGATAACATATCAAACAAAAAATTATCAATACCAACTTTTGTAACCCCAAGAAATATCAACTATATAAAAACATAAAAACAAAAATTCAAAAATTACTTTAAAATATTAATTCGACGTCTATGTATATTGTTCACGTTAAGCGCAGGTTTGTCAATGGATATTTTAATAATGTACAGGATACTGCGTGCCTTTTTTTGTAACAGTTGTAGAAACTTCTTTCTATTCTACCGTATTTTTATCCGTCTGTCATGTAAAGATCATCGCGAGAAGAATACCTCGTGGGGGGAAGCTAACGGAGTTGGGTCACAAAATTGCTGCCAGTGAGCCATTCGCAGGAGAAGTTCTATTTAATTTGACTCGGATGCTGGTTCCGTTGATAATTGAATTCCTCAGTGAAGTTCGAAGCATGGAGAGGAGCGTCTTTTTTGGGGGTAGCAAATTGTCGCGCAGATGTCGTCTACCTGTGAGGCATGCTTCAAAGTACTGAAATTATGGGCAAAACATTAGAAAGCCACGTGCAAAGGGAAATGCCATCACGCACATGGTGAAGAAATTGTTTATTTTATCGTTCCGTCATAAAGTACTTTGAGTTTACCATTCGGAACGGTCCATGGTTTTATAACATTAATTTTGATTTGTAACATAGTACAGTCATTTATCTGGCTTTACATCAAAACTAATACAAAAATATTGCTTAGTGGACGGTACCACGTGCTTGAACTGAAGTTTGGAAAAAGTAATCTCCATTAATTTGGAGCTTTAATCCATACAAATTGCAAATTCCTTGGGAGGAAATTATTTAAAAACATTATTTTGTGAACCAACTTCACCATTCAAACTGTCCGCAAATTAGCTCCACGAAACGATGTAACAAACAATTTGTTTTCCCTAATAGACCCATTACGATGCTGGAACACGTTGGAAGTCTCCCATTTTGATTGAACCGTGGGCAAAAAACCAAGTAAAGTTACGCAAACACCAGTAGACGGGCCTGAAACAAATGCCTAAGTTCAACCACCCGAACGGAATGGACGGAACACGGGCGGACGAACTTTTCAATCTAGGCACAGTTCGGCCGTGCTCCAGTAGAACCGCCTAACGAACTGGCATGATGACCAGACCGCAACAACGCCGCCAGGTTTTGGCGAGCGGCGGCTTGTAAAGTTACATTTTGCGCTGCCGTAACTTTCTCCTTCAACCGACTTGCAAAACTGTACCGCTGACTCAATCTTTATCGTGTTTCGGATGAATTTCCCAAGGTCATATAGCTCTTCCGTTCGGAAGAACGGCTCCTGGAAGAACTTTGACTGGTGACTTCCACTCCGGTTTGCGCTGGTTGTAAAACACGTGTTTTCCGTTCGCACGTTCTACCAGAGGATGCTGCTGGGGGAAATCAGCCGGAATGTTAACCGAATGCCGCACCGAAGACTTTAACCAGAAGGAAGGGAAAAAACCAACAGACGGAAAAATAAAAATATATTCCTAACGAGCATTCCGACGTGCGCGGTTCAAAAAGACCAGCACGCTTCGTCGATTCGATTGGCAACACTTTGCGGGGAAAGTAAGCTCCTTCCGCGATCAGGGCGCGGCAAGTTTTCCAACTGATTTTCGCACAAAATTTGTGTGATTAAATATGTATGAGCTGTTTTGATTCACTTTACCCATCCAACGATGGGGCGACTGTTGCACGCGAAAGTGTTCCCATTTTTGTTGCCTTTGCCAAAAGGAGCTCTGCTTCCAGAAAAATTCAAACGCGCCGTTTGTTGAATTGCAAGTTTGCGGAACACACATTAGTATTCGCGTCAGAGTTCACACGCACCACGGGGGTCGGGACATTTCGGTCCGTGCGGTCCGAAATTCAATCCGAAGGGTAGCTGAAGGAGGTCAAAGGATCTTCAAATCCCGGGTGTGTGCTGAAGGTGGATAAATAAATCTGGTTTCGGTCGGGAGTGTGAGTGTGGTTCGGGATTTGATTACGTTTACTTATTTTAGCGATATTTATTAGGGTTTGATACAGTCGGAAGAAAAAGCAAGTAACAAGTGCAAGAATAATATTTTTGAAAAACAAAAATGTAAATGAATGCAACAGGACAAACAATACTGGATAACCACGATTAATGGTAGCAATTTTCCCTCATTGATCATTTGATCGATTGTGGTTTCAACTTGTGTTCAGTATCTTTCATGCAATGCCTTTAATGTGAAAATGAGTGGCAATTAAATGACCGTTCCATCGATCTATTATTGAATGTCATCCGATCGCTACCACGCCAGTACATACCGGATAATCTTCAGCACAAATTCCAACGTGGCCGTTTGTATTACCGTCATCCAAAGGCAGAGTCAATGGACTGGAAAATACGGGTTTTTGCAAGTATTAACGAACGCAGTTTATGTCAATCACAGTTCGTTAGACTTTCCCATTCATTCGGTGGTTATAATTTAATTTAGCCATACGAAACCACCACATCGAGCTCGGATGTGGCTTTATCGGTAGCGAGTGCGGAAACAGAGCGCGTGGTAGTGAAATACAGCACAGAACTCGTGTCGGCAAAATATTGAGGATCGAGGAGTTGAAGTATGCGGTGCTTCGTGCGGGAGGTCGCCCGGTAGTGATATTCAAATTCATCAGCATTATCATCATCATCATCATCGTCTTCTTCTTCTTCTTCTCCAACGCATTTTCACCGAAAGCCGACGAAGGTGCCGTTTAGGGAAATGTCCTTCCACGCCTGCTGTATCCTGTTGCCATGGTGCCGGTCGCCCGATAAGGCTCCTGTTCGGGTGGTGAAATGTTTTTCACTGTACCGTGTAATTTCGCTACCCACCTGGGCTGCGTTACTTTCCTAAGGCCACACGCAGGACGGCGAGCATCCCAAAAAGGCAATGGAGAGAGGGAGGAATAAGCAAAGAGGCAGATAATGAGAGTAATATGCTTCCGTTCACACGGCCTCCCACTTGGCCTTGAAGCGGGGTCGGCACAAGTTTTTCAAGGTGGTCGGACGTCATCCGACCCAAGGCCCGAGCGTATTGTTATTCTTATTCCTCTTTTATCCAACCTCCTGCTTCCCGAAAAAAGGGGGATGATTTCCCTTTCGTTTCATTTTTATATTTGCTCCCGCCGGGGGTGGCACCCTCTCCGACGGGATTTCGCCTGGTTACGTTTTTGAAGCATGTGAAATAAAATTATCCCCCGGGTTCGGGTAGGTTTTTAAAGCGTTCATAACTTCACACACACACTGTGAGCAGGACCGAAGGCGGCTGTTAAAATAGAATTCGGGCTTATTATACTGTAGCTTTTGATGGTGCTGGAAAGTAAATTCGGCTCGGAAAGCCGTGTGGATGAGTAATGATTTTCAGGACGTGAGTTGCAGTGTCGTATGGCTTAGCCATGTATCGGCCGAACCGGCGAGTGCTACGGGTTTAAGAGCTTTTGATAAATTTAGGGTTTAACTGGGGATTAAAAATAGCAATGTAGGTAGGAAAGGTGACAGATAATTATGCCTAAATATAATGCACTGAAAAATGAACACGTATCATGAAATGATTATCTGTTGTTTTGCTGTTTCCTGTGATATCGTGCAATGCTTACCTTGAACCGTGTTCCGTATGACAAACAACTTTTTTATCGACCAGACTTAATTTAAAATCGACAAATATAAATTTAATTCACTTCATAAATTCGAATATAGGGTAACGGACTACTTTTGTCTTTTTGATATATTTTATACGCCAGAATTTATGTAACAATCACAATTCCTTACTTTTAATAACGATCGTACACCGTTCAAATAAAGAACGAGGACCATTTTCCTTGCTACTGACAACTGCTGAAAACACTATCGCAAATAATCAATAAAATATCGAAAACACCAATATAGGGCATTTCTTAAAAGCAAGCGCGAGGGATCGTTAACCATTATCAACATCCCCTCTCTCAGGAAAGATGTTGGCAATGGCGACTAATCAAGCTCAATTAAAGCAACCGCTTACCCCCGGAGCCATTATTCTCGGTTGCCGAGAAGCGATCGGATTAAGTGGCACCCGTGTATTCCCGTGAATCAAACGTTCGCCGAAGGTGACCTCGTCACGATAAGCAGGTCACTACTTCGTTGGCATAGGGAAAGAACCAAGAACCGACTACATTTTCGATGGCTTGTAGGTGAAATTATGCTTACTCACGGGGGCTAGCTTTCAGCTCCCCGAAACTGCGGGTACGTAGGTGTGTGTGTGTGTTTATGTGTGGGTACTGATTTAATAGTGCTTATTTGAGGGTAAACAAAAAAAAGGTGTTGGTTGGTTGGGTCTTATTCACCCAACAGTTTGCATTGGTTGCGGGTGTTAAATGGCGCTCATTTTCGTCATAAAGCCAAACAAAACGGGCACCCCTCATCCAACGACCCCATTACCTTAACCCCCTGCTATGGCTTTAATGGCAGGAAAGGAATAATTTGATTTGAAAGTCGAGGGGAAAATGCTTCCCGAGACCAATTGTACGATGGTTCAGGCTGATTGAGGACAAATAAGAACAAATTATGTCATTTCCCAGCTAGAATTACCTCATTTGAGGTTGATTTGATTTCCAATCTTTTAATAACGAAGAAAACCGAACTTAACACAAACCAGTTTATATAAAACAATACTATTGGTAGTATATTATGCAATAGAAATAGAGGAAACAAGTAGCATAAACGTCTTATTTCATATTGCATTTTAACACCAGAAAAGCTTTTTTGAAGCCTTTACAAGATAACGTCACTTGATAAGACTAAAATAAAATAAAATAAAGACCAAATCCCTTTAACGGAGTGGAAATTGTTCACCTTCAAATCTCATATCACACGGCAAGACATGTGTAGATTCTATAAGTTGCTCTATCGTACTTCCACTCGTGTGCAACTTAGGGATTTCTTCTTCTGACACATGCGAATGAAAATAAAGTGCTAGTTTTCTCGAACCGGTAAGAAAGAAATAACAAGAAAAAGGTACAAAAAGGTCAAGCTGATGATGATGATGTTTGGATGATGCTGAAGTAATCCCGCTCTATGGTTCTAGTTCTTGTACAGCTGTTTCCGTTTGGCAGAGCGGGAAAAACTACGTATAAAAAGGAATCATCCAAAAGAAGGGTGAAGATTGGAGTTTACAACTCCTGAAGGTGTTATCCCACCCGGAGTATTCGATGATGGTGCTTCGCGACTCACGTCTCTCCTGTTTTCTATTCTTCTTCGTCGCGAAGAAAAGAACACAATAAGCATAGCTTCTACCATGAGGCAGCCACGACCGTGCTCGGGCGGCACACAACTTGATTCCCTCGAAGTGTTTACTCAGCAGCTCAGTGGATTACATGATACAGTTCACATACAAGCCGCCTGCATCGCTCAGGGAAAACCAATAAAGCGTCACGTATAAGGTAAACGGAGCGACGATATATTTACGTATCATGCATATAAGTTTTGTTTGGTTGAAATAAACACCATCTGTAGCAGGGGATTTTTTTTTTACCTCCCGCCCGCATTCGATGGAGGCGCATGGTCGTTTGTGACGCAATGGAGGCGCATGGTGGTTTATGAGTTTTTGGGTTTTAACAAACTATAATTGAAATAATTTTAACACCTATATTGTGTCGAAAAACAATGGGCAAAGTACGAAACTAGACTAAACAAGTTGCATATTCGTTGATTGATGGTAGCTCATTGCAATTTTAAATTAACACAGTACCTCAACCGTACGTAAGTTCCTTCGTTAGCTGTGCTTCGCAATATTTTAAGCCATTTCCCGTCTCCATGCCCACAAAATGTGAGTTCATGGTATACATTCACGTCCGGATACACTCCGGAATGTAGAACTTTGCCATCGAAATGTTTGTTTCGTTGTGAGTTTGAGTTGTGGGTGTTTTTGCATGTGAAATTCCCGCGAAATGAGTGACTGTTAGGCCTTTTTGTGAAATAAGCTCGAATTCTTATGAAACCCATGCCAAAACGGAGCATTGTCTGTAGCTTTGCGTACGAGAAGGGTTTTTCCTTTCCCTAGCAAAACCCGTTCATTTTGCAGAGTGTTTTTGTTCGCATTATGTGTAAAATGTAGCTACCATTAAGTCGGCCGGTGAATGTGTGTTCCCTGTTTGGGTGCTGGAAGAAGCGGAGAAGCAATGCAACATAATGTATCCGGTAGTAACTGGTTGCCAAAACGAGCGCTGCAGGCGATGAGAGTATTGCGAAGTTCAACGCTTTGACCCAATGGTTTCCGATGCGAGCCAGCTTATCAAACCGGCAACCATGTTTGTTTTGGAGTTTGATTGTCTATGGAATAACATGTGTTAGATCAAATGTGTTATCAATGTTGCACTTTTTCTTTTACAACACCTCCAATAATATCAGAAACGAAAACATAATAAGTAGAATGTGAGTACTACTTACTATTATCCCCACAAAGTAGATTATACACAATTAAAAACATAAAAATAAGTCTACAGTCAAAAGGATCATCCAGCTAATAATCATAAAACATCCAGCAAGCCATTGAAACAATCAAAGCCGGGCGCAAAAACTAGAATAAATCCATGGGATGGCTTCTGCTAAATACAGCTGTTGGTCTGCACAGACATGAATTGCGCCGTTTCCCTCGTCTACCGTAAAGTTCAGTGGATGAGTTGGCCATCGCTAGATTGCTCCGCTATGCTATAGCTCCTGGGGATTACTTCCGCCATCTTGAGCACATATAACAACCTGCTGCCGGAAGTGTCCAACCCTGCATGGAGCTCTTCCTCGCATGAGCTTTGTCGGACGGAATGTTAATGAAAAGCAGGGAAAACGAGTTTGTTACAGTTGCACATTATGTTTTATTTCTTTCTAGAGAACTGCAGCTAATTGTTGTTGATTGTGAGCGAAACGAAATGCTCAAAAGTGATGACGGAAAGTTGTCATCAGAAACTCGATACGAATGTGACGTCATTAGATGAGAATTTTTGCGACAATTAATTTTGACAAAAAAATTTCTAAATAAATTTTGCAGAGCGGAAAAACATTGCAGATTATAGAGGTTATAAAGCTTATAATTGCTTTAGGGCAAATGTAAAATCACCCCTCGATCATATTGCTTGTGGTGCAAAGACCATTCTATTCCAAGAGTAATTTCCAAAGAACCTCAATGACACACAATAAGCCTTTTCTTTCCTCACATTAGAGCTGGTTCAGCAACGGAAAATCCTATTATCTCGAAGGGATGGGAAAAAGAGAAGATTTTATGTTATGTTACTATCTTCTCTCATTAAAAACTATGCCAGTCATCTCTTAGAGTGACTTATGAGACTCATTAAATTACAATCATTTTCGTCCTGTTCCTTTTTTCTACCCATTCCTGCTTTAAATAATCCGTTCATGCCATTAAGGGAGCTAAATTAAAGAAAAGCATCATCATCTTCATACGGTAATCCGCCACGATTTGGAAGCACTTTCACGTCAAAACAACAATGGCGGCAGTTCAACCAACCTCCAAATTTCCCTCTTCGCAGGCGTTTGCGACCACGCTCCGTGCACGTGCGACATCGATAACAACGTGGCGATTTCGTTGCTTTCCGGTGGCTTCCGGGAAGCCAAAAATAGAACCAACCTAGTTTGGGTAGAGCTTTGAATGGGAAAACAAAAATCGCACAAAGCATGAAAGAGTATTGTTCTGGTTTGTTGCGATGAATTAGCGTGCGTCAATGGCCTTTTGCGTGGTTCCTGGAACGACTTTTCACAATCTACCGTAACAGAGAAAGCGCTTGGATTTGGGTTATGAAATTAGGATATTCCAACCTCGAACTGACAGAGAGTGGGCGAGAAAATGGTGAGCACAGCATGTCAAAGATTGATACGTAGTGTATGATGTAGTGATAGATCTGCAATTCGTCTGATAGTGCCCGTTTGAAGTCTTCCTACATCTAAGACATCGAATCAACGTTTGCATCGTGGTAGAAAGAATAATCTACACACCGATATATGAGCCTTAAGGCATGTAGCGGCCATAAACAAGTTTCCACCGGAACGTGGCTCATCGCTTGATCTGTGAATTTGACAGGAAACGGACAAGTTACGAAGGAACGCTCTAGCACGGCTTCCTGGTTCTGACATGCACTTCGTTGCAAGCCTCTTTTTTCCACTCTCGGTGATTGGAGCTTCGAACGGTAGTTTCATCGAACCGAGCGAAGGTGTAAAAGCCGACCCACTACCTACCTACCTAAGGCGAAAAACAATTTCCTGTTATCCATATTGGCAGTCACTAGCCAGGTTGTTTGCTGCTCGACGTTTCTCGATGCTCGTTCGATGGTACTTTGATGCTCCCTTTCCAAACGGACAAAGAAAGCTCTGGCGCGAAGGTCCTGTGGAAAAATCTTTTTCATCACAGCAACCATCCGTTTCCCTTGGATCTCTCAAGCGAACATGAATCCACAATGGTAGCAATGTTTGTTCGAACTGTAATGTTATTTCTAGCAAAGAGAGGTTTGTTTGTAGAATGGTAGTTTTTTTATTTTCATTTTTGTGTTTTTCAAGCATCTGACTGACATACCGAACATAACTCGAACGAATCGGAATGCTGCTCATGCGAAGGTTTGCATTTGTCCACAACGCACGAGAGTTTGTTCGGCATGGAATCATTTCTCGTTCGGCCTTTCCCATCTCCCGTAGGTCTTGGCCCCCGGGGGGTGCCTACGGAATTCGGGAAACCGGAAAACACCCGCCCAACGTGCTACATCCACTGAAACATTTGGGAATACCAAATGCAAATGTAACAACAACCACGGTCGGATGCTGTTTGGGTAGCTGTTTGTCCTTTCCCAAGCTCTTTGTCATTTATCTTCAGTCACCTGACCGGTACAGGAAAGGATGGTTCGATCGATTTTTAAATGTCGCTTACCGGTTAAAGGTAAAGTTTGCGAGATGGTTTTTATACCTAAATCAAACGCATCACCATCGTGTCATTTCCCATGCCAACACATGTCATACGCGTCGTCGTCGGACGTGAGTTTTTGTTTGGAAAATCTGTCAATGTGAAAGGTGTTGGAAAAATGAATAACCCTTTCCGAATGGTACAGCACGTGACATCGGAGCGTAATGTAAAACAATTTGAGCCCGAGGGCGAAGCAAAAAGGAAAAACAAAAACCAAACATTGAAGCGCCAGAGAGGCTCAAGCTTCGAGCGAAACTGAGAACCAACTCCAAGAGTTGAGATAAATTAGACACGGCACGCAGCCGAACGACATGGACACGGGTCGCATCCTTCGTATCTACCACGACCTTTTTTTTTGTTATTACTCGCTCAATGCAGGTTGTGTTCGCCGTGGCGTGAGGTGAGACGCTTTAATGTGGCTGTCAGGACCCATCTCACAACATTCGTTGCCTGCACACGTTGGATGAAGCATAATGATTTATGATGCGACAACAAAACCCCGGCCCGTGCTGTGGCCGTGTGGAAAACCGGAATATAAAATCCACATCGAACCGATCCGCGTGGCGCTGCACTTTGTGTCACTTTGCTGTGGCGTGGTTTATGCATTTTGTCCCACCTCCACACAATCGCCTTTTTCTCACCCATACGACCGATCCATAAAGTATTTTTTACTGAAAGCTTTTATTCTCCACATATGGAGGCAAGTTATTTTCCGGTTGATTAAACAATGGCGCAGCGTGGCTGGAAAATGGCCCATTCTCACGGAAATGGAACCAACGTTTAATGGAGAAGTAAACACGGGAACAGGAGCTGGGTAAATATTTGAAGTTAATTTGTATTTCTGCTGGGAAAGTGTTCGTTAGTGGCGGCCGCAATCAATCGACCGAGATAATATTTGTGTTGCGTGTACAATTTTGTATTATAAACGTTTTAAAAAACCATAAAAAGATGTAAAGCTTTCAAATGAACGGTAGAACCAGTTTGCTTGATATGATAAAATAACAAATGAAAAGACAATTCACTGGATGATGAAAATATTAGAAAGAGATAAAATCTATCAGCGCAGGTTTCATTATTTAAAGTTGTTATTGGCTTAAGACATTTTGTAGTTTTGGAAAAAGTTTGTATGTTTAAAGGGTCTGTTTGATTCATGGCCGATAATAAATAAAGAACGAGGCTTCAGAAACATTCGGTCCCATAATTTATTTTTGTGGATCGAGTCGATCGAAGATACACATCAATTTAATAAATTAGACAAGACAGAACACACTCATACAGACACACACACAGTTTATAAAAACCCTTTTTGCTAAAATTAGCTCTTTTATGGTCTGCCTCGCAGCTAGCAACTTAGCATATTAATTCACTTTGGTGGGTTCGGGTTCCCGAAAAAAGGGGCCCATATTACCATCGTGCATGTGCGTGATGATGTATGTGTGTGTGTGTATGTGTATTGTTGCCATTCGTGTGCACATGCTACTAGCTCCATCGCACACGTCACGCAAAAGATTCACACCAATTAATCATCCGCACCTTAGCGAACCGGGAGCCCACGCCGTTCGAAGACAAATTCAATTTGGAAAACGAGTTCCACGAAAAAGGCTTTCCAGGGCAGGAAGCAACGGAAGAAAACGAAGAAACAAAGGAACTTTCGAAAGTGTAAAAATAAGAAACATGAAGTGACTTAATTGGTCGAAATCCTGCCTAAGCCCGAACGGTTGCGCCTCGTTCGGTGTTTTTTGGTGTACATTTGGGTGGGAAAGCTTCGAAGCACAAATTCGAGCCTACGAGCCAGATTGATGGTGTTGGTTTGTCCCGTCCTGTTGTGCGCACTTGGTCGTGCTTTTTTCCCAACCATCATTGCCTTCAACGGTAGGATGTAAATGAGACTTCTGGGAGACATTACCGAGCGGATGGTGGGAAGTTGGCTATGACGACGGAAAACGAAGAACGATGGCATTCGTCAACGAGCCTTCCTACATTGTGCCAGGAGCGTGTACCACAATATGCACACCAGCACCCATCAGCCATGGGTACATGGATTCACAATTTGGGATTCCACTTTGCATAATGGAATTATTAACAACGCTGATGATAGCGTCCCCCGAGTCGGTGGAAACTCGCCTTTGGGTGTACACATCCCAACATCCTGCCTTATTGGGGGAATGGAGGGAAGGAGCAAAGGAGGCAGGGTAATACGGGAGAAAGATAGAGCGCACGCGATTGAAGTGGAGTGAAAGCAACCGGAAAAAGGATCCTGTTCCAGAAGGTGGAAGATGTTCAGCACTTCGGCTCGAGCTATTTCTTGGAAGTTCTCCACTTTGGCTCAAGAACACCAAAGTCTGGAGTTCGGTCCCGCCCAGGAGTCCGGTGCCTTCGTTCCATTTCCGATGGCAATCTGACAGGTCCGACCCGGTGCAGTCCAAGTTAAAATATGGACGTTTGAAAAGTTTCGAGATTGAATTTTTCCTACATCCCGGTCACACATCACGATGCTCCGAGAGGGCATCGGCTCTGGCGACTGGCCGGATATGGCCCCGTGGTACCTGGATGGACTGCTAGGACCCGACCGGATGCAGGACCGACATTTCGATAGCGTTCTCTTCTTCCGGTACTCCTGTGGTTTCACCCCAACCTCGGAGAGGTTTCGAGAGGTACACTTGAGGTGCTTAGCATACATATTACAATCCACCGTATCGCCGGGTTCCCCGGCCCTATGGAGAATATCTTCGACGTGCGAGGTCAAACATGATATCCTTTGACACGGCATAGAGCACAGCTTCGGTTACGAGGATTCTGGCTACCTTTGGGTGTTTTGTGCTGGCTAAGGTATCAAACTTTTGGCGAATGTCCTATATCTCATCGATCTGTACGCAGGATCCGTCTAGCTACCAACTCGAAAGGGTCCCATCGGGAAAATAAATCGACAAGGGATTAGGTTTGGGCTGTAGAGTAAATACTTTTAATTTGATTATCACCTGCGTGAGGGGCGACGCATGAAATAACACGTGAAACAACTTCATCCAGTTTAGGACTGGCTACGTGTAAGGGAAGGTCACGAGTTCCTTGATGGCATGGAAAGATGTAATTTAATAATGTTCCAAGGACTTTGCTTCAAAGGATTAAACTAATTGATTCAATTTTCACATTTTACGCCGATGCGTGTTTTGACAATTTACTTACAACAATATTTACTAGACTCCCGATGAGTAAAAGATCTGTTAGAACCAAACAGATAAACCCACTGTTCGCGATGGTATCGGTTCCATTCCCCGGTGTCATTATTGTTGTTTATCGGCATCCCACGCACCCTCTGTTGGTCTATTTATTTGATCGCCTGACGAAAATAAACAACTGAAACAACAGAGAAAATAGCTGACAACATCGACCAGCGGTTTGTTTTATGAGTATATTGACTCGCAACCATCAATACCCGAACGACCCCGCTTTCCACCCACGGGATACCACGGTTTTCCTGATGAAGTGGTAATTTGTCTTCAAACTTTTTCCTCGTGACAACAACTTTACCGTTTGCTTCAACGCACCTACTGTACCTTTAATGCCGGTCGGTTTGAGCCTAGGGAGGATGTTTTCCGTTCGCAACGCAATGTTGTGGAAAGTTTTTGAGCTGCGAAGGGAGAAAACTGGCGGCATTCATCGGTGGGGCGTTGATGTGTTGAACTGTTTTATTGGTAACCGCGTTTCCTTCGGTTGGCCTAATATCGTATTGGATTGGTTTTCTTTTCTTCGATTCGACCGCATGTTGTTAATATCGACGACGACAAAACAACGACGTGGATATTAACGGGAGAGTCATCGTGGGTACCAGTGAGTGCGAAAACTGTAAAAGCCTGGCGGCATTAATTTTCATCAATTTATTTAAATTTTGCCATTTTGGCGCAACATTGAAAATCTCTGAATCCACCTGCGTAGAGAGAAGAACTTTTCCTACAGGGAAATGTGGTTTGAAGTTGTGGCACTGTGTATCACAAGAAAACAGCTATTTCCCTAAAAAGAAAACATGTCGAAAGATCTTTAATTGATTTGTTTGAGTTTTGATACTTTCTGCAGTAAGAACCGAAATATAAAGAAATAGAGTGAAGAGGCATTTATTATTCGGGCGCCTTAAGTCGTTCAAGATCAAGAGTTATTCTAAATGTTCCGGTAGTTAGGACATTTTGAAAAAGTTAATAATAAACACACCACAAACAAAAGACTAGTTTCAATTCCGCAACTTTTATTTATATTTTCATCTGATGTAAATAATCCAACGAATCATGAAAAATCAATTGCATTCAACGAAGTTTTCATGACCATGACTATTAAGGAGATATATCAAATGATTTTATTTTCATACAAACAAAATTATTTAAAGTAACATTTTGTTCCAAATAATCCTTTACAAATGTCCCACTGTGAAGATAAGGTTTTTCCTTTGTTGGACCATGGAAATCTGTATCACATTACGCGGGCACCATTCGCCACCGTCGTTCGGATGAAAATTAATGACTCATGTGTGATGATGGTTTTTCCCTTTTTCTTCTTTCGTTTCGTTTCAGCCAACTCTGGAGGAATCGTTCTGGCGGGGAAAAAATGGAAAATGGGTGGTGTTTGAAAGTTAGAAAATGTGCGCCCCGAAACCGAAACCCGATCGCGTTGTAACACACAATCATACACGCACACGTACAGTGGCAGGTGGACCGGGAAAGTTTGCGTAAAAGATGCTTGGCCGTCGGCGAAAGGTAGTCACGGTGGGCGATCGGTGGTGGTTCCATTCGAGGCAGAGGAAGACCAGTCTGGAGTAGCTCGTCATAATTAAAGTCCCATTCCGGTGCGTCGAAACAAACGAACGTCGGATTGAACGGATACCGCTCCGAAGGGGAAAACAGGGGGATGACGATGATGACGATGCTAGCACAATTAAAGTGCGATTAGTGGGTATACTTTTTCGCAACAAAAAAGAAAAAAAATGACGCGATCACCTTTTCTAGGGAAAAATGATCAGCCGGTGAGTTTGCTAAGCTGTTTCAAGGTCGACCCGGAATTCAGGATGGAAACCGAGTGGGAGCGAATCGAACGGATCGAGGTGTGAAGTGTGTATGTGTGTGCTTGTGTGAAGGAGAAAAATTCGATGTGAAGTGAAACGAAAGTGATACCGGGCAATGGCGACGCCCGACCGCAGTGCGTTGTGATAGGAATTGGTTGGTGTAACCCAAAACAAACCAAAAAAAAAGGCCAAGATGGCGCCGAGACAAGGATAGTAACCGAGCGACGCCAGAGTGCCAGAGTGCGTCGGACGGACGGCGCGTATTCGACAGAGGGTCTTCGCCACTCGGACGGTTAACGGACGGGCAGAAATCGTGAATTCGTTGGGTGCGTGCGTGCGTGGGGATCCACCGGTGGGAAAGGGTGGCCCGCCAGACGACACCATGGACGATGCTCCGCCGCGCAAGAGTTCGCTGAGCATTGACCGGGCCGCGTTTCTGCTGCTGCGCGTCAAGAAGGCCTTCAAGAAGAAGCGCCAGCAGCGGAAGGACAAACTGTAAGTAGAAGCAGCGTCAAGCAAACACTAAATATGCTTTTAATGACCCCATTAACATCGGTCTGGTGTCCTCGAACTGCCGACATCGGGTTTTTTTTTGTTTTTGTTGAAGTGTTGCGAATCAGTTTCGGTTTCACTTTGACGATTTGGTGATCGAATGAACGCTTTATTATTCCTTGTAAAATAAGATTCTGCCTTTTGAAGAAGCTTTCAAATAGGGCACAAAATGAAAGCTTTGAAGTTGCATCAAACCGAACAATTTGTGATTTAAAATTGTACACCAACCTTTCACCGAAATCGGAGCAATCATCCCGAAAGTATTGAAAACTCGATGCTTCAAGAGAAATAAGATACCAAGGGTTACTATTGTTTACAACAACCTTTTCCACCTGCTTTTGGTTCATTCTTCAACGTTTTTTCGCTACATTTACTTCACTTCCATGGATGCTACCGGTGAAGCATATCGAAAACTGCCGATCGACCATCGGCTAGAAGTATTATCCTGTATAATCTTTCCCGTCATTACCCAACGGGTCGGAAGTTGGGAGCTCAACGGCTAGGATCCTTCCAGGAAACACCTTTCGACTGGTACCGGAAAAAGGTTTGCCAGCTGCCAGGAAAATTGCCTCCCTCCAACCAAAAAAATAAAAAGGCGGTACATAGTTGAATGGTAAAGTTTTTTCACCGAAAAGATGGAAATGGACGACAGAGTGGGGGGCTTTTCTCTGGTTTATTTGTTTATTTGTCCGGCTATCTGCCCGGACCCGTGGCCGTAAGCCGTAATGTACTGTCTGGAATCCGGGCATCGGGGCATCGAATTGATTGGAAGAAAATTACGGAGTTTCAGCAAATTGTTTCGCCCCGGTTAAAGGAGAGCTATTATCCGGGTAGGATTTCGTTTCCGAAGCAAAGGATTGTGGCATAGAATTTTGGATGCCAAAGCATCGAAACGAATCAGCAAAACAGTAGAAGTTGCGTTCATAAGATGAATGGGCAATCTAGGGCAAGTTTCTTGATCCTAAAGCGAGCAAATCTTATATTGCTTGATCGAAACGAAGCTAATGGATTAAAAGGAAAGTAATGGTACTTTTCAGCGTTGTTGGAAAAGGTAAATAAAAGCGAAAAGAAATAGATAGTAGATTAATCGAGAATATGTATGCTTTGAAACTAAAGATAAAACTGAAAGTGTAGGTTCCATTTGAATATATGTTTGTAAAAACATTTATAACTCCTTAAAGCTTTATTTTGGGAAGTTATGATAGTTGGGTTAAATATTTATTAATATATGACAACATATATTCGAAATTTTCAGGTTACCATTTCACATATTATTTTATGCAAAGAGTTCAAATTAGAATTTATAACTATTTACATATTTTTTAATAACCAAAATCGTATGCTTTTGTTACGTACTGTATGTGAAAAGCCATTTTTACAATTTTCACAATATAAACCAAATTTTACCCACTATAAATTCCACCTAAATTTGCGCTCCTCCTCCTGCAGATCAAAACGGTACAGAACAACTGACTTCCCGTTCGAAAAATCCTCTATGTTGCCACTAAGTTTCCCATTCTTTCCGGGCCCATTATTTACACCGCATTAGCATACGTACGGAAAGAAAACGTACGGCATACGAGCAGCGATTACAACGATGCAACCCTTACTTGGGGCTTTTTTTCCGGGCGCGAAAAGTGAAACCCATTATCCAGACCAGCACTCGCAGTTTTTCCCGAACCGTTGTGAAACTGGGAGGAAGAACCGTGGAGGTTTGTTTGTTTCCTTTACTTTTTTTTCTCCGCCTTGTGTTTAATACTACCGACTCACCTGGCCATAAGTTGGCGTAATTTATTGCTACTTCTTATCGCAAACCAACCGGTCCGATTAGGGTGCCGACCTGGGAAGTGTTCGAGCCCCTCCACAGGACTGACTCAGGCTCAGGTTCAGTCAATCGCGCCTGGTCGAGGTCGCGGCAGGTCGTTCCAATCATATTTCCAGGCACGTCATCGTATGATCTCCACTCTCCGTTCGGAAAGAATTCAAGCCGACTTCGGGAATGTGAGTGGGGGAGGGAAGATGATGATGGCACGTACGAGAAGACGACACGGGGGAAGTTTCTCACCACGCTGGCCGAGGTGGGAAAAGGGATACATGGGAGATAAAGCTAATCCTTACCCCGTTACGCCGTTACGCTGACTGGCATACGTTATGTACCTTTTACTTTAGCCAGAGTTGGCCGTCGGTTCGACAAATATTTTTCCATTCCTTCGGGGCTCCCATTCCTTCGACGATGGGTTTGCTATTGTTTGCTGCGAGGAAACGAGCGGAGCGACGTCTGGGGGTATAATTTCCTGATTTTTGCTAGTTTTGGCCATTCTAAATTCCATCACGTCCCATTATGGGTGTCATTTATCATACCTCCCGTGCCAATAATAAAGGAATATTCTTTCGAGATGGAGATGTTGCAAACCCCTTGCCATCGGAGCTGGCGGATTGTGGACGAGGAAATTGGAAAGCATTGTGGTCAGAAAAATGTAACATGAATTGATGAAGAGACTATTCACACATAACTTTATTTTGATAAATTGATACATGTAACGAAAGAAGACAAAATTAAAAATAATTGGACAATTTGGGAATGTTGTTGAATTTATTCAACATTAAATTTAATATAAATATTTTTTTTACCCATTTTTATAATCTCATTAAATTGGCTAAAAGAAGGATGATTATCGATAAGGGGATCCGTAACAGCTGAGCGGTAGCGCCGGTTAGAAAATCGGCCCATGAGCGCCGAGGTTCGAATGCGTGGGTTCGAATCCCAACCGGGACCGGACCCTCCCCTGTACAAGAGGACTGACTGTCCACGTACACATAGGATAGAAGTCTAACGGGCAGGCATTACCAACAAGGTCGTTACGCCATAATAATAATAATAAAAAAAGACTAATTATAAGATCACAAATTAATAAACAAATGTTAACACCTTGTTAAAATAACCTCATGGGAAAACTTTGCTAACGAACATGAGCTAATGAGCCGTTGATAACTAATTTACATCATTTGTATTGCTTCTCAAATCCGGTACGCAACATGACGAGTCGTTGAACTGAATACTCAAGACAACTTTCAAGGACACTCGATCCCTGTCTTTGCCCATCATTTAAAAAAAAAGCACATATTCACGGGCGCTCCCCTTACATGTGTTCAACAGACGGCGTGACACGAGAAGCCGTGGGGAAAAGACGCAGAAAAAAACAAAAATTACACTTCCCAAAAAAAAAGCAAACCACTGTCAGTCACACAAATTACCAAACCCGTTGGTCCTGTTTCGATCCTCGCTCTTTTCTCGTACTGCCCCAGGGGGGTCATATTTTCCCAAGTCTCCCAACTGCCCGTGCACGCGACGATGAATAATGAACGCGGCCGAATGAGCCGAGACGAGAGCAAGATTTTTCACTCAATGTGCTATAAATTTCACTCAAAGCCGCTGGAGGCCTTTATCCGAATGCGCCCCGCCGGGCGTTGTTGTCTCCTAGCTCTGGGGAGATTATTTTCGTTCTGATGCCAGGCAAGGATCGTTTTTCCGCACGCGAATCGGTTCACGTTGAAGCGCTCCGGAAATGAACATCTGTGAACGGCCGGCTGTCTTTTCTGTTGGCCATTTCTTTAGAGATAAAAAACAATAGAATTGAAAGCTTTTTTATTTATGCGACTGATGTTTTGTGGATGGAATAGGTAGGAAGTATTTTTTTTCAGGTTTTTAAACCTTAATTTATTCTAAAGCGTTTCGTATCACAAACAAACTTATAAATAAATACTTATTTAAAGACATATGGAGGACGCTATAGTCGCACTTGAGCTAGTTAAAATTGACAATTTTCTATTTACCTAATGTCTATTTTTGATGTGACAGGACAATTCTTTAGAACTCATTCATTTAAATTTTCTTGGGAAAAAACCTTTTGAAAAAGGTTTAATTTACTATGGATTGCTTTCATTTTACCTGATTTTTTACAAGAGATCCAAAATTCCATGTTTGTTCTTCAAAACATTTATGAAACCATTCAAATCAACGGTGCTCGGCATGGCCTAACGCTTCAATGCTGCATTAATAAGTTTATTTTGACAAAGTCATGCAGATATGTTTTATGCATGGCCTACCGACGTTTTCTTTGGCGTTCGGCTCGAACCATGATTAATAGATGATTTCTGGCATCCATTTTCTCATCGCCGGTGTAGGTGTGGGCTGTCAATGTCAACCAACCCGCACGAACCCAACCGTGACTCTTCCCTTTTCTCAAACGTCGAGGGAAAACTTTCCCATGCAATGGCTGCAGGCTTTGAGGTTTTCACTTGCGGCAAAGAGGTACGTCCGACGGTTGGAAACGGCACAAACTCAAACAAACAAATTTTCAATAAATCAAACTGAAATTGATTTGAACTTTGACACCCGCCTCCAGTTGCCTCCCTACCACCCAATGCTTTCCAAACCGAGCACACTGTGTCTAATCACTTATTCAGTTATTCGTAATGACAGGTTCCGATAAAACTTTCATACTGTCACGGTTATGAAGCGTCGGCCGCTGCTGACCGCCACCACCACCACCACCACCGTTTGCCGGATGCACCGGAGAGAAATTTAATATGAAAGTGCAATAAATCTCGGCGCCAGCGTCGTAATCTGTCCTGGGTTGGGTGTCAATCGGGTCCTTGTCGAGGTTCACTGCACCGGATGCACAACGTCCTGAGTTCCCGTGCTGGCAAGGAGCCTTGGATGAGGTTAAAGCGAAGGGTTGCACTGGTTGATGGCGCTCGTGGCATAAATATTGCGATAAACTTTGTGTCTAGAAAACGGTCAACAACCAAGCGAGGGCATTGCTTCGTCTCACATGGGAAGTAAGACATCATCATTCGTGAGTAAGATCTTTCAATATTTTTCCAGAGGAGGAACATATTCCAAGAATATCGTGTATCATTCAATGTTGTTTTATAAGCACCTTTTTCATCGCAATTTAGAAACCCAAAACAACTCGTAGGTGTACGTCCTCCGAATGGACAATTTGAGCCCTTCTTGAATGGTTACCGGTTCGGTTTATTGAATAGCAAATACGATACGATAAATTGTAAGCGCATTCTTCAACCCAATCCAGGGTATCCAGTACAACCACGTCCTTCAGC
Source organism: Anopheles ziemanni (assembly GCF_943734765.1). Classification (NCBI taxonomy): domain Eukaryota; kingdom Metazoa; phylum Arthropoda; class Insecta; order Diptera; family Culicidae; genus Anopheles; species Anopheles ziemanni. Next base: position 17,131,810 of record NC_080706.1, read on the forward strand.
TTCCAACAAAACCTACACGAGTTTCTACTTTCCTTACCAGACTCTCGGGAAGGCAAAACACACGGTTCGAGAAGCTGTCAATGAAGAGAACGGTCCAGTGCGTGTGCGTGACATCAAGGTAAAGTGTCACGCTGGGAATCAAACGCTTCGGTCGTACCTTAGCTCCATGGTCATTCCATCGAATGCAGACGACGACAACGGCACCGCCTTTCGGCCCGGCAACACATCGTTGTACACACATTTGCAATTTCTCGAGCCCCTGAAATATGGCTCCCCAACGCCGCAGTACCCAACCCTCGAACCGGCGCCATCAAGTAACAAGCGGATGACAGGGCACATGCTGAGTACACGGTTCGCAGCCACAAGGATTATAGCCTTGTTGATCCAAAGTCGTCGGGTGAAAGGAAAAGAGTGTGTATGTCCACATCGTGCAATCATGCTCGGAAAAGCATTCCACCACGCGTTGCTCCACTGGCTGGCCATCGGGACAATCGAGCTGACCTCAATGGTGGAGGCAAGATAAACGGAAATAATTACAACGATATGTCGGGCATTCATTTCGGACTCCTTCTGCACGCCGGGAAACGTCGGGGTGAGGATGTAAAAGGGTATTGGCGTTTATAATTGAATGGCTGCTTTACGTGAAATTAACACGCTTCGCCCGAGCAGGTCCGGTCTACAGCTGACCGGTTCTGTGATCGACCGTCTTAGGCCGGCAGGCGACAATGGGAAGGAATTAGTGTTGGGATTGAATTCATTGTGACATGAGGAGTGCATGATAATTGAGTTTTCCATTTACCAACTGGCGAGACTGGTCAAATAAACCTCGCTCGTTGGCAGCTTCATCGCTGGACAAGAAGATGTGAAATTACAGGGAAGTAGAATTTTCACCCGATCTGCATTAGTCTGCTCGTGCTTTTGGGGCCAACATTTCGATCTTGCAGGTCCAAGTCAGTCAGGTTTGCAATTTGGCGAAAACTCTTCAGGCGGCTTCTTACGGTGGTTGATAATTTACTTTTCTCCTTCCCATCAATTCAAGGATTATTACGCCAGCCCAATATTAACACAATTCCCCGAATACACCACGAATTCCTGAGAACTTCGTTCGATACGATTTGTGGTAAAATCATTTTTCACCATTGACATTAATTTGATGAATCCACCGCAGGAACGAGTTTGACGAAAATGTTATTCATCAAAAGCTGTCTTTTGCGCTGGATGGAAAAATCTCCCGCTCCCCAGCCCCACAATTTCACAAATAAATAACAATAAAACAAAAAAATAGACACATCGATCGAACAACCTCCCCCGCTGTGTATTTTCACCATCGGAATCGCTTGTCGGCTCTTTTCTTGAGCTCTTTTTGTTGGAAAGACGGCGGTTTCGACGTTTGGTAGGGTTCTGTTGTGAGCCTTTAGATTGCCAACTCACATCGTTTGATTTGGGGAAATGTATTGATGATCCCGTCCCACTGATAGGATTAGGAGTTAACGTGGGGCGAATCGTTAGATTTGAAAGTAATAAATATAAGATTCGGTTCCGGGTACTGCTTCGCTATTTTATGTGTGGGAACAAATCGTAGGATGAGTGGAACGTTCGAATTTGTGGTTTATTTTAGATAGAAAGTAAAAAATGGACATTGGTAAATGAAAGAGACGCCACTTAAAGAGAGAAGGATTTCTTTTAAATTGTAACTATATAAAAATACCCGAGTGCAAACAGTTGAAGCAATAAGTTCTCAATAAAAAGCATCGATGAATAATATTAAAAAGAGTGTTTTGCAAATTAACTACTGAACTCTAGGGGTAGGAGCTTTATCACGACCGAGAAGTCGGTGCTACACCAATTCCGACTTCAGTTTGAGCCATACTTTATTAAGATTTGTAACAGCTTGCAAATCCCTCCAAATCTCTATTTATGTTATTATTATTTATTCATCGTGCAAGCCCATCGTGAATCATTCAGCTTCTTTCCCAGTGCGGACCAGTGGAACGATTTATTGTTATTTTCCGATTGGCGAACGGTTGGAAACGGCATAAGCCCGGAGTCAAATTTGTTGATTAAATTAAACCCATCCGAGACAACTGAGCGCGCTTTCTTTTAATGAAATGAAACGAACTTATCCGATGAAACGGAACAACCGTAAAAAAAAAGTCATAACGCCAGCCGGCATCGTGACCGGTGGGCCAAATATATTACGTCAAATATTTATACGCTGCCGGAGTGGGCAGCGTAAGCCACCGTCGCCTCCGATGGCGTGAAACTTCAAACGAAACCATCGCTGCACACACATACAAGAATGAAGAGCAAGAAGGAGAAACCTTTCCGGTTGACTGATAAATATTTGATTGAACCGGTTTTCCCGGTGGATTCCTTTGGGCGACGGAATCCCCCCCGGTCCGCAGCTTCACATTTCGCAATAGCAAAGGGCGTAGCATATTTATCGCTGTCGTCATCAGCATCAGCAGCATCGTGGCACTCGTGTCGACAACAGCACCAACACCACACCAGCCCCAGCACCATCAACGGCAATTGCCAAGAGGATGGAAACTAATTAACTGGCCGTTCTTCATTGTATCGTAATGAAGTGTGGCGCACGAAGCCGCCGGATGTTGGCTGCCATGTTGCTGGTAGCTCTTCCGAGCGGTCGAGGATGGGATGGGAAAAGTAAATAATCCTAGCACTTACATTACAACACGATCGCAGCCGGGCCGTGTTCCGGATCGGTACCGACCAGCTGATCACCAAATTTGGTAGCAAAAAAGGTTCAAACGCAGCTCAATCCTGAGGAGTGTTCTCTGAGCCACGTTAACTGGTTGTCATTTGCTTCGGTAGGTGGGCTACAATGAATTCATAATGCAACATGAGTACACCAGAGGTTACGGTTATTTTAAACCTTTCACATTATTTCCCGGCGGCGGATTGCCTTACGCGATACTGAAAATTGGAAAGTGGTTTTAAAAACGGTTTTATTTTTTGCAATAACAAAACAAAAACGGTGCAATATGCAATAACAATGACCCACTTTGAACAACCCAGAATCGCGTATTCAGTATGCCAAAATTGATACGGCGACTAGGGAACCCCCTAACCAATACAGAACAGATTTTTTTGGGTTTTACCGGTAGAACCTATCGCCAACGTTTCAACCGCGTCCATATTTCTTATCACCCAAAATGTTGCAGCAGCAGGCTTGGGATTCCCGCAGCAAGGCTCGGGAGAGTTGGATGATCTTTGGAATTTCACAACGCGTCAGTCACTTTGCGCCCTTCGCATGGTAGTTATTCGTGTTTATTTCTGTCGTGATCGCGTTGACCGCCTTAGAAAATGATGTTGCTTAACCAAGTGCAATCCCGCAGTAGTCTTCCAAAGCTTCCCAATTCTTGGATACTACTCTCAGCTGTGATTCTGATACTGTGTGTGCATTTTTCGCAAATATGTGGCCAAACCGATACAGCAACATGTGGAAAAAGGAAGGGAGGAATGCTGTCTGTCATCGCCAACGGACAGGACGCACAGGAAGGAAACTGGCCCTGGCATGCCACAATATACAGGGTGCTTAACCAAAAATCGGAATACATATGCGGAGGGTCTATCATTGATAAGCATACTATCCTTACTGGTAGGTTTGCGTGCACATCCGTCGGAACAGTTTGTATGTCATATAACATGTACTTTTTTCTTGAAATTCTAGGTGCTCATTGCTTTTCAGTAGGTTCTAGCTTTTTGAGTGCAGATGAAGTATCGGTGCACGTGGGTCGAAATAGCCTAAGCGCATCCGTAATGAGTGTACAAGTGTTGAAGGTCGCCAACATCGTGATCTACCCTCAATACAGACCTCCGAATGTGTCCAATGATATTGCAATTGTTCAATTATCTTCTGATATCAATTACACATTTTCCGTCGGACCTGTATGTCTTTGGAATGCAGACGACAATGTGAACCGAATCGTGGGAACAATGGGAACTGCGGTAGGATTCGGTTTTAAGCAGAATTTTAAAATATCTGAAACGCTGCAAGAGGCTACGTTCACCGTGGTGGATGGTATTACTTGTCTGTTGAAGGACCCATATACGTACGCAAACGTCTTAAATCATAACATGTTCTGTGCCGCTGGAAAGAACAACGTCAGTGCGTGTAATGGGGATAGCGGTGGTGGTATGTTTTTTAACATCGATGGCACTTGGTATTTAAGAGGCATCGTGTCGACCATCCCAAGCATACTAGTTAATGGGCAACATGTTTGTGACAGTACCAAATATACGGTGTTTACGGACATTAGTAAGTTCCGCAAGTGGATTCTGCGGTACACAAATCCGGCGATGTGGCTAAAGGAGCTAAAACCGTGCCTGGATGGTGTAGATACTAACGACACCGGATGCAACGCTGGACGGCGTCATGATCATGGTTTCCTCATCGTGTTTAGGCGCTTTAGCATCAGTCTCGTGCCATTAAACATAGGGCAAAGCATCACGAATGTTAACACCGATGGTTGGGGTTTACACTCAAATTATGACTGCGCTAAAGGCCGTATATACTGGACCCGGCATCAGGTTCAAAATATTTATAGTACGAACTACATCGGCACAGATCCTAGGACCTTCACCATGCAAGCACTGCAACCGACCACTGTAGCAGTAGATTGGATCTCTCGACGCCTCTATTGGGGTGACCGGGAGAAAGAAACCATCGAGGTTGCATCGATTGATAACACAAACGTGCGCACAGTTTTGTTGCACGGCGAAACTCCATGGAGTATGGCCGTCGATCCACATCTGGGTAAACTATACTGGACCATAGCTACATCAAAAGGGTACAGCATCATCAAGAGTTCCAACCTCGATGGATCCGATCGCAAAGAATTTATCAAAAGACAATCCGAGAGCCTAAGATTTATCATAAGCATTAAGGTATCTATGGCCACCGGCGAGCTCTGCTATTTCTATCAAGAAACTACTCAGATCGAATGCATCAATACACGCACCAAACGAACACGCACGGTCGTGAGTAACATCTACTATCGTGTATATTTGTCCATCACTGACGAACTTATTTACTGGGCGGAATACAACGGGTTAGTATAACTTGTAGCCGAACTTGAACTTTCTATCAATAATTCTCTTTTAATTACACAGCAGCAAAATCGAGAGCATCGACCACCATGGGGTACGTCAAAGGCCCATCAGTATCGTGCCAAATGACGAAATTAACGAAATAGAAATGGTATCCGGCAATTGTCCCACATTCTACAGTCAGTGTGCCGTCAACAATGGAGGATGTCTGAAGAACACGATCTGCCTACTCACCCCTCGTGAGCTATCGGGCAGAATCTGCAAACACATTGAAACTTAAAAATGTGCTCTTATAATATTATCGCACGAAAAAACAATTGAAATAAATTTCTTACACGTTTATTTTTACAATCAGTCTATTATTCATGATGAATTTTGCGGTCAGTGTTGCATTGTAACACGAACATTTCTATTTTCGACAGGAAAGAAGTTCAATTTAATCGAATGTTTTATTTTACCCGGTTTATGCAAAACTACATCTCTACAGCTCGTGTACATTGTGAAAGAAAAGATGAACAAACTTCCGCGAACAAACCTAAAATAAAGTAAACCAGAAAGAAAAAGAAATGTGATAACCCCAACCAATGCCTGGTGGAGGCGCCTGGTGGGTGACTCATTTGTTATTTCAAACACATCAGATACACAAACACACGCACAACTTTCGCAAAGTTTTTCGTTGTACAGTAAAACTTTTGCTACTCCCGAAGCGTCTTGTGAGCAACGAACAATAAAAGGTTTTTATTACGGATGCATTTTGCCAAAATAACTTGACGTCGTCGATCGGGTTACCGGAAGCGAGCGGAAACCATTCATTCGGTGAACCAGGCTGGAAGGAGAAACTCGCATATTAGCAAAACTTACCACTCCAACGCCGATACGGTTGGAGGAATAAATTCGTCGAAAAACTCTTCCCCAGTAACACTAACGGCAAAGAGAAGCCAAACTGCAGTGCATGGAAAAGTAAGCTAAACTAAAACGGAAAAAAAACCAAAAACTACCAAACAAACCCATTCCCCGCTGCCCCCTTAGTCACGGAAGTGGCCAGATTACAGACGCATCCCGCACTGCATTGTGGTTCGGGCTCGGGATTTTGCACGCGGATTGAAGTTTTGATTGGTTTTTCCAGTTGCCGATTATGGAAATGGACGGTTTATGATTGGCTGGCCCAGTTTACGGTTCTGTTGTTGACACTCACACGCTACGTTCACGCGATGGGGTTTGCCTGTTATGCCTTTCGTAATCGAAGGTCCAATTACGCCGATAAACCTTATCGAAAACCGGTTGGGAAGTTGAAAATGGATTGCGATTTTCAAAAGTTCCATCGCGTGATATGTCTGTTCCGGTAGAATGGTATGCGGTGTTTGTTTTCCGCTTCAGGAAATAACCCTTAATAGGGGTTATCATGAAATCGTCGTTTCGTTTTAGCGGTCGCTAAAGGCGCTCATTCGTCGCTAAGGGTGCTCATTTGTTCATTATAATGAACTTTTAGCGACTGAAATGAACAAATGAGCACCTTTAGCGACCGCTAAAACGAAACGACGATTTCATGATAACCCCTAATAATGGCTTTGCGCTCTTTCGTCAATCTCCCAATATTTGTTTTGTTTGGCACCGAACGCCCAACGCATCCGAGCAAACATCAATTCAACCGGGAAAGCGATTGATGGTTGCTATGGAGAAGAAAAATGGGTGCTCGGTCTAAATCCCTCCAATCCATTTAACTTCGCGCAGCACCGACGTTTTTGGAACGATCTTATGATGATTCCATAGGAGAATGCTTACATCTTTTCCACAAATATATTGCCACCAAAAAACGGTTGGTTATGCAATCCCCGTGAAATAAAAAAAAAAAACATTACAAATGATATAGAAAACCAATGCTTTACATAAGATTATACGCACTCTTTACACATTCGCTCAGTGTTTGCCAACACTCGGTGTCCACTCAGCTCGCAGCTTCTTGAGTATCACGTTAGTGTTGACAAACGGCAGCAAGTCTCGATAGTCCGTTCGCTGGGGGAATCCGGGGTCAACAACAGTGTGACATCTTCGCACGCCACGCCTGTCGTACGCAGCAGAAGATGAATCAACACCACGAGCGAATGGATGGCGGAGGGTAAGCGTATTGTGTCCAGGGTTGTTTGCCTTCGGACAACAGCTACGGCTTCCCAAATGGTAGACGTCTGTACGTTGGAACCGCTTGAACTTGTTGAACTAACCGAGCGAGCCTGAACGTGGCAGAAGATTCTTCTACAATTTGAAATGAATACTTGCGGAAAGTTTTCGATAGCACCAAGATGGATTGGAATTTTACTGCAATTGCTTTGACACCAAAGGAGGAAAATAACAGATTAAAATAAGCCTTTCACTTGGACTGGTTACAAAATTTATAAATGAAAAGAAAAGTAATTTCACGATGATAAGAGCTACAAGCATAGCAGAGTTGGACATAAGATGGACGACAACAGAGAATCTAAATTTCCAGAAAGCAGACACAAAGCTGCAACGAAAGTTCACGGTTGCTGGGTTTCCATTAGCAGCACTCGATTCAACCAATAAAGTGCGCAAACGGAGCTATAGACAAACGCCAGCAGAGCCGCCAACGGAGCAACGACGATCAGCAGGATGACCGCTTTGGCATTAACATCCTGCACACGATCCGGAAGCTGCTGGCAGAGGAGAGGGGCCATAAACTGGTTCCACAGGTGAAGAAGGATCGCCTGCAGGTTCTCCTGAAGCCATTCGAACACCTTAATCGTCAGCTTGAGCGTGATTTCGATCAGGGTGAGCAGCACCACCATCAGCTGACGCAAACACCACAAACCAACGGTCGACGAACGATTCTGGTTGCGGAGGGAGTCGGCTGGTGGAGTCGTCGCTTCGGCCACACTGGACACCGACTTTCGGGGCTCAGTGGATTGTTTGGGAATCGGTTCAGTTACACCTCCGTGGCGTGGGACTTCCGTTAACGATTGCTCCACCAGACTGCGTTCACGCTTGGAACCTTTTTCCACTTCTCCATCGGAACATTCCGGGGCGGATTGTCCACGAGGCGAGCGCGCCTTCGTCCGCTGCTCCTGGTACGCGTCGTACAGGAGGTTCAGCTTCTTCAGCGTCGTCGGACGCATCGTCGACGAGCGATTGCCTCGAAAACGGGGCACATAGTAGCCGGCCGCGAACTCCGACACCGCGTCGTCTATGTCGGCATCGCTGTCGGACGCTTCGGGTCGTCCCATATCGACGGGCCCTTCCGGTGTTCGTTCGACGTTGTATCGCAACAGTCCTCCTTTGATGCGCCGCAAACGCCCTGTCGACGGACGAGAATGGATTTGGAACGAGTCCTCGTTCCTTCCGTCGCCAACGTCATCGACCTGAGACAGATGGATCCTCTGTTCGAGCCAACGCGAATGTCGCGGGGTTCGCGAATCGTTTGGCGTGCTGTTCGTGTTCATGTTTGGTGAGAATTTATGGAACCTACGGAACCGGCAACGAATCGAAACCTTGCGTGTATGATATCTGGCGGTTTTTTGTCCACGCTTTTACACTCTCGCTCTTTAACACCGTCCGTCGCTGGACGTGGCACAATTTTTCACTCTTGCTCGCCAATGGTAACTCGATTGTCGATTTGGTTCAACAAATAAAAGTAGCAAGGAGCACCATCTGGTGGAGATTGATTTTCGATGCCTTCGATTCTTAGCTCAGCGATTGCTTTGATACAATTTATTCATACGCTACGGTGAGTGAACCAGTATTGACATTAAAATGAAACAGGTTGAACACATCAAATAGTATAAAACATTTTTGAGCTGTATTAGCAAAAACCCAATATCTTCCATGCAGTTCTACTATTTTATTGTTTCGTATCTTTCCATTCTGCTAATGTTGACATATGGATGCCATTTTTCCCGATAGTTGATATCGAAAATATATTCACCATCAGCACGCACACGCATACGTAGATGGTTCCCTCGGGAGGCGCAAAATTGCTACCAAAAAGCTGCTCCTACCCCCACCCAACCCTACCCACTTGTCTCACCCACGCACCCGTCATTAGTCGTCATCAACATTCGTCGGATCAACATTGAAATAAACAATCATCTAGGATAACTGCCGGAAATTTTTTTCGCAAAAATCAAAGCACCATGTGCGTGGCTCCTCCGCCTCGCCTACTGTCCCCCCTGCTGGATGGGTTGTCCACCGTTTTCCGGGGTCGAATTCAGGAAAAATAAGGACAGAAAGGAAGAAAACTGCGTGGAATTGAACACCCGCGCACGGTTGGCGCACATTTGTGAGCACGAACGCCTCGGGGCCGCCATTTTCCGGACCGAAGCGAAAGCCAACGGTCGATGCCGTTGCGCACCGTAGGACCAAACCCCGCAGGGGGTCACCGATGTTTGTTGGTGTATGTGTGTTGATAAAATTTCCGGTTGCTTTCTTTTCCCTCCGGTGCAAACCTGGTCGGCAATGGAGGCGCGTGGGTGGCAACACTGCGGGGAAGAGGTGAGAAGGGTGTGGGGACGGTTTTCTGCGGGAAAAGAAATGACATTGCCCTCCCGGCGCTGGGACAAGTGGCTCATCACGGGCGCATTGTGACAGTCGGTGTCGGGAATGGGGCTCGGAAAAAGCGCGCCCAAGATACACACGGGCACGTTGGTTGACCGGGAGTTGCCATGGTAGTGAGTGTAGGGGGAGAGGGACAGGGCCATCGTCGCGACTGTCAACCGCCGGCAAGTGCCGTGCAGCAAGCGTGGCTCGTGGATGAATGCTGTCGGTTGCCCGGAGGGATGTTGATTCGCATATGGTGATGTTTGTGCTGGTCGTGCCCGCACATGTAGTCGTTACCGTAATGTGGTCACATGCTAGACCCGCCATGTGCGTCTCCCTAGCTTCCTCTCCCTAGCTCTCCCTCCGAAGGCCGATGGAGACGCCTGGTGGCGACAAATTGTCGTCCCCCATTACCCTGTCCATCATTGTAGCGTTCGGTGTGCACATTTCACTCGCTCGATGCACCTCCATCTGGTCTGGTATCGGTGAGATACGATAGCAGAGTCATCGCGAAACACAAATCGAACGATATCAAGCCCCTTGTTGAAGACTTTGATCGCTCTCTTTAGATCATGTTTAAATCGATTCCTTGAAATCATCAGCAGACCATCAAAGATGAAACAACCAGAGGATTCCAGCACAAGATAAAACAACCGAAGCTGAAGAGTAAAACAACCTCCCAACCAGAATATAACCTTCACTGCAAAGGTCTACGAATCGAGTCGGTTACGGTGATGGTATTTAATGACAAAGACCCTGGCTCGTTTGAAGACCAGCGCTGTTTACGCATAAACCTGTTATTAATTCATTACCTCAAAGTTCAAAAGGAATCAATTAAAGCTTGAACAAATGATATTTTGTCAATATCTTCCATGAAATCTAATTACTCTAGGACAAGGAAAGCTTGAAATAATATTATGAGTTAGTTCAATACCCTGTATCTTAACATTTTCATTTCAATGTTGTGAGCTCAAATGAATGTCTTAATATGTAGGAATGAAAAACTGCGGACCAATTACTCATGGTTTTTTTTTTAATTTTTCTCTACAATAATATATTTTTATCTAGTTGATGAATAAGCAATACGCTTAGCAATAGAAAACTAAAAAGATTGTGAGTGTTAAAACCTTAGTATCGAATCTCTTATTGCTAACAGCTTGCAAGGACATGCAAACGACGATGATGAAGAGGGCGTGAATCATGCATATCAAAGTCTGGACGCTGAAAATAATACTTTTCCTCCAGTTTCTCGCTAGAGAAGATTAAAATGACAGGACCGGCAACGTCTGGAAGGTTATTCACCGATTACGTTTCCTCATAGTTTTCATCTCGTTCAGTTCTCTTTCGAAAAGCATGCGACAGGCGTTCGCGTACGGAATGTAGCGTGCGTTTCTGGTCTGGAACCAGATTATTAAAACGGAAATCTGCGCTTCCTTCGTTCGCTACACGAAACTTGAGATCCTTGTAAGAGCGTCAAGCGACAAAATGGTGCATTTTATCAAACAAATTAATCCTGTCTGAGCTTTCGCAGCTCGGAATGCGTTAACGATCTTATTCAGAGGAAAAAAGAAAGTAAAGTGGTATAAAATTATTTTTATTCAATTTTTCAATAAAAACGAAGAGTTATAGTAAAGAAGTCGGTTAAAAAAGTCTCTCTTGAATTAAGTGTGGCAAATTTCATCGAAACCAAGGTGGAGCATAAACATTTCCTTAAGGACTCGAAAGGTCTCATTTCAGAGCAACTTAACAGGGGGAACGAAATCAAGCTACGGTTTAAAAAAAATTCAAAATTACCTCCAAGTCAGGGTGGATTTAAAAAATAAACCACCAAAACGGGCGAAAGTTTCCTATTGTTCCTTCGTGGCTAACAAACGCCAAGCACCATAAGACGGCCTAATAAACCGCCCTAATGCACACCGCCATTGTCGCACCGAAAAATGAAGAAAGGAAAAAAAACCTTAACTCGCAAAGGGACATACGGAAAATTCGATTCACTTTCCACCGGCCTACGGAATGAAAAAATAAATAAAAAAGGGGTCTGGCGTACAGCCGATGAAACCGGCCGAGTTTAATGGTGAAGCCACGTCGCCGCTTCCGTCTCGATGTCGTGCGAAAATATTGTCACTTTGTTACATTGAGCTTGACGGGGCTTGTGCTTTCGGGTTGCCTACCTGTATTCCGGCGGAAAATGGCCTGGCAGGCGGGGGTATGTTTTGGTCGGGGTTTGCTTTTCTGTTTTACGACCCCACTAACCGGAGGGGAGGGGGGACCGAAGGAGCCCGAAACTGTCCCTCGTAATTGACAAAGTTCACTTTCCACAGCGCGATTTTCCTTCGAGCCGCCGTGTTGGAAAGTCGTCTTGCTCGTCGCGTGCCTAATGGCTCCATCGGGCGGAAGGCAAGCGGATTACACACTCAGCCCGGTGAAGGCGAGGATGGTATGAGCTTTTCCGGAAGCTCCGTGGGAGAGGGGGGCGAGCTGATTGATGGAAGTATCTTTTCCGGCGCACCGGTGCAGACTATCGATCTTCATGAAACCGTGCTTAGACGGGCGGGGAAAAAGGTAAAAAAAGGATTCCGTCTGTTTGTGCGAGCGAATGAACGAAGGGAAAAGCTAGAGTGAAGAAGGTAATGAACTGCCTCCCGTGAGTGCTCCCGGAAAACACGCCCCAAAGCACCCCAGGACAGACATGTCGGGCTTTCCGGTTGTGCGGAATATTTATTCCTGTCATTAGGACTTAGCATTCCAACAGCTTCGTCTGACCTTACAAATTCTCCACAACCTGCAAGAAACAACACAAGAACACACACACAGCGTCGCGAGGATTCTCTGTTTGTGTTTGTTTTCGTTTTGTGCTGAAATAAAAAAGACAAATAAAAACTGCCAAAATTATTTCGGATGATGGAAGAAAATCTTTTGTTCATGTGTTTGCTAATTTTAGACCGGATCTCACCATCCACCAACGACCCTACTTCCTTCCTTGTTTCCTTCCGTTTTTTGCTGCTAGAACCCACAGAAGGCCACCAAGATGGACGATGGACGCTGGTTTTGGTTGATTGAGCAAAGAGCGATCGGACGAGACTCGAAAACGCAAATCGGTGCCCGCCGGCAAACCGTAAAATGGTTTCAGTTGGGCCAAAATCAATCTTCCGGATCGGGGCGCTAAGGCGGGCATTATTTGAATCACGGTGCACGGTCCGGATTTTGGGGAAAAACTTTCTGCCAAGTGAATCCCAACCGGGAGCTTAAGGATTATTATCGCTCCCTCCAGTCGATAGTTTGCTCGAGGGCGCCCTTTTTTTGTATTGGAAGGTTAAGCTGAAAGGTGTCGAAGTGGCCCTCGGGACTATAGATATGGTTTTTTTTATTATTCAGATATGATTTTGTTGTCAGAATTTTGTAATATTTTTTTTTCAGCTTGTTTTTCATTAGAATAAAAGAACATTTAACTTCTTTAAGAAAACCAATGCTTGTATAATTTTATGAAAAGGATAAAACTAATAGAAATCGAAAAATTGAACATCCGGAATAAAATTTAAGTAACGATTCAAACGTAAATTATATTACCATATGGTTGAATCGAAACATGTTGTACCATTTGAAATAATTTGTCCCCAATACAATAAGAAAGTTAAAAGAACAAACAGTCGACAACTGCTAACAAGGAAAACGGTCCAAAAACCTGGGGTGTTGGGTTCAATCGTTCTGGAAAGGACTGTAAACCTCGGGGTATCTCGTGCCAAATGGACGATATTTTTCATCCTATCCAAACATACGAACCCTATTAAGTTTTAGCAACACTCGTTTAACATCAATATCGATATTTTGGTATACCCTTTTTATAGAAACCTCTCTGTCGATTACGAGGGACCAGCTTTTATTTCAGCAAAGTGCAAGTAATATAACAATACGTGATCTTACTCTTTCCGCACTCTAGGCAAAATCGCTGAACATTGGCAAACCCTGAAAAATCGAAATGTTTTTCTTCCAGACCCTTTTTTCGAAGCAACCACATATGTTCAGTTTGGTTGTTGGCTGTGTTTCTGTACATCAAATTCTAATCGTTCTTCCATGACGTGAACATACTGTTACAGGAAAAAAGGTTCGATTTCGTGTGGAAATTCTGGGGTTTTCGGCTGCCGGAAACCTGTTTTTCTTATTGATTGATGTGATATGGGATTCATTTGTGCTGCGGATTTCACATGAACCCATGAATGAAAGGGTCTCCGATAAAAAAACAAAACTCTTTCGGAATAAATAACGAAGAAAGACAACAAGCTTACGATAGGATCTAGACTTATGGAATTTTGAGTTGCATAAAGCCATGAATAAAATATTACACGTTATTCTCGTGTTTTGGTTTAGATCTCTTCTCTATAAACTTTTCATATTAAATCTTTTGCCAATGGCTTTCAAGTAATGGCGGTTGATCTCTAACCAGGTTCCACTGGTTTAAATATTCAAAAAGTGGGAATCCTATTTTCTTCCCAACTCTGTAATGACACGATATAAACATTCGAAGAAGACACAGATTTCAACAGGTTTCACGTAGGAGTAAACATCTACCTAGAAAATAAACATAGCTTTGCGTGCGTCCCACTAAACCCCTTTCATGTCTGAGTGGCGAACTGCTGGTGATTAAATATTTAAACAGAGAAATTAGGAATTCCTCCCGTTCTCGCTGGCACGGGTTGGACCAGAAATATCTCAAACATAATTTAACCTGTCCATGGCCGCGTACCCGAAGCTCGAGGCTTTCGATGAGCTGATACCGGGAGTTGTTTGCTCCCGCTTTGACCTTTCTATCCTTGCAGGTCACGAATACGTTCCCATATACTATCTAACATACTCACGCACACAGATCCATGACCGATGGCTAGCCAGATGGCATTGCCCGACAGACGATGGGCTGAGAACTAAACCCCTAACTATTTCTTCACGTCCGCGACCTGCCGTTCTTTCGGTTCCAACCACTCATACTCCTACCCTTCTCAGGTCACGAGCTCGTGGATAGCCGAACAAAATGTCTGACGGACTTCATTTTCACATCCACCAATTCCCCCTTCCTGCTAGCGAACGAACCGGAGATATTTCTGTTGTTTATACCTCAATTAACCGCCTAATGAAGGTTCCCGTTTCCGGAACCCGGCCGGCGCCTACCGTCTGGCAAGCATCGCTCAATCCCGACACCGACGTTCACAAATTCCGATAACTTTGGAGCAATAGGAGGGGAGGTAATGGCGAGTGACACCGGAGGCTTACCAGATATTGCCAGGTCGGACAAGGTGATAAGGAACGGTGAATTAAGATAGCTAAGCCATCCACTATCGGTACATGGCGCCTGTGTGGAAAGTGGCTGGGAGTTGGGGAGTGCCAAGGCAGGAACAATATCATCGAAAGTGCTACACGTGGGTGCGTAAGTGGGAAATGCGATTCGTTGTGGAAATGCTTCCACCTTTGCTGGCTCATATCCTTTCGCACGCTGCGGCGTACGGCGAACACACACGTACCACTCAAAGTCCGGATCCTGTCATGGAAGTGGATTCTGAGAATTTGAATTTCACTTGCCAGCTGCTGCCGGAGCTGCTGCCAAACGGCTGGGTGGAGGAAAAACCTCTACACACGGTGAGCGGAATTATTTTTGGACCATTCCATTCCATGTCGGGCCGCTATATTCACTTGTCAGAGCGTTGGCGTCGGTGTTAGGATTGGAATGAAGGTTGGAGTCCTTTTATTTAACGTCCGTGCCAGTCTTCTTCGTTTCACAGTTCCAAATCCAAACCAATATATGCGAACGTAAATCAACTGAGGAGAATATTTAGTTCGGTGTCAGTGAATGTTTTTCCGCTGTAATCCATTTCAATAAACCTCTGAATACACATGAACTTGTTGGATTCGAGAACAGTCTCTCCTCCGTTTTGGGGTTTAAAGATTGCTTCACTTTGCGGTTGAAATCTTCCCCAAGGTTGAAATCTTCCAAGGGTGAAAGGATCTTATCCTCGAGATAACATTTGCGGTGCCGAGAACTTCAGATCGACCGCAGATTGAAATCGATCAATTTCGTATCGTTAATCCAATTCATCCAAATATAGACTCGGACGCCTCGGAAAGCGTTTCTTCCGCGGGGATCCCTTATTCCGCTCTGGACCGTCATCATTGAACGACTTCCAGCGTAGAGTGGAATAGAATATATTTCGTAAGTAGTATGAAAAAAGGTCACTACCAACCTCAATTCGATCATCGAAATCTTGGTCGTGATGTCGCGTGTCCAATGGTGCATAGGTGCGTGACCGGGCGGCGTTGCGAATCCAATGGTCGGGAAAATCGATTTATCGTCAATCATCACCCCGAGTGGGAGAAGATTGTGGTGGTGTTACAACCAGCAGATAAGATGTACAATATAAATTGGGTAAAAAGAGAATTTATCGCACCCTGGTATATCGCGATTATGGACCTGTCTCTTGGTAGCCTTTTTGCTACGAGTGGGCCAGCAACTACAACTTCGTAATTCATTGTATTATTAGATGTTGGGTCGAGAATAAACGGATAAAAAAATTCGGGGCATCGAGTTCCAAGAGATCCCCTGGAATGTCTGAATCTTGTACCATAAAGAATGCGGGTTAGTGGCCTGCAAACGTTCTTCCCACGTTCTCCAGTTGAACTGCCAATGTTCGAAGCGAGAGGGAGAGAAAGAGACAGAGAAACTCATTCGCAATATCTCGTCATAGCACTCTTGGATAGCTATGTTGGAAGTTGTAATCGATAAAGTTTCAATCGTAGTCGGTCTTTAATCTACAAGACTAATGGCGGCAAGCGACGGTCCAAACTAGGCCAATCCTCAGTCCCGTTTTGTTGTTGTTGCTTGATGAAATTAATTAGCGCTTAAGTTAATCACTGATTGCCATCGATCGGCCGAAGTGGGGCCGGCCCACATTGTTGTTTCACTCCAAGGCCGTATGTTCAGAATGTAAGAGTGAGCTAATTGGGGATTACGAATGAATATGGGATATTAGCCACAACTTACACACAACACGAGAACTTATCAAGATCTGAACACTGAATGACCAACTTAAAATTATGCCAGTGTCTAATGCACCTTCCTTTTTCCTTCCATTCCAGGACCCTACAAAATGTCGGTGAACCGGTCGGCGGAACTCGTCCAGTCTGCGGGAGCCGCACTGTGGAGAAAAAGGTGCGGCTGTCTCGCTCCCTCACTCTGCCCCTGTTCAACCTACCCGGTTCGGGAAATCCATTCAGCAAAACGCCACCACCCGACAACACCTGCTTTAAGGCATCGTCCAGTAAGTTCCGGGTTATTGACCAATGTTTCGGAGCAACGTCCTAATTGCTGTTGTTTCCCTTTGCAATGCCATCCTTGCAGATAATTTCCTGTATGAATCGAAACTTGCCACCAGCACGACGCCGGTAAGCAGCAGTCCCAAAATCCTCCTGACGGCCGATGACAACACGTTCGACTATCGGCGAAAGTCGTCCGGCGGAAGTAGTATCTTCGCAGCCAGCAGCTCCGTTGTCGGTCCATCCGAGCCGCACATATACGAGTTCGACGAAAAGCGGTCTAGCGGGGATGGATCGGTCGTTATCAGGTATTTTCCTTTCTTGCTTAATTCTAATTAATGAACTGAACATGCATTTTTCGAATATGTCGAGGTATACCTCTGAATAAACCATAAAATATGTTTAATGGTCTTTCTAAATTATGAACATCTTATCCATAAATAAACCCTAGCTTTATTTATATCCCGCTGGTGCAAGCTTCCGGTCACTACGTACCATCCCGACTTATTGACTTTGGACGCTATTATTTATCGTATCCCCGGTTCCACCCTGCTCGATTTATTACAGTATCACCTCCCCGGGAACGTACCCTCTACTTCCGACGTCGAAATCGTTCGGCATAACGTCGTTCAACTTTGTCAATTTCAACAACGCCGCAAACCACAGCAGCAGCAGCGGAAGCAGCCACAGTGGTGCTGCGAGTGGCGGTGGCGGCAGTACCTTCTTCGGTAGCACCGGTAACAGTAGTACCCTGGGCGGAAGTGGAACCCTCTCCGGCCACATTACGACGAAGCGCGGGAGCGATGTGAGCGTCGGGGGCGGCTCGGCGCAGCTGATTAGCAATAGCACGAATAGTGCCATCTACCGGCTAGCGCGGATCATCAACCAAACAACGAAAACCAGCAGCAACTGTCTTCAGCACACGGTCAACGATGACAGTGCACGGCGTCTGTCCTGGGAAAGGTAAACCAACACCCCTCGTGATGGTCGTCTCCAGCCATTTGATGTGTTTTCCAATACTTTACTCCTTCTTTGTTTCCCTCACCAGGCGGGACAAAACCAATAAGCCAATACCACGTTCCTCTAGCATCGACTCGATGGTGGATGCGGTGTGGAGCGAGTTCCCTCCCAGCGCACCGGGCAGTGCGCGGAACTCCGTCTCCACCCAGCTACCCTCGAACCTCAACATATTCCTCGGGTCAACGAGGCGCGAGAGCATGCTCAGCCCATCGTCCAACCGACGCTCGAAGCAACAGCGCGGCATATCCGGTACGTACCATACTTTACGCCATTGGGCTGCCTTTTTCGACCGGTTCCTGATCCAGACACTCGCTGTCGTGTACAGAATATGCAGCAGATCGGTCAGCGAAACCGTGTAATTGCATTTTAAACTCCTTTCAAACGGAACTAAACGGGATCCTATTTCCCGCAACGTGGTTTTGATGATACACACCCCTAGGAACGTTCCCAGTCTCTGCTCAGTATTGCTCGCAGCTTTATCGTGTGTTTTTGTCTGCTTTGGACTCTAAAACCACCACGAACGCAAAGGACGAATGATTTAAATTTGTCAGAATGCTAATGCAGGTGGTCCACCCGAACCGTAGAAGAATTTCCATTTCCAAACGATTGGGTTGTGTTCAACATGCAGCACCCTTTTTCCACTTCTCGCTCGAAGGAAAACGCAACCGTAACGAAATTTAGGACGTCCAATTCCCACCGCGTTTTCCCCAATCGGCATTGATTGGTGGTTTCGAACGGACGATGTTCCTTCGTGCTAGAACAAACCGAAACAAACCATTTGCGTGAAATACGCAGACCCGGTCGATACAATTGACAACAACAGCACAGTTCGGTGTGTGTGCTCTAAGGTGCAATTGCAGCTCGCACGTTCACGGAGAACCACTCGACCATGCACCATAAACGTATCGCTGTATTTAGCCCCGGTTGCCTCTGCCGATGGCAAAGCCCATTAGAGACGGGTGACGCATTTAATTTATCCGATATGGTTAGAAAATGTTTTTAATTGGCCTGGGCTAACGCACGGTCGTCAGGAGGGTAACGAATGTTGGCCCGTTTTGCAAAACCCTGAATTGCAATCGAACACTGCTCCGGAACCCGAGATCCGGTCGGAATCCGGTTGTTCCGATTGCGGAATTGCATTTGCATAGCCCCACGGCGGGTGTACGAATGGAGATAGAGAACGTGCTCCATTATCCTTTATTGCATTTGAAGCTGCACTTGCCGACAGTTGTTGAAGACAGTTGCGTGAGGAATGCTCGAATGTTTTCCAAATAGCATTTATTTATCGCATCATTAAGCCCGGGAAAGAGTCACTGGGAGAACCGCCTTGGGAAATTGTGGTTTGTAACTGGAACGGTTTCGGTATCCGGTTCAAATTCATTGAACGTGGTCCAGAAACGGTAGGGCTTTCAATTACGTTGGCAGTATTATTAGCTTCCCTTTCGTATCTAATTACATTTGGCTTGGAATTGTTGAATGAGCAACTAGACGGGATGCACGAGTCCAATTATCGTCTGAAAAAGCCGTCCTCTTTAGGCTATTAGAAGCAAATAAGAAGTTTGTTGTAGATAACTTCAACATTAAGTTAGCTTTGCCAGTTCAGTTACCAGAATTTTGCGTACGGGATATTGTAAAACTTACCTGGTTTTGCGTACAACCGTATCTCTCGTTGGCCCTGCAAGTTTTGACAGTTTCAACATAAAATTTAAAACTCAAACTACGAACGAATGTCAAGGCGCTGACATAAACTTGCTGAAATGCTTTTTTCTGCTCCTCACAACCACTTGTTCGTCGGTTTACCTTTCTTGGATCAACAAATCGCGTTCGTTTTTGTCTCCGTCTCGCATAAAGGTTACGCCGGGTGCATCTCTTTCTTCCACAGAGCGTTGTTTTTTACGTCTTCCGTCTCCACACTGTCTTTTCACGTCGGTTACACGCTTCACACGCACACCTTTCTTTCGCGTGTCGCTTTTTCTCTCTCATTTACCCACCGCGAGTTCGTTTTGTTTCGTTCCTTCGCATCTTTGCCAGCAGGAACGCAGGTGATCTTGTCTTTTGCCTCAAGAAGACACGATGGCGAAGAAACAGCGTTGTCTCGAGAGCTTTGAAAACCATCTCTCTGCACACCACTACACTGGCACATGGGGCTAAGAAGCAGCAGCGCAGATTGACCGACGCGAGGAGACGAGCTTGCTTGAAAACCAGACCAACCAGTACCATCGTACACGGTTGACTATCGCGGTTGATCGTGATTGTAAAGCGCTCCAGCAGGCCTTGGTTTTCGGTACCATTGTGACCATTTTCAGTGTTGACAGTTTCGTCCAAGGCGTTGCTAATATTCAATTGAGTTTGTTTCACTTTCTTCCGAATGTTTGTTTATTGTTTTTGTGTAATAAAACAATCGGTGTGCACGTTCGGAGGTCACATTGTATTTCGTGTGTCTTGTGTGTGGAACGACTTGTTATTATGCTTATGCTTTCTGTGGTCTGGAAGTGAGTCTTCCGAGAAGCATTCAGTGCGCGCTTTCGCGATTCTTTTCCTTTCTCTCGAGAATATCAAACCAACCTCCTCCACGACGGCCCGTTCGAGCGTCAAGCGATTCCCACAACTTTGTGCGCAAAAAAGAGGGCCAAAAAAGAAGATTTCGCTTGTTGAGCTTTATGCCTCGCGCTATAAATCTTCAAAGTGAAAGTTGCACAGAATCGACGTCTTGAGTTGGGGCCGCGAATCGACGGGGCCCTTGCGCGCGTGTGCCATTCGCTTACGCGTTCCATACCATTGTGTGTGTCACCGTATGTGCAACACGTGTGTTCGAGTGTGTTGGTGGTCGGAAAGGGTAAAGTGGGGGGACCGGGAGCCGAAAGATCGCGCAAGGATCCTCAGCATAAGAGTGTGCGATCTTGAAGAAGAATATCTTCTTGGTTCCCTTTAAGGAAGTGCTCAATTGGGGGGAGTAAGTGGTGTGGTGAAAAAGTTAAATGAAAATTCCCGACAAAAATATCAATCCCTCTGGTCATGTTCGCCCGAAATTGGATCAGACGTGCGTGAAAGGAAAGTGCATGTGATTCACGTGATTACTTCTGCGGCTTTGATTGCGGGAAAATCAACTCACCGTTCGTTTAGCGTTTCAATATTTTTTCCAAAAATTAACGCAAGCCTACTCCGACATTTTTTACGCCCCGTGGAGCACGGCAGATGGAAAAGAGTGAGACGTACAAAAAAGGAAATCACTTCAGTTTACCACGCGATGAAATGCAATTTGCAGTGAGGTGGAAAATCTGGCTCCAACAATCGATTGAGATGCGTGCGAAAAAAAGATAAAATTACCATTTGATCGAGCAACGACCTCGACGGGCAAATTGACGAGTTGAGAATGATAATGGAAAACAACCGCGAGGGAAATATGTGGTACGAAAGCAGCGAGGAAAATTTCTAACAGCATAAACACCTCCGAAACTGCTTAAACCTGCGGAAAATCGTCGTAACTCCTATCAATTGTTGCCGAGATAGGAGGTGGAGTTGTGGATAAATCAGAGGTAAATAAATTTATTTCTTGTTCATAGATTAAAATTCTTCTAAAAGGCTAAAATATGTAGAATAGTTTTAAATGGTCCAACGTATATAAATTGTACTATACAGTTCATATATATTGTTTCCCTTTCCCTATGACCCCATTGTCAAGAAATATTATTGAGTTCGTGGCTAAACTAACTTATTCCTAAGGTACTAATCAGTCAATCAAAATCAAATCGTACTTCCATCCCAACTGCTCCATCATCTTATCTTCATAAATGATGTATCACACTCCCTCGCAAAACCACGACTCCACGTGATTCCATCATTTACTGTCCGAAGCTAATTGAGCTACTAATAAATCGGAATCCACCGATAATGCCACCCATTGAATCGTGTAATCCGCAGCGCCTCAGATACGGCGGGATTCGCTAATGGCCGTCAATCGCGCTGTCATCGTGCAAATGTCAAATGTTGAACATAACAACAGAAGGACCTTTATTAGGCTTTCCTTCAACATTATTCGTTGCGGGGGCGTGCGGAACGCTTATTATTGCCCATGATTACTATTATCTCCCGATCTCCCTGTTGCTCCAATCGGATTTGTTGACCACAAAAGCAGACAACAGGCCAATGTGTTGTTCGTATCGTTAGTGGTAAATGGCGCCTTTTCGTGGATTAACCTGTTTCAATTAAAATAGAGTTGTTTTAAGGAATATTGATATTCAAGTGTCTTTAAAGTTGGGATTTGTTCTGGCCGAAAATGCCTCATATTGAATGATGTTTTTATTTTTTTCTTTGTGAAAAAATCTTACATTCGTTCCATACACAGTTCGAAAGGATTCAGATGGGCGGATACCGTGTTGAACCTACTTATCAAAAAAAAAAAAAAATAACGATAATAAACTTCTTGATCCCTCGTGTGAAATAGACAATCAAAGTATCTTCAATCTCCCCGTAACGGTTTCTTAAGGTTGCTTTGAATTCTACAAGAGTAGAAAGGTGTCTTCATCAAATCGCTCTGCCGGTTCCGCAGCCAATCCGGAAGACAGAACGTCCACAGAGCATTTGCCGACACAGAATGATCCCTTCCGGTTGATCATTTTCGGTGCGATATGGTATTCGCACGGTTACCAATTTCAACCACGTCCCGGTCGGATCGTACCTTCGCACTTCGTCCTCTTATGGCCTTTGTGATGAACTTCCGGTGCGTCGTAAAACCACGTCAAAACGCTCGCACCTTTCCTTACCGATGGCAATGGGCCAATTCTGGGTGTACAGTACCAGTTTTTCTTTGCTTGCGCCTCTCGAGTTTGCTTAAGAAATAGAAATAAACCAAGCGACGTGCGTCTTCAATAGCGTTCACGTGAGTTGTCTGTTTTTGCATAACACTTCACAACCGAGACCTCCACGGTTGTTTCCGTAGTTCGTAGCGACGGGGCAAGGGAAGGATGTGCCTTCCGGAGGGAAACGTGAATAATCAGTATTGAGCAATGCTCGCTTTTGGAAAAAGAGAGAAAAACTATTTTTAATATCCAACAGTAACCGCCGTACCGGTATTGGCCGGCAGCGAAGGCACAGGAAATGAGTAAAAAAATTACCCTTTTGCTCCGTTGTAATGCAAAACCATTCCTCAGGCACAGTCGTCAAAAGGAAGCGTAGAGAGCAATTTGGTCAAATACAAAAACAAAAACTTTTACGACTTTTTTTTTTATTATGGGTCCAAGTTTTCTTCTCAATTCACATCATTTTTTAGAAGTATATAAACAATATGACTGTCAAACATATAAATCGCTATGTTTTGGATTCATGCTGTCATTAAATTTCTATCTGTAGTGCGTATAAAATTTTGTCCATCGGCACTGCACACTGTGCGAAATCAATTTTCTCACCTTCGCAAACAGCCTCCGACCATCCGATGCGCACAGCACGCATCGTATCATGATTAAATGAGCGGTCTATGCTGGCCAGCTGGCGCACCGAGCACCACCATTATCAAAACGTACGTTAACACCACGTGCTGGCACCCGCGTTGTTCGGTGTCAGTTTCCGTGTCCGCCCCGTGTCGTCGCGGCACCACGGAAGTCTATACCTTCAAGCCTCTAGCCAACCCTCCTAACGTTATGAAATAGGATGGAAAGCATGAAATTACCTCCGTGTGCGAACACTCCGACGCTTGTCTCACCTTCCCGACAGTCGGTTTTGTGCCCACTGTGCACCGAGCGAGCATAAGCGATGCATTATGGTTTGACATGATCCATCCGCCGGGGTTACCTTGCGCATATTGCGTGGTTTCGGTTTCGCAGATAATACCGCTAACAAATGGCCACACCGTCTCGCCGGAAAATGGTGATGCATTGTGGAGACTGAAAGGTCCCCGAACGGCATCAACGCTGGCCGGTAGTTAAGGCGGCAAATCAAATTATTGTAACCTGCACACATGCTAATTGAATCCAAAATTCGAGGCAAGATTTGTAACTAAACTTTGTCGTGGCTAAAGCGGCCGAACGCCATTCCGGGGGCGAAAGGGACACACTCACGAGATAACTTGTTAAGCAAACAGTGCGATCCTTGTCGGCAAGAACTTCGGGCTGAGAGCAACCCAAAAGGGGTTTAGCTAATTTAGAAATTGAATGAACGATAATTTATTTTCTTTAATCATCGTGTTTTACGCAAGTTATGGAAGTGGGTCCTCCGGTGCGTAATGCTTTGGGAGGTAATGTTATTTAATAAGCTAAGTTTTGCCCCCTTTTTGGCGTCCCATCTTTGATCCAAATTATTTATTTAACCGGTAGCAATGGGTTCTACATTGAGTCACAGGTTTATGCGTTTCGATTTAATTATTAAAACAGGAAGGATGATTGGATTTCTTTGGTTTTAAAAATCGACAACACAATGCTAGACCATATTCATTCAATTTTAATGAAGTTGTTCAAACCGGGGGTTGATAAATAGCCTATTACAATACCCCGCCCATTTTCATTCTTTACTGTTTGACACAAAAGTTATTTAGTGATCCCGGTAAACATTCATCATAAGAACAAACGATAACTTCCGTGCGATAAGAATCGTTCCCAACTTTGGTAAATAATTTGCACATCTTTGAAACTCATCAGCAGCTTCCGGAAGCTTAATTTAATCGAAAGCCATCCTCTGGAGTTTGATCAAGGTTTGATACTTTCACCCGGGCTGACACCGGTTCTCACCGCTGCGCCGGCACCGAGCAATTCATAACTCACGATCATTATTATCATCGCCTTGCTCCGGATCAAACATTGCGAACGCCAACGTAGTCCGACACTAAGACGCCCGAGAATAATTGGATTCAAGTGGCCGTAACGTGCCGGTTTCGTCGTGCAACGAGAAGAAACGGTTTGCTCGCCGTCCGTCCGGTGCGACTACTGTTTCTTTTCGGGGGCTCAATTGGCAATTGAGACAATTTAGAACCCCTAGGAGCGCAAACGAGCGACGACGACGAAGAGCCTCGAGCCAAACGACGGTGATTCGACGCTAGAAACGCGCTCGTTCGCCGCTCGGCTTGCCCGTTTGTTATCCTTTGCACATCCTAAGAAGTGGGTGAGACCCGTGGCGCTCTCGGGAACGGCATGGAAGACGCCAATATAGCGTGCATCCACCCGGCTTCCACTCCTTTGGATGCCGTAACGAAATTATAAAATTTACTGCTTCCGGCTAGATCCGGCGTACGGGCGACGAGAAAATGCGCTCTCCGGTTTCTAAATTAGATTGAATTAAGAACGACGGCGAGGCGAAAACCCGGTGGTCCGTTGTTGTCTCGCGACCGGGACCTTTTCGGTCAGGGCCTCCGCTCGTTTTCCCACAGCATCGTCCAGTGCAGACCCCGTGCCCAGATCATCCTTTCTCGTTATCGCTCGACGCCGGCGTTGTCCGGAACTCCGCTGCTCCGGGAGTGATGATAGCAGAGATTGATTGTAATCAGAGCTTGGCGGGTAGGAATGGGACAAGGAAAGGCGAAACTGTGCTCATACAAGAGGCGGGTGCCCGGCATAAACCGAAAAACGGAAAATTGATGGAACTGGATAACGAGAACGTTTGTTACTTTCCCTCGTAAGGATCCCGACGGGCGGGGGTGTAGGTGTTACAATGGACCGGATTTGTGCGTCTCCCAGGAAGGAAGCTCTATCGTCTATTTCACAGCTAATTCTACTCATCCAAGCTGTCCGCACAGTGGGCTCCTTCTTCTATCCGTTCTATTCACTGAAAGAATATAATTTGATTTTGGCAATACTTTACTGTAACCTTTGTCTCCGATTCTTTCTTTAAATATTTGGATTTTCCTTCTCCTTGTGTTACCATCGAAGCGAATGGTTGATCACCAAATCAAGATCCTGGACGAATGCTTCCTCGGAGCTGCCTGCCAACGCGATTTGATTGATACAGTTTCATATTTCGATTTCGACCATTGCCCGCGGCCTCGCTTGGCATCCAGAATAGCAAGTGATAAAAAAGGACCGCACGAAAATCGCCGGTAAATGTTGATTTATGACCTCTGGGCGCATAGAGTTCAGATATTCTAACTACTCGGTCTCCAGTGCCCCCGGAGTGCTGTTGGATTCGCGGTTGTTTTTAATGCCGGCTTTTGCTGTTGGTGATTGCTTTTTCCGCGGCTGTGATTGATGGAAGTTTTATTAATTTCGACATTTATTGAACTCAATTGTGCGGATCGGTCTTTCATAGCAGATGGTCGCGTATTGTTGTTAGCTCCAACTCAGCAAAGGTCCTCCCCGATGGCCAATATAAACAGTGGACATGGTCGTAATGAAACGTTGCAGTTCATCAACGTGGGATGCATCGACGCGGAGTGAAATGCATTTCACAGTTCGGTAGCACCATTTGTTTAATTATTGTATGTAGCGAAATGCAAATGGTCGGTTGCCTTTATTTGAGTGCAGTGATTCGAGCGTTTCTGACACACGCTGTAAATAATCTAATTAGACCAATTAAAATGAATTTACTGAATAATTTCCATACGGTCACTTGTGATTGAAATGGACACATGTTTGTTTTTCATTAATGTCATTAAATCACTGAGGGGTTTTAATCATCTTTTGTATCATAAGAACGTTTTTATTGGCAGGATGAAGCAGAATAGGAATATGGCCATTCTGTACTAAGTGTAAGCGACTTTAATTTAAGAATGTAACAAGGTAC
The DNA here is from genome assembly GCF_943734765.1 of Anopheles ziemanni. NCBI lineage: Eukaryota > Metazoa > Arthropoda > Insecta > Diptera > Culicidae > Anopheles > Anopheles ziemanni. The sequence goes on from NC_080706.1 coordinate 17,158,447, forward strand.
TGGATATAAAAAAGGACATTTGTCCAATTTGTTAGCAACTCTTACGCCCTCAACACTGTTCGTCCAATATCATAAACATCGTGAAATTGGAGCGGGGATGTGGAATAATGGGCAACGATATAAAATAAAAGTCTCACTGTCTCTCATTGACACGACGCCGGGAAAACGATCGTTTCCTCCCGATAAAGTAACAATTTACGTCGCGTCTGGGCGGACGGGAAGAAGCAGCCACTAAAATGTGGATCTTAACGACGATACTTGGGCAATTCAGCGCCCCGTCAAACGTTCACCATTATTAGACACATATAGTGGCTGCTCGTTACCAACGAAGGGGGTTTGTTTTTCCTTTTTTGCGTTAACAACCATCGCCCACGTTGGGCTCCTTTCCGATAGCTATCCGCTTCCTGTGTGGGTTTGTAGGTTTTCGTTTCTTTTTTGCGGAAGTTTGAATTTATCGTCGCTTCAGGTAATCAGGAATAGTTAAAGGCCTCTTGGCGAAGCGTTCCATTCTGTACGGCGGAAGCAGGAAGACGGTTTTTACTCTCCTCCCGGCACGACTGGTTTGCGTGCAGTCAACAATTAGAACCATTGAAAGTTTCACTTCCAGCTGCACTTTCGTGTGCTGGCATTCGTTAAAGGTTGCCCATCATTAGCCGGCGCCCATCGCCGGATCGATTGAGCTTAATTAAAGTGAAAAGTTTTTAGCAAAGAACGAAAAGAAAAAAACCGGGCTGCATTTGTAAATTTTACACTCCGGACGATGTGCGGATAGCAAAAAGTTGAGCAAGAGCATCCCACGCAATGGTTGAGTAACAGGGAAAACTAATTGCAAAAAATGAAACAAGAAAGAACTTTTATTTTACTGCAACGGAATCATTAAACTGATTAGATAGTTGGTGTACTTTTTCATAGGAAAACTATGGAGCAGTTTCGTGTTTTGGAGCTCAGTATGTGGATGGGTTTTGTGCTCTATTGGTGTGTTTCTATTCTATTTAATTTTGAGAATCTGTTGGCTTCTGTTTAAAATATAGATAATCTTTCCAAAACATTTTGAACATCACCTTGTTCGGTATGGCATTAAAATAATATCATAAAATTATATCTCAAAAGTATATAATATAAACTTAAAGTAATTTTTGAAAAAGTTGTTTTTGCTGGGAAGTGGAAAGTGTCAATTTAATAGCACAAACAATGTGGAGACACATGCGAAAGGCGTATATTTTATTATCGTTAGCATACAAAACAGAGTCAGCCTCAAATGCTTCACGAAACAAACACTTGCCTGTAGAGCAATAAATGTTCCCTTTTTCAAAATGGACATTATTTGTCCGCGAAAGCTAACTAAGCACAAACCACATTCGTATGTAGGATTTTGTGCAGTGTTTGCGGAAAAAATGGCACTCCATTTTAACTCGCTGAACAACAAGTCGTAAATGGCATTAGGTTTGTGGTTTAACGATCGATGCTTGTTGTGATCGTCATCTGCTGATGGTGGTAGTTATTGTCGTTTTGTTTGACCACCAGCGTATGCATCGATTCCTTCCTCCCCGGGCACGAAACTGTTCTAGGTTCTAATGAGTGCAATCGTAACAATCATCCACAATTATCCTCGTGACGGTTTCCCTCTCCGGCGGAGTTTTCCCCCGAGATGGAAATGCCTCGAATTTAGCAACTCTCCGTAAAAGCTGCGAAATTAGTACGCTCTAATGCGCAATAGTACCCTCTAATAGCACTCGACATCGGTGAAGTTGGTGGATCGCTGGTGGATCCAATCGATTGGACCTCGCCAACCCTTGGAAAACACCCGCGATGGTGCTAGTCTAGGTTTCCAACCCAGTTCCTCCCCTTGCCATCACGAAACGGTTATCAAGCGGCTGCAAGTGATGCATCAAAAACAGCGCTCACACTTACTTCGTCGACGCCTACTATAGTAGGCGACGCCTCTCATCTGCATCGACACAATGCTATCAATCAAAGTGTGCCTGCAGGTGTGAGGAGCTGATGTCCCGCAACCCAGAACCCCGTCGCCCCGTGAAGGTACACACGCGAATAGCCGGAGGCACCGACGGCTTTAGAAACGTTCGAGATTCTCCCACGACAGGGCCCGATGATAAGTGTGCGTCATTATTGGAAATGGGACTCCAGCTGGGGGTATCAAGTGCACTGTTCGAACAAGTCTATCTAGTCGGTCGTCGAGCGGAGCAGCGTTCGATATTAGTTCCCCGGTCGAGGGCATTTCAAGTCCGAGTGCGCGTACCAAGACTTCCGGTGGCTTGGCGGAGATGCTTCTCCAAACACTGTGCGCGAGCAGTAAAACTTTGCTTTCTCAAACATTTTAAGAAACCTTTCCAAGTACACCGGAACCGTACCCAAGTTCTCCGCAATGTTCTCTCGATAATTAGCCAACGGTGGTAGGGTTCGGTAATCACGTCGTGTACTTATGCCTTAGACCCCCCAGTCGTTCCCAACTACGCGGGTATTGCGGAAAAAACTTCAGAAGTTCTGATGTGCCTTACTCTGGAACTCCGGTATCTTCTTGGACGCTCCCACGGTTGTTGCGCGATCCGTCCAACAGAAAGTAAAGGTTCTCGTTTCCTTCGAACAACCTTCGGTTCAATTTCTCGATAGCCAAAGTGCGTGGAGGATGGACAGCAAAGTTTAAGGCGGGCCACGGGTTCCGAGTTTTTGAGTGTGTGCTTATTAGTTAATTGACTTCTTCCGGCATGAAACAAGCCTAGAGTAGCGGGTGTTTAAACTGGTGTCGAAACGTGAACTTCCGGTGAAGCTCAAGTTACGGGACGAATTTGAAGAACAAGTTCCACGTCATCTGACACTGTGGGCGACCGTATCGACGTCAGTTAAACTAGAATTGATGGTCGCCATTTGCAAGCGAACCTCCTCCTGGGTTGGGATGGGGGTAGGGTTTCTCCCTCTTCTTTTTTTTCTTTCCCCCAACGTCCCACTAATTGTAATGACTTTTCACGCCTTGGGAATGGTTCGAATGGCTCGTGGAGTAATTTCTTTAGGTCAACTTGTACGCCAGAAGTTGATTTTTTGCATGAGCGGCCATGGTAAGGAAAATGACCCACCGGCTACCGGGATAGTTTTACCAAGTTCTACCACGGGAGTGAAATTATGACAAATGGGCGAAGGCATGAATGATGGTGCCATACTATCGCCTACAGTGTTCCCATTGAACTCATTGGATCATTGAAAGTTTTTGCAAGGCGTTTTTTTAAGCTGCGAAAATAAAAAAAGTGAAACTTTTTTCATGGTACCCAGTGAAAATAGCTGTGTGCGTTGGATTAGTATTGGACAACTGGTTATGGATAAAACCACCACCCAACAAGAAACTGGGACTTCGTTGGTTAGCTGAAGGTTCTTTGCAAGTTTCGTCTGATTTTTGCCTTCGCAGAGCGGTTATTCTGGTACTAATCTCTTTTCGCATGTAGAGTCATTCGTTGTTCGCATACAAAGCTTATGTTTTTGTTCTTTTTACCATTGGTTTATCGGTTTACTTCTCTTTCGCTTCCCTGAAACCAATATTTATGTTCCACAAAATGAAATTTGAGTTCAAACTTACCCCGGGACCAAAATAAGCGAGTTACTCGTTGCCATTTTGGCGTAATCCTTAGGATACAATATATACCCGTTTCCTTTTTCGTCGTTAGCGACTCCAGCTGGCACAATTTATGGGTGATGCGGTTTCTGCATCACGGTAAAAGTTTTCGATAAAATATGCGAGCAGATAAACTCCTTTATTTGGTGCGTATTTGATTTTGGAGAATGTATAATAGTTTGCCTTCAGGGAGGAGAAAACTAAGTTTGGTAGACCAACAATACACTTTACGGTGAGCTAAGTTAATTAATTATCACGATTAAGGCTATGCAATAATTTGTACTATGCGTTCCGTTCTAAGAGCTAGCATTTTAGCTTTGCTGAACTTTGAAATAGAACTCCTAAGCCACAAATTTATTAAACCTCAAGTCTCCTCTACCGAAGCTTTTGTTCGGTGCCAATCCGGTGGAAGTTATCGATCCCTTTGCAGTTGACAACATCCCGCCAAAACCTGCGGCTGAACCGAGCCAGAAAGACAAACGGTTCATTATTAGACAGTCCCGAACCAACCGAGAAGTGCAAACATTGTGGTTAGCCGTGATTTCACCAATTCACCTTGCTCGGCGATCTGTGCGAGTTAAATTAGCGATCCGAAAGATAATGCGCCGAGACTTCTTCGACACGGCAGGGCAGGGCATGGTTTATCTTGGAAACCAACCGACGATCGGCACCACCATCGACGAAGGTCGAGCCGGGTGGACTCGACTTCCCTTTCCGGCCAAGCGCCCCCGTCTTACGATCCTTTAAGCTGGTTCCTATTCGCAGGAAATATGCATATAATGGTGGTTGAAAGATAAATTTACTTCGCTTCAGCGCAAACGTCCTCGAGCTTCTCTCCGACACGCTTGGCGAAGTGGAAAAGCTTGGAGCTTGGCAAAGGAAAACTCGTCTCCGATTCGTTTCCCCACCCCCCCAGGACCGCGAGCAAACGACGATAGAGCCATTGCTTATTAATGTCAATAATTATTCAATTTATACGCCATCAATTGGTGGATGGGATGGGCGCGCTCGATGGTGTTCCCTTGGCTCGCCTTGGAACAGGGATGGGGGAAACATATGTGCGCCATTTATTTGTGCTATTTTATTATTATTGTTGTCGCAATCAGCAGCAACGTGCTTGGCAGCACGTGGAGTCTCCAAGCGCAACGGAGAAACGGAGTGTGTGTGTGTGCGTGGATGTCGTAATCGAACACTTTGGTTCGCTATTCGGAACCTTGTTGCTTGCAGTCGAGATAGAGTAACAAGATAGAGGGCGCGACTTGAGGACAGGATTTCCCAGCACTTGTCCTGCTGACCGCAGAAACGATGGAGTATGCTTCCATGACGCTGTGGCCTTGGTTTATTATCTCTCAAAGAGGAAATAAAGAAGAGCGAATACCTAAGGCGCTTGGGGTGTGTATAGATGACTGAGGCTCAATTAGAAACGAGGAATCGATTACATGCCATCGATCGGCTGCCCCGGGGGTGGGCGGGTGAGTTTTCCTCCTCAATATATATTCTACAGTTTTTCCTTTGCCATCCATGTGCGTGTGTGTGTGGATTGCCTGATTGAAAAATACTTTACAACAAGAGAGAAAGCGAAATGTTTGTCGTAGCGACATGAACTCTGCTGGTTGTAAAAATAATGATTTCCGCGACCGAACAACCAAACACAAACAACACATCCGTGTCCTTTTAGCCCCCCGCCACCGATGTAACTTTGGCCTGGTGTGGTATATTTATGTTTCCATTACTACCAAGGGAGATACATACCTTCTTTTTTTTTTTGGCACAATTCCCGAAAAAATGTAACGAACCTCCACCGCATCACACCGTGTACGGATTGTGTGATACGACCGTTTTTCTCGTTTTGTGGTGTAATTTGCGCCCCAAAACGAAAGCCCAAATGAAAACGACCACCACAATCCGGTAACGGGAGGAAAATTAATTGCTCCGGCCTACGAAGCTTGTGTGCTCACGGTCCCGGTGTCCTTATGGCGTATTTTAGGCAGTTTTGTTGGCCGCTTGAAGGCTTAATTTTTATCTCCACCTTGTGGCTCGTGAAAGATTGACGAACGAAGGAGGCACTGGTTTTGCTTCGTTTGTTTATTCACGGTTGTTTTCTGTTCCATTTTAATTACCACCCGCAACTTGCCTTCTTCACAGGTGAAGCTTTTGGGAGAGGCTTTAACGAAAACAAAATTACAATTCGCAACGACCTGTGACCTATCAATTACGGTGCGGTGGAAAAGCCTACGAAAAGCCATGTAAAGGAATGGAAAGAATGTTCTAGCAATTATTTTGAAGTCCTTGATTCGCATCGCAAGTCCTGAGAGTGCGCAACCGGAGTCGTGAATCATCCTTCATTTTACGGTAAGAAACGTAAATGGCGCTTTGGTTGGAATTACTCACACCCGGAAGCCCACAGGAAATGTGCAAACAACCAGGATATTTCTTGTGAGAACGTGCAACCCCTTGCAATACACGCTGCTGCATACCCGGGGTAATTAATCCACAACAAATCCGCCAAGCTTCTAATTGAATATGGAACGCACGCGGCGAGATTTCCATCCGGTCGGAAAAGATGCATCACTCTGTCTCGCTCCGTGTGGGAAAGCTGTGCACTAACAATGTTTACTGCAGAATGTCAACATTGGAAAATCGATAACCAGAAACCACCGAGTTCGCTTTCGCCGGGGGCAAACCAAAGGTGAACCCGTCGACGGTCGGATGCGGTTGGCTTGGCAAGCAAACACAGACCCGGAAGTTGTTGTTGCTGTTGCGGAGAGTTCTGTTGGAGCAATTGCAGGTTCCGCCGTGGCGCTGATGTTGTTTTCTCGTAAGCGAAGTGAGTGAAATATGCTCTAAAAATCGCGGTACTATGAACACAACCGATGCACTTGAAATATCGAAAGGAATAAATTTAAGCACGCGCCCCAACGTCCCTTGAGGAAAACACAAACATATGGAGAATAAGAGCTTTTTTGTCGAACCGAAAATAGATTTTGCAAAATAGCGAACCGAAACTCAATCGAGTGGGTCGAACCCTGTCGAACGGGTTCTCTCGTGGGGCTTTGGCGTTTCCGGCGTTTGCTGGCACACGATGTATCTAAAAATAGTCCTCTTGAGCTTCACCGGAAGCGTACGCCCGCGAGAGGTGTAAGGTTTTCCGCGCTAGAAAAATGGAAAATGTTTTGAAAGAATAAATTGAACGCTCGGTACTTGACTCGGCGCGTCTCAGCTGGCGTTGGGCGAAGCCGGCAAGTGGCTGTTTAAAGAAAACTTTCCCAACCGTTCCCAACAGTGTAGCAAACCGAATTGGCAGCTGACGAAAAACCCCCCGGCCCTGCGCGCGAAAGGCAGACGCACTTTCGAGGAAGTACTGGGGCTGCCAACACCGAAGGAACCACCGGAAAAATGTGTAAAATACGACGATCGTTTTTCCCGTTCGGTAAGACACCCAAATACACGCAACTTCAAGAAAAGCACAAAAATATCCCTCCATGAAGGAGGCCACAAAATATATGCTTTTCACCGGCGGAAAGGACTACATCACCTGGTGTTGGTTTTGATAAAACCCCGATCGAAAAAAAAAGTTTACCCAAACGGAAAACAAAAAATTGCACACTCATTTCCCAGCTGCACCTGTACCTTCCTACCGCGGAAGCGGGCACAAGACGTACGCAAGATGATTACATTCCGGTTCCCCCTCCGGGGGAGGGATGGAGAAATCGGATCACAAATCCATGACGAGTTCGCGATCGGGAGTTCGACTTTTTCCAAAGCTTAGATTATGGCCACAAAGTTGCTCGTATAAATAGAACCATGCGTTCCATTGGAGGGAAAATGCTGGAGGAAAAGAAAAGAGGAAAGTTTCGCATCGAATTATGATCCCCAAGCGAGGGTGGAACTACAAGAAGTAATGCAATCTCATCCCCCCCCCCACCGATCGATTCCCTCGTGGAAAGGGAGAAGAAAGCCACACGCGGAACAAAACGGGACGATTTGTTAACGACAACACCGGTTCGCAGGTGCGATTCTTTTATGGCCGGCCATTCGGAGACCAAAGGGTCGAGAAATATGGTTCAATTTATGTGCTGCGTCGGGGGTCGAAGAAGGGCGAGAGTCTTATTGGAGTCTCTTTAGGCATCATTCCCTTCGCGGTGTTTTCCGGTGGTCGTTCACTTCGTTCTTATTGGAATCGGCGAAACCAGCATTATGCTGAAGGAATATCGAAGGGGAAACAGCATCAAACTTACCTGCACGCGCAGCATAAGCAAAGCGGGTTCGTTCGGTGTGTGCGTGAAGGGATGGATGTTTATGCGACCGTTACTTACTTTACGCAGCAGCTGTTAACCGTTGGTCGCGCTCGTTTATGATTTCGTTTCAAAATATCATAAAGAGCTCGCGTTCTCAGCCCATGCGTGTGTGTGTGTGTGTATGTTTTTCCGTGTGATCCTGGAAGCGATATTTATCACCCAACCCGTTGTGTGGTGGTGAAGTACAAAAAACCCGCCGTTCGTCAAAACAGTGTTTGTGAGGGTAGTCACAAAGTAGGCATCGATGATCTTCTTTCGACCTCTGAATGTTTGTCTTTCGCGAGGCGTTTGTTTTCGTCAGTTACGGGAACGCGCATCCGGCTGGCGGATCGCATCACGCACGCGGTGACACTTTTCGATGACAAAACGCAAGAAGATTAAAGAAAGTGCATGCTGTAATCACCCGGGGCCGGTGACGAAGCCGGGAACTTTCCCCGTGCAAAAGTGTGTGCCTTTGCGGTTGATGCCAAACTCTTCATTAAACCGAGATGACTTTTTAGGGACGCGCCACCAAACTCGCCCTGTTTTGTTCGCGCATTTAACGACAAGCGAGTGTTTGTTTGCGGAAATGTTTGCCGGGGCGTTAGCTAACTAGCGGAACACGAGAGAGAGAGTGAGCGAGTAAAAAAAATCGGTGTGAAAAACATCGTTTGGCCCGCGCGTCGAAAAGTGAAAATCATATTACCCCATCAGGGCAAACCCTGCGTTGGCAGCTGCAATGTCAGCGCGCGTTAAATTGTGATCGTCTCGCAAGCGAACGGGGTTGTGCCCAAAGTGTATTAAACTCGACAGCAACAACACGGCGTTGTTGTGCGTTGTGGGAAAATCGGGCGGAAAATAGGCGCACCGGTGCGACTATTTTACACGTGTTGTTTCCCCGTGTGCCCCGTGTGTGTGTGTTTGGAAAGAAAGTAATAAATTCACGACCCGCGGAAGGCAATAAACCGAAAACAAGCACGATGAAAGTGGGCTCGGAAAATGGAAATCAAATAAGATAGCCAGCACCCACTCCACTGGTTGCTTGCAAAGTGTGTGCGATCCGGTGTTTGGCGTTCGTTTGACGGAAACGGAGTTTTTACGAGTTCAATCGGCGAAAAGAAGAAACAACCCAGAAGTGAATGTCGTGTTTGAGTCGTTCGTAACCTCGCCCAAGAGCATATCACAGTAGCCAAACCAAACAGCCTACTCTTCCACCTGGTGTTTGAATATCGTACGTCATCACAAGCAAACAAGAAACCCGGTTCGAAATTACGTTAGCTTGAAATCCGTAGGTTTTGGCAGCGTATCAGCGGAAAGAAAGCGAACTTGGCACTGGAAATTGGGCGGGTGGAAAAACACAAAATCGCGGCTCCGAAAACAACGAGAATAGCAACGGGAAAATCGCGTGGGTTGGGAAAGCAAAAGATCGAAACCACGCCGGGGCGAAGGAAAACAAAAGAACTGAAGTGAAATTAATCGGGAAAAAATTGCTTCACTGTCATTTTCGAATGAAATGAAGAGTATAATGTGGCGCGTGTGCCCTTGTTCCGCAGTCTGCACACACAAACACACACACATGCACTTTCCGAGGGAAAAGCCACGAAGGGGAAACAAAGATAATGTGGACAAATTTCCACGCCAGTTTTGCGGGGAAAAAAGGGGCGCGAGATAAAAACAAAAAAGCACCGGGAAAAGCAGGCAAGAGAGGGAAATTATTTGATCGAACAAATGGAGAAGAAATGGGGGGAAAAAATCGTGGCGGAGATGTAATTGAAAAACATACACTCCATTTCGCAAAGGAAAACACGCGCACCCAAATGTCGATAGGAGGCATAAAGTCTACAAAAATATCACATATAAAAAAGTTACAGTAAGCCAAATGGGCCAAATGTCTGCCGTGGAACAAATTCACTTCTCGCCCATCTCGTATTTATTTCTCCTTCGTCCGTAAAGTGTTGTTTATCAAACGGGGGTTTTCTTCTTCGCGGGGGTGCGCGCGAAAAGCGTTGCAAAGCTCCGTCACAGCCGGAAAGGCCAGAAAGTCAGACATATTTTTTCCCATCAACATCATTATCGTCATCATCATCGTCGTCGCCGTCGTCATAAGCAGTCGGCAAAGTCGGTAGCTTTCCCTGTAGAAAAAAAAAAAACGCAGAAAACCCCCGAACCATTGCTCAAAGTACGCGCTCAATTTATGTTGATCGTTCGCTGCGGAAAAGCGCAGGAAAATACGACGGCCCGCGACTGCCAGCGATGTTTCCGTTGCGAAATGTATGTATCGGGACGAATTGGAATAAGTGCGCGCTTGCTGTTTGGGGGTGGTTTTATATTCGAACGGGTACGTAGAAGACCACGAGGAGAAAGATGGCCTGCCTCCCCGGACTGATTTGGATGTTGTGCTTCGAGATCAATGGTGCATGACGTACCTGACTCATTGCGATGTTTCTTTTGTGTGTGCTTTCATTTTCCACGATGAAACAATCCCGGTGCGTACCTTTACCCCACGTTTTGTTGTTTTCCATCGTTTCTATTGTTGGCGGAAAACATGGCCACCCCCAACACCCAAAACCCCCCATCGGTTTGTGGCGAAAGAGAAAGTTGTTCAGCTGTTCGGTGCCGGATCACTTTCCCGGTCGCAACGAAGCGATGACGTGCTTGAGAAAGCCTCTTGCGTTTTCAATTGTTCTGTTAGGAAAATGTTGTGAGGGAGAAAGAGGGTTGAGGAGAAAAAAAATACACCGGAGAAAATAGATAGGACGATAATACCGTACCATCATGACTTTCACGATATGTTTATGTAACGGATTAATTACAAACCACCCGCAAATCGATGGACCTTCTCTGCGTTGCCGGGCTGGTTGCATAGAAAAGGTGGAAAACACAGTGGAAAGTCTCCTATTTAATCAAATTCATTGAATTGCGTTGGGAAACTAACGCTAACCCGTTCGCGTCATCGTGGCATTATGTCACACATTTGCATCAACAAACCATCTGGCTTTGACGTGAGAAAAACATGATATAAATTTTATTCAAGCGTAATGCTTGATCTACACGAAGCGCAAAGCAACCTTTGCAAACGGTAAAATGCTGTGAGTTAGCGGTAAAATGCTGTCAGTTGGCCAGTCAACTGTCAAAGCAAGCGAAAATCTGTTTTTCGGTCGGCGAGTGAAAAATAGATTTGCGCACCTGGTATAGAGTGCCGGTGGATGGCAAATAGTTGTTTTTGATAATGTTCAGTGGTTGTTGATAAGATTGCAGTGTACACAATACTTCTGTGGTGTTTTTTTACAATAAAACAATCAAAACAACATTGAATGCGCTTACATCTGCATCGGCTCACGAATAGGAACGTCTACACGAAGCGAAAAAAAGTGACAGAAAAAATGATATTTTCGCCTGGATTTTCAGAGTTTTGCGCATCGTGTAAACTAAGCATAAGAAATTTAACCCTTTAAGGAAAATTCAAGATAAACTATTCGACACCATCAAAAAGAAAACGATGAACATGTCACCTTGAAGTCGGCTTCCTTCCACATTCGGTTCGGATCTATGCTTCAGTGTAATCGAGCATCATAAATCGATCATTCGCTCCTCGTAACTTTCATCCTTTTTAAAGGCAACACACACTCACACACCCGCACACTAAAGGGCCAAATTTGGTATGCCCTTTCTCGAATTCCCTGCCGCTACGGGTTTTTGACAACGTGCGAATGGGAAAGCTTCGTCACGAAGCAAATTGGCACCGAAAGCGAAACAACACATAATAACCATCTTTTCCTCCGCCTGCCGGCTTATTATACGGTGAAGGACGCTAAAAGTCAAAGACCCCTCCGGCTGTTCGGTGGGGGGAGGGGGGTGCCAGTGCCCACACGGGCCCCTACAACTACCAAGAAAAGCAGCGCGCGCGGTCCCCAATCACGAAGGTTTGCCGTTCGTCGGACGAACGGGGTTTTTCCTCGCCAATCGCCGGGAGCAACAAATCGACCTCAATTTGGTGGCTGGCGTCTAACATCGAACCCATTTCGTCGTCGTCCTTTCGTTGAATCCTGCGACCTTTTTTTTTGGCTTTTTTTGGGCCTGGAACGAGGAAAAATTCTTTCTTTCCCCCTTATCCAGAGAGCTTGTTCTTCTTCTCTTTGGGGCTTTGGGGGTCCATAATTGACGGAAGGAAAAGGATCCATTAACAGCTGGGACTACAACGCGCCGTTGCCTAGCGACGCGGCCACCGGGGATATATATATTTTTCCCACCTCGCTTAGCCCACCTCGTTTGTAGGCATTTTTTATTTTTTCGAACAGCATCGACGAGGCCGGTCGATCTCAGGAAAAAACCCTCGTGGTGGAAGTGGTTAACAGAAGAAGAAAAAAAAGTTTCCGGATGAGTTTCCATCCCCAGCGGAATGATGGTCACGCTGGAGCGACAAAATGCGACAGAAGTAGGAAAAGCGTAAAAGTGCTTTCCATTGTGCTCGGGAAAAGGGCAGAACGCTTCGTTGCTGGTGAAAAGTCCCTGCGCCGGTGTGGAAAGTGTTTTTATTTTCGGTGTGTTACTGCTATTTTCGAGTCGAAAGACTTAGGCAGGAATAGCTTTCCCTCCCAAGCACGTCGGAGGACACAGAACAGGAAATCGGTTGTTTAATCGGTGTGACATTTTGAAGGATCGGTTCTTGTCCCCCCCCGCAGGCTGTTTTTCTTATTTTCGGGAGTTAGTTCCAGACTGGGGAAAAACCCAGGCTGAACAAAAGCAGGACGGACTGGCATTGAATGAAAGTCACGCATAAATCACGATTTATAGAACGTGTTCCTTCTGTTGAGGAGACGTTTTGAGCTCACGCGTGAATAGCTGTCAGCTGCTAAGGAAGCGCTTGCTCTTTTGACACTGAAATAACCTGGAACTCCTTTTGACCTTTTCTTCAAGATAGTATGAATATAAAAGGAGTATTTTTAAGAACCGATATGAAAAAATAAATTGGTACACTTACCACAATGGTTCACTCACATCAATGTCTTAAAAATAGTAAGCTGCCTCGCCGGGATCTGTCAAAATCACTTGCAAAAATGTTAACGGAATTGTGCAAAAGCGAAAAGCATGGCCGACCGCGTCGAAAACTAGTTCTGTACATTATGAAACAAAGCAACAAAGTTCAAAAACGCTTAGAAATGTATAAACTAGTGATGTGCGAAATGAGTAAGAATGAATGATTGATTTGAATTTTACTAATGAATGATTGATTTAAACCCTGACGGAAAATTTTTGTTACTCCTTTTTTATTTTAATCGGGGATTCGAATCCCAAAAGAATGAACGAGTGGGTAAAAGAGTTGCTAGTCGTCATAGAGATTCGAATCCCAACTAATTGATTGATCACTAGTATAAACACCTTGGTGAACCTACAGAAATAGCCTCAATTTTCAAACAAAAAGGACGAAGACTGCCGATGTAACTCAGAATGACTACAAATGTTTACAAATTTCACACCGAGTTCATTTTTACGAAATCATGTATACATATTTTTCCCTTTGAACCCCTTTGATCACTCTAGTGTTTTAACCGCTGGTACATATCAAACGTCCCTATCAATCAGCAGACCAAAATTGTAGTAATTCGATTTCCTTCCAGTGGTGTGTTAACCACCGGTGCGCCTCTTCCCCTGCTCACCACCCGCCATCCAAACTTCCCTGATAAACCCAACGTTAGAAGTGACTGTGCCTTCGGGGTTTGCACTCACTTTTGCCCTTCGTTGTGCTCCGGAGCGAAAGCGATACCGACGGTGGCGACCTACCGCTATCCCCACAGGACACTCGATTCGTTATCGAGCACGATCGAACCATCATTCACGTCGAGCTGAACGACATCATTTTGGATGTGAGCGGTGTCTAGTCCGCGAGGAGTAATGATGTGACGTGACGTGATAAAAGTAGCAACGCACCAACCCTAACAACAACTCCCCGAAAGCTTGAGTTGACGGGGTAGGGACGTCGTTGACTGATGGTTGCTCGCCGGAAGCTCGGAGGCAACTTCAAACGGAATTGTTCGAGCGGAGTGCTGTCGCTCGGAATCGAGGGACGATTGTGAACATTCCTCGGTAGACATTTCCGGCATAGTTTGGAGCGATGTCTCCTCTATCGCCATTGCCTTTTCTTCGGGAACGATGGGAGAAGATTTCAATCAGTAGTAGCTGGGGCGAGTTGCTGTGTTGGGGTTTTGGTGCCAAAGGTCAGTGGTGGAATTTCTCCGCAAACTTTGCATCACATGAAACCTGACCCATTTTGTGTCGAAATCGAAGTGCATCAGATTGCATCGCCGAAAAGTTCGTTCGTAGGAGGAACTAACCCTAACTTCCAGGGGGAACATTCGGAGCTTTCTGTCGCTGTAATTTATCGTCTCTGCACCATATCGAGATCGAAAAGCGAAATTGAGACGCGACGCTAACAAGCAAAGTGCGTCTGCAAACTTTCCCTTCCTTCCGACTCGCGTGTAAGTTCTGCCTGGCGGAAAGAATGTCCGCCAAGCTTCCGACTCCGAAGGGCGGTGGTGTGACTTGTTTGGAAATCCAAAAAAATGGAAAGTTTTGCCTTAAGAATCTCTCTCCCGGTTGGCATGAACGCAGCCTTTCAGCTCCTCAATGTTTCATTAACCATTCGGAAAGGCAAAGTTTGAACCGGATCTTCGTGTGGAGCATCGTCAAGAGTTCCGAAACGGGTGGCAAGGAGCTATCGCCGATACCCCACTGCGGAAAAGTAAAAAGACGAGTTTTCCCGGGGCGTGTATACCGACCATTTACATTTTTCCAAGAGGCGGGTTTACTTCCATAACTCTTCCCGGTGGTTCGTTACCGACGCTGATGCGGTGCACTAAGTTCTAAATTCTATTATCCACAAGCGGATCGCAGGAAGCTTGTGGCGTCCACCGATGATGGGTTTGGCAGCCACGGTGACGCCGGAAAAGCCATTCAGGGTGTTCTAACCCGCAGCAGAGAAGATCACACGAAAGCTGTAATCAAATATCCTTAAATGTTGCTGGTTCCCGGAGTCCTTTTTCGAGCTTATCCACGAAGGGACGGGACAGATTTAGTTCTAAAGCATGATCCGGATGTCGCTGAAAAACGCCCTACCAAACTTTGGTCTCCTAATAAGACGTGATTTTATTGCATTTTGGTACTGAGGCTGAGCGAGTTGTTGGAATTATAGAATCAACGGAATGAAACTCTTCGCTCGGTGTGTTCTAGTAAAATGCACTCTCGTCCTTTTGAAAATCAAATATAACTCAATACTCTACGGCAATGGCATATTTAAAATACGATTTTTCAAACTTTTCTTTGTCCATTAACAAATATGATCTTGCCTTTGTTGTTTCGCTTTTGCCTGTTCTTATACCAGAAATGAAAAATGCACCTGACCCATTTACGAAGATGATGTATTGTTTCGCCGTACCGGGAACTGCCTTTGTTTTTCCCGTTGTGCAACAATTCGCTTACAGTTACGCTGATTACATTTTTCATTTCTTTCCTCGTCAAGAAAAAACAAAAAAAGTTGCAATTTCCTTTCCCGAACTGCCCCGAAGGTGTTGGTGTAATTTGTGTCATTTACCTTCTCTACTGAACTTCACCGTTTCTATCTTCGTTTGTTGTCATGCAGTTTAAAGTTCGTGTTTTGTTCCTGTAAACTACCGTAAATTTGTTGAGTTTATTTCTTTCTTTCCTTCAACTTACGTAAGGACGTGGGACGTAAGAAAAAGTTTGGTCTGGAAGAAAGTCTTCTTATGAAAGAATAAAGAAAGTTCATGGACTTTTGAGGAAAGTCCTACTCCTTTTTTTAAATTCATTGTTGAGGTATACTATGGGCGGTATTTTCTGTGGGGGGGGTATACAGGGTATTGTGTACCTTCCTAGCATATTTTATTTGGTTTTTTCAGCCTACTAGATGCTTTAGGGAATTATAGCTAAGGTTAAAAGATGCTTTGCGACTAATGAATGCAAAGTGCTTGTTTCTTTTGGCCAATTCTATATTATAAAATGATAGTAAACACCTACTACTCACCGTTTCAACATCACTACGCTAATTTCAAGGTCATTCCCCCGGGGGGTTGGTGCCCTCCCCAACGAATAATAACAACAACCAACGTAAAACAAATGAGCTGGAAAACGCGTTGCGGTGTTCTTGCGGGACCAGCATAAATTTTCACTCCGCCCGGACGGAATAAGCTACACACTGTGAAGGTTACCCGAAGGAAAACCCGTCCTGTTGTGCCGAGATTTTCATTTGTTTACCCAAAAAGAGGGCGAATGTTTTGGCTACGCTTTACAACAGCGTGCGCCAAATTTCTGCTGGGGTTTTTGTCCGTTGAGTGTTTTTAGGCGCCACATGGCAGGCGACCCAAGATCGGTTGTTTGGAACACGTTTTTCGGTCGTCTTTTGCCACCGAAACCTGCTCCAAAGAGTGATGTCTTTAAAAAAACACACTGTCTTGCATTTGCATTTGTAACTTTTTTTTCGCAAATTTGTTTCACTTTACCCACAATGTTGATTTGGGAGCTTTGGGTTTAGAAATAATACAATCAAATCGTAGCAAGCGGCTGGGTTGACATTACGATCGGACAAAAACAAGGTCAAGGCGAATGGTCGCGGTTGGCTTCTGGGAAATTTCGGGCCTCCTTTAGCACCCGAGGGGTACACGATTGTGCGTAGTGTCCTTGGTGAAGGCCAACAAAAAAAAAGTAAAACAAAAAGCCGCATTTAAATGAATCCAGCAGGTGTGAACAGTTGTAATGAAAGGGAAAATTAATTAATAGACGGCTCTTTTGGTAGCTTTACCGGCCGTTTTCCACGGCATTCCGACTAGTGTTGGGAAATGGGATCCATAAAGAATTTTAGGGATCGATTGAGATTTGAATCTAACTTCGTGACACTCAAGATCCGACTCCTATATTGGGATCCAAATCCAGGATTCGGATTCATATCTTTAGCTACCATGAGTTCCAGCTCCAAAATCCAAAAGGAATGGTATTCGTTCGGATCTGAATCTGTCAGCTCTCACAATAGAAATTTTGATAAACTATCTTAACTTCTTCCCTTGCTCTTCACTATCTCCACTTCCCTTATCATGCTCAACAAATTCGTAATAGCTACCATCCGATCTAGAAATGACCCCAATGAAGTGTTTACTCGCTAAATCCGGATTCAATTTTATTGGGATCCAAATATGAAATTCAGATTCAGATTTAGATAGAATCCTGAATTGTGATGCCTTCGGATCTAGATTTGTCAGCTCGGATCAGATTCGGAGAAGCGAGCCCAAGTCCGATCTGGATCAGTCGGTGAGTGTCCTAGCTGGGATTGGATTTGCTCATCACTAGCTTCAACGTCCTCTAGTAAGACCAACGACCTCCGTAATAGGCTCATCTAGAAATGACCCTTAGGAAGTATTGGTGCTCGACGTGGGGGAAGAACCATACAATCCCTCGGTTGCGGTGTCGATGGCGGAAGGCAATAAAATCAAACTTTTCGCAATTAATTGTTTTACGTGCAGCAGAGAAAAGAAGGTGCTCTTGGAGTGTTTCCTTGGAGGGGGAGTTTCCCGCCGTTGCCTTCGAGCCACTTCTTGTATTCCACCCAGGATGTGTGTAGGAAAATCCGCATCCCAGAAGTGGTGTATTTGCCTTCCACAATCCGGATCCGGTGTTCTTTATGATTTCATTTTATTGTCTACACCTGATAGGGAACACCTGCTTTTTTTAACTGCCGGCAAGCAAAAGCAGCGTTTCCATCGTGGAAAGTCCTCCCCCTTCTCACTGAAGTTCAACCGCTTCCAAGTCAAGTGATTTGTGGAGATTTTTCCAACGTTTTCCATTGCTTGTTCCTCTCCCCACTCCCCTTCCAGCACCGGGTAAACCTGCACGCAAAGGGGACGCAAAACTTTCACAATCATCTCAATTCATCTCTCGAAAGCCGTGTGGAGCGTGTATGGAGCATTCCGTTCCAGTTCCTCTTGCTACGCCCCAAAGGCTCTGAAGATGATGGTACAACTTTTCCGCAATCTCCGCCTCGTTTCGGGTGCGGTCTGCGGCACGGCACGTCGGAAACACAATCCTCGCGCACTAATCGCACGGATGAACCATGTACACAAACACAACAGCACCTCACCGAGCAACACTCACGCGCCCCGCACGTGGTGCACGTTTCATATTGCGTCACATTTCGCACGTTTTCCCACACACGGCATGTGTGTGTTTTCCTGCCCCCACTTCCGCGCTCCTTAGACGATGGGGTTGCAAAAGATTGCCGCCTAGCGCATTGTCAGACGGAAGTGAGTTGTCGTTTACGGAAGACATGCTGTGCATGACATTTTTGGTGACTTCTTTTGGACATTTTCCCCTCTCTGGCTGGTGTGTGTGGCTTCCTCGCGGCAAGGGGTTGGAGTGTTCCGTGACTTCAATGAATGGAGATAACTCAAAATGGCTAGTCACAGCGACGTTAAGGGGTTAAAAGCGGCACGACCCTCTAACCTGCCTTGTCCTGGCGATAAAGACAATCGTTATGGCTGATGGCAAGATCGGCGTTTTGTGTCTGGCTTTTCGACACTTGTTATGAATGCTGCTCAAGAAGTTTTCAACACCGTGCGGAGAGTGGGCTTTATAAGATCAAGACATATTTTAGGAAGGAAACCGGAAGGCAGAACGTAAAACAGTTTTCTCATTTTCTTATAACCACTTCCGCGTGTCGGATTTATAAACAACTATTTACGACCCACGGGAAGTGATAAAATTTTGTCGTAAACTTCAATGAAAAATATAAAAAAAAACGCTTAATAAGGTTCGTTTAGCAGACGGCTTCTCAATCGATATTTTCCACGCCGAAGCCGTATAATCAGGCTGATTGCGGACGAACGGCTGGCCGGCGGTAATGGGAAAACTTTCTCCCCCTCGAGAAACCAAACGAGACGCTGATTTATCAACAAATTTGATTCCGAGCAGAAGAAGAACCCACTGTAACACTCTTCCCTTACACTTTCGCGCAAGCTTTACGACGCTTTCCCTCCCCCTCTCTCTCTCTCGGGAGTTAATAAAGCAATGGAAGATAGATATAGGTTGAAATTGAATTCTACATCGAGCAGCAGGTTCGTTCGCTCTGTTGGTAAATAGAAGAAGCAATGGTTCTAGGCGCAAAAAAAAACCCCGACGCTCTTGACGTGTTTCCTTTGGAGTCGATTGAATAAATTGGGATGAGTTTGTTCCTTTCCGTTCCGTTTTCCCTTCCAATTCCGTGTGCTTTACAGGTCCGGCAAGAGAATAAGAGCCGTAAATCACCGTTCAACCTTACGCAACCTATGCAGGAGTTCTGGCCCTTCCAATCCCCTCCCGTCCCTCCGCAGCTCCCCACACAGATCGAAATGCTTTCCACCACGCTTTCCAATTCACTTTTCACTCACAGCGAACGGTGCGGATCTTCCGGTTCGGAGAAAAGACGAGCTGGATCGAGGGAAAATATTTTAATGCAAAATAATTACATTTTCGCCGGCGCGGAAGGAAATGCTCACCGAGCGAAGGCGAAAGTATTTCGTCGTCCCACTCGGTTCGGGTGGGATGCTTTTGGACACCGTTGCCGGAACTCACCGGAACCGGTTGAGGGGAAAGCAGTCGGCAGGGAAGGAGACGATAGTGCCCGGTCACGAAAAGGTAGCAAATAATTAAGCATGGACCTTGGCTTCCGGTTCGCGCCCGGTGGCTTCGAGCGTTTTTCGTGTTTGCCGTTATCCTTCACCGGGTCAGTCCGACGACTGGTGATGATGATGATGATGATGATGACTGACCGAAAAAGTAGCAACACACACACACCCGTTAATTGAACCACGTACCCCGGGAGGAAAACGGTTGGCCCGCAATCAATTTCCAGCGTGGCGGCGTGCCTGTCAACGTCTTAATTCCTAACGTAAGCTTGTTTAAGCCCTTCATTGCGGTGGTATCGGATATGGACTTAGAGGGAAGGGGGCAGAAAGGTGTGTGATAACGGAAAGTAACATAATTAAATTTTCCACGGAGATACGGCAGTAAAATGGATGGTGGCCCTCCTACTGGATTAAGTAACGCGCTGTGTGGTATCTTTCATGGAAGGCAATGGGCCATTGGACGAATTTTCCGGAAGTCTAACCATTGGGAAATATTTGGCGCGGAGCTAGGATTAATACGGGAGCAATGGCATAGATTAAGGTTTGGAAATTCTGGCTAAGAAATTTAGCTTTAAACAAACACGAAAGGCAAAGAACAGTTCTTTTTTTTCTCCTTCTCATCTCAACGCGATTATGCAGAGATCTTGTAACAATCATAATTATCACTAAACTGTCGCTAAAAATTGTCTCCTCTTTATTGTGCTGTTCGAGAAAAAGTTTAACCTTACCCACGGTTGGTATCTCCCCTCAGTGGCTTAGGCCTAGAATGGCAGGATTCTGGAGTTCCGAACCTTCGTCGTCCACCGTTTTCTTCCACCTCCTACCTGGCAGGGAATTAAATATTTTAATACGAAGTAATTTTCAGTGTTCATCGCGGGGCAAATTGTTGCCCGAAAGTTCGTGCCTCTTTTGCGGCAACAATCTCCATCGTAGTGCGGTGGACCGTAGTACGTAATCGTTTAGAATTGCACACCGGAGAGAACGCCAAACATGGCAACGGTCCGTGTTGATAATGGAACTGGGGATGCTGATGAATTTCTACGCCACGCTTGCCTTCCTGTTCCGGTGTCCTTACAAGGGTAATCAGCGGTGGGATACACGCTGTTTATTTTTTTCCCGGATGAAACTTTCCTATTTATCGCACTGCGTACACCGCAACGTTTATTGGCTTTCCCGGAGTGGGTGACCTCGTCGTAATCTGTCAACGTTTATTTGAAATGACACCGTCCGTGAAGTTCTCGGTGTGACGGACAAGATTTGTTGATTACAAAATAATGTTCCCTGCTGCAGGAGCTAGGAAAAGTTTATAACCATAACTTTTCCATTTTATGGTAGCAATTCGTAACATACAGCAGCACAATTAAAACATTGTAACAAAATTGAAATATTTCATCCGTAACTCCCGATTGACGACAAACTTGTTGACCCTTCGTTCGACTCGATGCGATGCACAAAAGGGGTTTCGAATACTCCGCGAAGCGATTCACAATCTTCCAGCTGTAATTGAATTTGTTTCCGCTTGGATCGAGCATTTTCCAGCGGAATGGAATTGCATTTTCCGCTCGATTCGCTCGCCCGAAGACCACTAATTACACCGTCGTCGCTCAAGTAGATCGTTCAACGTTCTTAGTTCGTGCCTCGTCCACCGTGGAGAAAATGTTCTATCGCGTTTTAGTACTTTCCCTCAAGACGTTCTTCGGGCGGGTGCCACTTTATTAGCACAATTGCCTTTCGGTGTGCGCCTCTCGAGCACCTGCTCTTGCCTGTTAAGAGCATTTTCATCTAATTGAGTGGTTTGCAGAGTCCACCGAGGCGACCGGCCGTCGAGAGACCTCCGAGGAAACGCTACCTATCTAGAATCATTGCGACCAAAAATAAATCAATCATTTCGAGGACCGGACTTGGGAGGCAAATGGGGGTGCCGTGACAGTTGCTTTCTTTTACCCTTTCGGAGTGAAGGACACTTGCTGTTGGACGGTTTCCGAACAAGAGATGAATAATTTTAGTCCTTCGGTGCGTCGTGGCCGTACTTGAAGGAATTGCAAATACTTCCTTTTGGTCGTCGGCTTCATAAACCGGATGATCCTTTTGAAAACGCCACAGCCCCACTGAGAGCAAGAAAAAAGGTAATTCAATTCGAATGTCTCTTTCTGGGCCATTTTTTCCAGTCGAAGTGTCCGGGACCCTTAAAAGCTCGTCGAAAGAAACCGATCCACGACCCTTCGGTCTCCGCTCGCATTCATTTAGGAAATCATGAAAATCTGTCACGCACGCAACCCCCTTCTCGCTTTCTTTTCCCCTCCTTTCTTCTTACCTGTGGTTGGGAAAATGTCAAACACAGCAGAACAGCCCTTCTTTGCCGCGATTAAGACGCCAACGCCGACGACGTGTTATCACACCTTGATGTTGCCGTATAAATCTCGCACCGATGGCTCATTCCTCGGTCGACTTGATTTCCGGCCCCAATTAATTGCTAATTGCGGTACACGTCAGCTGCACGCTTTGGTTGCTCGTTTGGCCACAACATCGGAACGGGCACGCTCATTAGCTATTAATTCCGTTTGCACGGTGGCACTCAATCACCAGTCTGTGACATTTTTTGTATGCCACGTAATGAACCTTTTAACATTTTTACGAAAAAAAATATTTTAAAAATCATAAAACATGAAATTGTGTCAACGCTCTTATAGTATTTTTTCCCTATTTGCAAATATAACTCAAGATCACATATTTATAATCCTCCCAACCGGCCAAAACTCTTTACAACAACTTTGCCGCCATCATCACGCCCACGCAGACGTCGAAATTCATTCGAAAAACACCGGTTCCTACTGGCCCGGTTGACATTTTGTGCAGACTTTTTCGGTTACTTCTCGATCAGAAATCAATAAAAATAGCATTGGTGTGAGGTTCACTTTATTTTTCGCTATCGCCGATTAAACCCACTTTCAACTCGGCGTATTTGGTGAATCGAAACGGCACCGAATGAAATGGGCCAAATTAATTACACCAAACACCAAATTGGAGTGCGAGTCAGCAAACAAGGAATGTCTGGGGCGCAAAGATGAATCGTCATATAGTGGAGGAAGAAAAGCGAGTTGTACATGAAATGGATAAATGGTTCCTCCATTTATTCATCGTCTACCATTGTCGCGTAATTTGTCCTGTTGAATTAAATAAATAACTCAAATGCTCCCTGGTCCGATGGACTGTGGTAAAAACGTTCACTTTTTCACCATTACCAATACCGGTTGCGGACAAATGGTTGAGATTATGTTTTCTTGATGGTTTCTTAAATTCTGAGGCTTTAACATAACCTCTAATATTTTAATAAAAAACAAACGAGTCATTAAGCTTTACATAACGACCGATTTGTAATGACTGTGAAAGTCTCGTGTTAAGCATAAATTGCTACCTATCAGGCCGTTGCAAACCGACAACCTGAAACATATTGGCATGTTCGGCAAGCTTGTGCTCACCTGACGTCGTCTCCGCTGAGGACTGTTTCACGACCCGCGCAAGCTGGTGTCGATTTAGCTAAACGACACGCCAAATCCGTGCCTCACAGCTGTCGGCAAAATTCGCACCCGATTAGGCCGGAGTAGGAACCACCTCCCTCCCCCTCTCTCTCTCTCTCTCACCGGGACAGGACATTTCTAAGGACCTGGGTGGCGTAATTAAATAAATCAGACAGCCGCCGCCGCCGCCGCCGACGTCGACAGATAAGAGCGTGTCACGGTGACACGAGAACGGCGCGCTATATCATCGTCGTCCGTGGCCCGCGGGCTCCTATAATTTATCTCCATCCCCCGTTGGTCGGCGTGTTGCCAAGCCACGGGCCAAAGTCGCGACTGGCGAAGTAAGCAACCCCCAGACCCTTTATGCGCGCGTATTGCTGCTGTTGAATATTCAATGAGCAAACTTTTCGATAATTGATAGCGAAAGGATTGCCCCAACGAGGGCGAGGGGGGTTTTGGGGTGTGGAAAAATTGGGGACATAAAACTAAAACCGCCAGCGCAAATGCCGCAACAATCGAACCATCAGCCGGGGCAAGATTTATCGACAGCTTAGTGTTAGTGCATCTCACTTCGTACTAAAAGCCATTTCCTCAATCGATTTCCACAACGATTTGCGGTGACATAGGGGGGCGGACGGTGGAAGGTTGCCAATTTTTCCCTCAACAAGGTGGTTTTCCCCTAACCCCTCCCACCGATCCGTGATGCCAATAAATCGTGCGACGTCCACGTCGATGGGTGCGCTAAAGCGATGGTGAAAACCCTTTTTCCGGAACCCAAACCAACCGGATGAAATGAGCGATTTACGACGCCCAATTAGGAGGACATCGGCACGCCACCGGGAAAAATCCGACCGAAGAATGTGAACGATGGCGCCCGATAACGAAATAGCGATTCCATTTGGTGGGTGCGTTGGTGTTGGTCTCCCCGCGAGCTTTTATTCCTCCTCGATTCTCGCGGGAAAGCTCGACTGACGATGTGAAATTTAAATTAAATTTACGTGGAACCTTTAGCCTCCTCGACTCGAGCGGAATAGAAAGTGCGGCCCGTCGACGTGTCCTTTTGCTCTGGGTAATGGACTTTCCCACTTTACTGACTTTGTCGTCGTGTCGCGTTGTGGGTGGAATGTTTTCAGAACTGGATCAAAAAGAAAGTTCTCCTCCGCGAACGTGAGGATAAATAAGAAAATCGCGATATCGGCAAGAAAAAAGCTTCTTAAGTTTACAACATTGAAAGAAAGAATGCGAAACAACCGGGAGGGGGTGATGAATGAATTGGACCCATCCAGCACCATTTTTATCGCGCAAAGCGGAACCAGCAGCTCAGCGAGCTAAGAAGTTTCTCGATCTCCTAAGACCTCGGCGCTGACGTCAACGCCATAAATAAATAAAGCGTGCGACACCGAGTCGAAAACCCAAGCGCGTGGCTAACACCACGTCGGGTCCCGGCCGGCTCAGGATTTGGGATCATTTTTATCAGTGCTAAAATGTTGTGGTACGCTACTTTTTTTGTTGCGTTGGCCGAAAAATGGCTAAACCGGCTAGAACACCCTTACCCCACCCTATTAAAGTCCCGTGGAGGATTGTTATAATTTATAGATTAATTAAATGGCGTCATCTCCCGAACCCGCGAAGGTCCCTCGTGCACGTAGGTTGTTTTCCTATGTACTAAAATATCCTTTTACGTTCTATTTGCCTCCTCCGCGCCTATCTTGAACGAACACTTCGTCGCCGATGCGATTTTCCAGAGCGGGGGGGAGTCGTGGGAATTACAGATTTGACAAACGAACGACGACCTGGTGGGAAAGAAGGCGATCTTTTTTAAACTCCCCCGCCCACCCCCTCCTCCGTTCGCCAGTTTGTCCTGTTGGCTAATAAGGAGAAGGAAAACCGAAAAGGACTTTTGCGTCATCGTCTTCGAAGGTGACGTGGTTTTACCGTTGCCGTTCGTGTTTCCTGGTATTATTTTTTCACATCACACACACACAAACCGTGGGTCCGAGGAGGCCATTTCCGGTGAGGTGGTCGGTCGGACGACCGGTCGGTTGGTTTATTATGAACTTCCACGGCGGGATTCGCTTTACGACACACACGCGCCCCGTGTGTTCGTGCTGGCGTTGGTGCGGTTAAGCGATTATCTCTCCGCTCGGCGGCCATTGAGTGGCCCTGAAGATGGGCTTCCGGAAGATTTGTGGCCACACTTCGGGGGATCGCCACAAATCCCAGTTCCATTTAACGGCTCCGAGCCGGTCCGCTGCGTGTGTAGCGGTTTGATCAGGATAAACAGTGCGTCCCCGGGAAGGTTTTTACACGGATACTTAGCGGACGGCCAAGCGCAACGTGTGGGCCTTTAAAAACAACGACTCCCAAGGAAGAAGAAATAAACTTTAAAAGCTGTACCGCCTTTCGTTGTTTCTCGCAGCGATTGATGCGCACCTCGAAAGTTGTTTTCTGCGAGCGAGGATTTCCATTCCTTCCAGGAATGCACCCACGCACAAACGTCCCTTTCTGGTTGGTGGTGGTATTATATTGTTTACAAGTTTTAACCTCCAGGTGACCAAAAATAGAACAACCACACCGGGTGGTCGTTTGCATAGGGACCGGAACCTGCGTGGGAACTCACGCAACTCGTGTCCCTCGCAAACGCAACGTCCGTTTGGTCCGTTTGAAGAAGGGCATTCCTTAAAGATAGTATTGGGTATTTTGGTTCCCTTTTTTTTGGCTCAAATCTCAAGCAGTCTGGAAAGCTTTTGTGCACGATGTGGGGGAAAAACTTTTACCTCCACCGGCGTTTTAGAGTTAAAGTTATTCAATTTCGCTTCGTCCTCCCCCGGGCTGCATTTCTCCGAGCCTTCCCGTGGGGGGTTGGGGACGCCTTCCTAAGCGGATTACAACGCGGTTCCCATTTGTGGATCGGTCGGCAAACAAAAAAGAAAACATAAATTCATCGCATACTTCCGTTTGTAAGGACTTTCATCCCATTATCTTTCACCACTCCATCCATCGAAGTAGGCGAAAAAGGAAAGAAACAGGAAGAATGGGAATGTTTTTAAACCCAGAGCTTTCGGAAAATAAAACCCATAAAAGGCGGGAAAAGGCGTGTAGGGGAAGTGTGAAAAATATCCACGCAGGTTCGTTAGGAGGGTTTTCCTTTTCCCATTATTTCGCTCCATTTTCAAACGATAAATTTTCCTTCCAACCGGAAGTATCAATTTCGATTGCAAAATCGATTGCGAAAGCACATAAAACAAATTAGTATTCCATCTGATACGATATGCGGGATACGAGTGGGACCGCACGGGTGGGGGAAACGGATTGTATAAATTATTTTCCTTAATTCCATGGGGAGGTAACATTTGTGGGGGTTCATTAGGGTATTTAACTTTTTTTTTAACTCCAAGCCTTCAAATTTGCTTTTTTGTTCAAACCTTGTAAAGCGATTGTAGGCTTAAAATTCATTCATTGATCGAGGTGTTCCAAGCGTTGCTATGGTTATTTTTTTCTTTGGAAAAAGGATACATTTCAAAAGCAGGGTACAACTCGTTTAATTTATGCCACAAGTGTCGCTTTCTTTCCGTCGTGCTGCAAAACCGGATCTCATTTTGATTCCCGGATGGTGTTTTAATACGGATTTTCCATTCACAACACAGTTCAATCGTAGTGTAAACAAAAAGAAGGGAACAGATGGATGAGTGGGGCAGTAAAGTCAGCAGTTCCCGCGAATCCTCTGAAAAGTCGTTCTACGAACGGAACGGCATCGCCGCCGACGGATGTTACTCGAATGCGGTTTTCAACGACAGCAGTGACACGCTCGGAGACGAGGAGGAGATGGCGGCTGTCATCGGCGGGGGCCGTACTCCCGTCGGCAACGATCCGTCACGCTCAGGCATCGGCAACGTCCAGCAACCGTTCCGTCGGAGCCATTCGATGCGATCGTCATTCAATTCGCTGCGCAGCCTTCGAACTCGACTGAAGCCAAGCGCTTCCGGTGGTTCCGGTCGGATCGTTCCCGTAAACTACTCGCATCTGCCAGCGGTCGGTGATTTGGCCCAGTCCTCTCCGGTCGGTGCCGGGAGAAGTAACAGCAGCAGCAGCAGCAGCAGCCTCAGCAGCAAAAGCGGAAGTGGCATTCTGCGGAACGCGAGTTTTTCCCGCCCGAACCATGACGATGTGCGGCGCAGTTTGCGCCACAAGCTGCACAAGCTGAAGCTCACCTACACCGAGCTGCGTCGGCTGCACGCGAAGGTCCTCCAGGAGAAGCGTACCGTCGACGAGGAAGCGGACGATGGTCCGCCGGTTCCGAGTCTTCCGGCGAACGTTCCGCCCAAAGCGGCCGCCTTGCTGATGGAGGGTTTCTGTCGCTCGACGACCGTCCAGAGCTCGCTGAAAGTGCACCGACGACCACCGACCGACGCCACCGTCACGCCACTCGCCCGCTCCCAGTCGGTGCGGGACAAGGAAAACCGACCAGAAGACATTCCGAGTGGGCAGCAGCTCAAGTTGACTGTTGTTAGGAAACAGCCAACCACCTTCGCCAATCCTTCTGCCGCGAAACCCACCGTCGTCGGTGGAACTCCACCGGAGCAGGAGCAGCAAGGACATCTCCCCGTTGTTCAGGAGCGACCGACGGTGACAGAACCGACACACCAGCAGCAACGTCCGGCTTCGCTCACCGTCACGCGAACGGCCACCATACGGAAAGGTTCCGTGTGGGCGAACAATAGCACCAGTAAGGATTTCTTCCGCCCGTGCTTTACGGTTTTCTTATATGGTTAAACTTTTCCGTCGGCATGCCACACACATGTGTGTGTCACCAGAGGAAACGAAAGTTGTACCCAAACTCCCCCCTAAATCCCTCATCGATCCTGCGGTCCGGGGTTCCTGGAGTGGCACTCGAAGGAAAAGTGGTTGCAACTTGCCAGATTTCCTCAACCGTAGCCGGTGACACAATGGCGCAATTCTCTCCGGCTAGTGTTAGGAAAGATTACGATTTAAGCTCACTTTTGGTCAATGTGTGTGTCACCGGTGTGACTTTTCCGGTCCACTCCTTAGATCCTTAGCTTAGTAGCTAAGGTTGGATTTGTCCGTTGTGCGGATTTGTATTACAATTTTCACTTTCGAGTGTAGAAGGTTATCTAACACAGACGCTATACTTGATCCTTTCTGTATTTTATGTTTTGGGTTTTTACTTTTATTCCAAATTCTCTTAAGCTTTTCTTTTTGAAAATTTCGGTACTCTTACGTTTCGTGTTTAAACTCCATGTTTGGTTGAAAAGTTATACCCCTCCAAACATGAAAAATCTCATTTACTTCACATGCCGGTTTTTTTCCTTTTGTTTTTCGAAAGTTTATTGCCATTAGTTAATTATTGTTTCAACCAAAACGTACTAAAAGGAAAAATTAGCTTTTCCTTTTAAAGAAACGGAACGAAAACCACTAAAAATTTGAAAAAAAAAACAACAATCATGGCAGAAACTAAACGGTGCCTCATCGTTGGCATGTCGAGCAGATTTTAGCCGTATTTTTAAATTCTTTTTTTTTTATAACAATGCAATAACAAAAGCAGTAGAGCAAATGGAATAATGTACATTCCGTACTCTTTGCCAGTTGCTTTCCACACGCAATGTACAAAGGCCTCGTGTTTTAATGCACCCAATATGCTTGAACCCGAAAGGCACCTCCACTCAAGCAACTGTTGCCCTCCACTTCCCCTTTCCCTGCCGTCTCCAGAAATGCCGAAAAGAAAGCTAAGCAGCCGCCTCGAAATGGAAGCTCAAGGACTTCCGACGACGACGGGGTCTGCGCGTCGGGTGTAGGTGTGTGTAATCCCAATGTGTGTGTGGAGTGTTGGGTGGAAAAGTGCATTATTGCACGCCGGTTACCGAGCCCGGAACTGTTGCCCTCCGTTGCCCATCGTCGGTCTGCGGCAGAAGGGGGAAAGGGCACGCGCCCGCACACGATGGAAAACGATGTCGTTCTATTTTTGGACTCGGAACATTTCCACCAGACGAAACCGCCTGAAGCGGGGAGGAATGGAACCGGGCAGGTGGGTTGTAAATGAAAACTGCAAAACTGTCACCGCCATTGTCGGACATCGCTGGATTGCGACGATGATCCACCAACCCTTTCCTCCGGTGACTTTTCCTTGGGTTTTCCAAGGGCTGATGATTTGCTCCGTTACACTTCTTGGCTCAAAGTTACTTGAGCGTGTAGGTTTTCTGTGTGGGTTTTCTTTTTTTTTCAAATATCTTTTCTTCAGTTGACCATCCACGCGCTGGACGTTGAAGAACCGATCCTCAAGCATCAAGCGTGGCCGTTGCCGTTGTTCAACGTAAAGCGCACGAAATTAGGTTTGTGCAGCAAGAATCAGTTAAGCTTAATGGTTACGGGTGGCGGTCAGCAAGCCGGTTGCCAGATGTCTTTCCCGGACTTGGCCCTTTTCGCTGGCATTATTCATTATCCGAAGAGCGAACCGTGACCGCTCGCTGCGCTTCCTGAAGAAAAGCTAATTTATATTATAACAACTTCCTGATAAATGATAACTTGTGGAAAGCATAACAATGATGTGAGAAAAAAAGGAAAGAGTTGTGTACATTCAATTAAATTTTTACTTTTAATTATTCAACTAAAAACTTGAAAGTTGTGTGACTTTTCAAGATGCATCTCCCGTTAATTTATCGAGATTAACGTCATTTTTTTTAAATCGTGTAAAATTAAAATTATTAAATATAACGGAAAAATAAAAATACTAAACCATCACATCTTTCTGGAAAAATTCAATTGGCATACGGGAACTATCTTTTTTCCCCCAAGTGGTACTTCCGTCCTACGTCCAAAACACGCTTTCTACGTACAAAGGACTTTTTTTTAATCGGATCAACTGCTCCGGCATGGAAAACCGACATCTTCATCTTGCATCGGTTATCAGGTTTAGCTCTTCTTTACTTTTCTCTGTGCTCGCTTTTCCTATTCCTTCATTCGCCTGGTCCATGGTTTAAAAAAAAGACGTCAGACAAAAAAAAGTGTGGTTAAAAGGATGCAATTTATAGTTCCGCCGTTCATTTCGTCACTCCGTCGCTTCAGATGAAGATCTTCCCCTCCACCTCCGTTGCCTCCCATCAGCTGCGATGGAGCTTTCAACGCACTGTGGGGGAAAAAACAAAACGCGTAGCGCTCCAAAGAAAACCCGCCCGGTCGGTGGAAAATTTTCTCCCCAAGGGAGAGAAGGGAAAACCGGTCCACTATCGGTGGCGTCACTGATACGATAAAAATAGTACACCGTGCCCGTGTAGGTTTCGTCAGGGTTCGACTGTTGCTAGTTCCTCTTCGCGCCCGTCTTGAAGAAACAGAAGCGCCGACGAGTCGTTGAAACGCGTTCTCTTGTGGCGTTTTTTTTTTTCTATTCCGCACCCGAGCAGAAGACGTTTTGTTTCAATCTCGCAGTAGGTTTTGTTCACCGCTGAGTCCTTCTTGGGCGTGAGAAAGCGAAGGGGCAGGGATGGAAAAACCAAAAAGAAAAGTCGCTACTAAAGTGGCGAGCGTTACAGGGCAACCTGGCCGGAGAGCAAAAAGCGTGTGGTTATTCCATTAGCAGGAGCAGAAGCAGCAGCAGCACCGAGAAGTGCATCTGGCGAAATGGTTAGCGACCGACAGAATTAGATCCTTTGAGCGCACGGAATGGCGTCCACGGAAGGCGGGGGGAGGAAGGTTGCTTCACACCACCGTGTCCTGGTACACTCTTTGAAAATATTAAATTCCCAACAACGGACGAATGAATTACGTACCATCACTCAGCAACGTGGTGCAGCTCGGGTTCCTTGGCCGGATTCCAGGCAAGTCCGTGGCGGAAACGTACCGACGCGTTCTCTAATGAACGAGTACACTCCGGTTGATGAAAGGAAAGCCCAACCCAACCGATACCGCACACTTTCACCCCGGATGGTTCGGCGGGAGTTCGTGACCGTCCGAGGCACAACCGAGGTGTTGCATAAGGAGTGGCTCCATTCGAACAAGAAACGCTCAAGATTAGTGCCGCCGGTCTTTCATTCCGCAAATCGGCCGGAATCAGGAAGCACCGAGTGGAAGCTTTGAGAAGGGGGGGTTTTTGGAAAACTCTCACACGCATCCTTTCAACGTGCCCTCAAGCCGAAACAGGTTGCTGCAGGTGGCATGAACTCGGCTTCCTTGTGAGACTGCTTGAGTGTGAACGCAATGCCAC
The DNA here is from genome assembly GCF_943734765.1 of Anopheles ziemanni. NCBI lineage: Eukaryota > Metazoa > Arthropoda > Insecta > Diptera > Culicidae > Anopheles > Anopheles ziemanni. Next base: position 17,189,739 of record NC_080706.1, read on the forward strand.
GGTGTGCAAATATTTCCGGCTTCTACGGGCTGATGTGGTGTTCACGGACATGAATGCCCCACGGATTGAGGGGATTTCAAAAATAAATTGAGTACAATTTACAATCATTTCAACGCCGGACGAGACGTGCCCGGTGTGCTCATCCGGTGTCCTAGCTGCCACCTAGGAACGGCGGTGTATAGAGATTACAATTACGATAAGAGCGTGAGCCGTTTCCGTGACACGTCCCGGGCGCAACCGAAAGGCAGCAACCGAGCGCGCTCCGTGTGTTTTATTGTGTGTAATTAATTTGTCCGTTTAGGGTACGAAATGGGCGAACCTTTTAACATTCATTATGCTTGTTTTCACACTTTTCCTTACCTTACTTTCTTTCTTCCCTTTTTTTGTGTTTCCTTCCGCTTTGGGATTGGGTAATTTGTTATCAACTTCCTTTTTTTATTGCTTTCAAATTTAAATGACAAAACTTATTTTTATTACGTTAGTTTATTTAGTTATCTTTGTATTTTCTGTTTCTTATGTTTCTGTTTTTCCTTTTTCTTTCTCGTTTTATATTGTTTCGGTGGTACCACACAGAGATAAGCCTGCCGGATCTGGTCACGCGGTCCCTGTCGAACCTAGAGTTTCCGAGTTGTCGCCTCACCTGCCCGACAATCCCCTGCCCAGGCTCCGGTGTGTCATCACCCCGCCAAAAGTCCTGCGACGGCTCCACCAACTCGCTGGCCACGATCGAGACGCAAACCGGGACCGCATCCGCTCAATCACTCCCCAGCGCCGTACATCAGCAGGGAGTCGGCTCCCAAAACGTGACCGTTGTGTACGAAAATGAAACCGATCGTCGAAAGCTGGCCGGTTCCCTGCCGTCGGTAACGTCGTCCGCACTCGATCGCATCTCGAGCGTAAGCTCACCGAACCTCTCAAGCGTATCGGCTACAACTACCGGCCCGAGGATGGAATACCTCCTACCGCACCAGCAACATCCGCCCGGTGCGGAACACCAGGAACCGTCGGTGCACGTACCGAAGCGCCACCTGTCGCCGAAGATCGGCAAGAAAACGCGTCACCTCTCGACCAGCTCGGTGGACGAGGCGTCCGATGGAGGAGGCGGTGTAGGTGGGCACCATCACCGCAAGCCGACCGCAAACCACGCCAGCAGCGCCAACGGGGAAGCGGAGCGGAACGCCCGGAACGCACAGCACTTGCTGCTGCTGCGCTCGAACCGACTGACCGTGAGCGACAATCATAATTTGAGCGGGCCGGGTGGTGTGACGGTCACCAACTCCGTCGACGTGCTGGCGGTGCACAACGCCAAGAGTGTGTCCCCGCTGCCCCCGTACCAGTCACAGCAGTCCCCGCAAGCGGCCACGATCGCCCCTCCGTCGTACTGGAAGCAGAAGAAGCAGCCGACGAAGAAGCAGCACAAGCAGCTGCAGGCACAGTTGGACAAACTGACCCAAATTAACATCCATCTGCACGGTACGGTCCTCGGGTGTCCTCAATTGGAACGCAAACCTCCGCCGAATCCGCTGCGTTGCGTGTCCGATAATTTGATTTTCCGATAATACCATTCCGAGCGTCATAGTTTTCTTCCAATGTCGAGTAATATTCTATTCCGATGAATGCTATAAATAAGTCCAAGCGATGATACTTATCTAAACCATTCCCACACTATTTCAATCACATCGAGGAGAGAATCATTGACGTTAATAACCAAACACAAGCGGAAGAAGAAGTACACACACGGGCGGGCGCAGGTGACAGAAATGTGGTTAAATATTTAGAACTGCGTCTCGCGATTGACCATGTTTGTTTATGCACCCGACCCGACCCGATCGGCCTGCGTGTATCAAATGCGATAATCATTTATTTACGCGTAATTATCATCACCGGACAGACGGAGGCCGATATGAACTTCCACGTCCCTATGTTTGTCAAATTAATCAATCCATAGATGACACCGGGCTGCGTACGGGCGGAGCATAAATCATGATTGGGAACTAGTAGCGCACACATTCGAACCGTCCGCTCGCCCGGGTGTGCATAAATGAACGGGGAGGACAGCTGCCACATTGGATTTGGAGTTCCCGGGAATTGATCACCCACGTCCCCCCCCCCCCCCCCCCTCGGGGGAGATGTAAATTGGATGGACAAAAATAATACAACGCGTGGTGGGGGAGTTGACGAGAGCGAATACATTACGACCGCAGCGTGGATTCGTAACGATTGACAATTGTCGGTCGTGATTTCTAGCGAATATGCGCCAAATTGCTTCTTAAAAGCAACTAACGAGGGAACGCGACTACAATGTTGTTAGATGGCGTCCTTCGAAAAGAAGAAAACCGGCGAACCATACGAATGAATGCATCGCATTAGCTTAATTCAAATGGGCACTGATTATGGTAATGCCGGGAGGAGGATTAGGATGTTGTTTCCAACGGTTTCGCTCCGTCTCGAGGGCTTCCGTTGCGATAATGTTGCAAATACCGAAATTATGCTCGGAGGTTTTACATGCGTCAACGCATTAGCATTTCAGATTTGCCTAATCGGGTCCTAATTTTACGGTCTTTTTCGGTATGGTCTTGCACTGTACATCAGTCAAGTTTCACCAAAGCCCTCAATCAATCGCCGAACACGGACATCAAATCATACCGTTACCTTATCGGAAATCGTTGGCAACTAGTCTAACCTAAACCAATTTTTAATCTTTCGTTTCTCCGTAGCTCTTTTCTCGGCCGTCGAACATGGACACCTGGAAAAGGCACGCACCATCCTGGAGAGCACGGACGTGGATGTTAACAGCCTCAACAGTGACGGCCTCACGCCACTGGACGTGGCCGTGCTCAGCAATAACCGATCGATGACCAAGATGCTGCTGCAGCAGGGCGCCATCGAGAACGCGCACTCGGGTTAGTAATGACGACGGTGGCATCGAATTTCCAGCGAATAAACCGTACATAACTTTGTCCCCTGGTTGTAATATGTCCTACGTAAAAGATCGAAGGTTTTACGCATCCGTTTTTCTCCGAGATGTTTTCCGTTTTATTTCGCAAAACACTTTTAATTCTCACTCCTTTGCGCCATGACGCAGCATATCAGCGTCCGACCAACCCGAGCATAAGTTGCCCGGTTCGATGGAACAGGATGGATTTCCCCAAAGACAAATTGAGTTTTAATTATTTTTTGTAATTAAAAATTACACCCATTCTTTGTTGCTCTCGCTGTGTGTCCTTTGCACTGTAAAGTACGCGGCTTGAAATACCTAACAGTACGGCTGCGTTCAAGGACCACCTCCTGTGTCTTGAAGTATGCTAGGAACTTTCCTTTTAACCGGTAGCATGAGAAGGACGGAGAGACGATCACGGGACAATAGTCAAGCGGTTTCGCCAACTATCTGACGCTGCTGGCCCAGGCGTGTGTTGCGGAGGCCCAGCACACACACACAAACACCCACACAAACGCTTCCACTAACGAACGCCCCAAACCCGCGGCTGTCTCTTCCAATTAGTGCAAGCGGCCAACAGCAACATGGGACTGCATCTGAACAATCTGCTCTGCGAAGCCGAAGCGACCGTGCACGAGCTGGGAAACTTCGACACCAATCAGGCGAGCGCGACCGGCAACGAGCGAACCGGGTCCGGAACCAACGCCGGCAAAACATCCTTCTCAAATATCATCGGTAAGTACAGTACAGTGCGCCGAAGAGAATGAGGCGCTGGCACCGAAGTGGACCTAGATGGGGATGGGACACTTACGGCGATGGTTTCTCGGTAAAAATAATATCCTTCGAGGCGGTTCTGCCTCGTGACCGACGAGGTAAAATTGATTAACGTTTGGCTATGGTGCGGGGTGGGGCGAACAATTCGGGTGATTCGGATCGACTCTTTAATGACGTGCCTTCGGACACCTACAGCCTTACGGTAACGAGAGGAGTTTTTCCTTTCATGGTATTTCTTTTTTGTGTTCTAAGGTATACTCGAAACTTCTATAACGCTATGAAACGCTAGAAAAACTTTTAAGGGCATCCATCGATTGATTGTGTTCACATTTTGAACACAGCTTTGACTGCTGTCTACTTTGGTCTTGTTTCTTGGTACGCAAACAATCTCTTTGTAACCTGAGAGTATAATCAAAAGCATCAAATGGAGTCAAAGTTTATTAATCAACAAATTAATCAACTAATCCTAAATAAATTGTCAGCATACAATATCGATGAACAACAATAATAGTGGTCTTAGTCCGAATCGCTATCGGTTCCCCGATCGAGAAGATGTTTCAAACGTTCCACTTCCTCTCGTAGGCTCGCCTCGTCCGGATCGAGACGGCTGGCGGCCACCATTTCGTCATAGCCTTGGCGTAAAAAGCCAAGCTTCACCAGGGCTGCTCCACGGCGGGCGAGACAGGCTACCCGAGCCTTCCGGTTGGCCTCCACCGGTGGTTCCAGCAGTTCCAGGGCTGTCGAGCAATCTTCAGCCTTGGTAAGCAGGAATATTAAAGGAAAAAGGAGTTAGACATAGACAGAAAAGCGCAAGGAAATCCCTACCCGGGTCACTTACGCATCGTTGATAGTTTTCGAGCGCCAAGTGGGCGGCCGATCGGTTCAGGAACAGTGCATAGTAGTCCTTCGTCAGCCGGATCCCGGCACTGTAGGCCGCAATGGCGGCAAGATAGTTGCGCTGCTGGAAGAACGTGTCACCTCGCTGCTTGAGCCACTCCGGGTTGCGCTCGTCCGGCCGCAGCTCGTCGTCGTTGGCGAACCCGACCGTCGCCCTACGAGCGGCCGCCTGCTTCCGGATCCATTCCTGTTCGGCCACCTCCATAGATTCGCGCTTGGGAGTGACGAAGGTACGCTTGCTGAACGTCACCTCGACCGTTCCGGAGCGGCGCACTGGAGGTGGACTGTTGTCGGGTGGAGCAGGTTTCGTCACCAGAGGACCACTACTCGTCTGCTGAGCGATTTTGGGAGTGCGCTTGGTACCGGACACCGGACTTCGGTAGTCCTTCACCATGGCCAACTCCATTCGCTTTAGCTCGCGTTCTTTGGCCGACTCCAGCAGACCCTCGATGGCGGATCGGTCGCACCGTTCCCTTTCGATCTGTCTATGAATCTCGCCCTTCTTCATGCAATCCTTTTCCACCGCACGCTGCTTGGCTCGTTCCTCCAATCGGATCCGGTGTCGCTCGAGATATTGCTCCTTTAAGGGCGCCTTCTGTTCGCGAGGAACGTCCATCTCAAGCGCTTCCCAGATCACAGTCGGATCGGACGGGATCAACTCAAACAGGACCTCATTCGCTAGGATACTACAACGGCTCGTGTCCGGATCGATCGGATGACACAAGAATAGCTCCCAGTAGTGTGGTGCACGGGAAATTTTCAGGAACTGTTCCGTCGTGAATATATCGCCCGGTTGAAGTTTGTTTCCCGGAAACGGAACCGTCACGATTATCCTCACCGAATCACTTACGACCCGGCGCTCCCAGGTGTAGTCTTTCAGCAGCAATGGCATTGCGCACGGTGTGTTTTCGTCACCGACGTTCTGGTGAAATGAAACCCCTTGTGACGTTGCTTCGCCACTGCTGCTCCAGCGTCAATAAACAACGTTCGTTGCTAGGAGCAACGCTTCTCAGGTTGCCAAGGGTTGTTTGTCAAGCGCAATCAACCTACACGATTGTTGATTCCCAGTTGTCTTCCTGGTGTGCAAGTTGCACAGATAATTTCGTGTTGGGATTTTAGTTCTTTTACTAAAACAGTTTAATGTTAAAAAATTAAATGTGAAGACCTCGTCTCACTGAGGATTCTAAAAAAATGTTAAAACCAACCCAACGTAAGGTACAATTACGAAACATATCTCTAGAGATGAAAATGGTCGTAAACCGTAAAAGTTAGTTGTTACTTAAAACCATACTACTGATTCACGTTGCCTGTAAAAGTTGCTTCAATTAGTATTTGGTACATAAAAACCACACTTAATGTAGGGAAGTGCTTCGCGGGAATTCCTACTGTTCTCAACTGGCATTCCTTGGATTCCCTTGGTAAAGTGGGTAACCAAATTAACACCAAAACACACTTTACCTGCGTGACTTTTACTTCCACCACTGGGTGTCTTCAGGTACGCCAAGCAATGTCCAACGACGAACCTCGTCGCACGACTTGAAAGTTTGTTCTTTTATTACAACTTTCTGTACCTAACAAAAGCTCACTCGAAAAAAAAATCCAATTCACCACCGAAACATAATGAATGAAGTAAACTGTGCCTGCCCTCCCCCTCAACAAGGACATTGGGCAAAGAACGAAATAGTCGAGAGGCAGTTCTTTACTGGAGCCACTGGAGGTACGAGTAGTTGGTTGAAAAGTTTCCAAATTGCAATCCGAACGAGAGTTTACATTTTAAGTTAAACCTGCCCCATGGTCTTCGGTCGAAAGTGGTGCCGTTTGGTTTACAGAACCAGCCGGATGTCTTTACCGCCTTGTTCCAGAAGTGGGAGGCAAAGTTATCTCCGCCGGCGAAGTGGGATTTCGTTGAAAGTTTCGTAAATTGCTGCATCCTTCCGACTGAATGTTATTTACTCGCGTCCGAGCGAAGGCCAAGAGGCAAGTGGCCAGGCTTTTGTGCACTTTAAAGACAATTTAATCTGTTGGGATCTAGTTTGGAGCTTAGGATCAGCAAGTATGATCGTTGTATATTGAGTTTGTTGTTGAACGAGCTCTTATGCATTTCGGTCTGTTTGTGCTAGATTTATGACTTGAACGAGTTTAAGGCTTGTTTGATCAAATCAATTTAATATAAAACGTCTTGAAACTAAATGGCTAACATCTAAGACAAGTAAAACAAAGAGGTAGTTTAAAAGGAAAGGAGACACCAATGCTTACTGCATTTGTCTTTTGCATTACTTACTTTCCTTCCCACGAACAAAACCATCAGATTACAAAGCATCAGAAAAAAGGACATTTGCATCGACTCGCTTTTTTGCTGCAAAAGACGCGTAATGCATAAAATATGCATCAATTGAAATACTATCCCAAGACGTCGCCAGCACGCCTGAACAAACTTCCACCCCACGGGAGACGGTGTGCAATTTCCGTTCCACTTTGATTTTGTTGCCCGTCTTTCCTCTACTCCATCCACTACCGTCCCAAGGAGGCAGCCGAGGAATAATCACATTACACTGGTTGGCCGGAGGAAAATGTATTTCATTTTCTTCATTCTTTTTTGCGCATCCCACGCGCAATGCCACCAGTTCCGGAAGTGTTCCTTTCGCATCACTTCAAGTGCCCTAGCGATGGTGCAGTAATTCGATGCCGGTTGGCGTATTCTCGATTGATTTCGAAGTGCGGAGCGTTTTCCGTGTGATTAAAAAGATGGCAATGTGCTCCCGCGCGGGATGTGGCATGTGGCGCAAGCAGCAGTAAGGACTCTCTGGTGCAGAGAATTGCAGTTGAGTAAACGAGCTTTCAAAATAGGTACAAGCGTTGTGTGCAGGATGGATGGAAATTGATACGTCTAAATGTTTGCCGACGTTGAAGGGAGTCGAAGGGGGATGCTCTAAGCGCATGTTTCCTAACTGAGGACAACGCAACGTGGTGATGTGCAAACACTTTCCAGCTCATATACCGTCATCCGGGTTTTAATTTATTTGTAAACACTTCATTCTACTACAACTTTGAGTGCAACTGCACTTAACCCAGAATGCGTTTTTCTACACGCATAATTTGTAACTAAAAAGGTATTGTCCGGCAGTGTTAGGGGTAAAACGAAAGGGCGAGGGTATCGTAATTTAATTACAGTTGAAACCAGTTCACAATAAACAAATTTAATTTACGTGGTTTTCGTCCAATAACATTATATGGTAACATTATTATTGAACCGGATCTCTTAAGGTTTCTTACATTACTTGACCTGTTTTAAGTTCTCTTATGTATTGGAAAAAAATGTATATCATTGATCGAAACCCGACCCTAACAATCGGCAAATCTTTCGGAGGTTAAGAGTCTCCGGCTGATTGGCCTGCACTACACGACCAAACGATAGTTGCTATTAATTTTTCCTCATTTTCCTATCGCCAACAGGCAGCAGTGGGCCATCGGTGACTAGCTGCACCGGCAACGAGATCGACAAGCAAGTCGGACTGTGGGAACGGCGTGTCAAGGGCCTCCGGCGGATGATACTCGGCTGGGAGCAAACCAAACCGCCCGACGTGCCGAACCGGATCGATATCGACGTCACCGGGTGCAGTGCGGTCAGCTTGCGGTTGTACGAACCGCTGGAAGGTGCCATAACGACCAAATTCAAAGGTGAGTGCTAATGGACCGACCAACCGACCCCATCCGTGCGTCGCTTCCTGCCGCCGAGCGGTTCACAATTGCAAACGAAATTACCTCACACTCGCTCACCCGTTTCCTTCATTCCAGTGCAATGGTCTTCCCGGTCGGACTTCAGCAACGTGGTGGGCGAGCGGGAGATCAGCGAATGGTGCAGCTTCCACGGGTGCATGGGCGCGGTCTGCAATCTGAACGAGCTGATACAGGGCCGGCGATACTTCTTCCGGGCGTGCGCCGGCAACGTGAAGGGCTGGGGACCGTACAAACTATCCGTCCCGAACTGTGTCGTGCCGTCGAGTAAGTGGATGAAAAGGACGTCCGGTGTAACGGTGCACCACTGTTCCGTGAGCTGTGCTTCCAAGCTATTCCAAGCGTGCCGTTTCCACGGTTGGGAATCGGTTTTCCCGATTCTCGCTCAGATTGTTGGATTGTTTGGCATCCTTGGTTGCCCTCAAATTAAACTTCCATCGTTATGTTTACCCTCATCGTGCTTAGGTACAAACACGAGAGCAAAGCAGCCGCAACTCAAAGAAACACAATCAGTAATTGTATTAAAAAGTATAATTATCGCTAGAGAACAATTTTCATTGGTAATGATCGTCTATTGGATTGCATTTTCAATTAGACATCCTATCCTTTTCGTCTCATGCGCTATGTTACATTTCATTTACCTGTTAAAACAGCTTTAATGGTAGAAATGCTTTCTTTAATTCAAATATCGTGGAAACAATTCTTAAGTTAAGGTTGTTACTTCTGTACTTGACTATTCTTTCATACAAAGGATATGTTTTGTTTGTGATCATATTGTAATGCCACCGGGAAACCTCCTCATTGTAGGAAAAATCTGACCATGAAGCAGACAAGCAATGGTCCGCGAGGTCTCTACACCCGACCATTTGTAGCTCATCGTACCGGTGAGCATTTGGAGAGGCCAAACAAACCTAACCGAAGGCATCCAGATTGCGATGCCTCTCGGGAGAAATAAAAGCCACTTTTGCTCCGTTTGTCCGGCTGTCCGTCTGAACACCGCGGACTATGCAGCCATTAGTTTGTGGTCATTGGGGTACCGGCCTCGGAGTGTACTGTGACTCCGGTCATAGGGTAAGGATGGTTCGCAACGAAGGGAACGATCCCTACGGATATAGCACGTGATAATAGCCTGCCGCGGTAGAAGCGGGACACAAGAAAGTAATGAGCTGTACTCGAACCGGGAAGCACGACTTTGTTGCTAGCAGGGACGAATTCTGTGCCGGGTTAAGGGGACTCTTGTAATGATTGTACAATTTTGTCCATTCTCCCGTTTTCCCTGGAAAAAGGTTGGCGTGATGTGGAGGGACGCGACAACCGATTCGCCGGCAAGCAGCGCAATCTGGACGAGCTGTTCAACGCGGTCCGGCTGGCACGGCCCGAGGACGCGTCCGAGATCGCCCTGGACAGTACCGGGCAGCAGCAGAAGCGAGCGACGAAGAAGAAAACCACCATCAAGCAGCTCTTCTCGGCGGCTTCCAAATTTCAGAAAAATCTCAAACGGTACGGTACCACCTTTGTTTCCCTTTCCCTTGTTGGTTGGTTTTCACCTCGCAAACGTTAGGAACACCGAATGACCTTTCTTCTCTTTTTTCTAATACTCTCTCTCCTGCTGGAAACAGAGGAATTTACTTAGCCTGCGTCCTGTACCACGAGGATAAACTACTGCTCACCAACGAAGACTTTGTGCCGGTAATTGAGATTGATGAAACCTTCACCAGCAATCTGCACACAGATTTCTACTGGCTGATGAAGGTAAGAACCATCCGAGTATCCCCACGAATCAACGTACGCACAAGCAGGAGTGGAATAACGAACAGCGTAACACTTGCCTCAAACGTCCAACAGCACTTTAGGACCTCGAAAGGGCGCTCAGTATCTTCTTATTTATTCATCGATGCTGCGCTCGATGCGGTGAAGCTCCAGCCCGCGATGGGGCACTAAAGAGAAATTTATTTGCCTCGAAGGGCTTTGCGCACACAGTAAAACGATGGGGTTTATTGTGCAAAAATCTGCCCTACCCCCGTTTTGACTGGAACCGCCTGGGAAGATGGTCAGTGGGGGAGTGTCAGTTTATTTCCGTTCGGTAAACTTTGGTCTAAGTTCGTTTTTTTTTTAATGTTGACAAACGGTAAACTCCAATCACCGATGCCAATGCAGTAGAAAATCCTTAACCAGGCTCATCGCGGTGCTAAGTCCTTGCCTTCCGATGGCGTCTTGGCCGTCTGGGATTGGTTCAATGTTGGTGCGAATTTTTCTCCCCCAACCCCCTCTCGGCTTTCATTCCGGTCACAGTTCAAAGTTATTTTTTCCCTACTCTTTCATGAGCCTTTGCAGGACCTCGCAAACAACAACTGACAAACAAACTGGTGAACAAACAATCACCGGGGAAAAGTTATGGAACGACACATTTTCCATTCCATTTTCGCTGTATGTGTTTTGCTCTTAAGCACCGACGTGGATCTCCGGGATCACGAGAAGTAAACAATATTGACCCGGATGTGTAGCAAGGATTTATGAAGCAAAGACAAACTGCTCGTTTTATTTTCTCGCTCCAAACCGAACGGTTTGTGTGGTTTCTTCCACGCGAGACGAACATAAATCAGAACAAACCACTCATCAGCGCCGTGGTCGTATGCTGGGGGGGAAAACTTTAAAACCTCTCTCCCCGAGTCAACGAGGGGATGAGGAGCCTCGAGTTCAATTTGGCTTTTCTTTCACCACTGTGGAAAACAACAACAACCACCACCGCCAAGACCACAAGGGAATGTTTGACTTTCGTCGAGCACAATCGATAATGGTTCGCAAACATTTTCCTCCGGGGTTGCTATTTGTGGTGCACCCTATACGATGGCCGTTTGGCGATTTATTTTTCAACTTTCCCAATGGGCAATTTTTTTGTCCTTTTTCTGTAACAAACCATTGCATTACCGTTTGATTTATAGGTGGCCTGCACTTGGGACGACGTGAAACTGCTACGGATGGACATGGAACGGAACGCCTCGTCGGCGATACACTTCCGCACGAAGCTCCTGTCGGCCGCCTGTCAGATGCAGTCCGCCCTTTCGATTACCGACCTCGGCCAACTGTTCTACCGACCCCTGCGGGACGTGCACGGTACCGTTGTGCTGTCCTGTGTTAACTGTATTAAGGTAAGTGTACCGTCAAGGAACAGGAAATTAAAATTTAATTTCTTAAACTGTTCGTTGCAGTTTAGTGTTGCAAAGAATATTGAAATTTATAACCTAGCTCTGCATTATCGTTGCTCTTTTAGAGTCCTAAAGCGGTATCGGTGCTAAACTCCCGTTGGATACCGCTGAACAAGATCCACAAGAAGCTGGCCCTCTCGACGGAGGACAGCAGTATCAACGAAATACTGATGAACTCGATCCAGGAGCAGATCAACTACCATCAGGTCTCCAACATACGGCTCTCCCGGGGGTTGTACGTCGGGTACCTGAAGATGCAGAGCTCGGTGGATGTGATACAGGTGGTGGTACCGGTGAAGACGCCCAACGTACTGCCGCACTGCAAAATCCGTGACAATCCTCATGTGTCTGCGTAAGTAAAACCTTCTGACGGTAGAGAGTTCCGATTGTTTTAAAATACATTTCTATTTTGGTATGCTTACAGAGAAGAGTGGGAATTGATAAAACAGCACAAACCATCCAGCATATTGGAGTTCCGACCAAAGCACCAAGGACCGACGGAGGTACAGTTGCACTTTCTCGAGATGCTCACCAAAGCCGTGCACAATCTGTTCCAGTATATGGATATTCCGGTGGATGTGGCGGTTGCGCATCGACTGTACGACATCGAGGTGATCGAGCTGAACAGCGACGTCAGCTTCCTTATTATCTGTCCTCCGGCCGAGAGTAGCTGTGCGGTACCGGGTCAGAAGGAGAGTTTACTGCAACGGGGTGACCTGCTGTCAATGCCCATCCAGGCGTTCGAGATGATCCACCTCAAGACGTACCAGGGTAGCATTATTCAGAAGTACTCGAGGTTGTCCTGCATCCTGGAACTTGACACGATGCTAGCGAACCACCTGCACCGTGAAGCATTCAGCAGTTCCGAGTTGCAGAAGGCGAAAGATCGACTGGCGAAGCTTCAGGAGCTATCCGGGGGGCTGAACACGATCTGGAAGGGGGTCCGGTGGCTGATGGATGTGATCGGGTATGCACGTGATCGAGCCAACATGCCGGAGTTGAATATGAAGCAAATACTGGACTACAAGAGCACCTACTTTGGCAAGCTACCGAAGGGTGGCGGGGACAAGAAGAAAGGCGGCAGTGAATCGCAGCTGCTTCATCCGCCCGGAAACGCAGGCCCGAATAGTTTCCACAAAAGCAGCCCGGGACGAGGGTCGTGGCCAGGCCCGGCGGTGGAACACACACTCGGCCATAACGGGCTGCTCGACGCGGAATACTCCAAATCGGAGCAGCTGCTCAAATACAATAGTGCGCGCTTTCTGAACGTAAGCCAGGCGGGGTCGCGTAAAAACAGTGCCGATTCTGGGTCCGGTGCCACTCACAGTAGTTACTATTCGGTGACGGGTGTGGAGCCCGAGAAGGAGTTTGCCGTGGTACAGCGGTTGCCACCGTCACGCTCCGAAGACACGCTCAATAGCTCCTCGCATCATCATCATCTTCATCATCATTCGTCCGATGGTAAAACAGGTGGACCAGGTGGGATGGGTGGCACCGGTGGCAGTGGTGGAAAGAAAAACCGCCCACCGACCATTTACTCCAGTTACTCGGCCACGTCTAGTCCACTGCTGAACGTTCGCTCGCCGTTTCTAGTACCGATGGTTCCCGCGACGACGACCACCACCCCGATAACAACGCCTATCGAGGACGTAGAAAACACCAATCGACAGCTGCCAAGCAGTAGCACGAGTGCTCCAGCACCCCAGCCTTCCGGACCGTTGAAACTGTTTGCGAAGAAAAGTCGCGATCAGGCACTCAAAGCGATCAACTTCATCGAGCGTGAGCTGCAGCAGGAAATGGAGATCTTCGAGGAAACGAAACCGATCCTCACGACAACGTACCTTAAGCCGACGCTCGCCGCACTGCAGAACGAGGCCAAATCGTACCAACCAGTGGAACCGGAGCGTGAACCGGTAACGATCGTAACGACGACGTCAGACTCTACCACATCCGGTGCGTCGTATGCAACGGTTCCCGATCAGCCACCGGCCGAAGGTGCCCCGGCAGAAGCTACCAGTGGTGCTGCCGGGACGATTGTATCTACCGCCACCAGTATCCTGCAGGTTTACGCCGCTTACGAAACGGGCCTTCCGAGTGGGACCTCCCTAAAGCTGCGTGTCACACCCAAAACGAGCGCCCGGGAGGTGATCGACCTGGTCGTCAAGCAGCTCAACATGGCCGTAGTGCTAAAAGGACGCGAAGGACCGATCTACACACCCGAGCGGTTAGATAATTTCTGCCTGGTCGCGGTGATCGGAGCCCGGGAGCGTTGCTTACGGGACGACTTTAGACCGCTGCAACTGCAAAATCCCTGGCGCAAAGGACGACTGTACGTACGCCAGAAACATGACCTGCTGGCCGCCATCGAACACTCCAACCGCGACTCGGCGGACATCTGAATCGAAACGACCCATGACAAAAGCAAATGATAACGATGATGTGATAATTCAAACGTTGGATTGATTAAGTTTTTCCCCAGTTCCCCCCAGCGGGTTGTTGTTTGAAGCCTTTGTTATGCCCGCAGCGTGCGCTTAATCATTGTAGAGGGAATGTCTCTCATGTTTGTAAATTATTTGCACTCTTCTGTACATTATGTAAAGCTGTACCGAACGTACGGTCGTAAGGAAATCCGTGTTTGGCGTTAAGGTTAAAGGTTGCGTGAGGGGACAAAACACAAAAAAGCATTCGAAGGCATTACAAAGGGAGGTCTTTCTGTTTTATTGTTTCTGTTTGTACTTTACAAAATTACTATCGGTAGAAATAGCAGTAGCTCGATGAGAATCATGTAAGCAAACGAATACAGAAAACGAAATGCAGCATGCACCACGTGCGCACTTAGACATCAAAGTGAAGTAGGAAACCCAATTTTGAATATGCAAAAGAAAATATATTTAGCTACGTGTGGCAAGGAGAAAAATACCAAAAAGAATCAAATCGAATCAAACCGATCCTTCAAAATGGAACATTTTATCGTAACAATTCTCCCCCGATAGCTTGTAGCGTTTAGCGTTTAGGTAACAACGGTGGCCAACCGCCACCGGTAATCTTGTTGTATAGGAACGAAACACCCGTAATACTTGACACGAATGAATGCTAGACTGTGGAAACTAGACTGTTAAATGGGCGCAAAAGGGCATGCGTCCAGTTATGTTGGACGACAGTCTCTGGTGGGACATGCCCGCGTGACTATGGAAAATCAATTACTCTCAACTGAAAAATGATAGATGTGTTGTTTTGTTTTTTCCTTTTATACAGAGCGTACACGAGCCTTGGTTGAGGGATAGGCTCCGAGGGCTAGCAAATGTTAATGCTGTAGAATGCTTAGGAGAAAAACTAGTGCGTAATCAGATTAGACACAAACACAGCCCGGGAAAAGATTCAAATCGTTTTAAAACATAAAAAGGCACAGGAAGAGTAAGCATGACAGGTCCACGATGGAGCAGCTGTGTTTTGGAACGGAAACATTAAGCAGATGCGTTGCGTTTTGCATTGAAATAACGATCTCACTAAATGGCAGGATGATGGTGACGAAGATGGCTCATATTTGGCCATTGATGTCTTGCCTAATGTCCCTTGAGTAGAACGATTTTATCTCAACCCCATACGCGAGAAGAATTTTAATCGAAACCTAAACACACACGATAGAGGCACACTACTAAAACCACAGTTTTAAACTATCTCAACCACAATACCAATAGTATCGAGCTTAGAACACTTTACCATTTTTAGAACGTTGCATTCTGGAGGAAAACTATAAGTTTCCAGAAGAGAGTTTCAAGACCAGTTTCAAACCAAACCACATCCGTTTTGCGCCACACATCAGTTTTCCGAGTTAAGAAGTCTCCCATTATCAACTCCTCGTAGATAGAACAATTGTAAAAGAACGATCCGCACTTTATATTTGATGAGCCATAGACATTCAATACACGCCCATCCAAGGAAGCGACGGAACAGCCAGGGATGGGTTGAAAAGGATATAGCGCACGATATTTCTTTAACGATAAATATATTTTTTAGATGCAATTTCTACCAATTTTACACAATAATTAAGGTAACGTAGTTTTGGTTGGAATTGCCACAGTTTGAAAATGGGGAAAAAGTTGCAAAAACATTAGTATCAAAAGAACCAACCGGGAGCACAGTTCGTTGCATCCCCAACATCCACTCCATACACCAATTTGTACTACAGTATAGAAGAAAGATAGTTTCAATGGTATTGAATATGATATTATTGAACAAAATTTATATTCCTAACGTTTTTTGTTTGTATCGGCAAATGGATTATCCTTAAATCCGATGGATTATCCTTAAATTTATATTCCTAACGTTTTTTGTTTGTATCGGCAAATGGATTATCCTTAAATGCCATGCCCCAAACGATCTCAAAACCAGCGTTGAACAATGGCATTCAAAATGATCGTTCACATAATGGTGAGCTTGTCCTAGATTTTCACATTCACCTGCTACGACACAATCAAGCGATTGTTCTTGTTCCTGTAATTGAACTAAAATAGAATTGGGTTGGAGTATCACTGAAGACAGCTAGGGGGCTAGGCGAGTAGAATATTTAGGAGACATGCAAGTATGTAATTAGAATTCCTCGTTCCCAACCCCGTCCGTCGTCGAGTTCACAAGGACACGACCCATTGGAGGGATTCCATGCAAAAAAAAAACCAACAAAAACATCCAAACAACGTGCAGCAGTAACTTATCAAATGTGGTGTGTTATTTAGTGTGATCGAAAGTTAAACTAACTACAGCATCAAAAGTAATATTTGACAAATTAATGAACAGCAAAATGGAGCAAAACTCGAAAAAATAGGGTAGCAGAGATAGCTGAAAGTATTAAGAAAATTGTGTTTTTGTGTGTGAGTGTTTGCACATCCACGGGTAACTCCGGCGTAGGATGCTGTATGGGGAAGTAGTAGAGGTGGACGAAAGGATAGGGGATAGTTTAAAAACCAGTAATCCACTAATGGGAAGTAAGAAAAATGCACCAGAAGATTCTATCCATGTTGATCATACACTTACGAGCGTTGGAATTTAATTTACGCCAGCATGATGACAAGTTTCCACATTTCTTTTGCATAATTAATTATGGGGGGAAGTTTTGTTATATTGTTTTACACATTTATTCACTTCATTCACCCAAACGAATGCATAATGATGCACGTGAAACACAAAGAAACTACACATTGTTTCTTTTTTACTAGACTATATACGACAAATCAATCAATCAATTTAATATATAAAATCTAATGCATTGCCGCAACATGCAGCTCATAGTCTTGCCGTTGAGAGAACTGTATTTGGCAGATCATGCACGTGATGCCAAAATTTTCACTAACGACACCGTGTGCCTCGTAGAGATGTTTTTCCAACAGCATCTCGCGTCGATAGCAAACGTTACACTTGGGGCACCTGTACGGTTCTGGCTTAACGGTGCATTGCATCAACTTTCTTTCTGTGCTGGGTGGTCGCGTCTTCGAAATACAATCGTGGTTGAAATATTTAGATTGCTCGCCAAACAAGCTCGAACAGTTGTTGCACCGGTAGAGTTTTCTGCTTTGGATGGTACGAGTATCTTTTTCCATTCGCCTGGCCATTGTGGGTGTTTTTTGTGGTTGTTGTTGAATTACTTTTGGCACGGTTCTGCCTGATTCGAGAGTTTTCATGCTGTGAAATGAACCCTTGTGCGATGAACGCTGTACAGGGGTTTGCTTCAGTTGGGGACGCCCATTTGACGGGGTCGTTTGTTTTCTGCCATCTCTAGCTCGGTTCAACACCACGGGCGATTTGGCACCATTCCGAGACCCTTTGTTACTGCTCCGTTCTCCGGCGATGATCACCTGCTGCAATTCACCATCGAGATGGAAAACGTGCACTTGATGCTCTTCGTGGCTGGTGTCGGTATAGGGTACCTCTTCGAGAATTATTTCACCATCGAAAAAATCCTCTTCTTCCGTTTTTACGTGGCGTACATTGTCAACACTGCTTTCATGCACTACCGCTCTGGGAGAAGACTGCCCGACGATCTCTACGACTGTGGTGTCCTGCATATCCAATGCATCTTCAGTTGATTGGTACGATTTTGATTGACTGTTTAGCACGCTATCTACCAGCACATTTAGCGCTTCGTTATTCTGCTGGGCGTTCTGGTACAGCAAATCAAACTCCCGCAACAACCGGTAGCACACTTCACAGACCGCACAATGGAAATCATTCCCACCTCCAAACTCCAACCCAAGGTGAGTTTTAACCAAATGCAAAAGGTGTCGGGTGACTTTATCGTTTACCGTATCTGGACAGATTGAAATAAGTAGGTTAATTTCTGCAAAACACACGCGACAAAAGGTGGTCGGATCGGTGCTGGGTCTAAAAACGAAAAGATGTGTCAATAAACGTATGTGCTATTTGCGTAAATAAACTACTTACATTGTTATTGTATTCATCGCAACATTTAACTTAAAATGGAAGGCTTTTTATACACAAAAATAAATACCACTGAAGGCTCGTACTTTCGTTTCCCAAGCGTCCCAATTATGTTTTTGTTTACGCGGCCGCTGTCATTGAAAAGGAATAACATTACCAACGCCGGAAGAGTTTCCAGGTAAAAGCATTAAACATTTGGACAGTTTGTTGAAGATTAGAGATTCTTCAGAATCAGCTACAAAATCTGAAAAAATAACAAATGTTAACAAATCTACCATCAGATAAATGAGAAAAGATTGCATAAAATTAAAGTTGAACATAACATGCACTCAGCATTTAAAATTTACGCAAATGTTTTTTTGTTTTATAAAACTTTATGAGCTAACCTGCTGTTACTTTGTAATGGAGTCAAAACAGTTACCATCCTTCAGAACTGAACCAAAAGTTTACAATCAAGTAAAGAGGAACCTCTCTGAAACAAGCAATATTCAACTCATATCAGTTGTCCCTTATATGGGACACAAAGCGACTGACCATCCACGGTTAGCCGCGCCTTGTTCTTTGTTAGAAAAACATTAGAATCCCTTTTGGTGTATCATTCCTACCCGTCGGTTAAATTGCTCCTTCTGCCATGTTAGTATACTAGTAGTGTAACCGTTAATCTTCTCGTTATCATCCATGCATCGGACTTATCAGTGAGCAGCCTTATCGGAGATTGCACCTCAAAAGTTGATCGTTGTACCCTTGCGAACAGAGAAAAACATTCTCATAGCAAGCCGGCAGCACGCTAGTGTCGCAAAGACATGGAACCCCACGTAAGGCTCGTTACGGGATCGATTGATCGTGTTTTCACTGGTCGGCAGCCGTGGCAGATTGTTGCCATCACCACGACGACGGTGCTCGGTACGATCTGGCTCTGGCAAGTGCTGTTTCAAGAGGAGAGTGTTTACCAGCGAGCCAAAAAGAAGGTGTTCAAACTAGCCCGGCTTATACCCGCTGTGCGCCGGAGGGTCGACGCTGAAATCGAGAAGATCAACGATGGCTTTGTAAAGGACATCAGCCAGAAGGGTAACTACTACGCGGAGCTACCGAATGATGGAATAGGACACGGGGAAATACTGAAGAAAGTGGACGACTATCTCGAACTCGGTCATTACCGCTGGAAGGAGGGCTTTATCTCCGGTGCCGTTTACTACTACAACCCAGAGCTGATAAAGCTGGTGACAGAAGTTTATGGTAAGGCGTCGTACACTAACCCGTTACATCCCGATGTGTTCCCGGGGGTGTGCAAAATGGAAGCTGAAGTCGTACGGATGACCGCAAACCTGTTCCATGGTAGTCCGTCCGCCTGCGGTACCATGACAACGGGTGGCACAGAATCAATCATGATGGCATGCAAAGCGTACCGCGATTATGCTCATGAAAATCGTGGGATTACGAAACCGAACATGGTGCTTCCTGTAACAGCGCACACAGGATTCGACAAAGCGGCTAAATATTTGGGAATTTTCACAAAGGTAGTCCCGGTGCACGCCGATTCGACGGAGGTGAACATTGCGGCGATGGAACGAGCCATCAATCGGAACACGGTCATGCTTGTCGGTTCGGCACCCAACTTCCCGTACGGCACAATGGACGACATCGAGGCAATTGCAAAGCTTGGCCGGAAGTACAACATCCCCGTGCATGTCGACGCCTGTTTGGGTGGATTCTTGATCATTTTCATGAAACGTGCCGGCTATCCTGTTCGTCCGTTTGACTTTAGCATCCCCGGCGTGACGAGCATTTCGGCAGACACGCACAAGTACGGCTACACCCCGAAGGGGTCATCTGTGATCCTTTACTCAAAGAAGGTATACCGTCACTATCAGTACACGGTGACAACGGACTGGCCTGGCGGCGTGTACGGATCCCCGACGGTGAACGGGTCTCGCGCCGGAGGGATCATCGCAGCCACGTGGGCAACCATGATGAACTTTGGGCTGGACGGTTACGTCGAGGCAACGAAGCGTATCATCGACACGACGCGTTACATCGAACAACAGTAAGTGGTTATTGAAGCCGCCGTAAAGTTGCGGAATGAGAAAGTCATCGACTGCCTCTTCTCTCCCACCAGACTTCGTGCCATTAAAAACATCTTCATCTTCGGCACGCCGGCAACGAGCGTGATCGGCATCGGGTCGAGAGACTTTGACATTTATCTGCTCGGAGGTGAATTGAACAGCCTAGGATGGAATTTGAACTCATTGCAGTTTCCTTCCGGGTAAGCGCCAGCTTCAAAGGTTTTCACGTTTTCCATAAACCAACTTGATCATATTCCATTCGCTTCAGCATACACATCTGCGTGACGTACATGCACACCGAGAACGGTGTGGCGGAAAAGTTCATCGAGCACGTGCGCGCGAAGGTGGCGCTTATCATGCAAAATCCCACCAAACCCGTGGAAGGTAAGATGGCAATCTACGGCGTGGCTCAGTCCGTCCCGGATCGCGAGCTGATAGGAGATTTTACAAGATGCTTCATCGACTCGATGTACTACACACCGGTCGATAAGCAAGCGACCAAGTGAAGTAGGCGTTGAATTTATCAAAATATACATCACAGTTCAATGAAAGGAAAAAACCAATCCGACTCAAAGTCGTCTTAAATAAAGGTTTCATTTCTCGAAGAAGTGAGTAAGTAACACTGATCGTTTTTCTTTAAAAAAAAAAACATCACTTCTCATCAAGTATTTTTCAAGTTACATCATCTTTTCTTCGTTGAAGCCTAAATAACATCCAAGTGGATGGTAGTGAACGAAATCTTAAGAGTTAAATTTCGAACGGCGCATTGGCGTACGTTTGCTGGAGGTTGTACCAAAGAGACATTCTGGTAGGATTTGGTGATTGCTGCCATGGTACTAAGTCGTGTCCGATGGAAAGATAGCCTGCCCCGTCGGACCCCACCGTAGGCCATTGCATGTTTTGCAATAATGCATCCTGCACTGGTGTTGGATTGCTGGAAGAAATAATGCATGTCATAGCGATAACGGTCCAAGGAATCCCTTAGCTGTCTGCTTACCCGGTCCGAGCAAAGTTGGTCCACATCCGCACGACACGACTGCTCACGGTGTTCGCATGACTAGTCGGCGAGATCGGTTCCAGCATAGCTGCCGGTATGTGGAACTGGTACGGTAACTCATCCGTGTGTATCGCGCCCGGGTGCGTAACACCGAAGATTTTCTTGTACAGATTCAAATCTCCATCGTACGCGAACTGGTAATAGTACAGTGGCACTGACGGAGCGGCCTGTGCATGCAGTCGCACCGTCTGATCGATGGCGAACAGAAACTGATGGTCAGTTTGGTACACCGTCCACTCGTAGTCCACACTCGCATCGAGTGGTCTACCCTGCCAATAGTGGTTCCGGAATTCATTACTAATCTGCGTCGATGCCGCACTGCCAGGTGAAACATTCCAGAAGAAGGGAACCAAAAGGTGCGGATTGGCGTTGAACTGTGGCTTGACGGTGGGATCTATAGCGTTCTCGAGGGCCGTAAAAAACCCACCCTCCAGATCGGTGTACCCTACCATGAAGGGGACTCGATGGCCACGTCCACGGATCAACTCAATCGGACGCTGTCGAACGATGGTCTCTTCGGGTGCGTCGAATGGCTCAACGACTGGCCCAAAGTCGATCGGACGCAGAAACCGAGGCACGGGAATTGTAAACGCTGCCTCCTGGAAGGGAATAAATTGCTCTGCCGGGATGGACCTCAACTGCTCCACGTAGACGCTACTGTCTGTGCCAAAACCGAGCGCCGAGGCGATACGGTCGGCGTAGAATCGCGGCTCTGGTTGAAAGGCGTACGGAACCAGCGTGGTGCTGCTTTGGGCGATCGCTCTATGGAACAGGCCTTCATCGGCCGGTGCGTCAGCAAGCACCAACAAATGGACCAACGCAGCACCGGCTGAATTACCAAACAGCGTCACATTGCTTGGATCACCACCGAACGCGGCTATGTTTGCTCGGACCCATCGAAGCGCCTGCAGACAATCCTTCAGCCCCCAATTTCCCTGGGCATACCGATCGCCGGTGCTGAGGAATCCCAACGCTCCCAGTCGGTAGTTGATCGTTACCAGTACCACGTTTTCCTGCACCAGCTTCTCTGGACCGAACTCGTCGCTGTTGCCTGAATTGGCACCGTATCCGCCTCCATGGATCCACAGCATCACGGGCCGTTGGCCCACAAGCAGCTGGGTGTAGATGTTCAGAAACAGGCAATCTTCACTACCACGCACCGCTCCCGGGATCACGCTCGCCTGCAGACAATCCGACCCGTGGCTAGACCCATCACGTACCCCTGTCCACCCGCCATGGGGGACGGGATTCCGAAAACGTCTCGTCCCTACCGGTGGTTCTGCGTACGGAATTCCTTTGAACGAATAGTAACTACAAAACAGGCCACACGATTCGGTTGTTCCTTGCACTTGACCAGCAGGGCTGGTGATAATCGGTCTCGCGGGATCCTGCGAGGCAACGTAACAAACAGCTATCAACACGAACACAATAATCTCCCCTACAGCACGGAACAACATTCTGCGATGAGGGCCTGCTCTAGTGACGTCAGTTACGCGTGTTTGTGGTCAAGAGTCGACCGTATCTGGATGATGGTGTGAAATCGGACCCCTGCAACGTGTCTGGAACCTTTTATAATAAGATCAACATCACAATGTGCCATTGGAAAGAGGGAAGCATTAACGGCCCAGTCGGGGTACGCATTATCGATAAGATAATGGTATCATGATGCGGACGTTTTGTTTAACTGCGAAAGCAAATTCGCATTTTATAGCTATGGATAATCGAATTATAATCATACTTTACTCCCGAATCGCACCTGGTGGTACTATCGGTTGTAAAAATTGTATTTACGAAGGAGATTTCGCTTGTTTTTAAATCCACCTTTAAGCAAGTCTCAGATCAGATATTCGGATTTGATC
This sequence comes from Anopheles ziemanni, assembly GCF_943734765.1. NCBI lineage: Eukaryota > Metazoa > Arthropoda > Insecta > Diptera > Culicidae > Anopheles > Anopheles ziemanni. Next base: position 17,212,700 of record NC_080706.1, read on the forward strand.
AAAGGCCAACATTTCCAGTACTATTTTCGAATGTGTGTATGATACTGCAATCCGTAAGTTGTTGAAGATCCTTTTCGTCTGGTCAACACCACTTAGCGGAGCCAGCTTCAACAGAGCAACTAACTCTAAATCAGACGCGTAGAACATTATTATTTCAACCGGATTCGTATCCATTGAATGCCTTCATGTTAATAGAAACAATTGAGGTTCGGATAAGATATATGGAGTCGCATCGGGGGGGCAGACCGAAAACGGATATGCTCTAGGAGGCGGTCAGTCAATGTAATAGAATCAACGACACCAAATTATGTATGAAATTGTATCCTTTAATGTCCTATCGATTTAGACCGCGAAACAAGCGATCGCTCGTATATAACCTCTTATGATAATCAGATGCGTTTGTGCGACCGGGACTATAGCCCTCAGTTGCGCGGGAAACGGAACGGATCGTTGGCATAGCGCGCCTCGAGATCATGCCAAACGGCCGTACGCTGTCCGTTCGGGTTGACGCTGGTCGTCAGGTCGTGCCCAATGTCCATGTAGTTCACGGTGGCGGAGGTGACCGGCAGCCACTGGCGGCTCTGCAGCAGTGTGTCGACCGCGTTCGGGGTCGGATTGCCGAACCGGGCAAAGTTGGTGAACATACGGACGAACCGGTTGCTTACGGTACGGGCATGATTCGTCGGCAGGATTGGCGAGAGCGTAAGGTCGGTCACCGACCACAGGTACGGGATATCATCGGCATGCATCGCACCGGGCCAGCTGCCTAGCAGCAGCAAGCGCTTGACCAGGTTGAGGTCACCATCGAAGCTGAACTGGTAGTAGTAGGTCGGGGCGGAGGATCGCTGGGCATGCAGACGGATCGTCTTGTCAATGCCGTAGATGAACTGCTGGTCGGTGTGGAAGGTGAGCCACTCGACCATGATGTTGTCGTTCAGCGGCCGATCCTGCCAGTACGCATTGCGCAAGCCCTGGCTGACGGCAGCCGATGCGGCCGTACCGTGCGGAATGTTCCAGAAGTGCGGCACGAAGTAATCCGGGTTCTGCGTGAACGATTGCCACACGGTGCTATCGATCGTGTGCTCGTACACCATGAACAGACTCTCCATGCTCATGTATCCGGCAATGAATGGGACGTGGTTGAACGTGCCGGCGTTGAGGATATCGATCGGCAGCTGGGTAAGGAAGGTTTCTTCCGGCGAGTTAACCGGTTCCGCATTGGGGACAAAGTCGAACGGTTTGAAGCCACGCGGGATCGGAATGTCCAACCAGCCATCCTGAGCGTTGATCAGCGACTCGATGGGTGTATTGCGAAGGCTCTGCACCAACTGGGCGCTATCGTGCGAGTAACCGAACTTATCGGCCAGATGGTAGGCCAACTCACGCGGTCGGTACTGGAACGCCCATGGCACCAGGGCCGTGCCGGACTGGGCGATCGCCTTGTGGAACAGACCGGACGCCTTCTGCGACAGGACGAGGAAGTGCACGGCCACTCCACCGGCACTCTCACCGAAGATGGTCACGTTGTTCGGATCGCCGCCGAAAGCCGCAATGTTCTGGCGCACCCACTGCAGCGCCATCACGCAATCCTTCATGCCCCAGTTTCCGGCCGCGTGCGTGTCGTCCGTGCTGAAGAATCCAAGAATGCCGAGACGGTAGTTGATCGTGACGACCACTACGTCTTCCGGTACCAGGTTGTCAGGGCCATAGATCCACGAGTTGCCGGAACCCCCGGTGAACGAGCCACCGTGAATCCAAACCATAACCGGGCGCGATCCGATCAAGTTCTGCGTGTACACATTCAGGTAGAGACAGTCCTCACTGCCCGACACACCGCCTAGGAAACCGCCCGACGGGCAGGTTTCCCTGTGCTCGCTACCATCCTTCACTCCCTGCCAGCCCTGGTGCGGACGGGGGTTGCGGAAGCGCAAATCACCGACCGGAGGCTGCGCGTACGGGATTCCGTTGAACGCGAAATAGCTACAGAACAGGCCGCAGCTGGACGTTACACCTTGGATCTGGCCCCCACTGGTGTTAATGATAGGACGGGACTAAAAGGAACAAAACAAGCAAATGTACCGTGCTTGTTAATTTTATCGAAGAGCTTCCCTACGGAGTGGTTAACCTACCGCATCCTGCGCGTGCGCAGCGATGGCCAACAACGACAAGATTACTGCAAACTTGAGCATCCTTCCGACGCAGAACTGGCGGCCGCAGGTGTACGACCCCTTTTTATATGGTTTCCAGCTTCGCAGACTTTTCTTGCTTCTTTTCTTACTTCTCACCAACGCGGGGGACGGATCGGACTACCTTATCCTATCAGAGACCGATAAGCTTTATTATCCACCTTTGGCACGTTAAAATACTACGATTAGAAAAGGGCTCGAACGATCGGTTACCAACCATTCTCTCTGCGCAGGTTTCCGAGTCTTGTACCATGCCACAGTAGAAGGCTTTGTATATTTTTTGCGGCCGTTTTCGATGACGTAGGACTTCAAAGGCATGGGGAATTCCTTAAAACTGGCTCGCATGTTTGTGCGACCGCAACACAGATTAAACTATGCACGCGTTGTTTGTCTCGACGGCATTAAACAATCGGTGATAAATTAAAGACCCCCCTGCTAGAACGGCGATTGCACATGCTATCTATTAAATGTCCTTTACTGTTACAATAGTAGTGGAAAAAATTGATGAAATAACGATAGATAGTGTAGTGTACGAAACATGTTGAAAGCCTGTGGCAAATAAGAATAGCTTGAAATTATAACTGAATTGAAGAAACATCAATTATTGTGTATTATAGAATTGTATCGTCAGATATTAACTTTTTTACCGGTCTATATGTTTCATCATACGCTTATACTTAAACCGTTCGAGCTGTAGTCACGTGTGGTTCCATAGTTTATTCAAAAAAATAAATCGACAACCGAATATATTACTGAAGTGTACAACTTTTAAATCGACTTCACATTCTTTACAAACTTGTATACAATGACCTGTATGCAATGTTCCGTTGGACAATTTGTAATATAACCATCGAATCAAAGTAGGCCATCAAAGTACGTGAGTTACATATAAGTATTTGGGCAGAAAACACGTAGCAATTAGTAATCTACTATCTTTTCAATTTGACGATTCAAATCGAGATTGATTAGGATTGTGATCACTCCAATCCGAGATTCTGCTTTGACTGGCGTGCGGTCAGGTCAATAGGTTGATCCGGACGGCTGTTATAAGTTTATTTATAAGTTTTAGTAATATGTATGTTAGGAACGGTTTTCATTCCCAACGCCAGCTGTCACTTCGGCTTGAGGTCAGCCATCGCCTCCGGGTCGAGTTTATAAATAAGGGAAGTCGGGGCAAAAATGGCCAGTCGCGAATACATTTTTGGTCCGCTCCAGTTAAGCGCACCCATAAATCCTTTAAGCTTCATTTTTATTCGCGCTCGTTAGGACCACTACTGGTTTCGCTTTTTCAAATTATACTTTGTACAAAAATTTCATTTTTAAAAGATACTGGCTGTTCACTTGGGCCACGTCGTAAACGATAAATTCGTTATACAGTAACGAGCTGTCCATGCTCTCATTGGTAACACCTTTGCCGAGCGGAATTTCCACTCCATCTGGCCGGATGTGTGATGCGGTCGGGTCCGGTTGTGTACGACCAATACCTTTGACGCTGTGCCTGCCGGATGGTAACTTTTCCACGTAACTGGCTCGCGTATACTCTTGCATATCCCCGAGTGCCACTTCGCACAACAGCATCAATCCCTTCGAATCGGCCGGATTGGTGAAGCAGTAGTTCGCCGACTTCGATACCATGTCGGCAAAGTAGATACCCTTGCCGAACATATACCCCGTTGCAGGTGCCTCTGGAGGAGCTATTTTGAGACCATTGGACAAAATCCCGACGAAGTTGGTGAGGCGCGAACCATGCCAAAGTAGCTTACGGTTATGTAGTCCCCGGAAAGGCTCATAGCGTTTATCTTCGTCTTGTCTTTTCACGCAGAAAACTTCCTCAATTTCCAGTTCATAATCCTTGTGCGTTGCGGCGTGCGTGTTTCGAACGTACTGCTGAAGCAAAGCAAAGTCTTCCGTGCTCCGGTCCATCGGTTCGATGTTCGTTTTCAACCGTTCGTAGTGTACGTCCAGCACGCTTTTGCCATCATTCGATTTGTCAACATTTAGCAACGAATATGCGAACTCTATTTGCATTAAATTTTCAAGCATCGCTAGCTTTTCCTTTATCTGGGCCACCGTATCGATCACATTAACGGAGTTAAGGCCGAAATTGTGAGGAACAAAAGAGTAGAACCGGTTTGAAGCATCTATAAATTGCGTCGGTGATCCTCTGCCAGCAATCAACAGTGCAATCTCGGACAGCACAGTCATAGCAGACTGTAACTGACGCTGCGACAGCTTGCCGAGTGGCATCTTCTCCATGTCCAGTTCGAACTCGAGCATTACACGATTCATTTCCTCCACGTTGAAAATCATACGCATCAGATCCTGAACCGCGGGTTTCAGATTTGATTTGACCGCACTATCTTCCGTCAATGATTTCATATTTTTTTCACTGTAGTCAATTTCGATCGGGAAAAAAAGGCCCGCTTGTTTTTTATATGGTGAATCATGCCGAATCCAATTGTTGCGTGTTTTTTGAAAAAATAATTCGTGAAATTCTTCCACGGCTCCATTGGCATTCTTAAATTCCTGCAACTTATGACTACCGATGGTTGTCCCGATGCGGCCCCATGCTCGGAATAACCAGTACCTAAAATGAAAATGCGAAACAAATAATAATTTTTGAGAGATGTGTTTAAAATTATAATAACACTATACACTCACATCTCTTTGTTGTCCTCTTCTAAAACCTGCATCTTGTAGTAAGAATTTAAATCCCGCTGTATGTCCACCAAATTCAAAACGCAGTTGTAAATTACATCCCCTTTTTTGTACACGTGCGCTTGTTCTGTAAGTCCTGAGTCTGGATCGACGATAAGGCCACTTTTCATTTGAAATTTCATCTTTGAAGGAAGCGATTTGACTGCCTCCGACTTAGTCGGGGAGCGTGTATGTGGATCCGAACCCCAGTCGCAAATCGCCTGGCTAGCGATAAGGGACAGCACATCCCCGCCAGTGACACTTTCGATGAATGTTTCCAGTACTACCTGAATCTGCAGGTCTTTTGCCTCCTGTATTCGGCTGCTCATAAGTTGTACTTCTTCTTTGGTGGAAATGATGGCGGCAGTATGTTTAGTGATTTCTTGCACCACTTTGCCTCCCATTTGTAAGATTTTTGCAGTCAGTTGCTTCTCCGTTTTTGCCGGTTTGCCTATTATGACAAACTGCATATTAGCCAGCGGTTGTTGCTTAGTTTTATTTCGTTCCTTGATACTTCTTTCTCCATTAAACGGTACTTGCGTCATTTGGCGAATGATACGATTGCCCAAGACGCACTCGTACTCTCGGAAAATTATATACTTTTTCTTCAGATCGGCACTAATCTCCGTTTTTCTACGCAGTGGAACCGTTACTTTGTTGAGGCATTTCGTCCACTTTGTAAGGCTCCCCCTGCAGACGTAGGCCGTCTCTTGAAATTCAAACTGTCCACCACAGTTTGGGCAACATTCTAGCGCCCCAAACATCATAACGTCGCAGAGTTGATCCAATATCGCATCCAGCCCGGACGGAACGTTTTGATCGTTATATCGCAGTGCCCTCACGAGATCTAACTTGTCGATATTGAATGCCTTCAACCGATCACGAAGTGCGTAGAAGGCTTTCTGCTGCTCGGCAATTTGTTGTTCTTGTGTTGTTGCAACACTTCCATCTACCATGCTTTTTAATCCCAATTTGGTCTTCTTTGCAGGTACGTCATCGTCATCTAAAACACTGCAATAAAAAAACATCAGTTTAATACAATTTATAGTTCACTTAATTCATTGTTTACTCACTAAACAACTTCGTGGGATTGAGCCAGTCTGGGCTTTTCCATCGAACTACACGCCGAAACCAAGTCGATGGTTTCAATGGCCTGATGATCGGTTATCTTTTTTGTCAAGGATCCCGTAGTTACAACTCCACTGTTTACCGTACTTTTTAATTCCAATTGATTATTCTTTTTAGATGCATAATCATCGTCTAAGACACTGCAATAAACATAAACATCATTAGTTTAATAAAAAATTAAATTCGTGTGCTTACTTACTGAACAACTTCGTGGGAACTACACCCAGAAACCAAATCGATTGTTTCGAGGTCCTTGTGCTTGGTTTGCTGTCCTACCGTAGACTCCTCACGGAAGCATACAAAGTGAAAACATGCGTCCTTGCCATCTATAGTTTCCTTAACGAACTCATCCTTTTCAATTATTCTGTTACATTTTGAGCAAGAAATTGACATCGCTGTAGAACATTCACCCTCATTGATATCCTTTTTTGTTTTATCGGGTTTGATTTCTTTATCTGCTTCATCTTCGGATGATGATACTTCAAAGGCAGCGATGGTAACGGTAGAAGCTGAATAAGCACATAGAAAACTCGTTAAAATTAAACATGGAATTTAAACTATGAAATATGCATCGGAGTTTTCAGACAAACATACCAATCTTATCGCGCAGCCTTATCTGATCCTCATATCGTAGCTGTTGGAAGCGCGCTATTTCCCATTCGGATACGGGTAGCGAATCATTTTCTTCATTGGTCGACTGTGCTCGATTGAAGAAACAACCCTCGTGGTGCCATGCCGGTATTTTACCATCGAAACCCGTTGCCTGTACAATGACACCCAGCCGTAGCACGTCCTTGTCTATTGTGTTATTACAAGTTCTGCACCGTGAGCGATTACTTTTAGAGTACTCCGCTATAAATGGCAACTTTTGGTCTCCCATATTGAAAAGGCGTACGTGGACTTAGATATAACTACGCCGTCATTGATGGTCGACGAATACGGTGTTACTTGGATGCATCGGGTAACTTAGCCGAAATCACCTAGACAGATTACGAGCACCTGAGGAAGACCAAACCACACTGCACTTCAAGATCTGGCATGAAGTAATGGTTTTGAGTGACTCTCGGCCCGCACATCTTTATTATTGCCAAGTACTTTTAATTTCTCAAGAGGAACACTATTATTGCGCGAATGAAATCCAAAGCTTCGTTTCGAAATGCGCACTACACCAACTGCGTTATTGTTTATCTCACACGAAGGTGGGACTGGCCAATATGTCAGTTTTTTTTTCATCGGGCAAAAAATAAACTTTAAATATCAAACGGGATACAGCGTGGTGCAATGCATCGTGGAATGCTGGTAAATTACAAATAAATGTAACTACGATTATGTAACTTAACTTTGTTTTTTTATTATGGCGTAAATCCTTGACAAAGGTGCTGAATACATTTCTACCTGGTACATCAATTATAAGCAGCTTTTTTTGTTTTATTTTATAACTGTGTGATGATTTCATTCGTTACATGGATTACACGAAAATAGGCATAATTCGACATTGGATATTCAAGAACAAGAAGTGGTGAAATATAGTTGAGATTATAAAATTCAGGTCCAAGTGAAAATAAGTTAGTATTTGTACTTGAAATTCATCTTGAACAAATACTGGCAGTTAACTTGGCCAACATCATAAACGATGAATTCATTGTACAACAGAGAACTCTTCGTTTTCTCATCGGTAACACCTGTACCGAGTGGAATTTCCACTCCGTCCGGTCGTTTGTGGGATGCGGTGGGGTCTGGTTGCGTGCGCCCAATGCCCTTTACACTGTGCTTGCCGGTAGGCAGTTTCGTAACATAATGTGCTTGGGTATACTCTTGCATGTCGCCAAGCGCTACTTCGCACAGCAGCATCAATCCTTTCGGGTCGGCTGAATTAGTGCAACAGTAGTTTGCCGACTTCGATACCATGTCGGCAAAGTAGATACCCTTGCCGAACATGTAACCCGTAACAGGAGCCTCCGGAGGAGCGATCTTCAGACCGTGTGTTAGAATACCTACGAAGTTGGTCAAGCGCGAACCATGCCAGAGTAGTTTACGATTATGCAACTTGCGGAATGGTTGGAAGCGACGATCTTCGCCCTTTCGCTTGATACGGAATATTTCCTCAATTTCGAGTTCGTAGGTTGTGTGCGTTGCAGCGTGCGTGTTGCGAACGTATTTCTCAAGTAAACTGAACTCTTCTGATTTACGCTCGAGCGGCTCGATTTCTGTTTTCAACTGCTGATAGTGGACGTCCAGGGTATTCTTGCCGTTCTCATCTTCCTCGGAGTTCAACAGTGAATAGGCGAATTCAATCTCCAACAAGCTTTCGAGCATAGTCTGTTTTTCCTTCACCTGTTCCAGGGTATCGAGTACCTTCGGGGCTGATACTCCGAAGTTGTGAGGAATAAAGGAGTAGAAGCGATTCGAAGCATCGATAAACTGCGCATTCGTTCCACCCGATCCAATCAGATCAGATATTTCTGATAGAATTTTCATAGCCGATTGCAGTTGGCGCTGGGATAACTTCCCGAGGGGCATCTTTTCCATATCAAGCTCAAACTCGAGCATCACTCGGTTCATGGCATCTACGTCGAATAGCATACGTACAAGATCCTGCACGGCTGGTGCCAGTTTTGATTTGATTTTGCTTTCGTCTGCCAAACGTTTCATCTTTTTCTCACTATAATCGATCTCGATAGGGAAGAACATACCAGGATTCTTTTTATAACGAGAATCGTGACGGTCCCACTCAAGCCCTGTTTTATCCTCAAACATATCCTCAAATGCCGTCATTGCGTCGTAGCTGGTTTTAAAACTTTCCACCTTGGTACCACCAATTGTGGTACCGATGCGACCCCAGGAACGAAACAGCCAATATCTGGAAGAAATATTGATTAACAAACGAACCCAAAAGTCGAGTGGTTGCTTGAAATTCTCATTAAATACTTACTTTTTACCCTGATCAGCTTCGAGAACCTGTAATTTATAGTAGGAATTTTTATCTTGCTGGATGTCCACCTTGTTCAACACGCAGTTGTAAATGACATCGTGTTCCTTATAGACATGTGCTTTGTCAGCCAGTCCAGAATCTGGATCGACGACAAGCCCACTCTTTAACTGTAATTTCATGGTGGATGGGACGTGTTTCTCGTAGATGCTCTTTTTCGATCGTGATTTGCTTTCTTCCTCGGTCGGAATGCGCGTTTGCGGATCCGAACCCCAGTCGCATATGCTTTGGCTCGTTATAAACGAAAGTGCATTACCCGCCTGGGCACACTCGATGAATTCTTCTGGCACGACTTGAATTTGCATTTCCTTCGCTTCCAGCATCCGGGAGCCCATCTTTTCAACTTCTTCCGGAGTGGAAATAACAGCGGCGGTATGACTGGCGATTTTTGTTACCACCTTTCCACCGAGCTTTTGGATTTTTAACTTCAGCTGCTCCTTCGGTGTAGGCGTTTTACCGAGTATGACAAACTCTAGATCATAAAGAGGTGGTTTCTCCCTCTTCACTCTCGGTTCCGTCGGGAGACCCTCCTCTTTCTTAACGTTTTTCAGTACCGTGCTTGCGCTCGGTGGCACATAACGAATCGCCCGATCTCTGACGACCGATTTGTAATCCTTCAAAAATGAGTACGCTTTTTTCAAAGCGGTCGGGATTTTTGTCTTCTTGCGAGGAGGGGCTTTTTCTTCGTTCAAACATTTTACCCAATCGGTCAGATCTCCAATGCATACGTACGCCGATTTTTGCAAAACATACTGCCCACCACACTTTTTGCAGCGTTCAAGGGCACCAAACAAAATGATATCGCAAACACGATCCAGGACAGCATCAGTACCTTCCGGGACGTCCTGTTTGTTGTACTCGAGAATTTCAATGAGTTCCGATTTCTTAACCCCCAAATTCTTCAGCTTATCCCGTATTTTGTAGAAAGCTTTCTGCTGTTCCGCAAGTTGCTTCTCTTCGTCATCTTCCTTTGCTTTGTCCACCTCATCTTTGATTTCCTCCTTAATCTTCTTGGTAGGCACATCTTCAGCCTTGATGGCACTGTGGAAAATAGAAGGATAATAAGTGATCGTGGTAATTTTGCAAAATTGTGCTTGTAAAATTGTTAGATACTCACGGAAGCAATTGCTTTAACTTGGTCTGATCTTCAGGCTTCATTGAACGGTAACCGGGTAGTACTTCGGCCTTCTCAAAGTAACCCAAGTCCGAGCGGAGGTTAGCGAAACATTCTGCATGATGCCAAAGCGGTTGACCACCGTATTTCATGCCAACTTCTGTATCATACGAAACTTTCTTGATGCGAACTTCATCCTTCAAGATCTTTATTTCGCATCCTCGACACATGGCGCGCCCGGACGGTGCATATTCTACACCGAAATCCTTCAAGGATAGAGCTTCTCCAGCCGAGCGTTTTTTGCCTTTTCCCTTCGATCCGCCGGCGGCAGGCACAACACCTTGGGCAAATAATGCTACAAAGGGACAACCAAACAATATTAAACGGTCAAGGGGGAACCGTTTCGTTCAACTGAAAATCACATCATGTTTACCTATAGCATCCCGGATCTTTTTCTGGTCTTCGTATCGTAGTGCCCCAAAATTGGCTACATCGCCCTCGGTTTTTGGGCGTTGTTTCTTGAAGAAGCAATCCTCATGATACCACTGGGCTATCTTGCCATCATGCATCGGCGACTGTACCATCGCAGCAAGCCGGAGCACATCCTTGTCGATTTTCTGCTTACACAATCGACACGAAGCTCGGTTGCTTTTAGAATACTCCGCTAGAAATGGTAACTGTTGTGCGTCCATTGCTATGAACGGTGAAAACTTGAAGAAATAACTTCTCAACGGTACGGAAAATACAGATAATTAACAGACGAGAGAATCTACGCACTACGTGAAACAAGCAACGTGAAGTTACATCGGAATAGAAGATTCCGGCGTCTAGTTTGACATTTGGGAACGTGCTGGCGGGAAACCATTCTAAACATGCGTTTATGGGAATTCATCAAAAAGTTCAAAATAGAAGAAATAATGGCGTTAGTAGACAATTGGCGGATATTTCAGTTAGATACGAAGGGGGAATACTAACCGATGCATTTGTTACGTAATGAACCGCTGATGACTTGATTGATCTCCTAACACGCGTTCAAACATGAATTTATTATCTGAAAATACCATTGGCTTGAATTTTCATGAATTTGTGCCATACAAGTTGTTCCTCGTTTCAACCTTTATTCCAGTTTCTCGTATAATTTTTAATAATGTAGTAATACCATACGTAAAAGCGATAACATATGTTATTTGCTAAATTGCATTACATCCAATGGTAATTATGATAACAAATAAACAATAATGTGAATTATTTGGTTACGACTTTGATTGCAGGCTCGCGAAGCTTTTCTAATTTTTTGGCACTGTGATACACAGCACTTACATTTTAAAGTGTTCTAATTCAATTTTGTAATTCTTTTGGTTTAAAAAATATGTTCAAGGTAAAGATGGCTTACCATAAATAATTGCACTTATATTTGAAGTTCATCTTTAACAAGTATTGACAATTTACTTGCGCCACATCGTACACGATGTATTCGTTGTAAAGTAATGGGCTATTTACCCCTTTAACGGGAACACCTTTGCCGAGCGGAATTTCCACTCCGTCCGGCCGGATATGTGATGCTTTGGGATTAGGCTGCGTGTGACCGACACCCTTTACGCTGTGCTTACCTATTGGTAGATTTTGAACGTATTGGGCATTACTGAACTCTTGCACATCACCGAGCGCCACTTCGCACAGCAGCATCAAACCCTTCGGATCAGCCGGGTGGGTGCAACAGTAGTTTGCCGATTTCGATACCATATCGGCAAAGTAGATACCCTTACCGAACATGTAGCCGGTCGCGGGTGCCTCTGGGGGAGCGATTTTGAGTCCATTAGTCAAAATCCCGACAAAGTTGGTGAGGCGCGAACCATGCCAAAGCAGTTTACGGTTATGCAACGTACGGAATGGTAAGTAGCGATCTTCTTCTCCTTTACGTTTGATACGGAATATTTCCTCAATTTCGAGTTCATAACCGTTGTGGGTTGCGGCGTGCGTGTTGCGAACATACTTCTGAAGCAAAGCGAACTCTTCCGAGCTTGGCAGAACCGGTTCGATTTCCGTTTTCAACTGTTCATAGTGGACGTCTAAAGGGTTTCTGTCGCTCTTGCCTTCCTCGGAGTTCAACAGTGAATAGGCGAATTCAATCTCCAGCAGGCTCTCGATCATGGTCTGTTTTTCCTTCACCTGTCCCAGGGTATCGAGTACCTTCGGGGCTGATACGCCGAAGTTGTGAGGAATAAAGGAGTAGAAGCGATTCGAAGCATCGATAAACTGCGCATTCGTTCCACCCGATCCGATCAAATCAGATATTTCTGATAGAATTTTCATCGCCGATTGCAGTTGGCGCTGGGATAGCTTCCCGAGAGGCATCTTCTCCATATCCAGCTCAAACTCGACCATTACTCGGTTCATGGCATCTACGTCGAACAGCATACGTACAAGATCTTGCACGGGCAGCGAGAGCTCTGATTTGATATCGCTATCCGCCGGCAAACGCTTCATCCTCTTTTCACTATAATCGATCTCGATGGGGAAGAACATGTCTCGAACCTTCTGATACTCAGAATCGTGACGATCCCATTCATTACCCGTTTTTTCCTTGAACTGTTTCTTGAATGCCTCTATTGCATCAAATGCGGTGTAGTATGTGTCCGTTTTCACACTACCAATTGTAGTGCCGATGCGACCCCAAGAACGAAACAAGTAATACCTACAGGAAAGCGGATAGAAAAAAATGATTAGACATTCAATCATTAAACATGTTTTAAAAATTTGCTATCTATTCTCTTAGCACTAGTATAACAATACTTACTTCTTTACTAGATCCCCTTCAAGAACCTGCATTTTATAAAAAGAATTATTATCCATCTGAATATCCACCTTATTCAACACACAGTTGTAAATCACTTCATCATCCGTATAGACATGTGTTACACCAATAAGCCCGGAATCTGGATCAACGACAAGTCCGTTCTTCATTTGTATCTTCATTGTGGATGGGACGTGTTTTTCGTAGATGCTCTTTTTCGATCGTGGTTTGCTTTCTTCCCCAGCTGGAATGCGCGTTTGTGGATCCGAACCCCAGTCGCAGATACTTTGGCTGACGATATACGAAAGGGCATTACCCGCCTGGGCACACTCGATGAAATCTTCCGGCACGACTTGAATTTGCAATTGCTTCGCTTCCAACATCCGGTATCCCATCTTTTCGACTTCTCTTGGGGTAGAAATAATAGCAGCGGTATGACTGGCCAAATACTTTACCACCTTTCCACCGAGTTTCTGAATTTTTTGCTTCAGCTGGTTCTGCGGTGTGGGAGTTTTACCCCAAATTAAAAATTCAAGATTGTGCAAGGGCGGTTTCTCCCTCTTCACTTTCGGTTCCGTTGGGACATTTTCCTCTTTCATCACGTTCTTCATTGCCGCGCTTGTGCTCGGTGGTACGTAACGAATCGTTCGATCTCTGACGACGGGTTTGTAATCATTCAAAAATGAATAAGCCTTCTTCAGGGCGGCCGGAATTGTAGTCGCCCTGCGAGGTGGGGCTTTCTCTTCGTTCAAACATTTTACCCAATCGGTCAGATTGCCAATGCATACGTACGACGATTTCTGCAGAACGTATTGGCCACCACACTTTTGGCAGCGTTCAAGGGCACCAAACAACATTATATCACAAACGCGATCGAGCACCTCGTTAGTACTTTCCGGAACGTCCTGTTTGTTGTGTTGAAGAATTTTCGTAAGCTCCAGTTTCGTTACCCGCAAGTTCTTCAATGTGTCCCGTATTTTGTAGAAAGCTTCTTGTTGTGCCGCAAGTTGCTTCTCTTCTTCATCGTCCTTTGCCTTTTCCACCTCATCTTTGACCTCTTCCTTTATCTTCTTGGTAGGCACATCTTCAGCATTGACAGCTCTGTTGAATAAGGAAAGTATAATTCATACTTATTGTTCATATGCAAACATTTATGATTTTTCGATACGTACGGAAGCAATTGCTTGAGGTTTGCTTGATCGTCAGGTTTGATCGAACCAAAGCCGGGTATTACTTCGGCCTTTTCAAAGTAACCCAGCTCCGAGCGGAGCTTAGCGAAACATTCTGCATGATACCAAAGCGATTGGCCACCGTATTTCATGCCAACTTCTGTATCATATGAAACTTTCTTGATGCGAACTTCATCCTTCAGGATCTTTATTTCGCATCCTCGACACATGGAGCGCCCTGACGGTGCATATTCTACACCGTAATCCTTTAAAAATAAGGTCTCTCCTGCCGTTCGTTTTTTGCCTTTGCCTTTCAATTCGCAAGCGGTGGCTACAATACCTTCAGCAGATAAGGCTAAACAGAGCAAAGAAAAATAGATAAAACATGGTCTAGGGGATATCAATGCATCAACACGTGAAACCGCATGCTTACCGATAGCATTCCGGATTTTTTTCTGGTCTTCGTATCGTAGTGCCCCAAAATTGGCTACATCGCCCTCGGATTTCGGGCGTTGTTTCTTGAAGAAGCAATCCTCATGATACCACTGGGGTATCTTGCCATCATGCCTTGGCGACTGTACCATCGCAGCAAGCCGGAGCACATCCTTTTCAATTTTCTCCTTGCACAAGCGACACGAAGCTCGGTTGCTCTTTGAATACTCCGCTAGAAACGGTAGCTGTTGTACGTCCATGACTTCGTTTGGTCGATCCAAACTTGAAAAATCAAGAATCTTTTTAACACCTTCGCCGGTCACAAGTTTAGAAACTAATGAGGCAGCATCTTCGCAGACGGTGGTATATATATGCGCTTCACAGAAGCTAGTACATGAAAGTACCGGAATTTGTCCTGGTTAGTCATCAACCCTCGAGGGAACACTCACTACTTTTAAATGGATATGGATGTTTGTATAATTAAATTTATCCATAGTTATCGAAAACAGTCCATTGATTCATGAAATTGTGCACATTCGGTGTTCCTAATCGGATTTGATAGTTGAAACGTTTAACAAATAGCTCGAGCATTGAATTTTGTACAACAAAGTAACCGCAAAGGATACGCTCAATAATCGCTTTCCAAACACACTTTTTGTACTTCATTTTATTTCGGTTAGTGATTTCTTTGATATAATTGAAAATATTTTAAGTTTTATGAACCTGAGCTACGAGTTTATGAACGTAAACAAAAACAAATAAAGTTTTTTTTGTAAATACCGTTTGGTGAAAGCTGTCGATGTTTTAGCGATGAATTATCGCGATGTTTAGAGTAAGGTCACTTTGCCTTAAAGTGCCTATAAAAATTATAGATACTCTTTGAATGAACCATGGACAACATATTAACTTTGACTAGAAGATTTAATGTTTGAGAATTAGTTTACAAATAATAAAAACCCATTTCTTTCCGGTTGAACTTTTCTAGAGTTTCTGCAGCCCTGCAAAATGAGCTGACCATCGGATACAGCCCTGATTGTCATTCGAGCAGCGTTGTCAAAAACGTCAACTGTAAACAAAACTCAAGCGCTAGCGGATACATTTCCCAAAAAGAAATTGGTTTCCTTTACTCCAGTTAAATAGCTAGTGTTACCTGCTTTAGAAACAGTATTTGCTGTAAGTGAGGAAATAGTTGCTTTATCAAGTATCAGAACAGTGCGGTAAGCGCGATGAGCGACAACGACATAACAAAGATGAAGGTAAGGAGATGGCGGCCGGAGGAGACGCCATCCGTGGTTATGCCGCACAAGCATCCTGAAATGTTGAAAACATGATGCTCCTTGTTCCGTAGGTGGCAGATCTGAAGAAGGAGCTGAAGGCAAGAGGTTTGAGCGTCATGGGCAATAAAAACGAGCTTGTCGACCGATTACAGTCCGCTCTGTTAGGTGAGTATCGCGTGCGTGTGTTGACCTGCCAGTAGTGTCTTAACTTTCTACCTGTTCGTCGTCGTAGACGGTGGGGATGTGCTGGAAGATACGGCAAACTCTGAAGATTTGCTAGAAGACGATGACCTAAACGACGACTTGCTTGATGAGGATAAAGACCTGACTGATCCTGTTGGGGAAGAGGAGCAGATTCTTAAGTCTCCAACGCCGAGTGAAACATCCAAGTCTATCTCTCCCGAGCAACAACCGAAACCGTCCTCTACAGGGGAAGATGCGAAGAGCTCCGTTACCAAGGGTGCGGTACCAACCGCTGCGCAGCGTAAAATTTGTCTGAAGCGAAATGTTTCCATCACGAGGCCTCCGATCGTTTCGGATTCACCGACCGCATCAACGGAGGAACCAAAAGCTCAACGGCAGCAGCATCAGAGTGGAAACAGCAGTGCTAACAGTGGCAGTGACGGTGAACCAGAAAAGAAAGTCGTCAAACTGGGCCAACTGAGCGCCCTGGAGAGGCTTGAAATGCGGGCGAAAAAGTTTGGAGCGCAAGCAGCATCGTCGACAGCGTCGGTCTCCGCTTCGGGCGCTGCTGCGGGTAGTACACCAAGTACTGGCAGCGGAACAAATGACAAGCTGCAAGCTCGTGCAGCACGTTTCGGTTTGTCCGCTAGTAGCACCACCAGCACCGCCAGCACTGGCAGCAGCATTACATCTTCCGGTGAGCCACCGTCTCTTGATGCGCTGAAGAAACGTGCCGAACGTTTCGGTGGATCTGTTTCGTCCAAGATGAGCAAACTGGAGCAGCAAGAAAAACTTGCCAAACGGCAGGCCCGGTTTGCACAGACAGCCAGCAGTACTGCTGCTAACGGTGCCGAGAAGGTATCGGTCGGGTCGGTCGATTACGCCGAGAAGGCTCGCCTCCGGTTGGAGAGATTCAAATCGGCAGCATAATTGCCTTGCATATGATCTCGTTTGGCTGGCTTCGTAAAACAAAAATAAAAAATTGTAACTATAGCAATTTAACTTTCCTTGGAAAACAACTTCTTCTCTTCCCTACAATCCTCTCCATGAATGGGTGCGGTAAGAGGACAATCACCGCCGAGGCGCCCAATAATGGTAAATGGATGGGCTTGCAATATTGGCCTATTGTGAGACGCCCGATTCGATGTACTGGATTTTTGTCCATAAAAAACTCGACACCACATTTTAAGATAATGTGTTTTGTATCTAATAAATTAAATAAAATGCTATAAGTACTGAAAGGAAGAGCAAGAAACAATGTTGAACGAACATAAACTTTTAATTCGAAAAATAGCCGTCAAGGAATTCGTACAATTGTAATTTTTAAACGGACATTTAAATTAAATACATTAAACAAATTGATAGATACACCACGTACAAATGTTTTAACCACCGTATCGTGTAGTGCGATGGAATAATTTCTTATTTATTACGGAATCGTGTCGGAAACAAAGACATTTAGAAGGATCGCATCGAATAGAAACACTAGCTTCAATCTGCTTCAAAAACTGGTTTGATTTAAAGATGATGCGCCATATTTTATCAGTTTCAGAAACAATACAACTATTTCAATGGTGAGGATTATGATTAAAGTACATGAGAAAATAAAAAAAACGAACAAATTTAAGACGAAACATCTGCAAGATGGCGAGGGACAGTGATAGGTGCATTTTAAGATCCCCCAACCTCGATCTCACTCGCCGGTACGTCCGGTTCTTCGTCATTATACATATTTTCGGCCATCTGCCACACCTGCATGATGTTGTCCTCCGATACAGAACAGATGACCCACGGCTCGTTCGGGTTCCACGAGAAGTCGGAAATCTTAGCCGTGTGACCTCCGTGAATGAACAGCAGCTCGGGCGGCCCATCCTCAGAGTCCTCGGCACTCTGCTCCTCGCCAATCTTGGACAGGTCCCATACGTGCAGCCGCCGGTCGGTACCAGACGAGGCGAGAATCGTTTCGTTATGCGGCGACCACTGCACCTGGAAGATTTCGTCCTTGTGCGACTCGAACGAGTGCAGCTTTAGCTTAAGATTACGCAAATCCCACAGCGCAACGGTTTTGTCTGCCGATCCGGTGGCGAGGATGAACTCCGAGTACGGATTGAAGCTCAGACAGTTAACCTCAGCCGTATGTGCATCAACCGTGTGCGATGGTTTGGAAGTATTGTTGCAGCGCGTGTCCCAAATCATAAGCTTTTGGTCATCGGCGACCGATCCAAACAGCGACTCGTGCAGCAGATGCCAGGCAACATCCTCCACTACTGCTGTGTGCCCGGTGAAGATGTTCTTCGCATCGATGATGCGGTGCTCCTTCGGTGTGGCATTGATGTCCCACAGGCAGATGGTGTGGTCATCGCTCGCCGACAACAGATACCCGTTCAGGTTTGGGTTCCACGACAGACCGTAGCCTTCTTTCTGGTGTCCACGTAGGCGCAGGTCCGGATGACACTCGCCGCTCGGTTCCGGCTTGCTCGGATGCTTCGTGTAGTCGAACACCAGCACGTCACTCGACGGAGTTTTGGTGGCGATAACGCACGGGTTCTGTGGCATGTAACGCGCGCGGTTCACTTCGCCCTCATGGTTGATCTTGATCTCTATCTCGATCTTCCCGGACACCGAGCCGAACCCACCGAACTCGCCCTTTTCGTTGTCGAAATGGCTCGTATCAAACTGCGCGTCCTCATTCGGCAGCTGGACGCTCGCAATCAGCAGATGGTTCTGCTCGTCCGACGTGTGCGTGCCGAGTATGAGCCGGTGCACCGAATAGTCCTTCCCTTCCGGCTTTGTCACATCCGGCAACCATTGGGCCGTCAACGATGGCCACTCGAGCGCATGTGTCATAACGAGATCGTACAAGAATGGAGTGTTTTTCTTCCACACTTTGTACTCTTCGTTGATGACACGCTCCTCGACCGCATCATCAAATGCTTCCGCTTTAAAACACAAAACGAAAAAACAACAATCCGCTTGGTTAAGTGACGAAGTTCTCTAAGCGTTTACCATCTGGGCGTTGTTACTTACCTCCATCAGCACGATCACCCATTTTCAGGCACAGCAAGCGAAAGCACAAATAATATTAATTTGCTTGACGTTCAATATTCTGCCGACTCCCGCCAAATCTCCAAGCTTGGTAAGCGGCGTTCTGATACGCCGATTTGCCGACCGCAACTTTCGGTCAGCAAAATACGATCAACCGGTGTTTAAATATGTGCAACTCCTGTTTCTCGTTACTCCCAACGGTAATTGCTATAACGTTGAATAGTTATTGCTACGCGAAAAACTCTTACTTTGCTGTTTTCCAGCGTTTTTGACTGATTTAATTCGACCCAGCGATTCGATGCGATTTCGGCGACCGACTATCCAAGTGTGCGTGAAACAGTGACGCTTAAGATGATTAGAAACAGAGATGTTTGTCCCGTTCTTCGAACCAAGGTCCTATGAACGAAGCTACTTTCTGTTCAAGATCAATAGAGCGTATCGTAGATCGAATGCGATTCTGACAGCTGGTAAATAATTACACCGCACTCGGTAACCTTGGCAACCAACGTACCCGGCAACACCAGCGTAGTAAACAAACTAGGCGCTTTCCTGGCGAACGTTGGATCTTTTGCAGTAAAAACGCCGTTAGGTACGCGGTGGAAATAAAATCCAACAACTATGGTAATTTACTGTTTGCTACTTCCAAAACCAAATGGTACAGTACGAAATCTCCTTCGGTATTTGCAGAATACAACACACAGCAACGTTTATTTGGGAGAATGGTACCAAAAGGAGGCAGATCTGAATCGACAGTTGATGGTCAGCTTTTTCCCCAGCGACAATTCAGTTGAGCTGATTGACATGAAAACGAGGAAAACTTTCCTCCGTCGCACAAAAATCGACGACCTGTGCGAGAACGATTTCTTTATTGGAGCGAAGCTGTTGATCTTTGGAAAACAAATTGACATTGTGGACTATGGAGATGCTAAAACAAGAAACAAAAAGGCCAACGAACAACTGTAAGTAGAGAACAACTTCCGAAGACCGAAATGAAGTTTAATAGCTACATGTTTTCTCTCGTTGTTTGAAGCTCATTTGGAATGATAAAAGCTGATGCGTTGCTGCACGTAGGGGAGGTATTGACCCATTTACATAAGGCTGGATTAGGAGTTCGTCGCTTGGCAATGCTGAAGATAGATGAAAATTACTCCTCAATGCTCAAATCAGTTCGATCTGAGGCTTCAAGCTTGAATTATCTGATGGACTGTATGCCTAGCCAGTCGTTTATTGCTTTGGAAATCATCGGCAACAATGCGTACAACCAATATCGCGAATTATGTGGTCCTGAATCGATTTCCGAGGCGAAGCAATGTGCTCCCAATAGCTTCCGTGGATTGTACGGAAATGACGTATATTGCTCACGATCAGCAGAAGATGCAGCCAATGTATGTAAGCTTTACGTGTAAAAGTGCTCTGGTAAAACTTGACTCGTTCATGTATTTCTTTTTAGGAATCACGTTTTATATTTCAAAATAACGACACAAAACTTGTGCTACGTTCGTCGGCTTTGTATACGAATAGTACACTTTGCATCATCAAGCCACATGTAGTCCGAGAAGGAAAATCAGGCGAAATCATCACGGAAATTTTGCGTAAGAAATTCACAATAACTGCTATGAAAATGCTACGGTTTGAGCGAGCAAACTGCGAAGAGTTCCTCGAAGTATACAAGGGCGTTGTTCCGGAATACGAGGAAAGTAGTTTTATGGATTTTATTAATTGCAATTCATCGTGTTATGATTCAACAAGTATTTATTTTCTTTCAATAACAGTCCATGGTTATGCAAATGATCAGCGGAGATTGTGTGGCTCTGGAAATCACCAACAAGTACGACGAAAGCTGCAGTACTTACCAGAGTTTTCGCGATTTTTGTGGTCCAATTTGTCCGGTGAGTGTCACAACAATTATATAGTTGAAACGATTTTCATTACTGAAACATGCTTTGTAAAATTTTAGGAGGCAGCCAAAATTACTCGACCACACACATTACGTGCCATGTTTGGGAAAAATAAAGTTATGAATGCAGTCCATTGTACCGACCTCGAGGAAGACACCTCCTTGGAATTGGAGTATATATTTAAATTTTTAAATTAATGTGCATTATTCGTACTTTTAATATTTTTATAATAAAACAAAATTCCCTAATAATTTGAGACGAATGATTTTAAAGCGGAATTACGTTGCTTTTAAGTTTAAGTTTCAATTCTCATGTGAGTACTTGAAGGACTTAAAGCGGTCTTTTCCCTACTTCAAGTCTTAACACCAACCTGTTGACCAGTGGATCTTGCACTCACAGGGCGATCATGGTTTCCAAGTCGCCGTTGCCACGGTTAGTAAGCAGTTGCTATGGTAAATGTGTATGCAGTTTAAACAACCAAATGTGCATCTAGGTAGCGTATGGTTCAGTTTTATAAAAATGAGCAAACCGGCAGGACAGAAGAAATTAAAATCGGCTTTAACGAAGCCAAAAGCTACTTTTACATTTGCCTTAGGGGAGTAAGTAAAATAGCCCCTTGTCAATATCTCTATCGTACATTGAAGTTATCCGATTTAACTCTTTGCAGAGAACGAAAGAAGCGGATTGCAGCCCGTACTCGGCAGTTGAATATTCCCGTTCCCATAGACTTGGAGTTGCTCATCGAGGGCAAGATAAAGCAGCTAAAGGACAACAGTTTCGTTTTTCTATCGTATGCGTTTCCAAAGAGCAGCGAACACTTTACACCGTACAGTTTTCTGTGGGTATTTTGGGACCATTCGTAGCAAACCAAAGAATCCAGAACGTTTTTTTTTATTATTTTACAGGGAAGTTCCATTCAGTAAAGCGGATAAACACGAGTACTTCACAGTGAGCCGGCACGGTGTAACTTACTGGAGCGATACGGAAAATCACTTTACCGAGATAGACACCTGGTTGGTAGACTATCGCAAGTATCAACGGCTCACGGGGCTACGATTTTTCAAACACTACCGCCTAGGGAAAGCATTCCGTATCTGGCAGCGTAACATTCAGTGGTACAAGTATGAAAGTGCCCGCCAAAAGATTGGAGCATGTGCCTTCATTGCACTGCCTCGGTTGGCCAAAGCTCTACTCACGATGCAGGAAGAATTCGTTCAGCTGGTTGGGTTCCGTTTTTTCGATGTGTCGGTGTCAGAAAATTGGCACCTTCCCTATTTCATTGAAACCCAAATGACCACATTCGAACAGGTGCGGGATTTGTTACATCATCTGCGGGATAAAATGCGTAATGTACTGTGTAAGTAGCATATCATAGGAATCTGCAATAGATGATCGTTCATGATTTCATTTTTTCTCCTGGTAGTTGACGCATGCTGCAACACACTAATCGATCGCGGTTTCTCTCCGCAAGACGAAGCGATAAATGTGACCAATAAGAAAAAGCTCAAAGACATGATGAGCTTCACGGAGCGAGCGAACAAGCGCAAGCTGTGCGCGTTGTTGGCAAGGTTTCTTGCGTGTGCTGACCAGATGATGATCACGCTGTTGCATCAAATTTTACGTGAATCATTCAAAAACTTAGCAAACGTCTTCTCGAACTTCATGGTCGAGCAGCAACAGCCACGGAAGCAGCCGTTCATGAACGTCGAGCTGGTGCTGAAACCGACACGCATCGATCTTGATCCTTCTCGGGAGGTAGCCACTCGCATGCTGGAGGATTTGAGTAATTTGGTCATGCGAACAGTATATAAAATTGATCGCTTTCAAAGTGACATGTTCTTCGACATTTACACCGAGTAAGTAAACCTTAATTTGATATCTTCGCTTTGTCTTTTAAGTACACTCCATTTTTCTTCATTTGCAGACCAACTATCATGGGAAGAAAGGAGGATCGGCTGTGCGGAAACCCACCAAGTTTAGATTTTATTATTCGGAATGATGTGCAACTGTCGAGCGATATGTATGATCGTTAGGGAACAATCATGGGATACAAACTAATTCGTTACATTTGGGGTTTTTATTGCAGCAAAATAATATTCGAGGGCATAACCGAAGCTTACAACGCTGTAGATGAATATGTGGTCCAGTTTGATCGGATTCGTTTATCGTATCAGGAAAATCTATCGGTTGACCATAACATAATCCGTGGCGAGACCAAGCTACAGATATTGGAAACATACTGTGAACGTTTCAGCCATCAGATGGCCGATCTCGAGAAGATCGGAGAATCGTATCCGTTGGGATTGTTACAGGTGAAACAGGTGGCCTTTCGAGAGGAAATCACTCCTATCTGCCAGCAGCTCCTGGCCGTTTTGGACGAAACCATTCCACGGCTGGCTATGGAGAAAATCAACTACGTTGAGCAGAAGGGCGAGGAGATACAAACCAAACTGCTGATTGTGCCGGAGGAAACAAATCACTACATTTACTACTTCAACCATCTGGAGGTTTGCCACGAGCATGTGGCCAGCTTGGAGAAGGAGCTAAGCTATGCACACGAAGCATTGAAAATTATGAAAACCTATAACGTTGCGTTTTCGGACGAGGATAAGGACAAATATTTGGGTGAGCGTTATTTAGTACCTTCTTTTAGTAGCATTGAAAAAACCACTTTAATAATTAATGGCTGCATTGGCTGTTATTGTTTCAGATATGGAAGAATTTTTGAAGGAGATTAACGACATCCTCCAACGTAAACGTGATCAAAAGCAGGATTTGATAAACAAATTTGATCTATGTTTGCAGTCCGATATAACGAAAATTTTCTCTGAAGTCGAAGAAATTCACGAAGAAGTGTTGAAGGAATGGCTCCTGGATTTAGCTTCCGAATCGGCGCAGGTGCGCGATTGCTTGATCGATCTGTCCGAGCGACTCACCATGTGCCAGCGGAAGGCGCAAGAGTACAAAAAATACCAAAAGGAATTTCGCCTCGAGGTGACACGGTTTGAGAAGCTTGACCACGTGATCAACGAGGTAAAGCTGCGCCAGATCTTGTGGGATAGCGTGCAGCAGTGGAAAGAATCGGTGGAGATCTGGAACGAGATACATTTCCACGAGCTCAACATGGACGAAGTGGAAGCGCTTAACACGAAGATTCTCAAAAACTGTGCCATGTTGGATAAAAATCTGCCCAAAAACGATATCATTCCAAAGCTGAAGGGTGAAGCGGAGGAGTTTAAGGACAAGATACCGGTACTGGGATTCCTGCGCAATCCGGCGCTAAAAACACGTCACTGGATAAAGATTGAACAGATCCTCAATCGTCATCTGGCGGAGGAGACGGAAATCTATTTACACACGTTCGAGGATGCGAATGCGTTCGAGGACGATATTGGAGCCGAGCTGATGGAGGTATCGAATATGGCCAGTGCCGAGGCTGGCCTGGAAACCTTGCTCAATAAGGTAGAAAATGCCTGGAAGGAGTTGGAGCTTACCGTGGTTAGCCATCGGGATCATCGGGATGTGTTCGTGTTGGCCGGTATCGAGGAAATTCAAACCGTGCTGGATGAGTCCAGCATCCACGTAAGCACAGTGGCCGCCTCCCGACATGTAGGCCCCATCAAGCCGAAGGTGGACGATTGGGTGACGCAGCTGGATCTCTTCTCGAGAACCTTTGACGAATGGGTCCAGTGTCAGCAGTCTTGGATCTATCTGGAGGCTATCTTTTCCGCTCCAGACATCCAGCGACAGTTGCCTCACGAAACGCAAATGTTTCTGCAGGTGGACAAAGCATGGAAGGAGCTAATGCGTCGCACTCAGAAGGCCCCGCTGGCGCTTGGAGCAATGACGGCCGAGGGAGTGCTTGAAAAGCTGCAAATCAACAACTTGCTACTCGAGAAGGTTACTCGCTGCCTGGAGGCGTACCTGGAGGTGAAGCGGATGGCATTTCCACGGTTCTATTTCTTGTCGAACGACGAGCTGCTGGAAATACTGGCACAAACGAAGAACCCGTATGCCGTGCAGCCACATCTCTCGAAGTGCTTTGACGCCATTGCGAAAATTGAGTTTGGCAAGAAGAAATCCGAAACTGGCGGAGAGCCGACGATGACCAACGACATTATAGCAATGATTTCACCGGAAGGCGAACGGCTCACGTTTGGCATAGGACTAAAGGCACGTGGTGCCGTCGAGGACTGGCTAGCCAAGGTTGAGGAGGCCATGTTTTTGGCCGTGAAACGTTACATGCGACAAGGCTATCGTCTGTACGGACTGAAAGATCGTTCATTCTGGATGCAGGAGCAACCGAACCAGGTGGTACTAACCATTTCCCAGCAGCAATGGGCAGCGGATGTGCACACCATACTGGACGGAGGGGGAAATATTGCCAACGAGATGGTCGCGTTTCATGAGAAATTGACGAAAAACTTGACTGTGCTGGCCGCGATTGCCCGTACAAAAATATCCAAGCTTGTCCGCAGAGTACTTTGTGCGTTGATTACCATCGATGTGCATGCTAAGGACATGGTATCGAACATGATCGACAAACGTGTGCAGAAATCGTAAGAATCTAGTTGACTTCCATGGCCATCTTTCCTCCATGAATACAATCCGTATTTTGTTTTCTTCCAGAACTGATTTCGAATGGCTAAAAATGTTACGATACTATTGGTTGCCCGAAACGGAGGTGATCGAAACGAAAATGGCCTCTGCTAGGCTGCCCTATTTCTACGAATATTTGGGAGCGGGAGGCGTGCTAGTGATCACCCCTCTGACCGACCGATGCTACCTCTGCCTGATGGGAGCGCTTCAGATGGACCTCGGCGGCGCACCGGCGGGACCAGCCGGAACGGGCAAGACGGAAACCACCAAAGATCTGGCCAAAGCGCTCGCCATTCAGTGCGTTGTGTTTAACTGTTCCGATGGGTTGGATTACAAGATGATGGGCCGATTTTTCACCGGACTAGCTCAATCCGGTGCGTGGTGTTGCTTTGACGAGTTCAATCGAATCGATATCGAGGTACTGTCGGTGATTGCCCAGCAGCTGATTACCATCCGCAACGCAAAGGCATCGAAGATGAAGCGTTTTCTGTTCGAGGGCCGTGAAATCCGCCTAAAACCGTCCTGTGCGGCTTTCATTACTATGAACCCTGGGTACGCGGGCAGAACGGAGCTTCCGGACAACCTGAAGGCTCTGTTCCGCCCGATATCGATGATGGTACCGGATTACGCACTCATCGCCGAGGTGATCCTCTACTCGGAGGGTTTTGAGGGATCCAAAGTGCTGGCCAAAAAGATGGTGCAAATGTACAAGCTGTGCAGCGAACAGCTCAGTCAGCAGGATCACTATGATTTTGGTATGCGTGCGGTGAAGAGTGTGCTGGTAATGGCCGGTGCTCTGAAGCGGGCCTCGCCGGATCAACCGGAGACTGTGACGCTTATATCGGCGTTGCGAGACTCGAATTTACCAAAATTTTTGGCCAACGATGCGACCCTGTTCAACGGCATTCTGGGCGATCTATTTCCGGGGGTCGATCTTCCATCGCCCGAGCGTGGAAAACTCCAGGCTGCGATCGAGCAGTGCATGGTCGATCGAAATTTGCAGCCAGTTCCAGAGATGGTACTAAAAACGTTGCAACTCTACGAAACGATGGTAGTGCGGTGGGGAGTGATGCTCGTCGGTCCGACGGGAAGTGGTAAAACGACCGTCCTCCATATGCTGGCTGAGGCGTTTGAGAAGCTTTATGCTGATCAGGTGCCCGGAGCGTTGTACCGTCCCGTTCGTATACAAACACTCAATCCGAAAGCTGTTTCGATGGATGAGCTTTATGGGTTCGTAAACTTGGCTACAATGGAATGGAGAGATGGACTTCTAGGACTGTCCATTCGATCAGCAGTGAGCGTAACAGGTCAGTCATACAATCTCGTTTCCCTTTTTTTGGACGATTTGTAAACGGTATTTATTGGACATACCCCTCATTCTTGACAGATGAAATCCACCAATGGGTCGTGTGTGATGGTCCCGTCGATGCGGTTTGGATTGAAAACCTCAACACCGTGCTGGACGACAATAAAATGCTGTGCCTGGCCAACTCGGAACGCATCAAGCTAACCAGCTGGGTCCACATGTTGTTCGAGGTGCAGGATCTATCGCAGGCGTCACCGGCAACGGTTTCACGCTGCGGTATGGTGTACATGGACCCGGTACATTTGGGCTGGACATCGATAGTAAAATCCTGGCTAAACACGGTCCAGCATCTGCACATGGATGGTGATCTGAAGGAGCACCTGCTCGAGTTGTACGAGCGCCATTACGAACCCGTTACAAAGTACCTTCAGCGCAACTGCAAGTGGAACATCCATCAGGTCAATATTAGCAAACTGACGATGATGATGAAGCTACTGTACTTGCTGCTGCAGGACACCCAGGGGCTGCACCTGATGGAACGGGGCGAAGCGAAGCTGTACGTGTTTAAAATGTTCACTTGGTGTCTGCTGTGGTCCTTTGCCGGTAACTTGTTGGACGACTCGAAGGAGCAGTTTGAGCAGTTCTACCGAAATCTCCAGGGTGAGGACGAGCTGGCGCTGTTACCGAAGGATACGCTTTGGGATTTCCGCATCAACACCAAAACGCGCACCTGGGAAAGTTGGAATGCGATACATCCAAAGTTTACTTACAATCCGACGGTGCCGTATTTTGATTTGCTCGTGCCCACGCACGACACGACCAAGTATGGCTTCGTGGCCGAAATGCTGCTTCAAAACCAGAGCCCCGTGCTGTTCACCGGCGATACCGGAGTCGGAAAGTCGGTGCTGGCCCGCGAGATCCTCCAGCGACTCATGCAACGCGACGTAATACCAATAATTGTTAACTTTTCCGCGCAAAGTGAAAGTGGCCGAACGCAGGAACTCATTGAATCACGCCTGGAACGTCGAAAGAAGACACTCCTCGGTGCGCCTATTAACAAGCGTATCGTCGTGTTCATTGACGACGTTAACATGCCCAAGCTGGACCGATACGGCAGTCAGCCACCGATCGAGCTGCTGCGACAGTTTACCGACTTCCGGGGAGTGTACGATCGGGAGAAGATGTACTGGAAGGATGTCGTGGACGTTACCTTGGGGGCTGCCTGCGCACCGCCCGGTGGTGGTCGAAATGTGCTCACGCCACGCTTCGTTCGACACTTCGCACTCCTTTCACTGCCCTCTCCGAGCAGTGACTCGTTGAAGACCATTTTTAAAGCGATTATGGGTGGTTTTCTAACGGACTTCAATATGGCCGTACGCCCGCTAGCTGAGCCGATTGTGGAGACGGCCGTTTCGGTGTACGAGCGCATTTCGGGGGAGCTGCTACCGACTCCGAAGAAGTCGCACTACGTGTTCAATTTACGCGATTTATCCAAGTGCGTCCAGGGAGTGTTGCAGGCGGATGCATCGAGCTACATCAACCCGATGCAACTGATGCGGCTGTTTTACCACGAAGCGCTCCGTGTATTCTACGACCGGCTGATTAACGACGAGGACAAACTGTACTTCAAGCAGCTGCTGCAGGATTGCTGCGAACGGTACTTCGAAACCACGGTCGTACAGCCGGAAGAAACGGTTTTGTTTGGCGATTTCCTGGTGTTTGGCCAAGCGGCCGAAGATCGGGTGTACGAGGAAATCAAAGAGATGAAGAAACTGAAAACGGTGCTGGCAGACTATCTGGAGGACTACAATGGGACGGTGGGCACCGAGATGAACTTGGTATTTTTCACCGATGCCATCGAACACATCGTTCGGTTGGCGCGGTTGCTGCGATCGGAACGAGGCAACGGGCTGCTGGTTGGGGTGTCCGGAATGGGCAAGCAGAGCCTTTCGAGGCTGGCCTCCCACATCAACGGTTACCAGTGCCATCAGATAGCGCTTCGGCGGGGTTATGATCATGGCTCGTTTCACGAGGATCTACGACGCATCTACTGGCTTGCGGGTGTTCTAAACAAGCCGACCGTGTTCCTCATTACCGACAGCCAGATCGTGCAGGAAACGTTCATGGAGGACATCAACAATATACTGAACTCGGGCGAGGTACCCAATCTCTTCGAGGGTGACGAGTATGAGAAAATAATCCTTAACGCCCGGGCACCGTGCATCGAAAGCGGTCATCCGAATCAGACCCGCGATGGCATCTTCGAATACTTTATCAAACGTGTCCGGGCGAACCTGCACGTCATAATGTGTATGAGTCCGGTCGGTGATACCTTTCGGAGGCGCTGCCGCATGTTTCCTTCGTTGGTGAATTGCTGCACTATCGATTGGTTCGTCAAGTGGCCAGCCGAGGCACTGCGAAGTGTAGCCATCGGTTCGCTGAAAGATGTCTCCGACAACGAGGTCCAGTGTAAGCATCTCGCGCAAATTTGCGTCATGATACACGAGAGCGTTGAGAACATCTCGGAGCGGTTTTACCGGGAGATGCGACGCCACTACTATACGACACCGAGCAGCTACCTGCAGCTGTTAAACCAGTATCGGGTGCTGGTGCAAAAGCGTGTCGATTCGATCGTGCAGAAGAAGGATCGCATTGCGAACGGGCTCAGTAAGATCCTCGAGACGAATCAGGTGGTAGCGGAGATGGGCGAAGAGTTGAAAAAGTTCGTACCGATACTGGAGGAAAAGTCCAAGAACCTGAAAGATTTACTAACGAAGCTGGACACAGACAACGCGATGGCGGAAAACGTGAAGAAGAGTGTGGCCAAGGATGAGGCGGAGGCGAAAATGAAGGCGGCTGAAACGCAGGAAATTGCCGACGAGGCGGCCAAGGATTTAGAGATCGTACTTCCGACACTGCAGGCGGCACAGGATGCCCTGAAATCGCTCAACAAGAACGACATCAACGAGTTGCGCGTTTTTCAAAAGCCACCGAAGCTGGTACAGTTTGTAATGGAAGCTGTATGTATTCTGCTCGGTGCAAAGTAAGCAAGCAAATGGTAATTGGAATGCATCTTAGGAGACATCATTCGTTTTTTTCGCATATTTTAGGCCAGACTGGAACACAGCCAAGGTGGTAATGTCCGATGTTAACTTTTTGAAAAAATTAGAGGATTACGACAAAGAGCATATTCCTGAGGCGATTATAAAGAAAATTAAAACATACGTTGACCACAAGGATTTCCAACCGGCGGTAAGTGGAAGACACTTTCGATCGATCCTTTTTTAACCACTTAGAGACTAATAATTACTTGTTTTGGTTATGTAGACCATTGAAAAGGTGTCAAAGGTGGCGAAATCGATGTGCCTCTGGGTAATTGCCATCGAGAAGTACGCCAAAATCTACAAGGTAGTAGAGCCGAAGATAAAGCGCCAGAAGGCAGCCGAACGGGAGTTGGGCGAGGTAATGCAGCTACTGAAATCGAAGCAGAGTGAGTTGGCCGAGATTGAGGCTAAAATAACGATGCTCATGTCGAAGCTGGATGAGAAGAAGCGAGAAATGAAGCTGCTGCAAGATCATAACGACCTGACGGCGGCCCGATTGAACCGTGCCGGACGGTTGACGTCCGCCCTGGCTGACGAGGAGGTCCGCTGGCGTGAAACGGTAAAGCAGCTGACGGCGGAACATTTTGCCGTGCCGGGCGACGTGCTGGTCGCATCCGCCTACGTCGCCTATCTGGGAGCGTTTCCGATCGACTATCGTCGTACACTGTCGGAGATTTGGGTTTCGGAGTGCAAGCGGTTGAACATTCCGAGCAGTCCCACGTTCAGCTTAGTGCAGATCCTCGGCGATTCGTTTCAGATACGCCAGTGGAACATGTACGGGTTGCCGCAGGACGAAATTTCGGTCGAAAATGGCATCATTGCGACGGAGGGTGGACGGTGGCCACTTATGATCGACCCGCAGGAGCAGGCCAACCGTTGGATACGGAACATGGAGGCGGAGAATGAGTTGCGCATCATCAAACTGACCGATGTCAATATGATGCGGATGTTAGAAATATGGTAAGACGACACAGGTCGGTTCTAGATAACATTACGATTCTCTATTCCTTTTCCTACAGCATCCGTCAAGGTTTTCCCATGCTGATCGAAGACGTTCAAGAGACGTTGGATCCGGTACTAGGAACCGTGTTGATGAAGCAGGTGTTCCTGCAAAACGGCAGGCTTATGATCAAGCTAGGAGACGTCGATGTGGATTACGACAGTAACTTCCGCCTGTACATGTCAACTAAGCTGGCTAATCCTCATTTTTTGCCAGAGATTTGCATTCAAGTGAGTTTGGTAAACTTTCTCGTCTCCCGAAGCGGACTTGAAGATCAACTGCTCGCGTGAGTATTGGGAGAACGAAACGGCCACACATTGTAAAACAAGCTAGTGATGAGCTTTGCATTGTTTTTTTTATCCATCTAGTGAAATTATTAAAATAGAGCTGCCGGAAATGGAGAAACAGCGCAATAACTTGATCACTACCATAAACTCTGACAAACAGCAGCTGTTGCTGTTGGAAGATAAAATCTTGAAGGTCCTGTATGGTTCACAGGGCAACATACTGGACGATGAAGAACTGGTGGAGTCGTTGAACGAATCAAAGGAAATGTCCACCATCATTGCCGACCGGCTAATCGAAACCGAACGGACGGAGTTGAATATTGCAGCTACACGGGAAAAATATCGCCTCTTGGCTGCACGCGGTGCTATCCTGTACTTTGTCGTTGCCTCGCTCTCGGAGATCGATCCTATGTATCAGTTCAGTTTGCGTTACTTCACGCAGGTGTACTGCTCGGTCGTTGAACAACCGCACGATCGGGTGGAGCTTCCGGAGCGCCTACAGCGTCTGCTGGAAGACATTACGTTCACCGTGTTCGCCAACATCTGCCGCGGTTTGTTCGAGAAGCATAAGCATATATGCGGCTTTTTGGTGGCGTTCGCCGTATGCAAGGAGGATCAGCAGTTTTTGGACGAAGAGTTCAGCTTTATCGTGCGCGGACCGTCGCAGCGGAAGTTTTCACTGGAAGGCAAACCACCTTTTGTGAGCGAAAACCAGTGGATTGCATGCTGCTTTCTAGAGGTGCACGATCGGGCAAAATTTGCCAATCTTACCAAACATCTGCACCGTTCGATGGTGATCGAGATCGAAGACTTCCGGGAGGACTTGTGTCTCGCGCCCGATCCCGAGCCAGCCACCGTAGATTGGAATGCGCGTTTGAGAGTTTCGGAAAAGCTAATGCTTGTCGCCGCATTGAAAGACGAGTTCTTAGTGATAGCCGTGATGGAATTTATACGGCATACGCTTGGGAAGCGGTACACGGAACCGCCCAAAAATACTGGTCTGGCGTCACTGTATTCGGACATTTCGCCGTTAATTCCCTTGGTGTTTGTCCTATCGCCGGGGTCGGACCCGATGACGGCCCTGATCAAGTTCGCCCAGGAACGTGACTGCGTCGAGAAGCTGCATTCGATTTCCCTCGGACAGGGCCAGGGTCCGGCCGCCGAAACGTTGATCGAAGCTGGCACCAAGGGAGGACACTGGGTGTTTTTACAGAACTGTCACCTGGCCACGTCTTGGATGGAGTCGATGGAGAAAATTGTGAACCGAATCGCGATGGGTCTGCAGACGGTCGACTCAGGCTTTCGGCTGTTTCTTTCGTCGATGCCCGTTCGTTCTTTTCCGATCAGTGTACTACAAAACTCGGTCAAAGTGACAAATGAACCTCCCAAAGGGTTGCGATCGAATCTCGTACGCTCGTTAAGAGAACTTGACCGGAGCTGGTTCGAGTTTCACGTGTTGGGTCGGAATTGGCGTGCACTGATCTTTGGTCTGTGCATGTTCCACGGAGTAATCCTGGAGCGCCGAAAGTTCGGTCCGCTCGGATGGAACATCACGTACGAGTTCAGCGAAAGTGATCGAGAATGTGCCCTCCGGACGTTGGATATCTATTGCGATCGAGAGCTGCGAGCGGCGATTCCCTGGGACGCGTTGGAGTACATCAACGGAGAGATAACATACGGAGGACGTGTAACGGATGTATGGGATCAACGATGTTTGCGATCGATATTGCAGCGGTTCTCTTCGCCCATCATCCTAGACGAACGATACTGTTACAGCCCAAGCGGAGTTTACTACTGCCCTGAAGTGCGGAAGATGGACGAATACATGGAATACGTTGGGCAGCTACCTATTCATGATCCACCAGACGTCTTTGGAATGCACGAAAATGCCAACATTATATACAATCGTAACGAGACGCGCTTCTTTTTGGACACCCTCCTAGAAAGCCAAACGGGCGGCGACGCGCAAGGCGAAGAGGCCGTGGCTGCCATGGATAAGCTGTGTCTGGATAAAGTAGATTCCATCCGCAAGGCAATCGCACCTGCGATCGGGTGTGACGAGCTGCACGAAAGTCTTCTCCGGCGCGACTCCCAAAACCGTATACCTTCGTTGACCACGGTGCTCCTGCAGGAGGTGGAGAGGTTCGATCGGCTGCTGGATGTGATCCATTGCAGCTTGCGAGATTTAGAGAAGGCAATTCAAGGGCTCGTGGTGATGTCCGAAAGCTTGGAAATGGTTTACCGCGCATTCGGAAACAATCAGGTCCCCCAGCTGTGGCACGCCAAGGGATTTCTCTCGACAAAAACGCTCGCCAGTTGGGTGACGGACTTGAAGCTGCGGATTGAATACGTGCGGAATTGGTGTACCGATGGGATACCGGAGTCTTCGTGGATATGTGGACTGTTTTTTCCGCAATCATTTTTAACAGGAACACTACAAACGTACGCACGCAAACATAACATTCCAATCGATTCATTGCGATTTGATTTCGAAGTAATGGATATCACGTTGCATCAGTCGGAAATTTTTAACAACCAATCTGAACAGGTACGAAGATATTTTGCTAAATGAGTCATAAATGTGATAAAATAACACTTTCTCTACTGGCCGTTTTAGGTGAAGGACGACCGTTTCAAGGGTCTACGTTCGCCGAAAGATGGAATTTTTATACACGGCCTGTTCATAGAAGCTGGTCGATGGGATCGAACCGAAGGGGGGCTATGTGATACGAGACATCGAGAACTGATCGCCCACTTGCCGGTCGTTTGGCTTAAGCCTTGTACTGAATTAGACGTGGGGCAACGTTATGAAGCACCGCTGTACAAAACGAGCGTTCGTGCGGGCATTCTTTCAACGACGGGCCAGTCCACAAATTTCGTACTTTCTGTTTTACTTGATTCGAATCAGATGCCCGATCACTGGATACTGCGGGGAACGGCACTGGTGACAATGATAACGGATTGAATGT
The DNA here is from genome assembly GCF_943734765.1 of Anopheles ziemanni. Lineage (NCBI taxonomy): Eukaryota > Metazoa > Arthropoda > Insecta > Diptera > Culicidae > Anopheles > Anopheles ziemanni. The sequence continues at coordinate 17,246,877 of NC_080706.1, forward strand.
GTGCGGTGTGCTCTAGATTTTGGCTGCTTTCAGTTCAGTGAATGCTTTGCAAATTTTATTTAATTACAAAAATGGATAATAAAAGGACTGATTTTTTAAATTTCCGAGAATGATTATTTACCGTTTCCTAGGAGCGTATCTATGTTGGCACTTACGTCTCTGATGGCTTTAATGGCATGTGGTGTACAGTTGAATACTTCGCTTGCTATAAGCTTTTGAATTAATCTGTAAGAAAATATGTTAGTTAGAATTCACCAATAGTTCTGCAGACCCGAAGAACAGCTTACGTACTCTGTTTTTGATTGAATTGAGCGTGCCTCAGCGTGCTTCAATTCTACGTTATTCCGCTGGTACGGACCAGTGCGAACTTCCGCACATGCATTCATCAGTTGAAGCTTGCGAATTTTAAGCTGGGCCAGGGTTTGTTGCAGCTTCTCTCGTTCTGCGTCGAGCTCTAGATTCCGGATCTGCTCTTGGTGTGGTGACACAGCCAGCTCACTCAAATTGCCACCGGAGAATTTCTTCGCTCTATCGACAAATGGTCGCGCCTGTTCGATTATCTTAGCCTCGACATACTTGTTGATCGCAAGCCGTTCGTGATAGCTCAATTCAACATTACGTATGTGATCTAGGCCTGGGAATGGAATATAAAAGAGCACGTTCGACGATCATCTAACGCACAGCCAAGATATTTCACCATCCTTACCTAAAGGCATGTCACCATCGTGCTTGTACATCGAAAGCAGCGCACGATTCTCCACGGAAATGGGCGAATCAGTCTGTTTAAGCAGGGCAATTATGAGCGATGTTTTGTAGTACTTCAGCAATTCCTGGTTGAGCTCTTCCTCCTGAGCATCACTTCCACTGGATTGGATTGAAAGTTGACGAGATTCATCCATTTTTACACGAAATAGAGCGGTGAAATGTCGCAGTGCGGCCGTTTGTTTTGATTTTAAAGCAGATCGGTTGGGTGCGTGAAAACAGCGCAAAATTTTCAAAACAAGAAATCAGTGTTGCCAGTTTAAACAAAATTGAGATTATTTAAAGCATTCAGTTGTGTCATCAACACTTTATCAGAAATTTTTAAATATTATAATAATATTTTTACAATTTATGTATTATTTGTTTTCCTTTTTATTCTTAAAAGATTGTAAAAAGTGTCAGTGATGGACATCACGTGGGTGAAACAAGCTCACCTTGGCGTCCAAAATGACGTTCATCAACAAAGCTATCAAAAGTGCAGTCGACGTTTGGAAAAAGAGATGAGTGGTACGAATTTATTGATTTTTCGCAGGTGCAACTAAGTTGCACTGTGTAAAATCGCGTTGCGTGTGCAAAGCAGTAAAGTTCGGCCACACGGGATAAATCTATCCGCCTTTCGTATCGTCATCCGGGAAGGCATCAGCGAAACAAGAGTTGCGTGTGTATACACACACTCTCCTCACCGACGGTGGTGTGCGGGCCGATTAGTGTGTCGGTATGCCTCGTGTAAACTTTAGCCGAACTGAGCGATTCGCTCAGATGTCGAAGCAGGAGCAACTGATCGCCCAAAAACGCCAGCAGATCCTAGAGAAGCAGCGCACGTTGGAATTGGCCAAACAGATAGCAGCCGAAGCGACGAAGGATACGCCGAGGTGAAGCATAAGTGATCCCCCCTGATGCAGATGCAAATGCCAGCCACTGTGTGGCTGTGTGTTTGGCTTATGTAATGTATATGTGATGTTTTGTGTTTTTCCTGATCACCACCAGCAGTACCACCGAAGTGCCGGAGGCACCAGAAGCGGCGGGGAAGGTTGTGCTCCCGTTCAGCAACGACGGCTCGTTTCTGGAGCGCTTCAAGCAACTTAGTGAAAAAATCGTCAAGCAAACCGAGGACCAAGTGAAACCACTGTTGGAAGAACCGGATGCGACGGCAAGCGCCGAACCGGTTCCATTAGTGGGTGTGTCCGCTGGGTAAGCCATACCACATGCATCTCCCGGAACGACTGGTTCCGTCGAGGTAACCAACCCAAACTCTGTTCACTTTCTGATCGCATTGGTTTGTTTTTACAGCACCAGCGGAGAACAGATGTTTAAATTTGACGTACCGCCACCATCGTTGCTTCCTACACTACCACCTCCGCCACCGCCACCACCACCACAGCTTCCGGAAATGGCCGATGAAGTGCACTTTGAACCGTTTTACGATTTGCCCCCCGTTGCCCCCACCGGCTCACCATCGGCCGATGGCACGGATGAGGTGGGCCGCCATGAGACTGCCACAGGCGAGGTAGAAACAAACTTCCAAGGTTAGTACCCGTTTCTCACTGACCGGTGGCTACCATGTGGCGCGATGGAAAAGGACGTGTCTGGGGGCACCGTGTAACCGTGCCCCGCGTACGGTGGACGGAAGAGAAATCTAACCCTACCCATAATAGTACCGTTACTTTTCCATCGGCACGTTGGCCACCTGAACCGGTTACCCGGTTACGTTTGTTTGCTCTTTTAGTTATAATTTTTGTATAGTATTTTCAGAACATGATAAATTACCAACCACAGTTGAAGAATTAATTCAATTGGTTGCCGATATCGGTGATGTTTATGAAGAAAAATTATGTTCACGTAAAAATGATTTGCATCCATCGCTTTGGTAATTGTTTTCCTTTATAACTACATTTATATACTATATATATAAACATATATGTTAAGGTGTAACAGTTGCTCAGGGTGTAAATAATGCTACAGTTAGGGAAAGCAAGGTAGAAAGATTTTCATGCAAAGGCAGAAAATATTATAATTGATGGAGTGCTGTAGCCAGTTTTTAGAATACTCTATACAACGGATTATAGTGCTCATTCAACATTATTTTTCTTAGTTGTTCTGTAATTGAGGTAAAACACAGCGTACAATTCAAGAACATTTCTTAGTTATGCAAGAAGGAATACTACTCTGGATACTGCTGAACGTAATTAGGATACTGCTGGACGTATCAATATTCATCATCTTTAGAGTTTTAGCAGCACAGGTTCCATGAAATTGACGGGGAAGTGGAGATAGTTTTTGGTAGGCCTTTAGCAGGTTTATTTGTAATCGAAAAGGTAAAGAAAAAGGTTAGATTTGTTATGAAAAATGTAAAGTTAGCGAAACTGAATGATTAGTTTGTTCTGTTTGAAAACATACAGAATAGGGACACAGAGTCTAGAAAACGTTAGGAGATTCAGTAAGGATTAGTGTTCCCATTTAAGTGTTTCTCTCACATCATGCTTCCGTTTGTTTTCAACCGTCGGATCCTTCGGAAGATGAGTGTGATGTTATTAGGGTATAAAGAAAAAAAAAATACAACCCAGAAATGCTATCCAGGGCCAGGCCTGGAGAGCAGATGCGGAGGCTGGGTGGAAAAAAATCTGACAATATTTTACGTGCGATTTTTGTTTCGTTTCTTTTCTTTTTCCTTCTCTCTTTCTCTTTCTCTCTTTCTCTCTCTCTCTGTCTCTTTCCGTCTCGTTTTCTTTCTTGTTCTTTTTTTCTCTTTCTTGTTTCCCTTCCATTCCTGCACTGTGCCTCTGCCTCTTGTCGTGGCATGTTTGTGTGTTTGTATTTGCTCTGTAGGTTCATATTCGACAAGCAGTCCGAGGCGTACCGTGGCTACCGTCGGATGATCGTCGTGCAGCGGCAATCGAGGGGCCATTCGGAGGGGCACCCCAATGTGGCTTCCGGTGATGCGTTCGGTGGCAATGCACGCTCCCAGCTAGACGGGAATGGTGGCGGCACAATGGTTGAGGAGGACGAGGATGATACCAAATACGATCCGGCCGACGTGCTGGACGATTCAATTATTGATGAGACGAACGAGGAAGTTTCTAGGCAGAAGCCGGACGGAGGTGGCGAGGGAACGGCAGCGGTAGGTGAGACGGCAGGAGCGGCTGGTGCGGACATTCCTATCCATATGATGCCCAACTTCTACGGCGACGAGCGGCACTTCTACGACGACAAGTCGACCACGGAGACGGACTCCGACACGGAGTACGTGCGGGAGGCGCGTGAACGCAACCTGAAGAATCTCAAGCGCAAAACGTTCGATGCCGGGAATCGGCGCGAGGATGGAAGTTCGACCGACTCCGACGATGACTACAACGGTGGGCTGGGGGACAGTGCGAATGAGTCGATGAACGAGAAGAATGGCGGAAGTTCGGGCGCTGGTGGAAGTGCCACGGGTGGCAGTGGAGGTGGTGGGGGATCACGTGGCCATCGGCAGAAGTTTCGCAAAAAGTCACGCTGGGGAGACAACACCGACGCGGGTACCGGAACGGCTGGCAGTCAGGATGGAAGCCAGCAACAGCAACAAGGTCAGGGTGGTCCGAGCACTTCCGGCAATGTGTCGGGATCGTTCACCGCCGGTACTTCGCGCGATGGGCAGCAGCCCGCCCCATGGAGTGGAGCAACCGGGGGAAAGGTAATGAATGTGGTTGATACCTCCCAACCACCACCGCCTCCACCGCCACCACCGACCCTGGCACCCGGTGTCATTGATCGTAACAATCCGGGACTGCTGCAGTACGTTTTTCAACATTACGGCTCGGTGGCGGACATCTCGGCGGAGTGCTGGAACAAAGCACAAGAGCACTATCGGCTGCAGCTCCTGTTTGACGATCTTACTTCGAAGATTCAGCAACACGAGCGGTACGTTCGTGGTGGTCCATCGCCAGCAGCTGGTCCTAACCGAGGGAACGTGGAACGGGGCAGAGACTCGGACGAGGAACGTCGGCTTAACACGGCCAAACTGGAGGCGATCATGTGCTGGATAAACGAGATAACGCGCTTGTACGAGCGCGTCCGGCCAGGGCATTTGAGCGAGTTCCTCATGCGTGGCGATTATGAGCGGTTTATCGATCAGTTCCGGCGCACGTCGGACCGGCAGCCGAACTTTGAGGACTACAAGGAGTTTCGTCTGCGGGAGGCGAATGGCGTAGCGAAACCGTCCGGAACGGGTGGACCGGAAACGCAGTCGGGTGGCTCACGTAGACCCGAGTACAGTTCTACCGATTCCGATTTCGTTTCCTACCAAGACCAACCTCCAAGTTCCATGCAATCGCAACAAGGTCGTCAACAGCGCCAGTCTGGTGCCCAAGGAGAAACAGGAGGAAAACGTAGCGGAGGAGGAGGTGGAGGAGAGATGGGACAGTCGAGGGTCGGTCAGGATCCGTCCACTTCTTCTTCGTTTGCCGGTGAGAAACGCACCGCCGAGGAAGCCGACCTGCAACACGAGCAGCAGCAACAGTTGGCAGCCAAACGACGCAAAAGTCGTTGGGGTGGTCAGGCGGTCGACTGTGGACCACGGTTCGTGCCCAGTCAATCTCCGTTCTCGGCCGGGGGTAACGCGCCGCCATTACTCAACCACCCACCACCTCCGCTCCCACCGCTGACGAAAGCACCGCCGGCGAAATTGAGTGCCGTAAACCGCACCGATCCGGCCCTGTTGGCGTACGCACGGCAAAACTTCGGTACGACCAACCTCAGCGAGGAGGACTGGAGGAAGGCGGAAGATCACTACAAGATCAACCTGCTGTACCAGGACATGCTGCGGAAGCGGCAGGAGATCGATCGGTTGGCCAACAGTGGGCGGTTCAAGTACGAGTACGATTCGGACGAGGACACGACGGGCGGCACGTGGGAGCACAAGCTGCGCCAGCAGGAGATGGAAGCGACCCAGAAGTGGGCCAACGAGCTGACACGACAGTCGGAGGGCAAGCACCACATTGGTGATTTTTTGCCACCGGAAGAGCTGCGCAAGTTCATGGAGAAGTACGAGGCGCAGAAGAACAACCGTCAGCCAAACTTGAGCGACTACAAGGACTACAAGCTGCGTGAGGACAACGTCGGGTTTCAGATGCTCCAGAAGCTTGGCTGGAAGCAGGGCCAGGGTCTCGGGGCGGACGGAAGTGGCATTATCGATCCGATTAACAAGTAAGCGTGGAAAAAAGAGACAGAGGGAGACAATGGTGGTTGGGGTGGTAGCTCTGGTGAAAAAAACCTTACTTTTTGATGTTCCTTCCATATCCGCAGGGCAGCGCAACGGGATAATAATCAGGGTTTGGGCATCATTACGCCGGACAACCCGGAAGTGAACGATAACGAGTATGACGCGTACCGGAAAAGGATGATGTTGGCATACCGTTTTCGGCCGAATCCGCTGGTGTGTACACACCCACACACAACTCCCCCGAGGGGGGGAGGGCTATATCCGGTTGTGGTATTTTAATGCTTCGTTTTTAATTTCCATCTTTACAGAACAATCCGCGACGGGCGTACTACTAGCTGCGGGGTCATATTGGTAGATAAATTACGTCTTCCGGACGTGTCCGGAAGCGATGTTAAGCTAAATTAATTCATAAACAACTAAGTGTAAACACGTTACGAGAAACCTTGGATGCAGTCGCAGTAGAAAGGTACACAAGCGGAACAAGTTGTTGGTTTCGTTCGATTGCGAAATTATACGCTGCTGATTGGTGTAATGGTATTCGCTTTTTTCCGCTCCGTTCGAATCTGCTCCATTTTCGCTAACGTTATGTGCATGGCCACAACAGTGGATCGTATGCTTTAGGCGGCATTTAGACCACATTTTCCGACGGAACACATAGGCCGCGTCTCTTCTCAACTCCCTCTGAGCCGTCAGATGAACCTTGCAGGAGAACACCGAACGTGTGACACGGGGCTGACCCGTTTTGACCGTTTGTTTTTTGACCTGGTCGCGAAAATCGGTTACAACATTGCAAAATAAACTAATTTATGTCGTATTTATGGCGCAGAAAGATGCGCAAACCGTTGAATGAAAGTAAGAGCACGCATGCGAACAAAATATTGCAAATTTAAAAATTAGATTAATTACACGCCGCCGGAGAATGCAGCGACGGATTGAGTAATATTTGTATAATGCGTTCTTTAGGCTGATTTGTTGTTTATAAGCGATTTAAATATAAAATAAAATTATATGTGGCACTATACGGTCGACAAATAAGTTGTTTTGTTTCATTTGAGTTTTGAATGACTTTTCTGTTGCGAAAAAGAAGTATAAAAATTCTTTGAAAGGGCAAAAAAAACTTTATCGGGTCGGTTCTTTTAAGTTAAACACCAAATGGAACGATGGAATGCATAAAGGAATTTTCTTTTAAAGCTCAACTATATATACACACAGATACAAGCTTCTTTAATCTCCCGTAGCAGACCGTATTAAGGAGAAGTTCTTTTCGGTGCCAAAAATGCATAACCATCTGCTTGCAGCCAGATGCACTGAAGCATGAGTAGCAAGATACGAAACAATACTGTGAATAAATTATGACTAACTTTCTTGCCACTGTTTTGACAGACGTACCCAACGCCAACGATCGTGGCGCGACTCCCCTTTCGGTATTAATTCTTCCGACGGTAAAAACAGACCATAACTTAAACTAAAACATAGCACTTCAGCGAAGGGGAACTGCAAGGCTAAAGGGGAAGAACTTTTGCGCCACGTTTTTAAACGTGCTTCTTCCCTTGCCGAGCGTGAGGCAGAAGGGAAGATGAATTAATTGAGGGCGAAAAAAAAAACACATGCTATTCTATCATCTCTTTTAGTTGCTACTTAATACTATTTGCTGCGCACTTATAAACCCGGGTACGTCGTGCGTCCTGAAGTGTGTATCCGCTACGTTTAAGATGAAGGAACGGTTATGCAAATTATCTCTGCCTCATGAACAAGGAACAGCATGGGAAAGAGGAATAAGAAGAGAGGACATCGATTGAGAACTCCACTTACGCATGGGAAAGGAACTTCAACCCACCGTGGGATACAAAAATGCAATAAAACTGCAATACGATTTTGGTCGACCGATCGTAAACGTTTTTCATGCTCCTTTTGTTGGCCAAATAGAAAAACGTAGGCACATTAATCCGATTGAATGCGAAAAAGGTAGAATTGCAATTGATAGTGTGTACCAGGATTTTGGAGAAACTACATAAAATTCGCCCATGCGAAGTGGTCACAAGGGAGAGAAAAATGGACAATGAAACGTGCCTAGTCGGAGCATGCATACCACGTGACACGTGTAGCTCATTCGAGGTGAAAGGAAAATTGTCAAAAAAGATACAACCAAATAAAATGGTGCGTTTTCCCAGCTTCCAGTCATCAAGCTGTTGCTAGAGCCCCCTTTCCGTCGGCTGGTTGGTTGCGCATTTTATTGCCTCGGTTTTCTTTTTCCACGTGCACTAATTGTAGGCCCAGCGGGGTGGAAGCTCCCAATTGCGAGGACATAGGTTAGCACATCTGTAAAAATTTTATACGAAACGATAATATTTATAGTGTGGCACACAATGTTGTTCGTGCCGTCCTGTTTTTATTTGCATTGAACGAACCCACGCTGATGATGGTTTCCATTTTTTTTTGTACAGTTTTCCAAAATTGAATTATACGCTGCGTAAAAAGCGATACCGACGATTTCGTTCCAGCCATTTGAACGGACGGATTCTGTTTGGCATGACGGGGAAAGGCTTTTGCAAATGTTTCACTGGGCTTTGGAGGGCGTTTGGTCTTTTTTTGGTGCTGAGAAGTTGTTTTATTGAAGAAAATGTCATAAAATCCGATTTACAGCAAGTCATCAAACGGGTTCGTTTATGTGTCCCTCAGTACTTGAAACATTTAAATGCCCCCACTCTGCTCTTACAGGATTGTTTATGGTATCATTTCAATAATTAGTTTCACAATATGTCCTTTGAAAGACGTAGGTAACTCTTTTACGACTTAATTCTCGATTGAAATACATGCCAAATGCCATTCCGGGGTATAACATATCTGTATGTTAATTTACGTATTGATAAGATAGCATCTTATAAGTCGTTAGATTTATTAAAACAATTGAACAAATAACTATATTTAAGAATGGAAGAGAGTCGAATATATGAGGTGTTTTTTCAGTGAACTACGAAAAATCAATGTATTTTTCTTAAGAGGTGTATCTTACATTTTTTCCCCGTACAGTTTATTTGCTCCTTAAGAAACTCAATCCTCGGCAAAAAATAGTTACAAAAGAAAAGGAACATTTCTTGTGCTTTATCAGCGTTTCCCTAATCTCCTAATTGCCATTCAGTGTCCGAGCTTTGTGTAAGGAGACGGGTGGTGGGGTGTAGTCTAACGCTTCATAATGTCAGTCTTTCGAGCCGTTCCAACTTTACGCTTTAAACTGCAAACATCCAAAGTTTTCTCCCCCACATCCCGCTCAGCCCCGGCTTGTGCATCCTCACCGGAATCGCATTTTTCTCCTCTATAGGAAACTCGTTGACAATGGTGGAGCCGAAAGACAAAATGCGCTACCCTTCCCCGCGGGAGTCATCAATAGCCGTAACTCTCCTCGAAGTGCTGGTGGATGTTGTCCGCAAAGTTTCCCGTTCCATGAAGCAAGCTAGTACAAGGAGTCAGCATAAGTTGTGGTCCTTTCGGTAACAATACCGAAGGAAGTGTTGCGTACCGGTATAACTCCAGCCGGACTTAGTTTAGCAGCGGACAGCATTGGTTCCTTTGGTGTATTATGTACTTCTGGGCTGGCAACCATACACTCGAATCAGGTCGTATCCGTTTAATAGGATTGGTCTGTAACAAGGTGGTAAAGTTTGTTTCCATGCTTTTCCGACCAAGGGGGGGAGAAAAGATCATCATTTATTTGACTACTTTGATGGCCTCCGGTGTTCCTTTGGAGTATCAGCCACAAAAAGCCGTCGGGTTTTCCTTCCACTCCTGTGGGAAACCTTGTAAAAAATATCCCATCCACCCCTGCAACAAGTGTGAGCACTAGTTTCCCTTGCTATACTTGGCCACTTTTACGCCTTATTTTCTTTTCCCTTCCCTCTTCGGAGTCCACTCAGTTTATGCAAACCGGGAGGATGTGGTCACCGGTAAAAATAAACTCATAAATTATAATCAGTCGACGAAAAGAAGTGTAACCGTAAGGCGGTGGGGGAGGACTTTTGAAAACAAAACAGTTTTCGCATGCGAAGGATTACACTCATTAGTTTACTTCTCGTCATCATCATCATCATCGGGATCGTCATCGGTACCATCGTAGTAATCGGTTCTGCGGTCGTTATGTCCAAAAATGGAGAGAATAAAAGAAAATTCAACCCCAACCGCCCTTCCCGAAAGCCGGGAGGCAATTAAACCCCATTCTGGTCCGTCGTGGAAAAAACGGAAAGAAAACATTTTTCGGAAAACCTCTTTTTTGTTGCGGTCGCCACTTCGTGTGTGTGTGTGTGAGCGGATGTGTCTTTGTAGGCATGTTAAAAGAACCTACGAAGGTAAAGGCTACGAAGTCGTGCAATTTGCCTGGATTTTCACTGGCAGAAAATCTGGCTCCCCAAACAAACCGGGTGGCCAACCGACAATCTCGAGCACCGTTTTCGGGGATCGGGGGGCTTCGCGGGCATCGACCCACCCCGGTTTTGGGCGGAAGGGAGTAGGGCCTGCAAAAAACCCCGGTCCAACAACTGGACCGAGCTTGTTTGCGAGCAGTTTTGCCCCGTCGGTTGCGGCTTCCCGACAAGGTTCAAACTTTCACTGTCCGCCCGGTACACCGCTTTTCCTTTTCGGTCCATGGACGTAAATTATACTAACAACCGGTCGCAATATGCCGCAACACGGGCAGTACGGTGCTTCTCTTAGATAGAAGGGTGCGGTTGGGTGGGAGAAAAACAAAATAAAACCAACAAACTTTTGAAACCAAAGCCACCGACGAGAAGTTCGCCGGTGCTCGGCTTTAGTTTTTTAATGAGTCTATTAAACAGAGCCTCGCAAGAAAACGACGCAATGCTGGCGCTCTTCTAGGGCCGGCACCGGGCGCTGCCGTTCTTTTCCTAAACTTTGACTTTGGCCGGGTGACTGCCGGTGTCTCTTCTTGCCCCGCTAGAAGTGGTTGTGGTTGCCCTCCAACCGGCCTGCCGCCGGGGCCGCTACTAAAGCTGTGGTTTTGTTTAATGTAAAATTATGAGATGGCGCGCCGGAACAGTTATTGGCCGTTTTCTTGGCGTCGGGAAAATGTTTGTAATAATTATGAACTTGTACAAACGCCCTACGTGGGTTCGCGTTTGGAGGAGGGAGTTTTTTTCCTGCTTCCCCCTCTCTTTTTTTCTATTACTTGTTCGTTGCTGGTCGTATTCATTTGTTCTGATAAATGTCTGGCTCAAAAGGAAAGCGAGAGAACTCGTGCCCGCGGGTTGGGCCTGAGTGTTTCCGGCCGTGCAGCCCTGAAATTGTGCATTCATAGCAATAACGTTTTTATTCGCTTGTTTATCGTTACGGCTTATTAAGCGGGGGGTGGGTGGGTGAAATAAAGTTATTGAAAATAAATTCCAATCTCCGTCCGCGGCCTGATAACGTTCCATTCTAGTGCGGGATGCCGATTTGCTAAGCCCCGTTTGATCCAGGGTTTGTTGGAGCGCTGCTAAAACCCGATAAAGGGGCAAAATAAAAAAAAACGACAACTACTATTTTACCAAACAGAATACCTAATGCGACAAATCCGTCGGCAAATATTTGTCGTAGGGAAGGAATTTCAAATATTATCGCTTGCGAAAACAATCATAACTAATGGATGGAGTTATCAAAAGGCCTAAACCCAGGAGATTCGCGCTGGGAGTCGCGAGGGAATAACCTTTAAGCGATAACGGAGGGCAGAGCGGGTTAGTACTCACACATGCATACCGATATTTGCATGCCCGCAGCCGAGTGAGAATGTGCACGAAAATGCAACATCCTGGGAAATTTAAAATTGGTGCACGCGACCTCAACCTATGTGTGTGCGTCTATAGGACACGATGTTTAGCGAGGGATCGGAAAGGTTGTAGGGTGGGTGTAGGGGCCTTATGTGAGGTGTTGTGTAGTGGCATAATATTTTCATGAAATGTTTCAAATTCCACCGAGACTAGGACATTTGTATGTTTCGCCGGATTCCTTTCCAGGCCTCCAACAGTGTGAAACGTCACATTTGCTGATTGTTTCCACTTCATTGAATTTTGTTAGCGAGCACTAGAATTGAATTACATTTTTGTAGAACCAAAAATTGTGTTTTCCTTCATAAACTTCGAAGATCTCTTACTAAATACTTTGTATGGCTCAAATTAAAACAAATTTGTAGCAAAAATCCTTAAAAAAATCTGCAATGTTTAAGTGCTGCCAAAACATATTAACATTAAATAATGTTTATGTGTTATAAAAGCAAGAAAAGTATATCAATTCGAAACAAAGTAACGTCCACGAGAACTCCTGCTAACCTTGACTAGAAATGATCTCTTCTGGATATGAGCGTCATCCATCTTCGACTGAATATGAGTGCATCTTATGTTTCTTTGCTTATTAACAATCAATAGCACACTAGAACTGAGATGTTACTCAGTTTTCATTTTTGTTATTATTTAAATTTCAAACACACTAGAAAAGGTAGACAACACAACATCATAAAAATTAACATCAGTACATAATCGGCAAACACAGTGTCTATCACTGTAAACTAAAATGCAATCGACAACGCACTGAACAGCTTTTCATTGAATTGTTTGGGGAAAACTTGCACCACCCTTTCCTAGTCAACCATTCTCCTGGCAGGCTGGGAGTTTAAATGTGGCGGTGGAAAACCGTCGAGTGATGGAATAATTGATAATGTTGAACACAATACATCGCCATCCACTGTGTTCCGTGGCCCCCAAACCGCCTTTACCGCCAACAGCGCCATCACCATCATCATCATCATCATCTGGCCCGCTTTTTCGGTGAAGGATTACGTTGCGAATGAAAAAGATGGTATTCACAATCACATCGTGAAAATGGACGATGAGCGTACTGGTATGCCGGTTGGAGGGCAGGTTTGCGGGAATGTTTAGCCATTTTGTTGATGAGGATTATCTTAGTGGTTGCTGTTGTCATTGGCGGTTGAATATCTGCCCCGACTTCCCACCCTCTCCGCGAGTCCCGCGGTCTTCCGCATGAAGGGTAGGTTAGTTAATCCGAGCCACACATGGGGCGGCAATTGATGTTTGCATTGCATACAGGTGAGGGACGAAAAAAAGGCAAGTGAATTATTTCAACCACTACCCGTCGCTACATTCCTGGTGTTGGAATAAGCTGAAAAAGTGATTTCTGGAGGATGAGAGGAACGGAAGTGTTATAAAGGGCGTTACTTAACGTTACTTAAACAACCGTCACCGACCGATGCACCCGAGTGGAAAGCTAATAGATGAACCCTTGTGCAATGAACAGAAATCATAAGCCACCGGGGAGTGATAGAAATACAGTAAAGGCTCTTAGAGTTAAAATTGTTACACTAAATATAAAAATATATATTCCCTCGATGGGAAAAAAGATGCAGAAAATAACCCATGTCCGAAAGGATCAAACTGAATACATTACATAGGGGTTATTTTTACCAAAAAATGTTTCAGTTATTTGCCATAATGTAGTTGATTTTTTCTACTCGATCTGATAATTGTTTCAGGAAAAAAAATCCAATTCACTGCGCGTGTGATTTTTGATCGAATATTTCCGACCAGGAACAAGGTTGGTTATGCCAGTAGCTCCCATGTTCATGAAAACAGTAAAACAGGCAATGAAAGTGCATAAAACAAAACACAAAAAAAAGCTCCCAATGAAAGCGAGTGCGTTGAGAATTTCAATTCCCATTCCGGGAGAAAATGTTTCGTAAAAATGTTAATTTTCCTCACTCTATTCATTTTGCTGCCCACCGAAATAATGTAGTTTTTATACGAAAATAACAACCAAAAAAGTGATGGAAGCTCTTTGATCGTCATTTTACGGATACACCGAAAGAAAAGGGTGAGCTTTTTCCATTAATCATACATTATTTCATTTGGTGGGTTGTGTTCCCAGTAGGAAATTCCAAAGAAATATTTAATTAAATTTCACCCCCTTCCCGGGGTTTCCCGAGTGAAAAGCGGAAAACAAATTCTATAAATTATATGCCATTGGAGAATATGCTTGGGGGCTAGTCTAAAAAATTCAATCAACAATTGAAGCCACTAGCCAGTGTTTGGTTACCCACAAGAGACAACTGAACACACGGAAAAACGTACCACGATTGTGGGAAAATTGGTGAAAATTTTTTTTTGCATTTGCAACATTTGTATTTTTGTTGCCCACCCGTAGTTCCGGGAACCCCACCCAACCAACATCCGCGGAGGGTTGTACGTTGCACAATCACACCGCTCATTATGTGGCCGGTAAAGTGCGCTTCCCGTTGCAGATTAGATTAGATTGTTTCGCCCCGATTGGGGCGGATCAGGTGGCAGGTTGCCCGGATAGCATCCAAGTGCGTGAAGGGGGGATCGAGAGCAAGAAGCTCACGGGCCCAGGGCGAACATGGCCGAGAACATAATCTAAACCGTTTGCCCACCCTCGACGTCGAGTGGAAAAACGGCAAGGCAGTGAAATGGAATGTTTAATTATTTGGAAGCTCGAGCCCGCCTTGGTACGGTATCCGGGCCAAGCCTGGTGTTTTGCAAGAAGATGTTGCCGGAGTCGGCGAAAGATAATTCAGATACGAGCCATTTACCGGCGGGGTAGGTGTTGGTACGACCCAATTTCGGGGGGTAAAAGTTTCGGATTTGGGCCCCGGGAAAACGCTAGAGTGTATCGCAGACTTTGACATCGTGACCCGCGGTTTAGGGCGCGTGACCCGTAATAGAGTGTACCGCATTTACGGACCGGGTTTCGGGGCTTCCGGCTGGGCTGTTAGCAAAGCCACCGTGGGGGGTAGAAGTAGAAATCTGCCTTCCCGAAGTCAAACGGGGTCCTGGTAAGCGCGAACCGGAACATTCGGTGCCATCCGCCCGCGCCTTACCCTGCGGTAGATTATGGACCGAGTTATTGAAGCTCGGTTTAGCCAACAACCGGTGTGCCTTTATCTTTTGGTGTGCGTGTGTGTGTGTGTGTGTGTGATCGTCTGAGATTGTGGGGTAACTCTGCAGCTCCATCCTTCACGATGGCGTCGCTCTAAACCACGACGGAAAGAGAACCGCAAAACTTCAAGCTCCAATTCGCTCCAAAGTTTCGCCCTTCGCAGTTTGGAGGCGGAGCGGGCGGGTTTGGGAGGCGAGCACAGCACAAAAGCACGAATCACACGCCACAACGATGTCGCAAGTTGGTGTCAACTGGGCGAAGAGATGGAACGGAGCTAGCCGGTTTGGGGAGCGGAGCGCGGTGGTCCAGAAGTTTGAAGTTGTTAATCTAACACGCTACGCCGGGCATGAAATCATTCCCGGAGAACAAAACAACAAGGTTACATCTTGGATGGAAATTTGTACCAAATTTATTATCGCTCTATCCGACAAAAATACCGGCTCGGGGGGTGGAAATGGGAAACGGAAGGACCGGTAGTTCGCCAGGCTTGTGTTGGGCTCCGCTTCGTCCGGAACTGCTCGGCCCCAGACCGTATGCAGCAGTTTCGTCGGTTCGGGTTTAACAAAGGCTGCACAATGTTGTACTGATGCTGTGCTGCATTAATATGCCTCCGGAAGTGAGTTAGCCTGGGCTTTGGCTGGAGAATCGTGCTGCATGTTGTCATTGTTGTTCGGTAGATGCAACAATTTGAAGATTAGATACACGTCATTTGATGAAAATGAGTCGCTTACAATGAAAGAACAATTATCCAAATGAAAATGCTAGTATGATAAAGAAAAGCTTTCAACTACCTCCAATCTTCAAACAGAACACAAATGAAATAAACACATAGAAAAAAGCAATCTTCTCTGTTCATACCAAATGAATGATGAAGGATCGGAAGGAGAGAAACTTAAAATAGATACACTACCCGGAAACCTTTCGCTTCCGAGTACATTCGTTAAAGTGAACCTGTTTCAAATGTTTTCTACATTTCTATATCATGCTTGTTGTTGTTTAAACAAGTTAAATATTTTAACGAAAAACCTAGTTAACAAAGAAATGACGAAAATATTGTTTAAAAACTATCAATTAAACCAATTTTTTCAGGATGTACTGCAGAAGCGTCAGAAGATGTTTTATTTTCAATTCCTCCACTTTACATTCTATTCAATAATAGTATCCCTCCAAAACAAAACTACTTTCGAGTCATGTTGCTCGTGCCAGTACACGTATGTATGCACGTGTTTGCTCCATGGAGTGGTAGCAGTTGATGCTTTTTTACTCCAGCAAAAAGTGTATGAAAATATTTGGCAAAACACCGTGCACTGCATGCTCCAAAAAGAAAGAAAAAGGATGGCGTAGGGTTGAACCTTCTGAAACGTGTTCAATCGTGCCCAACCGAACGAGCAAGAGGACAGTGTTTCTTTTTGTTTCTGCTCGGTTATGAAGTTTTTCTTCAGATGAAATGTTTTAGGGTGAGGCAAGGTACATTGCATGTTTGTCTATTTCCGTTTTTTATGTCAGTATGTCAATCTTTAGGGATGAAAGGGTCATCGTATGAAAAGCATCTTAATGAGCTGAAAAGTTTGTCTTTTGCTTAGGAAACGTGGGACAGATTTATTCTGATAGCCATGTTTATAATTTGCCCATTGCCATGAAGCTTGTAAGGCAAGTTGTTGAGCGATGTTAGCCGTAGGGAAGTACCATTTTACGACAACCAAATTTAGTTAATCAAGAGAGTAATTATTTGCAAAGTAGAAGACCAACATCGACAACGGATAGCTTAACTAAAGTTGAAACATCAAATTGTTGAGGCTGCGCTTGTAAATATTGTTGTGTTTAAAAACAAAGACAATAAAAATATGTTAATTTGTATTTTATCATATGGCTGATTTGTTTTGTTTTTAAGCATTGGGTTTGAAACGAATAATAAAGAAATTTTTGATATAAAATTAGCCAATAGACTACTATAAAAGACGACTTTGCCAGTTATTTCATCTTGATAATTGCAAAGGATAGTTTCTAAAACAGTTAATGAATAACTAATATATGATACACATAATAAAGCCACTAAAACAAGATATGAACAGTCACGAATAACAAAAGAGCTAAATGAAAAACTCTGTAAACAACACCAATGGTTTTCGCGGGATTTAAAGTTCCTCTCGTTCTAAACCTCCCCAATATAACTAGCTTCCTTAATGGGCATTGTTTTTAATAATATAAAAATCCTTTCTGAGCCGCACCGAAACATCTAACAACTAATTAAGCAAGTATACTTAAATAAATAGCGTCGGAAGAGAAGAAAGTCCCACCGATCGTTCCAATTTTCGACCGGGAAAAAGATACTAATGATCGTTACTAATTTTTCATCACCACTGGAATCGAAAGGGATGGTCTAATGCTTTTGGCCAGTTGGTCGAATGAGTTTAGCTGAAGCTGAGCATTAGCAAACCGTCCTTACGGGCCGTACTTTACAGATCCGCCAGCACCTGATAGCCGAGTGAAGAGCGAATGGATTAGAAAGCGGTGCCTCGCCCTCCGAAGGTTTTACGAGCCGATCCTTTCACAAGTAATATTTTCCATTATCCTTTTTTCCGGCACCGATCTCCGGCGCGCGGACTGTCCGGGAACCGAAAGCCTACCGTTCCATCATTTGCCATTAGCGCTAATGGGCCTGGCGTTTCTCGGCGGCGTGGGTTTCGTTTATCGTTACGCGAATCCTTCGCCTCGTTCCGACCTAGCGGTGGCATGTCGTCCTATGCCGGTGGCTGGTGTTGACCATTTCCGGACCATCCGGGTAGGGAGAGCAGGGTTTGCTATTGTTTTTATTTTTGGCTGCCGTTTTCTTTGTTGCGCTTTACCCTAACGCACGCACAGATGTGTCGCCCCCGGCGGGCTGACCGCAGCCAGAAGGGACCGGAAGGCGTCGTTCCGGGCTCGGAAGCAGTGGGCACCCATATTGCGTAGGGAAATTTTTACCGGGAGCGTAATACAAATTGGGACCACTTACCTGGTTGCCACCAAAGTCCGGCTTAGCCAGGAGTCGCTTAATATTCATGAAAAATTACCACGTACCATCCAAACGGGACGCAGATTAATAATAAAGAGGACCGCGGCTCAACCCCGAATGGAGCCAACCGGAGCAGAAGGTGTAGAGTGCGTAGAACAGCAGTTCACATTCGCAAATGGACCGGGCTGGGCGGTGGAAAATCGTCCCATGATGGCACTTTTACGCGGTGGTCGAAAGAAAGCAGCTTTTAAGCGGAAATTTTAGTCATAGAATTTTTTATTGGAAATGGTAGTGAGCAGAGAAATGAGGCATAAAAAAAAACAACGAATTCATGGAAAGGCAAACAAGAGATCGGCCGCATCGCCGTATGGACCCTGGAAAAACTGTCGGCAAAGTTTTCGATTCAGCCTTCTTTCGACCGATTTCCGGCCAGCCCTGGCCCCGGTGCCGGTTCTGTGGGTTGTCCTATGAATTTATAATTTCGGGTGTGCAGTGTTGTTTTCTTTTTTCTTACCATTCCCTCGCCTTGTCTCGATGTTGGTCGGTTCGCGGTCTGTATGCCGAGCGTCGGGCCGTGGACGAATGGGCCCGCCAGCGCTAATGCGAGTGGGTTTATTCATTTTCCGAGACTCGGGAATAATTAATACAAAACGGTAAAGAGAACAAAGTCGACAAAGTCCCCTCCGGTTATGTGGGTTGTCAGTGAAGGTTTTTTTTAAATAAATTGTGTGTGTGAAGAATATCTTATAGTATCGTCGATGGAAAAGTGATGATGGTCCAAAGTCAGCCTTGCAGACAAGGTTTTTTGTTGGTAAAAGGCTGGAAAAATATGAATATTAGAAACATCGTGAGGCATTTAGATGGTCCGGATCTAAAGAGGAATGAGGGTATGCATGGTGAAAATATGTTCTTCTTTAGTTGTTCGGCACTGAGTGGTTTCAGAAAAAAAGTATCCGGAAAAAACTTGTGAGTATGGAGAGGGGGGAAACTTTCCCGGTAGGAAAATGTACCTAAATAGGACAAATTATTAATCCGTAGCCAAGGCAGCGTGCAGTAAAAAGAAATGATACTTAAATCTGGGATAGAAAAAAAAGGTTTACAACTTTAATTTCTTAAACTTGAATACATTTTTTGAAAGAAAACCATATAAACAGTAAGATTTATGGAATATCACAAATAATAAATTATCCTGACATAATCCTGATGACATAAAAGCTAGTGAGGTACCAGGCGCCTCCATGGTTACGTCATTACGGGAAAAAGTTCCTCGTTAAGAATGAGGTGATATTTCATCTCGAAAAATCATGAGATAATATTTCATTTCCAAAAATCCGACAAAATCTAAAGCTCAACAAATAGATTTTGGAAAATTTCTTACCAAATTCGCAACGTAATCGTACAGCAAAGCAGATGAACTACCAGGCGTCTCCATCGGTTGCTCGTTCTGGGAAAAGTCATCGCATTCGTATGCACCCCGGGTGTTGTGTTTATTATTTTTGTTGCATTCGAAAAGTTTCCCTCAAAAGCGGAGCTTATCCGAAAATGGTTTCTATCATTTGTCCTCCGGGTGGCAAAACGGATTCAGAGTGTGTCATCCTATGTTAAGCGGGATGTTCTTGCACATTTTCGTTCTCAAACATAACGTATAAACATAAACACATGCACACACACGGAAGGGAAAACAATTTGAGTGCGTGCATCCTTCAGTGCAGCGTTGGATTCGATTCGTTTGTGCATTTTCCTGCAAGGATTGGGTCGTCGGATTAGCCGAGGACAATTCACGAGCGATTGTGAAATAAACTTTTCGCCCCGGCCCGGGATCTGAAAAGGGTTTCCGGGTTTTCCAAGGGGGTCCCTTGCATACACCAACCCCAAGCCCACGTTACCGCACAATTAGAAAGTTTGAAAAGTCATTATCGGAAGCTTAATGGGATTTGCGCAAAGATGGCACCAAGTTTCAGCGTTACATGCTTGCGTACGAGAGAAAATGCAGGGCCACGGGTAGGACAACGCTAATGAACGTCAACAGAGAGTGTGTGTGTGTCCTGTTTGGTCGGGTTGAGATGGGGAGAGCGCGGGGCATCGTTACAGGATCGTAAACAACGGGACCGGAGCTTTTGGCTTCCGTGAACAACTTTGTGAGACGGATTTACCATACCCCGCAGCTACAATGGGCTGGCGAGGATTGCCGGCGACAGTGATCGACCAGCACTCGTTGACGCTGCCAAGCCCTTTCGGGGCGACGTCAAACTGTCCATCTTCCGACCGCCTTGAATATCATTATCCCCGACTGTGTATGTGTGTGAGGGGTGAGCCCAACTTTGAATCCATCGGATTTGGGCCGGGACCGATGTCCAAACTTTAGCAAACTACTGCCCCGAAGCGTAAACAAGTCGAATAGGGAAGCGGATAAGCTCCGTCCCGAACCCGAAACGGGTCAGCAGTGGAATGCTCACTTGCTAAGACACTTTCGTCCACTGCACGACAACAAAACCATCCGCCCATCGCCGACGGGAGGTGAGCGAGCGGGCGGTGCTAATTCCATCAGCAAAACTCCAGTGGATCAGCATTCATTTCCGGGGACCGGGCCGGAAATGGAACGTGCTCAATTTACGATGGCGCAACCGGCGGATGGCAAGTGAGGAAAAGCGTTGTACCGGTACCGTGGTAGTATGGGTGAGATAATGGGGGGGGGGGGGGGGAGGTTGTGGGTTCCAACCGATTTTCGTGGAGAACTCGGTCCAGATCGAACCAATTCGAACCTTTTTGCTTTCGAATGAATGGGAACGGTTCTTCCAATGGACTGGAATGTAGGGCGAAGAAAATGGTCTCCATTTTGGGGAACAATGGCCAACCCGGTATTGGCGATACATCATCGAGATCGGAGTGCTTAGCCCCTGATTCCGCCCCCTTGCCTCCTCGAGGACCGAGGGAGTTGTCACCGTTCCATGAATCAGAATTCTCTCACGAAATTGCAATTGCGAAGGGTATGTATGTGCCCAAGGGTTTTCTTTGTTGTGCACCGGATGGTTTCTTGGACAATTTTCACCATTAAGAGTCCGTTACGATACCGCCTTCGTCCTTTTGGAACGTTGGATTTCCTTGGAGCAGCGTATGCTGGTAAGGTTCGGTTCGTCAATGATCACGAAATTGATTTAAGATTCTTGGGCATCGATAGGACGAAAAACCCGGCAAAGGTGCTCGTACACGTGCATCGATAGCGGTCGGTTTTGCAAAAGCCTGATTGGAGGTAAGTGAAAAACAAGCGCATGTCGTACAACTCCCTCGTGACCAACTCTTCACAATGGTTGTGGTTTTCTCTTCTGTTTGGCGTAAGGACCTCCTGGAAAATGTGTGGCGACGTTCTGTTTGCCATCGTCAACCAACTTACAGGTGTACTTTTGGAGCGGAAACTGTGAGCCCCCCAAAATTCCACCTGCTTTTTTTCCTTCGTTTATTTTACTTCACGATCGAGATTTCCGGCTTTCGTCTAGTGCCGATAGTCAACCTACGTGCCAGACGCGCGCTCCGAGCGGGCGTGCAGTTTCTTGTCGTCCTCGGATTTAGTTTTCCACGAAATACCTACGAACCGGGTCGAGTTCGGGGCGCAACAAGAAAAGGAAGAGCCACCGGAGGGAGGGCTTCTTGCAGCGAGACAGAATTTTACTGATAAATAAATATCGTTCGTGCCTTCGGCGTCGGCTGTCGTCTAATCGAATATGGATAATGCACGGTGTCGTTTCTTTCTCCGACGATGAGACACCCGCAAGGTGAATGCGCTTGAAACTAACGCTCGCTGGAGCGCTGGGATTAGTTAAAGGACGCTGGTCGTATCGGGAACCGATTCCGATCGTGACACTGTTGGACGACTTTTGCTCTTTGGAGTAAAGTAAACCCTTCGCACTTTCCCAAGGCTTTCGTTTTCGGTAAATGTTGTTAGTTGTTAGTTTTTCTTGCTACTAGGAGTTAATAAAACGTCTATAAGGGGAAATGGATGCGCGATAGAGAGGGCTTCCGAAGGGTAAACCATCCCCTTCCCGGCGAACCCCTTCAATCACTGCCGCTCATATTCCGCCCCGGGCTACGTTTGGGATAATGTATGGCACCCGAATTGTATCACGTACTCAATTTATTTCCTTTACTTTGCTGGAAATACTTCTCGCAGCATTGTGCAAACACACTGACTTTCCTTTCTTTTCTTTCCGCACCCTGAGTGGGAGAGCGTCAAGCACGGTGTGCAAGATCGTAGGGTTGATTCGTAGAGATCAATTGAAAGTGCTCTATGCGCACACAAAACCCCCTGGTTGGATGGGGTTAGGTTGGTATCGCCTGATGGAACGATTTTATCCAACGAGATGGTCAATCTGGTGCACACTGCTTTATTACAGTTGGGAAAAGGGAAATATGTCTGTTGGTTGCTTGCGTATTATGCTCGTATAGTTATTTGCCGCCGGTGAAGAGTTTGATTTTTGGTCTCGATTCGTTCGCATCGGGAAATTGATTCACATTGCGAAAAGGTTTTCACAAACAGTTTATCAAAGGTAATTTCAAATGAGAGTACTTTGTACTATGGTGCCAAGTCACAAAGTTACCCTCAATGCCTCACGAAAAGAAGTTAAATTAGTTCTTTGTAGTGAAAACACATATAAATGTTTACTCTGGCGGTCATGCGAGAATTGGTAACTTCTTCGTTTCCATCCATAAAATTGAGGGAAGCTCTTTATTGGATATTTCTTTCAAATGATTTTTAGATTTGAGCAACGCTGGACATTTCCAATCCGCGAAGAGTTTAAGAAAAAAGAAAAAGCAACCGACCGTCATGACGGGTCACTTCTCAGCGAGAAAATCTCCAACCAAACCAGCGACCGGACAGACGAATGTCAATTTGCATAAGTGCCGTAAACTCACCCGACCGTAGTCTGCATGGGAAGGCAAGACGATGCTGGTCACCACGAAGCTTGAGAGGAACGGCAAGAGACAACGGTGCAGGCTTAACAGTACACCATCACCTTTCTACGGGCTTTCCGCAAGCCGAGCCGAACGGGTCGACGCGGTTTTCCCTACGGCTTTTACTTTCCCCACACCTTGGACGACCGGCGGAGGTTTTCGCGAGGACTCGGCCCCTCGATTCCCTTGCCCCGGGGGAAAGGCAGCATCGGAATGGAATGCTGGCCAAGTGTCGGAATTAAAAACACAAATTTCGTACTAATTGCTACGAGGGTTGATTGTTTTCGGGATGAAGGGAACCGACTGGCTTCGAATGATGTATCATTTGAATAATTTTCCAGGTACCCGTAGCGCGCGAATGGACGGTCGTATCGAAAGCTCGGTTTGTTTTCCGTGTCGAACGTGGGCTGGTGGTAGGGAAAAATGGTTCTAAGGGGTTTTGGTTTTTATGGGGCAGGTCCTTTTCCCGCGCCGTGGACGATGGCTTAGTACCGATTTCGACGGACATTTATGTTTTTCTCCCGCCCACTTGCCTACCGTTTCCGAGTTGGCGAATGCTAGGTGTTGTAATGCGTACACTTTGAGGCTCCGGTTGGTTGGGTGACGAAATTTTCCCTTTTTCTTTGAAGGATCAATGTTTACCGTGCTTGCGCCGGATGGACGAAAGGGTTCCGGTCATGGGCTGTGAAATAAGGAGTAAGTTTTTTAATCCCTTCCGTTTGCACTAAAGAGGGTAGGAAAGAAGGGGGGGGGGGGGGGGCGAGGATTGTTTTTTTATTACTCCTAAATTTACCCCCAGCCGCTGTTGTTTTTATTGGCAGTTTCCGTGGTACAAAAGCGTACGAGAGGAAAATAAAGTGATAGGACCGTTAAAGCACTTGATTGAACCGGGAGGTATAACATAATTTATTGGTGAAATTAAATGCAATAATAATAAAAAAAAACCTTTCTTTAAGTGCAAATTTCTAAAGTCCAGTTATTTTTGCTATGCTCAAACGCAAACAAACGGTTTATTTTTCATTCCAACACAAAGAGATTATTGATTATTGATTCCAACACAAATAAGAGGAAAAAACTGTAGCCCAGGAAGGCAAATATTTGTTTGGAAAATTGATTTAACGTCGATGTTAAAATATGTTCACACGCCATTTGTTCGGTGGAATTATTCTCCCTCCGTTCTGTCCTCACCGTCCTGTGAGCACATTTGACTACCAGTGGGGAAAACTCGGGCATACTAGGTTTTCCCCATTTCAGATTTACATAGTGTTCACGGCGATGGTATAAAAACACCAGTGCACAGAATGCTATTTTTTTAACGGCACCACAAGCAAGTGTTTGAATCATATTCATTCACCAGGAAAACGCGCACATGTACGCTTTGGGTGAAGGTAGTTTTACATCGAGTTTTCGAGTTTAGAAAACTCCCCACGGTGGTTGGCGTGCTTTCGAACGATTTGCTTTCACGAAACACGCTCCCACGTGGCGTTTGTGCGGGACAACTCAACTTCAATCTCAATCGTGAAATCACGATTTAGCATCCCTTTTCATTTCAACTCCCGTTGGAAAAGTGGTAGCGAATACTCGCGTTGGGGCTTGGGGTTTGATAATGTTGCGTGCTGCTCACTTGACATTAACGATTGCACTTTCACGCAGTTTTCAGCATTGCCCGTCATGGGGTTTATTTAGCAGGCACTGTTTACTGTTTACACTGTTTGTTGGTGTACCTGCATCCGAACGCGGGAGGCTTATCGATGCTGGGATGCCATTGATTTGCTTTCTAAACTCCGGTAAACACGGGGTATGCGTTGGATGTAAAGCGTTAGGTTGATGTGAACTCCAGCCGGTAAACCACAAATGAAGAGCTAAATCATTAATCATGCGGTTGTGAATGGTATTTTTCCCAATCGAACCCTATTGTTGCGCTGTACTATTATGGGGTTTACGTTTTCATGTATGTACAAGCGGGCTCCTTTTCAATTCATTCCTGGCTTTATTATTTGTTGTGAAAAAGTTAAACCTATTCGTAAATTAATTTAAATGTGTTTTCGTAATAACTGAACTGGCTTCGTTCGTTATGTTATCATATGATCGGGAATATATTTGCATTTAGGGTTAGGAATACTGGTTCACACCATTGAATAAAATTAAGTAATCGTTTCACAAAACAAGAAAACAAAGCCAAAATAACCATGTTTGGACGGGTATCGATGGCTGATTTACATTGTAAGTGTTTTTGGAGCGTTCCGCGAAAAACCGAAACATTCATGCACACCATTGAAATAGTTCGAACCTAGATCAAATTCAACCAAAACACGTACCACCATGGCAAGCAGCCTCCGCCCGGTTCGGGCTTTCGTGGCCGTTCCGTAATTTTTGGCATCGCATTTCCCGACACCAGTCACGTTCGCGGTGTTTGTGGGAGCCGCAACAAATTAAGTGTCCACGCTTCGGTCCTCTAATGGCATTCGCCATTCGATTCGGTGGAGGTGGATACCGCTGGTTCACTTTCTTTTTCTCTATCCCTCTCTCTTTTTCTCTTTGGTCAACGCAAGCGAGAAGTAGATTTAGCCCGCTGAAGTTCGTTAGGGAAAGTGGGTGGCTTTGCAACGTCGTGGACAAAGCTGGAATAGCAAACAGAACCAATCACCGATGCGGTACGCGGATATTTTGGTTACTGTGCGGGAATATGTAACAAACACGTGGGACGGTTTGTGGTAAGTAGTTATTTTTTCAGGAATCAAGCATACACGACTTGTTTGCTTACGGGTTTGATCCCGGTTTTAGAAATCAATAAGGTAAGGTTTTTAATGCGACCATAAAGATACAGTTTCTTTTAATTAGTGAGTCTCTTCTATTTCTACATTTCTATCGTTTGATCTTTCTTCTTTTATGCAGAGTCTCTGTTTAACGAGTATCGTTTCATGATATTTATCAAATTTAACTTTTGTTAAGGTTAGCAAAAAATTTAAAGGACCTGTCAAAATACTAACAGTAAAATTATCAGATCGTTTGGAACTGAAGTAGATTTAAAAAAACAGTAAGTATATGTTCTATACAAAGAAAATCTTTACAAGATACTGGTGTGGTGTACGAAAATACGTTAATTGTTTTCATTTCACTCATAATCGTACAAGTCTCTAAAGATGAAAATATACTTAAACAGTATTAAAAAAGCCATGAATGTAGCCCTTCATGAGGGTATATTCATAAAGAATGATTTCAAAAACTCGCGTTGCAAAATAGTGAAAAGGGCCGCCCACACAACACGAAGTCGTATTAAGTTGAAGAAATTGAATCACATATTAGTATGTTACGAATCGGAATCGCAGTAAGCATAGACAATGTACGAGCAATGTATATTCTTTGTTCCATATGATGCCGATTAAGAATGTAATACGATTTTCTTTATGCATACGTATAGATAAACGAGCAATGTCCGGCTGATGTATATCGTAAGTCGTAATTGATGCCGACTTAGAAAATATACGACTAAACATATACATTTTGAACAAGGTACGGTTAGCGCCTCCACTTTTGTACGTATAGGCATTATTTTTGCATCATTTACGATTCAATCATATTGCATAGAAGTACGATTATTTCAAGTTGATATTCGATTTACATGCATATGTGTTGTGTGGGCGACTAGTGAATAACCTGAGCTAAAAGAAACATACATCTCCTTCCTCCGGGCGACACTTTCAAATCGGCCTCGGACAAAAAGCAATTAAAATTATACCATGCCCGAGTAGGGTGCGGGAATTTCCCATTTTCCGAATCCAGATGACATTCCCCCGCGAGGGAAACGAAACGTGCTTACGTGGATAGCGTTCACGTGGACAGGCGCCAAATAATCACCCAGCTGACCTCTCCGGAATTCACCTTTGTGCAACCATCATCATGCACCGGGCCATGCTAATCCCTGTACAACATCCCATCACGCACGCACACACAGAAACATCTGTTTCCGCGATTCGATGTACGTTCCCGGCCATGTGCGACCGCAGCATATGGTGCCGTTTCCTGCGGCGGACGATAAGCGCCATGTTTGGCCGGCAAAAATCAGGCCACGAACTGATTATCGTTAATCCATATTGTGATATTAAATAATAATTAGGAAATTGAAATTACTCCCAAGCCGCTCACTTCACCCCGGACGGGGCAAACAAACAAACGTCGCGCAGGAAACCAACATGCTGTCCCCTCAATCCGTCCGCCCTTCGGTTGCATTCCGGGCATAATATAACCACACACACCGAAAACAAAAAAAAAACAAGTCAAATAATCACACTCCACCTTTCCACGCGGGGGGTCGAGTGAAGGGGGGGAGGGACTGATTTTGGCTCGCGAAATGCGTAACGCGTCAATTCACCCATTCGGTTGGCCAGCTTGGTGTGGGGCTTGAAGCAGGAGCATTGTTTTCCAATGCATGTCGCATTGCATACGTGTCGCGGTGCTGATCCGGGAAAACCCGGAACAAGTCCGGGCGGTACCGTAATCCAGCAACGAGCGTCGCTGCGGAAAGCGGCGGCCCTGATTGCGGGTCCTACTTTCGATTTTCCGTGTTTTCGAACCAAACAGATTTGGGTTTCGGGGAAAGAAATTGTGCATGCGCTTATGCATGCGAAATTGTTGGCGTAAGAGGATTTGCACTGAGTGCCGGTTGAGAATTTCGAATGCTGCATCGGGTCGTAAGGAATTTAAAAGACGGAAAATGTTCAAGCGTCTCAACTGTTCGACTATGATGTTGTGGACGGTTCAACAAAAAAGATAGGTTTCATTTCATTAGCAGTAAGAGTACGTTACTCGAATAGAATTAATTCAATTCAAATATGTTTGTGGTTGTGTTTAAAATAAGCTGTTTTTGTCAAACTAACAAAAAATGCAAAAGTGAATACTACTGACATTATTTTTATTTGTATTCTCTCATGAACTTTAATGGTAATCGATAAAACAAGCAGGCTATGAAACCTTCCTCATTTAAAAAGTATTTAAAATTGTATTGCTGAACATAACAAAACTACTCAAACAATCAAGATCATTTTGAAAACAAAACGTTGCAAAAAAAAAAACAAAACAAAATCACAACCACACGTGGCAATGCAAAAAGGCAACGTGAGAAATGCATTAATGTGCATGGAAACTTCCAACCAGGCCGCCGCTCCGCCGTCGACAGGATGCAGTCGCTTGGTTAATCAATAAAATAAAACATTCCCAATGGCGCGCCGATCTGGCCGAACGGGGAGGGCTGGGAGCGTCGAAACGGAAAGGTCAATAGGCTCGTAAATGTGTGGAATCAAAAATTAAATTCCCTACCAATTCCCGACTTCGGTGAGTGTTGCAAAGGCGGGGGTAAAGTTGTCCACCCCGGGCGCGGTTATGGACGAGACCGAACCGACTCCGGTACATACAAATGGGTAGTTTAATTATGCTAAATATTTATGCTAGCCTTAATGCACGACCACGGGCTGGCGACGGCTCGTGGGTACTCTTTTGTAGGAAGAAAACAACGGGCACCGGGAAAGCTGGTGGACGGACGATTGGGGAACCCGTTACCTGCGCTCCTGATGGTGCTGATTTCGGTTGATTTTTCCGGTGGCGGGACCCTAGCAAGTGGCAAGTGGGAAGTGAAGGTCTTGATGAATTGTTAAACAGTTGCATGAGTGCCCTTTTTATGGTTATTATTCGTTGTTTTCAATTTATGAACCGCACGTTGTGAATAATGATACGCTGCAGGGGAGGGACGTTTGCAAGTTTGTTTCGTGCGAGTTCTTGTTTGTTTGCGTGCGGAGTCGCTGATCGGTGGGGAATATTCATTTGAATCAAATTTCAACAAAAAGAAATCAAAAAGATGAGCTCCCAAAATGCATTTTCTGTTCGATAATTCAATGTTACCTTACTGATTTTACTGACAGTGTTCCAAGGAAATTTGAGGATTGTATTGTATGATTAAATTGCCAAAAAATGGTTAATTAATTTCCACTGAATGTCAAGTACTCGAGCTTTTCATTTTCCACCAACTCACACTACCCAAACCGAATCTGTTTAATCCGTTCCTGTTTGCGGTCATTTGCTAGCGTGTCCTACAAGACAAACAGTGGCAAATAAATTAGGACATACAATTTGGCTGTGGGAACTCTACCCCGGTGCCGATGTCGACCTTCGAGGCATTTAACAAGCGAAGGGGATGATTAAAATGATCACTTTCTCGACCCTTTTCCCGCTCTCTGCGGAACCGTTTTGTGTGTGCGTTTTTTTTGTTTGTTGGTTTGTTTTTCGACTTCTTCGATGTTGAACAATTTGCATGTAAAAATCACAGATTAACACTCTTCAGCGACCCCCGGGAGGGTCGTTTCGTCCGAATGAAGCCACAAGCGAAGCTCGTTTGCGTCCAAAGAAAACCCCTTCCCATTTTTCCCGGCTACCCTGTGGGCTGTGCCGGCGATGTCCAAAATGTTTGTTCGTCGTTTTTGCGCATCTAAATTTTCCATCCAACATGGCTTTGAAGGGGGCGAAGTGTGACAGTGGGGGAGCGAGGAGGAGCTGCAGGGTAGGGCAGGCAAAAGAAAAACACATTCCCTCCGGGTGTGAATATCACCATAACTATGCAAATCGAGCTCATCCCCTCGTTCGTTTTGATTGTTTTGCGCTATCTCGTCGTCCTCGACCTCCGCGTGTCCTTCGAGGCGTACTTGGCCGAATACCTGTGTGTGAGTGTGTGTTTGCATGGCGTTGTAAATGAAGGGAACTCGTTCCCATCCCTTTGAGCCCGGCAACGGAATACAAGCGACTACATGCTCTAATAGAGAGATTTACTGCGGCGATTTACATAAAAAGTCATGATCGTTATCGTGTCCACCGCTCCCCAGGCAAAGGTTTCGTGCGGCGTCGACCCGATGTCCTGCCGTGTTCGCCTGTCAACGGCAGTTCCGGTGCCCCCGGAGGAGACATCAGAAGCCCCTTCCTCTTTCCACGGCCGAAACCGAAGGAGGAAACTTTTACTGCCTGCCCTTTTCCTGGGCCGCTTCTTGGTGGGCGTTGGTTGGTTCGCTCGCTGCGTTCCACCGGGTCGATGTTAGTTTTCGCCTTCTTTTCCGAATGTTCCAACCATCGATGCTGCTGCTGCTGCTTCTGTTGCTGGTCCAGGCTCGCAAAGAAGGCGCACAAATGAATCTCTCCTGGACTGGACATCCTGAATTGGACTAATTATGGAAATCGTCCGCTTTGCGACCCGGTCGCGAAACCGGAACGCCATGGCGGCGATAACAGGTTCGTGTTTCTTACGTTCGCGAACGGTTGCACTTGAAACCGGAAACCGGAACGGAGAACCGGAAGCGCCCGGTCGGGGCCGTTCGAAAGTCACGGGAAATGGAAATTAAATTACACCGATTGCAGATCAACCGTGAGCAGCAACATCAACGGTTGACACTCTTTCACTCAATCACGGTCACCAGTTGATGGTTGACGAGCGTTAATTATTGCATAATTAATTATGCCAGCGCGCAGCAGCAGGCAACCCGAAACGGTCCGGTCAATTGCTGCCGGGATTGGAGAAAATTAAGCAGATGGCTTTAAACGTTGAAATATTCTAAAATACCGCAGATGGTACTATCGTCTTTTGTAATGGCTTTGGCATCATTGACATTAAAGATAATAGTACAAATAGCTTTGTATAAAGTGTTTTTACATTTCAAAAATCTTACAAAGTTTGTATTTTAAATTTGATAAGCGATTTTATGGACATAAGTTAAAATGAGGACAAAACAATTTGAAGACCTATAGGAAAACGTTTGATGCAAATCTATTTTGACTGTAGTTGCATATGTTCGCACGCCAACTCAAAAGCATGTATGTAGCCAACAGTAGACGCATCTGTAGCTGATCTCACATTTATCATCCATAAATTATGCTTACCAAATCAAATACATACTTCACTGGCATGTGCCGGAATGTTGTCGTTCGTTGCATGGATTTGTAAAATGGAAAAGAGAGTGAAGAGACGGAGGTAAAGGAAAACCGACAACGAAAAGCTCGCCAAATATGCTCCACCAAACTAAAATATTACACTTCTGACGGATGACAGAACAAAACATAAACCATAGGATATAACTATAAACGCAAGAATTCCGTTTCGTTAGTGATCAAAATTACCTAAACGGGGGAAAAGGGGAAAAAGGGAATCCATTGAGGAAACATATTTGACTACGAAATGTTACACAAAACAACATGAACAACATGGAAACAATATATCATCCGTAAGCACTACACGAAAGAGTGGACACAGTATCATAAGTTATGTGTCTAGGAATAAAACAAAAGCACAGTTTAACATACACAACACAGAAATACAAATACACAGATTCCGTTTTGTTTGATCCGTTTGCCGAGCCCAATAGCAGCCAACTTGGAATGCCAGTCGCCAATTGTTCGTCGGATGCGCAAGGGTTGAAGGCGGCAAAAGAAAATGGGGTGGCTGCGTTCGGAAAAGCGGAGGCCAATTTCGCTTCACTTTCGGTGCTGGTATTTACGGGCATAAATCGTCGACTTCGGGTTGTAGGGAAGAGGGGGAGAGATGGGTTTCGTGTGCACATATGCTGTGAAAAATGGCGACAAAGCGTAGCATGCCACCCGTTCCTTCCCCCCACCCTTCCGAAGGCCATTTCCCACTGTCGGTGTCGGTGAACACTCCCCGGGAAACCCCGAACCAGGATCGTGAAAAAGGGGGAGAGGAACCTGTCAAACTTCAACACATTCACACGTCGCACGTCGGTATTTTCACACCTGCCCACGCTGGAGTCCTCGTTTGAAATGGAAATTGTGTTTGAAAGTCGTTTATCGTCTGCCAAAAAACAAAAACAAGATAAAATAATGCTACACCAACCTCCGGGTGATGAGGATCATGTTTCCTAAGGGTGTGGGAGGGGACACGGTAGGCATCTTGGTTACAAATTTCCACCGATTTTCATTAGGTGTTAGCTAACCCGGGTGGGTGGATGTAAAATGAGCATCGCCCAGGGTTAAGGAAAATGGGCAGACATTTGTTGTGTGCGTGGGTGCAATTGGATGGATATGATTTTACTCACCACGTACTCGGGTAGTAATCGAAGCAGGCGACGCTGTGGTTGCACGCAGCCAGCCCGTTAAGAGTACGCCCGCAGCCGAACGATTTTCCACACACTTGCAGTCTTCCGGGTGCAGCACGTGCGGGAAACGCCACCGCCGCCCGTTCCCGAAGTCGATGGGTGTAATTATTTATGTGGCATTATTAGCATTAGCATGTACGACTTGTGTTTTCGGGGCAATCATAATGAATTCTAACAACGGCGATAAATCACCCCTCGCACGCCTTGGCTACGCGGCGGAAAGTGACGGAGGAGAAGGGGGCGCGTGAAGCGAAGAAGGGCACCCATCCGCCCCGGAAGCGAGGTTAATAATTTTCTTCCAACACATATGCACAAACGCACGCACGGCCGTATAATCATAAATAACGAGCTGCTGGCTGCTTGATTGCATTCCCGTGGGACTGTTTTGCCCGGCGTTGCTTGTGGCGGAAGGGCAGCGAAGGACGGCATCCGGTAGCGGGGCGGTGGAAAAACAAGACACCCGGAAGCGGATGATCGTTCAACCAGTGTCTTCCGGTTGGTGTGTGTGCGCGTGTGTGTGTGTGTGTCTGTTTGTTTGTACGTTGTGTAGCGAGGATAATTATGATGGAGCAGGCTGGGAATAGAAACATTAGATGAGTGCTCGTTCGCAAACACATTTAACAGCGTGTAATTTGATAGACAAATCTGATCTGGTTGACTCGGGTACGTGTGCGGTTGGGGGGGGAGGGCAATCCATTGTCTTCGTGTATTATCACAATCCTATGGTACGGTGTTGGTTGATGCAACATTAATTTAAAGAGAAACACTCCCTGACAAAGCGTAGTGAAAATGACGCTGAGGGAAAGAAAACGCAGTAGATAAATATTTAATCCAACAGGATACATTACCAGATCAAACAGACTCTGAAGAGGCTTGTTGTGTTATCGATGGAAATCCTTTGAAGGAACCACTGTGTAAAATAAGGACAATAGAAAAGCCCTTGGGTGCCACTCGGCCTGACGGTCTTATTCTTTTTTTGTTATTTCGATGAGGTTTGTTACGGAGTAGTTTGATGTGGGGGTGGAGCAGTCAAGGATTCTCGACAGGCTTGAACCGTACTCGTGAAAGTGAATCAAATACGTGCATCAACTCTTCCAGTTAAGATCACAACGAACAGGGCCTGTGGCAATATCTATGAGAGGGGTTTCATGAGAAAAAGAATATCCTTGATAACAAGAGTCTATCCGTTTGAAAAAGCTAATACTACAGTGAGATTTTAGCAAAGGGAGAGAGAAAAAAAACGAAAGAAAGGAGAGAAATACTGTAACGTATGATTTCTTCGAAATTGATCGTGCAACAAGGGGCAATGGACAGGCTGAAATGTACACAGATGGAAACAATACCGGCACCTTTGACAAAGCACT
Source organism: Anopheles ziemanni (assembly GCF_943734765.1). Taxonomy (NCBI): domain Eukaryota; kingdom Metazoa; phylum Arthropoda; class Insecta; order Diptera; family Culicidae; genus Anopheles; species Anopheles ziemanni. Next base: position 17,280,234 of record NC_080706.1, read on the forward strand.
GACCGGAAGCCGTTGCAACTCATGAGCCGTTGGTTCTTGAGAGTCTTATATAAAACCAAAGCTTTCGCTACACTGCTTCTCATACTTATAACGGCACAGTTTTTGAATGATGTACTCAAATCAAAATATAGCTAATGTAAAATTAAAAATTATCAGTGTAATTAAACATGATCTTTATTTAAAGTAGATAAGTCTGTTGCCTTTGCCCCTAATACCAAGGAGCGGTTTACTTATGCAAAGAAGTGTATACTTTTCCTTTTTCCTACCGTCTTATTTCTTCTTAATTTTTTCGCTTTTGATCTCTTTGCTACTTCATGAAATTGTTCGAAGGGCTGGAGTCCAGCATGTACAAGTCTAGTCTCCATTAGTGATGGGTAAATTCGACAAAAAATCGGAATCGTTTCCGAAAGACTCCACCAATATCGGAAGCGGCTCCGTAAGGTAGGTCCAATACTCCGAGCTCGAAACCGTTTGGAGCCGTCCGGAACCGACCGGAGCCGGAGCCGTCCGGGCCGTTCGGAGCCGTTCGGAGCCGTCCGGAGCCGTCCGGAGCCGTCTGCAACCGACCGGAGCCGGAGCCGTCCGGAGCCGTTCGGAGCCGTCCGAAGCCGTTCGGTGCCGGACGGAATCGTGGGTTTTACTAAGCTGGAATCGGAGCTGGTTTAACGATGCTCGGAAGCGGTTCCGGGAGGTGGGTGCGGTTCCGAGAACCCATCACTAGTCGCCATCTCACATCTTCCCGGATTAAGGAATAAAGTTCTCAGTCATTCGGGCTCGTAGATGGTTGGCCCGTGCTGTTGAAGTCCATCCGCTCGGTTACATCCCAGAATGCACCACGTGAGCATCCAGAAGCTGCTAGTTCCCAATCCAATGCCCCGAGAATGGACACAATGACGAACGATACCCAACGAGGATCTTCCTGTTCCCTCGACATCATTTCTTCCCGCGCGATGGGAACTCGGTCCAACCATATGTTTGTCGGTCCGCTTGTCTGTGTGTGTAGGTCTGGTGGTGCCTAATTGAATGAACGACTGAACGATAACGTTCGCATCTTGTTGATTTTCGTAATGATTCACTTCAGACTTGGTGCAGATCGCGTTCACCAGGACGGCAAACCCTTGGTGCCTTGGTGTAGGAGGAAAATCGTACTCAGAAATGACACTTCTTTGAACGGGTTCGCTTCCGAGTTTCGAGGCGTTTAATGGCCCATCGGACTGTTTGATGCTAGGTGGGAAGAGAGCAGAAATGAGGACCATCCGGTTGTGCCTCTTACGGGGGAACAAAAGGCTTGCTCCACTGAGACAAATGAGATGAAGTTTTATCCGACGAAGGGCGTAAGGCAGAGGACATTTTTCCACCTCAAACACCCCGACCGAGCCAGGGCGGGAGGGAATAGAAAAGGAAGAATTTATATTTAAATCATTAAAAACGGTAGCTTTCTAGCCCATCAGCAAAGATCAACTATCATCCCACCCAATACCTTCCCCTTACCCCGCACCAACAACGTTCGCAGAGGGAAACTTTTGACTTTTCCGGCACTCCACCAAGGGTGCGTCGGACTTCGAGCGACGAGGACGTGGAAACTTGGGCCACACTGAAATAATAGTAATAATAATTGTAATGATGACCCGTTTAGATACCTCGCCAACCCAAACCCCCCTCTCTGCCATTCGTCGTGAGGATGTGAAGTTTTGCTAGACTCGTTGGGACCATTATTTCCAAATTTGCCATCCGACGACAGCGACAGCAGTTTACTCGGGCACCGTTCGGGGCTGGGTGGAAAGTTTCGCCCGTACCTCGCTTCACATGGGGGCCCTAAGCGAAAGGGGAAAATTAGGGTGAAAGGACTTTACCGTTGAGCGGCACTAGAGAATGGTAATAAATAATTTCCCATTGTTACATTTATCGTAACGTTTAAGCAATCGGAAACCGTTGAGTTGAAAGGGTTTCCCTTACTGTTGGGTAGTTTTCTATGGAACACGAACAAGTGACAGTGGAATATAGGACCCGTTCCTAGCAGCATATGTCACTGCTCTTTCTGTAGTGCAAAGATGGCCGAGACCGGTCACATTGCATTCGTAGAAATGTCGTTCGATGAAAAGGGTTTTCATTGTAAAATCTTGATGTAACATCACAGTTCCAGCAAGTCTCTTTGCGTTTGCCATAAAAGTTTAAGAGGAATGTCCCATTTGATCGTTTTGTTCGAAAATTATTAATTCTATTGATCAATCAATTCAATAAGCTGGTATCAAAATAATCGAACCATTAGAAAACTTTGAGAAAAAGCATGGGTTTTTTTTTCTGGATTCTTTTAAAATGTTATGATTTCTTTTCCCTATAATGATAAAAACATCACCTCAATTCATGTAAGTTCATCAAAAATGTTCTTTTAAAATTTCAAAACAATAATCATTATTGTGTAAATTATTTTCAATTGTGTGGCATTCATTTGTAATAGTATTTGTACATAAAATCCCGATTTAAAGCAGTTATATTATAGCAGTTAGCATGAACGATAGGTAACGATTTTAACGAAATAATAAGAAGAAAACAAAACGAAACATCGACTGCTGCAGCTGGCGCAGTGCATGCATTTTGTTATGTTTAAAAAACACTATTTAAACACTAATTGAATAGTTAAATAACAGTAACACGCTAGACCCCAGCCAAACAAACAACCGACAGCAGCATTTTGCTGCCAGCTTAATTTATCATAAACTTTATCGTTCCCGAGCCCCGGCAGTCTACTGTTACCAGTGCATTGGAGTTCCCAGCACTCGCTCGGAAGTTTGTCCATTAAATGACCTACCGGGTTGAACGGGAAGGTACGCCGGGGCCGGAAGACACAGCAGGACCGTAACCTCAACCGAACGGGGCCGCTTGGCTGGACAACGGCGCTACCGCTTCGGCAACCGCTCCCGAAACGATGGTTCCATTTGAGTTATGATATTTTGTTTGCCTCCTTTCCCCCTCCCCACCCGGCCGACGATCGAAAGTCCTGGAAAGATGGCTTTTCTCTTGCGTTCTCTGCTTAGTTTCACAGGAAGGGGAAAAAAAAGCACTTCTCCACATATGGTACCGCATACGAAGCTGAAACCACTTTTCCTCGGGCTCGTCGGGGTTACGGCAGGGTTTCCTTTGGTGTCTGGATATAAGTCTTTATTTTTCCAGCACCTTACGAGGGAACCTTCACGTGGTATCGTGACGGGTTGAGATGTACGGGTGGGAAAATATTTTTCCAGACACGTTTATTTTTTTCACTGCTCTCTCACTCTCACTCTCTCTCTCTCTCACTTCTTTTTTTCCTACCACGACGGCACTAAACTCGAGGCTGTTCGTGGCTTTCCTTTCTCTTCACCGCTTGTTCCCCTGCGACGCGCACTTCATAACTAAAGCATTAGACGAGACAGCTTCGACCGAACTGAATGAAAAGCTAATAAAATATGCACATCTGAAGCTATTTACATTCGCCCTGTGCACCACGTTCCCAGTTCCACGTTCACCCGCCAACCAGGGCCCAAGAGGGGGGGAATGCACTTGCACCAACACATCGTCCCAGGGCTAGGAAGCAAAGCCCCAGACAAACATAAACACATGACAAAGTTCTTATCTGGAAAACTTTTCAACTTGCCTCTTCCCTCCCTCCTTCTGCCGCCCGCTGGAGCTCAAATGGAAATAGGTTTTTCTTTCCCCATGCCACGCCGTTGTTTCCACCTCAACTCGTTTTCCTGAATGCCTTGATATCGGTTTTGGGTGGCCTTGCCTTTATTTGTTCATACAATTGGCTGTTGGTGGTGGTGGTGGAGGTGGTGGTGGTTGAGGGACATAATTTTCCAGTGATTTAGTGACTGATGTGACTGTCACGAAAGGAGCGTTTGGGGATGAGCCGTGGCTGCTGCACACATGGAATTGACTGAATATGCTATGGTGGTGGTTGTTTTTCTTCGTTCATGGCATCCATGGATCGAGATTCGAATAAAATTGGTAAAAGTGAAAAGAAATATCATCGATGTGACGGTTTTATGTCCGCAATATTTTTATTCACTCACGCTGATGAGTTATTTTCATGTATCCATCAAAACGAATTCTTTTTTCGAGCGTATGGAAATAGACAGAAGTACGCGTGCCAGTTCATCCGATTGATTACAGAAATGAGTTTTGTGATTTACCAAACAAAAAATGTTCGCTACCAGTAAATTAAATTTATTCACAGACGTTTGTTTGGAACCAATAAAATGACATGCTTCATAACTCCTGTTTTCAATCGAATCGTCCTTCAATGATTCAATTTTTTTTTCGATTTACTTTCTGAAACGGCTTACATTTTCATAAATTTTTATCAAGTACTCACAAAGTGTGAAACTATGTATGTTCTTGGCTTTGAATTTTACTCATTTATTCAATTTAGTTCAATAAAGAACGATAATATAGAAATAGTATAAAATTAAATGCCGTTTTGGACATTTAGTCGTATCGTCTGAATCTTTTCTTTGTGTTACTTTGCAGTGAAAGCAAAGCAAACGAATACGGTAAAGTTATGGTAAAATCTTTTAATTGTTTCTTTTACTTACACTGCTTCGTATTATATGTATATTTATTCTATAACTTCCTTACATAAAATATCACTCCGAAGGTGTTGTCTTACGAACGTAAAATACTTGTTTATATAAAGTAATTTACTCAATCAAAACCGATAGAAGAGCCAGTTTATGTTCGATGGTTGTACCATCAACAGGAAAGGGGCAAATAAACACAGTAAGTGTAAGAATATCTCTAATCCGAAACAGAATACAATCGCCCTCCCGAACGCTGCTCGGTATAGATGGACGAAACGAGGAAGTAAACATAAAGCAACACGACGGGAAACGTTATACCGAGTCGAAATCTTTTAATCACTTGAATAACACACTTCACTTGAAGCACCAACGCGACGATAGAGCAGAAAAGATCCCCAGTGAAACTGAAGTAAGAAGCAGGACAGAGTGAAAGATCCCTTGCGTATAGCTGCAGACTTTACACTTCGTTGAGTAAATCGCTCCTTTCTTGTCCGTTTCGCCAGGCACTAGGTGCCATGTTCTTAAGCCCATTCTTTGCATTCACCCGTCCTCGGCCGGTTCTCAACGCACTGCACCGAACGACAGCACAACTTTTATGGTTGTGTGTGTTTTGTGTTTTTTTCAGTGCTTTACTCCACTCGCCATTTTCTTAAGCCACCAACCAACCGGACCAGGAGTTGGACCCGCCGACGGGTAGGCCGCCGCGAAAAGTATCTCGTAATCGCAATTCTTTCCTTTCTTCGGTAAACTCCTTATCAGTCGTTCGGCCAGCGCTGCCTTTCTGCGGCGTTTGCCGCACATTCCGTGCGCCGGGTTTCATTTATTTCACTTTCGTCCAACCTTCCGCCCTATTTCATGCTTTGGTTTGTCTCGCCGTTCATCAAAGCGGCCCATTTTTAACAGCATCGTAACGTTAATTTAAAAAGTTTTACTTACAGCACTGGCGAACGTCGGCGGTGATGGTGGTGGCGCACTGTGCGGCATTCTTACAATCCTCGCCAGCATCTTTCTTTCTCTCGTTCTATCTCCTGCCGTCGTGTTTGGGTTCAGAAACAAGTTTGGCCTCCCGACCCGACCCGACCCGACTGACCCGGTTTTGACTCGGAAGGTTTAAGCGACTAGCATTTACTGCCACCTTGGTGCTTTCATTATTTTCATGACCTCCTGGAGTCTTACTGAGGCTGTTTTTTAAAGGCTCTGGAGTTAAGGAACTGTCCAAAACAATGCTAAACTAACAAACACACAGAGGAATTTGGGCAAATTATTGTAAAGGCGAGAGAACAAGCATGTAAATGGGGGAGTCTGTCCAATGAAGTGTTGTACAAAACTGTAAAGATGTTGTTTTAGTTTTTTTGTAATGAATAAATTTGAGATAATACATGTAATATTGCTGGACGCGCAAAGTCAACTAGTCCTCAAAATGACTTTCCATGTCAGTAAGTAGTAAATTTTGTTATTAATTGCACGCGCATGAAATCACTGCAACATGATGCGATGCATTCAACGGGTGCAAGCAGTTTATGGCGCTGGCATTGAAGAAGGAAAGTACGTAATAAAATTCTCTCCCAGCGCACCACTCATGGATAGGCGAGGAAAAGAATAAACCATGAATTATCGCAATGGACGCCGGGAGCGTAGGCATTTTTAGGCGTTCGTTTTCAACGCCTTGCAGTGTTGCATGTTTTGAATTGTTTCCATCTCGTTTTTTGGTTTGGAACAAAGTTTCCCATTTTTCTCAATCTTTCCCGTTTCGCTGGGGGTTTCGTGAAACGGTTGGATCGGCATAACGTCGTCGTCGACTGTTATTGCTTTTCTTTTGCTCTTGTTGTTACATGCAGGGAAGGTTGTATAGTTGCAATTTGGTTTGCTGTATCTCGTGTTTCTGTCGAAAGCAAGCGACTATTTCGCTCGCCCCGGGGTAGAGATTTTTCCAGCGTAGTGATCTAGTTTGTTTTTTATTTGGATTTTAAATTTCTTCGGCGCAACGACATGGAAAGAATGGGGCTGTGCTGCTTTTATTTTACAACTTTTCAAAACTAGTTATAGGCTGGTGAAAATTCTACTGGGAAGTAAAATCGCCATTGAAGCAGTGAGACTTAAATGTTTCTTACAAAACGTTGTCGAAAAAAAGGTAGTTAACGGTATTAAAATGCATGAAGCGTATGAAACTGCATTGGCAGTTTCTAGTAGCAGGAGCAGACGGGGAAAACACAATTAAAAACAGACCGAAACGCAACCGCCGGAAGAACGGACAAAAGATATCAAATAGAACAGTGGTGAAACCGGGCAAGGAGTGGCCGAGAAGGTATAAACCAACGATCGAAAGAGTGTAGAGTGATTAAAATTTGCATGTTTGCTCAGTGGCAAGCAAACGAACAGCCGCATTTTATTTCCTTCTTTGTTTCTGGGTAGTAAGAAGTAAAAAAACCAATACCGGAAATGGTCGGCAATGGTTTGAAGTTTATTTAATTTTAATTTCTCACGCATGGCTGGGTGGTTCTAGTGTTTTTATTCCATGGAAAGGAAGATTTCTTTTGTTTTTGTGGTAGATGTTCCCAGGAACACTAAATGAGCATTCGACGGTAAAGAGCACCACCAAGAGGGTCTTCGAGGAATATGCAGATAGGAGTTTGGGATGCACAGTGTCAGGGGGTTTTCTTTTTTCTTCTTTAATCTTCCGTTCGTTTGTTTCGTCTTTCGAAAAGTTCTTTAATCTTTCGAATAAGCTTGAACCGGAAAAACGGGATTCTTTAATTTAATCGTTTTATTGTGCGCTACTGCAGCATACCTTTTCTCGTGTCGACCGCTATAAGCAACGGGGGTTCACGTCCCAGAACCACACACGCCTTTTGTGCCCACCCGAAAGCAGGATGAAACAACATAATTTTCCACACAATTTACTTTCCGATTTCGGCCATCATCGGACCATCTGCCGGACGGAAATCGATTTGGAAATCATAAATTGAAACTTTTGGCCAACGTTCGGTTTGCGAAAGCCACTCGGTCACATATGGAAGGCATCGGGTTCGCCGACGTCGATGGTGCGATGGCGAAAAGTTGTAGGGATTTTTCAATCATTGGACACACTCCAGCCAACCCTTCGGTTCGTTACGGCCGTTCGAAACGGAATCGGAATGTAATTGATGTTGACCCGCACCCGATGACCGATGGAGAAGTTTTTCCGACGACAAGCAAAGGGAATCGAACGGTCGAGGGATAAAGGAAGGCAAACAAATGTGACCGGGTAAGCATATTTGGGAGTGATGTTTTCTTTTTGGGGCTTGTTGCTTCCTTTAAAAAGGACGACAAGAAAAGCTCCGGTTGAAAAAAAAACAAACAAAATGAGTGTTCTTCAAACGGTAAACATTTCCCGTACTGTAGTGTTTTGAACACAAGCATTATACGAAGCATACAAGATACTGAAATAACAATAATTACATGTTTAATTTGGTATAATAAGCTTTGTGTTTATTTCGTATCATAAATGTGAGTTAAAAGGCCACGTACGATTGACTGTCACTTTACTTGACAATTGCTTCTACCCAAATCGAAAGCTCAACCATTGCCTCGCTCTTCTGCGCAGTTGCGATGCATAATAAATCATCAGCAAACAGTGATAAACGGTTTCAATGATCCGAACGAACGATAAACTTTTTTTTACGATTTATTTCGAACCCAGCAGCGCACCTGATGCGCCGTCCAACACGTTGGCACGTTTTGACAAACCCTTCAAGAAGTTTTCAAGCCGGGACCGGATCGATTAAGAGCGAGCGGGAGAGTTTAGAAGAAAAGTACAGGAAAAAAAAGGTAAATCCTTTGACCGGGCTCCTCTTATAGACCGAAGTTCGAGGGAAAACTTTCTATTTCACTTTCGGCTGAAGAACAAATTCCCTACCTCTACTCCATGGCCTCACCTTCGACCGAGTAGTATGGGTGGATGAACGATCGATCGGGTCGGTGGAATGAATTTAATTTTCTACCAAACCGGTCAGTCCGGCCGGAAGTTCCCCCTGTAGGAAAAGTTTCCGGACAGGGCCGCATTGGTCGCAGCGTGTAAAAAAAAACGGGTAAGAACTGGTTTGGCTGGGCAAGTGTTCGATAAACGGAGCTCAGCAGTTGGGAAAATAAAAAGGCTCACTCCCGTACGCCCAATAATCCATAAAGTAACGGATGGAAATTTACTGCCGAACAGCTGCTAATACACGACCGAGCGCTCGAAACTTTCAATTTGTTGTCCCGCGAGGAAAGCTCTGCGTGTTCGCTTTTCCCTTACTGCTTGTCAGATTTTTCTCCTTTTCTTTCCAACCACCTCGATCATTGTACAACATCCCTTGCGGAGAGGTCGGTTGGAGATTTGAAGGATTTACCGTCGGGTTTGGAGGTGTTTTGTTCCACTTTCTTGAAATAAGACAACCTTTTTCGTCCCCTTTCGCTAACTGCCTGCCCTCAAACCCGTTCCACATGGGTTGCAAATTGTTGCGCAAGGCCTATCGAAAAAAAAAACGGATCCGGTGCAAAGGACGCAACAACAAAATAAAAGAAGAAGATTGGAAACAACAGAGGACAAGATGGGGAAAAAAAACAAACCCGACCAGAACAGGGAAAGGTACGCCGGTTTCGTCCCGGAAAACGTACAAACACAATTCCCGCGTTCCGTGGCGCAAAAGTTTCCCATGTTTCCCAATTTCATCACGTGCCACCGCGAAAGTAGCACTTAGTGTATGGGGATGGTTCGCGTTTTTCGGGAGCCCTCGGGTGCGTGTGTAGCAAAAGTGGCCATGTTTTCGTTCGGTCGTGTGCGACCCGGGGGGGGGAGCGGGTGCGGGAATGTCTTAGGCAAAAGTTTTGAAATATTCCAACAACGCAAGGGAAACAGTCGCTGGTAGCGGTGCTTTTTTATTTTTATTTGAGCCCCGGGAAAACCGGAAGCGGCAGGGTTTTTGAGAGGTTTTGTTTTTCTTTTTTAGTATGCCGAGTGTGTCCTTGTCGCTGTTATTGTGCACTATGTGACATTTGAGAGTTGTCAAACGACAGAAAAGGAAAAAAAGAATCGGGAAGAACGTTTGAATGTGTTCCACGTTTTGTATTAGCTTTGAAAAACAATTTCCATATGCACATGCTCGGTAAGTCTCTGCCATCTTCCTAATCCGGGGAGTAAGCTAAAGCCTCCCAAAAGCCTTCGGCTCCCATTCTTACCGTGGTGGCAACGAATGCAATGAGCGGTGAAACATTAAGACACATCTTAACATCACCGCCGGTTTAGCCTTGTCGAGACGATGTGTTTAAGAACACTCCTACTTTGTCTGTTCTTCAATGTTCCTTGTCGTTTTCTGAGTATGTGACATCTTTCGAGAAACGGGATGTGTGTGTGACTTTTGCTTGCAAAGTTTTTACCAAATCCAGCAGAGTTGGAGGGCAAATTTTAATCTTCGATCGTTCCAACTTCGGGATCCTGGATCGGCTCGTCTGGCTGGTTGCTTCCCGCGGCAATAATCGCACCGGAACGGAGGTACTTTTTTTTTTAGATAATGTTCCCCGGATTGGCGTCACGTAATTCATTTGCAATTCCACGCCAGTTACGAAAAGCGGCTTATCTCGGGGCAAATCGGTTGTAAGCATCACCCACCGTCTTCCACGACGCGACCACAGGGCGTGAGTGACGCGAGCTGCGGCTGTTGCTTGCGGCATTAGTTCTCCGGTTTCGGGTAATGCTTCTTATACTCAGATAATCCTCCTCCGATGTGCCGCCCGGTTTCATGCCACCACGGGTTTACCACGTGTTTTTCCGAGCTATTTGTGGACCTGATTTGTGTCGGATTGTGGGCGGTTACGAGGGATGTCACGACGGTGGGCCGGGTGTGGGTGCTTGAGGATGATGTGTAATAAACGGTGGTGGAACGTGGCACAACGCGGCGCTTCCGGCCGTTTTGCGAATATGAGCACTTCCGATCTGAAGGGATGCGGAACGCGCTTTTGGCGATGGAAGGAGAAAGAGGTTCCGAAGAGGATTTTGTAAACTGTTGATTCCGTGCCGTAGGAAGCAGGTTCCATGCGTTGGTTTGTTACGTTTCGATTAGATCTCTGGCATTAATATTGAAGTTCGATGAGAGCAGCTGTCCGGTAAATTACAATGAGAGCTTTCTGAACGCATATTTGTTCTTCTAGATATATTGGAAGCATTGAAATCACAAAAACTTTGCTGGGACTTTATTATGTTTTACTATCTATTATAATGCGAATAATTTGATTTAAACCCTGCCCTCATTTTGTTTATTCCAAAACCATGCAAACTCGTCAGAATATCAGAGTGCCTCTTTTCTGTGTTTTTGTTTTTCGTCGGAGTAAAACTTTTTTTAAAGGCTCGTACAGCTCCAAACACTGACGCTGACCTTTTTTTTCAATGTACACTGCACGTGGCTGCGGATGACGTACATTTCTCTCCTCTCCTGGACATCCATTCATTGACTGTTAAAAAGTGCATTCAATGCACTGCCAACGTCGTTGTGCCTCGGCAGCTGCAAGAGCGAACGAAGGGACACGACTACTAACCCCTCCTTACGATGAGTATGCGCATATCCTCTCTCCGGTTCGCAAAAGAGAGAAGCTCTTCAATGCAAAACTGGGGAAATGGCGTCTGATGAACAGATGTAGTGGATAGGAAAAAAAAAAACTTCCCAACAAAGTACTGAGAGAGATGAGACATTTTGATAAGGAGTAAACAATTCTACTCCGTGTTTTTAATTCGTCCTTTCGGCTTGTGTTCGGGTGTGCTTCGGTTGGGAAAAAGGAGAAAATTCGAGGCACGATGTGATGAATGATAAATGTCGGGGAAAAGTATTTCCGAAATAGGGAAAAGCAAGCGCTTTTTGGAGAAATTACATTGAAAAGTATACACCTTGAATCAAGGTAGACTTTTATTTGCAAAAAAAACAGTGGACAATGTACAATTACAAATAAAAGGTTTCTTTCGTTTCGCAAAGTCCCTCAAAATCATGCCAGACAGAACCGAATCCAAATAGTAAGAAGCGTACAGAACTTGATCCAAGTCACCCACGATGGTTCATTCCCTCAAGAGCACGCACTTTTCCTAGGCCAAGGGAAAGTACGCCTGCTCCCGTGGATGCTCCCTTAACCTTTTTTTTTTCGTTTTATTTTCTTTACTTCCATGTTTTCCTCATTTCATCTTCTGTCACGCCACGCATCGTGGACCCATTTTGCCGTCCGCATCTTCGTAAGCCTCACTGCGTAGGCTTTAAGCGCCGGTGTCCTATGGAATTATGATGTGTAATTTATTAAAGCCATTTATTTCTCGCTCTCTTGGCACTCGAGAGAAGCAAAGGCATGGGGGTAGGCCACGGGAAAATTATGATGATACCATTGGACGAACAGACGCGGGAGAAACAGTGTCTAACGATGATAAAACTATAACAAAAAAATGCTAGAGTATGGATAGAAGTAGGAAGAAACCTAGAAAAGCCGAAATGCTTTAAGGCTTTTCCAAATGTCTAAGCAGGACGAATCGTTCGAGTGGAGAGTATCATTTAGAACTTTTTATAACATTTTTCGTTATTTTTTTTGATTTTCAGCTTACACTCTTGCTTAAATATTTAGACTTTTAATGTAACATATCTTCGAATGGATGTTTTAATCCGAAAGCAGCTCACGATAGTCACTTTCGTCGTAGTTGTGGCACCGTCCGCACATGCTTGTTTATTCATGCTTTCGGTTGACGATCCTCCCAAAAAGCGCACGTTTTACGAAAGCATTGACATCATTACAATAAATAAATGCGATTAACATAACAGTTCAAGGCAGGACGACAAAGGGTTCAAAAACAGGCCATGCAAACCCGAAATGGACCTGTTGTCCGTCAACAGAGGTACAGGATAACAACCCCCGGGGGGCGGGATGGGGTGGATGAAAGTGACATCGATTTGAACATGACATACATACGCAAGCCACCACCAACGATCACCGGTGTGCCAACGATGTCGCTTGGGTTGCGGGGCACCCATTTCGGGACCCGATGAAAGCCGATTCAATCGACGCTGAATGGGTACCATTAGATGCCATGAATAATAAATCAAACGAATGAGTAAGGAAGATGTTGCTCACTATTTGAATAAATGATCCGACATTGACCGACGTAGTCGGGTCGCCACCGGAAATGGGAACCGTGGCGACGGGGCGCCTTCCCCTTCGGTCGGACGGGAAAGCATTGTCAGTGGTTTTTGGCGGGGTCGGAAAAATACGAACGACAGCACCACGCTGGAACCCGCTTGACTGGGAAAAGCGGGTGTTGATTGATGCTGTCAGAGAACTAGTTGCGGGACCGTTGTTGGCAGCGTTAAAGTTTCGTTCCGAATGTCGTTTGAAATGAAGGACAATGGCAATGATCTGGATTAAATTTGATTAAGGAGAAGATGTACGAACAGCTTTAGCAGGGAAAGCTCAAACAAATAGATTTTTCCCATCTTTTTTCGAGGGTGTTAAAGTGAAATTTTGTGTAAAGCAAACATTTTGACGCAGCTTTAAAATTACGCCTCACCACTGGCCACTACATTGAACATCCAACCCGAAGCATGGCCGGAACCGAAGGCTGAAAATAGCTTGAAGGATTATCGCTAAAGTTTGTGTTTTTCTTTTTGTTTTGTCAGATATCCCAGTTCCAATGGTACGCTCTTTTCTTCGTTGGCCAGCTGACTCGCCGGGTTTCCTTTTCGTCCTGTTTTCAGAATCGTTAGTAACGCTTGGTCGAGCACCTGCCCGGTCAAGCACTTCCCCTCTTACTGCCCCGCGATCGATCACATAACGCACACCTGCGTAAACGTACGCAGCCAGCGTTTGGGTGCGGGAAAACTTTAACCGAACCTCGCCGCTTCGGGGGCAGCCCCAGAAGAAACATAAACAAATCCGAAACGCAGCGAAGCGTGGCGCTCAGTTGGAGTTGGAGAGGGGAGAAGTGGTGGTGGTTAGGGAGAGAGATACAGCTAGACCCCTTGCTATAAGAAGCTGTATTCCACAAACATAAAGATGGCCCGGTTTCGATTCGAAAAAGAAATACCTACGTTGGACATAAATCTACTCGCAAAATTTTCGACTCCCCAGTGAATGCGCTACACTTCATTTTAGTCGTCGCTTCGTAGCGTCAGTTTCTTTCTCTACTTCTGTTATGTGTGTGTATGTGTTGTTTCCTTTTGTAAAAGGTCAGTTGGGAAAAGTTTTACTCGGAAGCTCGGAGCCCATGCATCTTACAGGCGTTGCTGGCGTTGAACTGCTCCTGCTTCGAACTAAATTCAAAATTCAGTGAAATCGATAAAACCTGCAAATGAAGAAAAGTTCACGTTGGCGGAACTCGGGTTTTCAGTAGATGTCAAAGTTTCTTCTCTCCGCCCTGTGGTCAAATGTTTTGTTTTGCGTGCAATATTTTCACACGAAAATGTTACGACATTGGAATTTGTTTGCTTGAAGTCGATCCGATTCGATGTGTTTGACTTTTCATTTGTTTCTGTTGAATCGTTCTAAACACCTTCCAAACGCTGTAGGATGGAATGGAGCGAACATTGTGTAGCGAAACGACAGTAAGTTCAGTTTCGATAGCTTCTTTTTCACCCCTCGTAGTTTGGTTCGCTTTCGTTCTTGTTTTGTTTGTTTTGCTTTCCCTTCTTGGTCCGCTTTCGTAAGATAGACCGACCAAGATGCTAACGGTTCGTCTTTACCGTGCTCGGGAAACGGCCAGCCGGGTCAGTGGATTGGAAAATTAGTGATTGAATACATTATGAGCTTCACGCTCTAGCGGCCGTGCGGGGATGTTTCGTGCTGGCGGGGGATGTGCTTCCTTTTCGATGAGTTTGGCTTTTCTTTACTGCTCGCAGCTGCTGCGGGTTCCGGAGGGGGGGGGGGGGTTGTCCAGGGTGTGTCCGCTCGGAATGGATCGCTCGCTGCGGTGATTATGGATCGTGTTATTACGTTCCGGTCCGGGAAGCGGACACTGGCACGTGAGGGTGCGGCGCGGATGGTAAGGATTTTCCCATTCCTTCGTGGATGGGCAAATGAAAAGCCTGCTCCCCTAATCCGCTGGCCATAAATCGCGTGGTCGCTTCTCCGGTGCCGAATGTAATGGACGTTTATTCGCTTATATCCTCCGGCGATCTGCCCTTCTTCCCCACGCCGTATTCCTCATTCACGGGGTGAATGGTGACGTGCAACCGTAGCGTCGGGCGAAACTTGGTCCAACGGTCTAGCCAACAACTCAACATCCTTCACCATCCTCGAACAAGATTGTCTACTTATGCTGATTGTATTCCATGTCCTAGCGCGCGTCCATCCTCCCAGATTCTTTGTCACATTCCTTCGGCAAACCCTCGTAAAGGTGGACCCATTTCACATTAGCCGGCTGAGTGATTTTTATGAACGCCTTTCCGAAACGGAAGGCATATTGTCTCTCTTCCGGGTGGCCCGGGGATGGTCAAGGGTGACCGTCAACGCGAATTTATTTCCCATTCGGTTGGCATTCCTGGATTTCGAACTTCCCTTCTCCGGGTTCTGGTCGAAAGTTGATTTAGACGTTCGCTAGCGGAATAAGATATCTGTATTAATTTGCATGGAATCAAACTGCTTCCTCGCAGCGGAGGTCACCGAGGTTTGTGCGCTATTTCGATAGCAAATTCCTTCACTAGCTGCGGCTCATCAGCACCGTTTGTGCCGTTGTCATCGTTATCCATCATCTGTCACGATCGGGTGTTCGGTATAGGAGAATCTGGTTTGTTTGAAATTCCCGTGGTCAAAAAGAATGCAATATAATAATTGGAACAATAGCTTCCTTCCTTTAGATATTTATTATATATAGAAAAAAAGCGTAAGGTTAGCGCACGGAGCAGATTCTATTTGTTTTGCTTTGCCAGCAATATTCTTGTGTACGGTGTAACGTCCATCATCGCAGCTCTCAAAGTATAATTGATGGTTCTTTTCTTTGTGGTATAATGGTGCGTTGGAGTAATGTGCGTTGGATATCAATCCGTGACGTGCATCAACCATGCGTCTCCATTAGCAACGTCATGAAAGATTGGGCGCCTCCATTGACGTGAGTAATTTTTGAGTGAGCCCACCTTTGATTTATTTCCTTGCCCGCTTGATTTGAATATGTCAAGTGGAAATTTGAGGTAACGAGATTGATTTTTTGCTAGATGATGGATCATCTCATCGGAGCATGTGGACAAAATTATTGAACCTTCTCGTCCCACCCCGGGGTAACATCGTCACGTGCTGAGAAGTAATCTGAGCCGCATGCATACATTATATACTCGACCATTTCACCATTGCAACCTTTCTCTCGAATTTCGATCGTTTCCCCAACCTGGCTTAAAAAAAAGGTATCGATTTTCTCCACTCCGCCATAAATCTTTAATAGACTTTCGATTTTAGGAACGAACAATTTAGCTATTTTCCGTGTTCTAGTGTGAATTGCTACTCCTTCTTCGTTTCGCCAGTAGCTGAGCGTTTTCGCCGGTCGTCGCGCGAGAAAGAGTGGAAAGGTAGCAACATAGAAGTAAAACGGAACCCACCACAAAGTTATCCAATCCACTTCCCTTCCAAGCGGCTGCCAAACCGCGATGCCGCTTAATCAATCATTGGGCGACGACACGAATTTCTGCCGGTTGCCTTTTCCACCGACCGCCACGGCCAGCGGTGAAGAAATGAAGTCATCCTTGAAGAAGGTTCCGGTTCGCTTCCGGTTGTAGTGGTGGTGCCATTGCGTCGCAAGATTGATCGATCCGTTTCCGGAGGTGTATGCGCGAGAGTGAATATGTTTGTTTTTTGCGTGCTATTGTTGTTGAAAAGTGCAAATGATCTTTTTAATTTTGGTAGAAAATATCCACACGGTGTAATTAAATCTATGGAATGTGTAAAAATTACAAGTTTGCTGCATCGTTGCTTTAAATTGCATGTTGAAGTACCTTTTTGTTCAATTGTGTTTCTCAACATAAAAGGGTTGATGCTGCTTGGTTAAAATTGCTCACTTTTCCCGAAAATCAATCTCCATGTTTCGCATCGTGTTGAATGTGCGATGATTGATTGGCGTTTATTAAACTACCAACCGTTGATGCTACAATACCCAAGCTGGCTGAAAGGGAACGAAGCGCAGACGGGTTTTTGTTTCCAACGTTGTCCTGGCAACGATTGCATCGATTCGATTAGGATGGCCTGCCAATCATCTCCGGTGTGGCCACCAGGTATTTCCGGTGTCGCTCTCCAGTACCTCGGTGTATCCTGCCAGTTTGAGGGTGTGTAAGAGAGAGAGAGAAAACGACGGTGATTGAGCCAATCCCCATCTCCTCTGATGGGGGAAAGGAATGGTGAGCTGAAGGGGAGAAGTCAAAAAAAAAGAAAAAATGCTACCGATTCATCAAACGCTCAAGGATCATGCACGCACGCAAGCCGGAAGCGGCCAGATGCTCATCCCGAGCCGGAAATGAAATCGATACTCGGAAGGTACCGACGGCCCCGCGACGGACCTGCTTTTCCGGGCCGGCTGACGATGGGGGGAGGTTGGGCTCGGGCACGCTTCAGCGCCTTTGCCAGCCCGTTAGCGCACGCCGGTATTAATATAGAAGTGAGCCCATGCGTGCTTTCGCGCCAAAGTCAATGGCGCCGTGGCGTCCGTTATTGGCAACCGATTCATGCTGCACGCCTGCATGGTTCATTTTCACGCCCATTCCACCCCTTTTCAACCAGCTGCTAATATGCAAATGTAATCAATTTCCGGATCCCGGCTCGTGCTCGTACTGCCGAGTTGAAAAATCCCACATCCCTCCGTCCTCGGCGTGGGCCAAGTTATGCTTGCGCCGATATTTGCCTTAGTACTGATTGACATTTTGCTGGCGCATCTGCTTTTCCTTCGCCGTGGGTGTTGGGCGATGCTGATGTTTCCGTTTGATGGTCCGGTTTCTCTTCGGCCATAATTCAATCACTCTCCATGCATCACCATCGCTGCCGGTCGATGTCGATGGTTACGTTAATCAGTATGTTGGTTTTTCCAGAGTCGGAAAAAATCAATATACCGCTCCAAAATGATGGAATGAGTTGAAATGGTGGAAAAAGGGAAACTAATTAATAACATGTTAAAAAAATAACCTACTTAGGTAAAGAGGGTTTCGATAACGAATAATTCTACGAATTCAGTTAAAGAGTCTGAATATTTGAATGAAAGCATCATGCCAGTTCCAAACATTCCTGGAAATTCATGAGTCTTGAAAAATGAATTCCTGACGAATTCATATTTGGTTCTGCACAATTTTTACGCATCAATTGTTCAAGTGAATCTTAGACGAAAGGATCATGCGAACGAATCTCGTCGAAAAGAAACGGCTCAACACAAAGCTTTTCTAGCTCGCCTGAGCAACACTTTTTGTAACTGAAGGGAAGCAAACACTCTAGCGAATATTTTTCACACTTCACGCTTTCCGGAAGCTGCCCTCCGGCAGACGGCTGCGGGTATGTTTAAATTGAATTCTCCCACCAGCATCAGTTTGAGTACTAATTGTGGGACGTTTGGCGTTGGTTTGTGAGAATTTTCCCTCGAAACGGACGAAATCAGAGCCAAACTGGGCTTGGGAGTGGGTCGGGGAAAAAAAACCTCGTACAAGACCATTTCTCCCGCCACTTCCTGCTCGAGCTTGTAGGTTCTGTTAGGTTGTTTGAAACACCGAATCGGTTACATCACCGGGACAGCGGGCGGGAAAGCGTTGGCGGCAGTGGTACCGCCCGAAACCGGGCAACCTTTGATTAGTGCAAACAATGTAAGGCACCGCCCGTGGTCCTGCAGCTGACGAGCGTCGGGGCTGACGATAGCGATGGCCATGATTAGACGTGTGAAATGTGTAGCGTTGCATAATTAATTGCTGCACTGCTGATTGCTGAAACCGGCCCGGAAAGCAAACACACGATGAACTGAGTAGAGGTGGCCGAATAAGAGGGTGAAAAATATAGCCGTAGCAAAAAAAAAAAAACGAGGTTCCTAATCCGGCCAAGCAAGCTCCGGGAGCGCCTGTGTTACTGCGTGCTGTTTGTCCAGCGTAAATTGGTCCGGCAAACATTGGCGAAATGGGAAGAATAAACACAATCAAGCATTGGGAAAATGCCATGTGTACAAATGATAATGCGCTATCTGGCCGGCTGGAACTGATGCAGCTGACTCTGTTTGCTGAAGCGATTATGGGAAGCTTAGCATAGGATTCTGGCAAAATGATTATGTTTTATTCTGCGAGGAAAGTGTGCATTCATCGGTAGCGTTAGTTAATTAGGAGTCAGAAGAAAAAGAATCAAGCAACTCTCAGGAAGGTTTACAGATTAGTAGTAGGAGATACATTTTCATCCGTCGCAACTCCAAACAAGTCCAAACAACGCCGTTTAGGTTTAAAGCACATTTAATGAAGTACACCATTGAATGAGTATTGAAATGTTTATTTGGAAGAAATAAATTAAATTAAACCCTTGGAGTGGTCTACTTTCCCGGCCTTGAAACGGTAAACTGATTGGAGTTGAAACGAACTTGGGAAACCTGTCGAGTTTGCTTTGTTTTCATTTGTTATCAACCCGTTGAAGCGCACCCTTTCATCATGTTTTCCGTTTGAGTGGTGTCAAATAAAGTGTACCGTAAACTGAATTACAAGAGCTTTATTAAATTACCGTTAAATTTACACCAGCTTCAACGCGTTCCGTGACAAGCGCAGACTGGAGGGATCTGTCAAGTCACGGTTCGGATCGTTGGGAAAATCGTCCACTTTCACTCCACACCCACCACTTGCGAAGGGCTCTAAATCCAGCACAAATCGGTAGACTTTGGGAGCAAAATATCCCCGTTTGACGTAAACTGCCATCTTGTCCAACACTTCCGTCTTGCCAGCCGTATCCGGTCGTGTAGGAAGGGTGGAATGCTTCGCTTTCCTCGTGTCAGACCTAATTAATTCGTCAATCGGTAGCTAATTGGCTTTCGATGTCACGTCCTCGTTGTGGCACTTTCCAAAAAGATTGGCGTGGAGCAATCGTTCGTTGGGGCAAAAGTGGTCGGTTTCGGGATGCTGACAATATTTTAATAACACTCCTTGGAAGGTCGAAGGTCGACGTTTGGTGAATGAGATCAGTTTAAATTTTAAACTAAAGATCCAACACTCGAAGGTTCCTTGGGTCGGTAGTACTGTCTTCCTGCAGTCCAATTAGCGAAAAATATATCAAGAGAGGTACGGTTCAAACTGTTGTTGTGAGTTGAGATCAGGTTTTGTTTTTGGGGACACAATTTAATTAAATCGAGTTAAGCCAAGATGAAGTCAGTAGATCGCACCATCGCGTGTCGTGTACCATATCAGGCGAAAACATTGCACCGGTATCTTTGGCTTCCCATCAATTGTCAATTGCCGGCGCCATGAAATTGGAGCAGAAAACCATCGAGAAAAAGTAAGAACGACAAGATGCGCCGTCGTGAATGTTC
This sequence comes from Anopheles ziemanni, assembly GCF_943734765.1. Lineage (NCBI taxonomy): Eukaryota > Metazoa > Arthropoda > Insecta > Diptera > Culicidae > Anopheles > Anopheles ziemanni. The sequence continues at coordinate 17,300,277 of NC_080706.1, forward strand.
AAAGGGATGTTCGGTGCAAGAAAGGAGGCTCGGCTTTACAACAACTCTTCAAAAGATTGGAGGAAACGATAGTGCGCACTGACAGTGAGATACAATCGTTTGAGCGTTTGTTTTCACGCTCGAAAGGATCGGGGGTGGTCTGGCAGACTCTCGGGCACATCCAGCATGCTATCGTCCTGCGAAACCTGTTTGCGTCGGAGGGTCCCGAGAAGAGGCGGGCCTTCGCGGGGAAGATTGTTTCCAATTCTAACCCCTTTGAAAACTCATTCCAGCTCGGCAGGTAAGAAGCTGGCAAATCAGTACCACCGGGAGGGTTTAGGCCGGGGCAAACGAACCGAGCTTTTATCTTTGGCGCCAGAATCTTTCCTTCACCAAATGGTGGAAATACATACAGCGCGGGGATAAGTGACCGAAAGGAAAGAGATCCACCGCACGGTCACGCTGCATTCCGGTCGAGTGATGGGAGTGCTCGTCGAACCGTGTCTCGATTGTGGAAAATCCCAGGCTTGGTCATCATCGCTGCTGCTTATTTTCTTTCTTCTTAGCACAAATCAAACGTCACTGTAGAGCGAGATGGGTGAAAGGGTTTCGGGGAAAAGTTGTTGATGCTTTTTGCTCCCGGGTTTCTCTGGCCCCCGGTTGGTCTGGTTTCGGTACACTGGAACACCTTGATTGCGAGTATGAAGGTGTTCGGAGAGGTGATACCGTTTGGTTGAGGTGTTGCAGAAATTACGATGTACGAGACCCTTCTTCCGCGGCCGCATGCCTTCGGGGCGGGTTTTCGAAGGGCTCGCAAAGCGTTGGGTGAATGGCTCTTCAAAGAAAATTCCTCTTTACTTAAGGGTTTCAGGGAGTGTTCTACTGTGGAAAGAACGTCGTGAAATTATAAATGAATCGATGATGAAAATATTAAAATCCATTTTAAACTGTAAGAAAGCAATAGAGAAAAAGGCTTTACATTAGTTTTAGTATCGACACATCATTTGGTGAGCTTAAAATGAGAAGGTCAATTAGGCTAGACAAGTTAAGTAGCTGGGATAATATTTTTTCTGCTTTATTTAATTCCAATATAAGTTTGAAATTACTCATATTTTTAGATCGTTTGTTAGAATATTTCTTAATAAAAGCAGTGAAATAAAAAAAGCATAAAGTATTGTTATGAACTTCAAAATCAACTCTGTTAAATATTTTTGTTAAGTTACATTACGGGATTTTAAAACTCGAATGTCTACGTTTTAAAATACAATAAATTTTGAAAGGACCTTCACCAACAAAACTTTAGTTGCAAAATAATTTTAAAATGTATAAGTAGCAATACGATTATACTTGGTGGAATGTTTCCTAACGGGTGTTTATATTTCTCACCCTTACAGCCTTGTACCACGTGAAAGTTTTCTTGTAAGAAAAGGATAGATCTCCATCTCTTCTGGCGACTGTTTCTCGCGCCCTCGCCCTTCCCGAGGGTAAACCCTTCTCTCAGCGAGCGCGTGCCAACGACAACGATTTTCCGAGGCGGTTTCCGTTTCCGTCGGTTGCATGGGTGAGCGCATAAACTTGCCCCATCCTCAAACCGAGTGCCGTCGGGTTAGCCTCACGGCTCGGCAGGAAAGAAATCATACGGATCCCATTACGGCCGATGATTTCCGTTTCCTTCCCAAGCTCGTTCAATGCCGACGCGTTCCGAGGTTGGCCGCATGTCAGCCCCGTTTGACGAAGGCGATAGTTGATGAAAAGCGTAGCCAGCCTTTGTGTGGTCATTTCCGTGTAAGAATTGAACCGCTTACCGATGCCTTGCGGCTCGTGTCTGTCTGTGTTTGGTTGCCGTTCTGAGGCTTAGGTCCGGAACGGAAGTTAGCCCAAAGAGCCCAAACCAACGGCATGTATGTTCTCAACCGGTTGCGCTGGTAATTTCTTATACCTCGTCGGTTAATCGACCGACGTACAACGTCCTTTACCTGCTAGCCAACCCTTCAGGAGCACGCTGCCTCGACTGAGTCGGGTGAAAGTGAAAGCGATTCATCTTGAACGGCTGCGGGCTGAAGGTTGTGCTGATTCGTCGCGGAAAAGGGGTAGACCGGGGCACTAAAGTGACCGAGCAAAACACGCCCGGTGGTTGAATAACACCAAATGGTCCGTTGTTGTTGCGCGTCTAACCCGAAACCGCAAACTCTACGCGCCCACGTGGTACCGAATCATGCGTGTAAGATTTCCGTCCGTCCGGCAAGGATTTGTGTGGAGATTTCCTTGCCCCACTCTGCCACGCACTAACCCCTGATCCCACGGTTTCATCACCTTCGAAGGGACCGCTTGTTGTTGGCTACCGTTTGTCGCTACCTCCGCGCCACGTGGGCCGTCGTCATCGAGTTAATTATCGCTACACGCGGTGGGGGAGGGACGTTGGATCCAATCCCTCCGGATCCTGGCACAAGCTGGAACTAAGGTTATGTTATTAATTTGGTCCAGATTCTGGCACCCGGATTTTCTGCCCACCTCCGGATACCGACGGGGAGAGCTGTACGACACACCGAGCTTATTAAATCTTTCCCTTCGAGCGAGTTCATTTGGGTGCCTCCGCCGAGGAACATTCCATTACCTTTGCCCATTTTTACATGCGTGAAGCTTGTTTGTTTGTGTGCGTGTCTGTGTGTGTCCAAGAGAGTCTAATTAGCTTCGTGCCAAGGAGGGAGGGTGAGTTTGCCGGTGACTTGCGAAACTCGGTGCGAGGAAAAGATCACTTCCTATCGCCCTTCGGCGAAGGATCCGCCGAACCTTACGAAACCACCGAAGGCGATTTTGTTTCGACTCGCCAAGAAGTACTTTCGCGAGTTCCAGGAACTCTGCGCATGAAGTTTATGAATTGCAATCGCACGCGTGCGGTGTTTTTGGCCGCAGAAGTTCAATTCTTGCTGGGGGGCACGCGGAAGTTAATAAGATTCTGGAAGGCAGTTTACCCCAATTCAAAAACCGAAAGTCCAATACCATTTTAGACGAGAGAACATTGTGTAAAGTCTGGTTTGGGATTCCTAGAAAGTTGTCTACCTTTGGGTTCAGAAAACGGTTTTCCTTGAACGGATATACGATTTGAAAGGATGAAACGAAAGGTGTACGTTTACCTTTTCGTTAGGTCAAGTTGACCACTTAGGTAGGACGGCTTTCACAACAATAACATATAAAGGTACTTTTAAAGCATTGAAAAAACTTAATTTATTGTTTTATTATTACTACACATTAACTATATCGCTATTCCACCTTCATCTTCATTCTTCGTTCTAAACGCGTTTAAGACCTTTCATCCTGTCGTTTAAATGAGTGAGGCATTTATAGCTCCACATGAAGTCTAAACATCACCGGCACTTTGTTTCACTTGTCGTAAACCGTCACAACCGGTTTCTGTATGGAAACGCTTTTTGTTTTTCCGTCTGTCACGGGAGGGCGGCACGAATTTGTTTAAAGGCAGAGAGAAAAATTGGACAAAACCTCCACATAAAAGCAGATGGAAGCAGTAAAACACAACGAAGGTACACACTATCCGATGCGCCGCTGGTGAAAGGATGCACATCCGAGCCGATGACAAAAGCGTTTCCCAGCGGAAAGCCAGCTTCACTACGATCCGGCGCTTCTTACGGCGGCTCGTACGACCTTAATGTTAGTCGCGTAGGGGATTCTTCTAAAACAAATGCCGACAAAATAGTGTCTGTAAGGGGACAAAAAAAGAAGTACGTTGAGCAAACAAGCAATGGCACAGGGGTTTTGTTTTTTCGCTTCCCGTTATGCAAGTGGAAAATGATGCCCTTTTTGCAAGGGCAGCCTCACGAGGATGATCCCGACGTGTGCCTTTCGTTCGGATTCGTGCTGTTTGCTATTCTATCCACACTGCTACGGACGCGCCCTCTGGTGTGGGATAAATGAAGGTTATGTGTCATATTGAGTTGACAGGTGGAGGCGCACGATGAGTCGGCTTGCCGGGCGAGGAAGGGACGGTCGGTTGGAGGTACGCTAACTTGTGCCCGTTGATTTTCACCGCCCGCACCGTTTTTCACCATCCATTATGCTCTTGTCGTTAGCCATTTTGCTACCGTCGCCTTGGCAGCGCTGTCATGAAGTGCGTTTATCGTGAAACCCTGGTGCGCCGTTTCGAGTCGTCGGACCGTATGGTTGCTTGCGAGAGGTTGTTCCGGACTCGAGTACGAACGCGCCGATTTCTATTGTTTCACACGGCAGAACGCGGCATGCCAAGGTTGCTCCGTTGTTGGCTCGAATGTGGGCGCCATGCAGGGGGGTGTCGTTCGGGTGCAGCATCATGTGCGGTATTGTGGTATGCAAATGAAACAGTGATATGGAGCAATTCGGTCGTACCGAGGCCTTACTTTTTGTCTTCTCCTTGTTCGAGCGACAACACCTCAAAACAACGAATGTGAGTTTGCCTTATCGCGGGAAGGTCATGAATATTTCATACATCACTCGCGCTTTATTTGACGAATGTGTGTATGTGTGTGTGTGTTTTCAAGGCAAATGAATGTTGGAGCAAGGTTAGGAGTTTTTCGAGAGCTTTAACCAAATGAAAGCAAATTAAATAATTTTCATTCTACAAACTTTAATCTGGACGAAATTTGTATATTGAAAATGTACCTAATGAATAGAAAACACAGTAAATGGAAATTATATTTAATCGAACTGATTTCGGAACAAGCGTAGCGGCAAAAAATGAGTTCCAACTTGAAAGCGCAAAGTTTATCGTTGGCTACCGAACGAGAGGGAAGGACGCAAAGTCGCTCCTTCCGGAAAAAAGACAATCAGACACCGGCACACCGTGCCCCGGCCGGGAAGCAGCCGCGGGGCCTTCCGGAAACGCTAATCGATGTCAGTTTCACGCTGCAATGAATTAAGCTGTTCATAAATCACCGGCTCCGTCGAGTGGATTGAGCTGTCGGTGAACTATTGCGTTGTTTCGCAAGCTCGTTCAACGATCAAGCAGCGGGGCGGGAGTAATGGTAGGTGAATGTGTATGTATGTGTCCCCGTGAAGGTATCTGTGGTGTGCAGTTTCCCCTCGGGGCTCTGGGCCGAGCGAAGGGCACCCGATAAGTGTAGGTCGCCATTTTGATCGCTTGTCGTGTGATGAAAAATAGTTTACCGTCCACTTTTTCCGGGTTCCTCCCACACCCGTCGGCTCACTGTGTGTGAGTGTGGTTAAACGTGCGTAAATGTGGGACGAGGATACCGCTCGTTTTTGCTCCACAGACCGAAAGGTTCTCCAACAGGACCCTGTCAGGGTGAATTTTGGCGTCTGTTTTAGACGATTATGAAGTTGCTCGTATGGTGTGAAAAACGCCAGCCAGCGCTGACGTTTGCTCGGCCAGTGGCAATAAAACTTTCTAGTTCCATTCTCCGTCGGGTTTTTTTACCAAACATCGTACTTCGTACGTTCGTACATTTATGCCACGAATTGAGATGATTTGTAGGGTTTAAGGAAAAGTAACAGCCGTTTCGATTACGATTAGATACGACCGTATATTATGAGATGTTGTGATGGGGTTAAATCGATGGAAAACCAATAAAATGGTGCCCCAGTATTAAAAGGATGAAGCTTATCACAGATTTGTAGGGATTGGTTTTAGTTTAGATAGCTCAAAATGCATTGGATAGCGTCGCTGTTAAACCATTCTGTTGATTCGTTTCAAACAGAATACGTGGTATAGGTTGAATTGAATATTGTTTTTACGTGAATTTATTTCATTTAAAATTTGTATAAACATCGCTAGAAGATATTTTAATTTAGAAGGTATTCAATAAATTGAAAGTTTATCAAACAACTGCTTGCATCCCACAAAATCGTATGTGTAAAACTATATTCAACAACCATTGATAACTCGAAGAAAAACCTTACAAACAGAGAAACCAATAGATACGAAAAAACCAATAAACATTCTGCCGAGGAATTAGAGCATCCCTTTGTCACCAGCACGAAATGCATATAAACATATCCGGGGAAATGTATACAAATCGTAACCGATACCCGTTCGAAGAATACCATTTCCCTTCCCACGGTATCCAACGTCACATCCGGTTCGAACGGATAACGAGAATGGCACGGATTGCATCGAAGCGCTGGTGACATTTTAACCGGATCGGAATAAGTTTGATATCGCAGAATCGTTGGAGATTTGTAGCGACCAACAGCGACAAACCAAAACAAAAAAACAAACTAGAAGGAAAGCAGGTCACACAACGCTTCTCGGTTGCCCGATCCCCTCCCGGAGCGCGTCGTCGTGGTGGGTTAAAAAAGGAAAGCGATCGTGAGGTGACGACGAATGGCGCTCTGTTTCCTTTTCATTAGCTGAAATACATTTCCCGCGCGGAAAAGCGTCACTCAACGGCTGGCGGATTTCGTTGCACTCCGGGCTAAAGTCCACTTGATTTATGGTTGAAAATTCCCCAGCACACTTTTCATTCTGTCTGTCTTTCTCACTCCCCTGGAAGGGGTAGTTTCAAACCGATGGGTGTGCTCATTGGGAGGAAAATAATGATAGTGTGCTGGAAAATGTCACGATACGCTGGCAACATTTCCATTAACCGAAGCCCAACGGGGAGCAACAAAAAAACAACCGATCCTGTCGAGCAAATCACGGGACGGGCGCGCAAAATAGAAGTGATGGATCCGGTATGCGAATTTTTAGCGCTAATGAACACCGAACCGTTCGGAAGTAATTTTCCTACTATTCTGTGTTTTTTCCCCACTGTCAATGATTCCCGGTCCGACCGTTGGAAAGGCACTCTTGCATCCCTTTATGCTCGCTTAAACGCAACGTTGAGCTTTTCCGATAAATGGTATCGAACGAACGCTGCCTGTTAATTCCCGGAAGGCAAATGTTCGATTACCGGCAGCGCTGTTTTGCTCCACGTTTTCTATTTTGTTGCACCCTCTCGACATAGCAGTCGGAACATTTTCCGTTCCTCCCCCGGGGTGTGCGAGAAACTTTGCGCCAACGAGTGAATGAGCTTAGTTTTCCTACCTTCCTCCCGGCGAGTTTAGCCGTTTATGAATCCATCCCGATGCGACCGAAGGACGGAAGGTGCGAGTGAATTCGTTCGAAATGAATCGAAATCGCCGCCAGGAATTCATGTGTAAAATTTCTCATCGATGGAAATGCGCAGCATTGACGTGTGTTGGCGTCGGCGGAACAAAGGGGTAAAGAATTCTGAGGGGCAAAATAAAGTGAGAGGGGGAGAAAGGGGTGGAGAGAAAAGAAAAACACCACCGGGAGCCAAATTGAGGATTACTTTACTCCGTCTCCCGACCGTCCGGGGACAACTGGGATCGGGTTTTTCTTTTCGCCGCCCGGGATGGACCGGATTAGGTTGATTGTTTTGGTTTTGCCAGAGCGCTCCAAGAAAGGATCGTGCGAAGCCCAGGGGGAGCGAGGGGAAGGGTAAGCATCCCGAACGAGGAGAATGACGGGTCCGGGTGGTATTGAAATGTCGATTGATAGCAACAGATTGCGCCTGGTGGAACTCGGGGTGCAACAAATCGGAAACTTTACCCGGTTCGCCTTCCCTGCGGGTAGGATAAATGACTGAATAAATATACTCTCCATTTGTCCCGCTAGCTTGGGGCGGGCCGAAGAATGGCTGTTTCAGAGGAGCAGTTGCAAAATGCGAGTGGGTTTCTGCCAGTCCGGTGTTTGTCGAGCACCGAATGTGAAAAACGGTCGAGACAATAAAACCGTCCACGGTTGACGGTCGCTGAGACAAATTTGAAACAATATCCCCAGGGGGGGTGAAAGTCCATCCATCCATTATTCGTGGACATGTATGCGAAAAACTTGGAATATCGGGCCTGGTCCATTTAACGTTTTGCAAGATGTTGTATTTTAAATCATGCTTCAACTGCTATTTAAGGATCACTATCAAACAAGAATGTAATCAAATTTACAACTCATACAGTTAAGGAAGTAAAGTACGCTATTTTGTACATGAAAATATCATTTTCATTAGGATCTCAAACGAATGACATTTGTTTTATTTACTTTGTTTGAGAGCAACGTAATAATTTATCTATCCGGTTTTACCATTATCATTTAGGAGAAGCTGCTTTCGTTTCGTTTACGTGGGATTATATATTTCTAGTGTAGAAATGGTTTCCTTTTCATTGGTCTGGTTTCCTTCCAGACTTTAATTTAATTTTGATGCATCCACTGCACATTTTTTGATCCCACCGCAGTGCACTTTTTCATCCGTTAAGCTGCTCTCAGTGATGCCTATCGTCGACCATCTGGTGCGGATTGTTGCGGCCAATCATTATTTAATCGTTACTTGTCGAAGCCGGATGGCAAAACTGCAATCACCTCCGCAGCTGCAAACGCCAATCATGACCACCACAACGCGTGGGTGGGCGGCGATCTGGGGAAGCATCTGCCAAACGCATATATCCGGTTTTTGATAGTAATATATTGGCCGAAGGATCGGCTTTTTCCCCCGGCCCGGCCCCCGGCTCGTGTAATTAGGTTCAATAACGCGGCGCACGTCTAACCCGCTAATTACGGCCGACGTTTTACGAGCAATTAACCTTGTTTTTTCCACCCTCGAGTTTGTTTCATTCCATCGGGCAAACATGGGGCCACCTTCGAATGGAACTGCTCCCCCCGGAAGGGTGGTCGGTGGTTTCGGCGGGGGGTATGAAACCATACACGCCAGGGGGGAGGGGGGGGATTTCATTGCCAATTTGGTGCCCATCGTGCTTCCGGCCGATGGACGGAAATAAACGATGAAGCAAAACTCTTGCCAAATGCTCGAATTGTTAATCAATGACGGCGTGGGTGAAGTCGGTAGGTATGTATTTATGTGCAAGTGGAGGCGGGTGTGCGTGCGAGGATAAACGTACCTGCTGCTTCTTGGGATTAGGATCGCTGTGCTGCACCGGCATTGTGGTTCATAAATCATTTCCACCACCAAATGGTCGTAAGAGAGGCTTTTAATGGGAGTACAGTAGGTTTCCAATCTGTTACACATGCATTCACTAAATGAAAATAGACAAATTTGTTCAGTTATCGTTTTTTTAGTTATATAATTTCATTTCTTTATTTCATTTAATTTAATTATTTTTTACAACCGTTAATCTTGCACTCAATGTTTTAGTATCGGTATAACAAGATCTATATTTCAGAACCACAATCCGGATTAGTGTTTATTTGAAAGCTTCGGTCTTTCACCTCAAATAATAGTACCAACCATTTCTGTATGGATGAAGTTTTTAGTTAACAATTTCAAAATATTATTTTGTTATACCGTGGCCGGTGGAGCACGTGTTGTGGGAGTTACTGTGCAGGTACTCGGAGTGGAATTATTTGGAGGACTTACAAAATCGTTATCCCACATCATGCTCCGTTCAACAAAACCAAAAAAAAACAAAAAATAAAGCCCTTTTACCGTTTATCATCCCCTCCGGCCTCACCGTGCGACCCCAATGAAAAAAGGACACCCAAGTGAGCGAGCATTTATTGACGGTGTTCAAAAAAGTTTGACAATAAAACATTCACACAGCGGCCTCACCACAACCCCCGGGAAATGGAAGAAAAGGGTTTCCAAGAAGTTCCTTGGAGGGAGTGTCTGCCGCGGGGAGGATAAAATGATGTTGTAAGTTTATTAGCACGTAAGCATAATTTTGTTGCAGCTCCATCGAGAAGCACGGCAGTAAAAAAAACCCAAGTTTCACATGTAAACGAGAGTGAAAAAAAAACACAGACACTAATTTTCCGAGGCACTAAGCAGCGGTTCTTCGACGGACCTGTTTTTTACCATCCCGGTACATGTTTAGTGTGATTAACGCCGTGGCGGCGGTTGATCGTAAATATTGCTGGTACTCTCGGAACCGAAACTCCCTTTCTCTTATGCGCTTGAGTAGATGGCTGAGTGTGGAAATAAAAGGTTGAGTGAAAAAAGCTCTAAAGAAAGTCAAAATGGTGGTGGAAGAAAGTCGAAAAGTGAATGGTTCTGAACTTGAGCGTGAGTTATTGGGGCGATTATCGGCGTGATGGGGTTTTTTTCCATCGTGCTCGGTGCTTGGGGTGCATAATAGGCCCTTGGCGAAAGGCAAGCCGTTGACCAAAAATTTATGGGCTCCTTCGGATGGAGAGTACTGGCATAATGGTGGCGAAAAACTTGCCAGCCAGCGCCGATGATTTAGATGGTGCAGCTGTGGGAGAGAGGGTGGTTTTCGAAAAAAAAAATTCAAACCACCAACATTTAGATCGAACCAGACACTGGGAACCACAACTATTTGGACAACACCCGCATGTTCAAAAACTCCTTTTATTTGTACGAACTTTTCCCGTTGCATTGAAAAGACTGAGAGACCTATGGAAATCGGCAACCATACCGCTTTGTGGAAAGCGTACGCACCCAAACCCCGAGAAACTAACGAAAACAACGGTCAGTTCTTGGCAACCTTTTACGAACGCGTTTCGTAAACGTCTAATGGAATTTGATTCCAGAAACTTTTTCACTCGTGATGGGTCCATTCTGACGTTATGAACTTTCCACAGTTTGCGTCGGCGAAAGGCCGGGATTTGAGGAGGTTGCCGAACGACAGCTTGCCATCGGAACTTATTTTCGATGCTTTTCAAAACACAACATGAAAAAGTCGAACACGATCGAAACGGGCGAACACCGGCTGGTTACAATGGTTTTCGCTGTTGCCCAGTGTGCTGCATCCATTTATGAGATTTATTTATTTTCGTTTTCGGTCCCGATGCATGCAATGCTGCTTATGGTAGTGTTGATCAAATTTGAGCCCACGATAGAAGAGTGTGCACGAATTGGGTATTTTGTGAATACCATCTCGTTTTTATCCTTTAATTTAGAATAATTTAACAAGCAATTTTTAAAATTAAGTAACTGTAAAATATCATCAACCGTTGTTCTCAAAATGGCTGCTTGGATCTAAGTGAATAGTAATAAATTAGACAATTTTTAAAACAAGAATCAACACCTGTTTTTGAATGCAACACCCAACTCACTTGAATGCAAAAACCTGGCACCGTACCATGAAAGTTTTTTTCCGTGCCTTTTTAAATGATCGGAAAGATCGGCAATTTTCCTCCCAAAGTCACTTAAAAGGCTTAAAAGAGGCTCACAATTCTCGGGGTCGGGCTCATGTCCATCAGTCTCCGTGCCTGTCCTCAACCGAACCGGACGTGAGCAGAATTTTATGAGTGTGTGTAAGCAGAGTTTCATCCAGTGCCATCGGGTTTTTCGGGCCCATCCGCTCTGTTTTGGTAGATTTGCTTTTGGATTTTCCCTCCCGGGACGATATAGTTATTGAATTTGCAACGAGGCCAAATAAAAGTTCGTCAGGGTTGGGATGTGATTGAGTGGTTGAGAAGATAAAGGGGCGGCCGGGTGGAAATGGTCAATGGGTCTACCGAGGTGGACGGAACAGATGGTGCCCAACTTTAACTCGAATGTGCTTTGCCGTTTAACTTAATTAAGGTTATGCGGCTTTAAACAGAAGTTTTGCAATGCAGAACTTTAAGTTTGTCATAAGTTTTGTAGATTTAAATAAAGTCTGAAGATGCATTTCTGCGTTAATTAACAACTTTGTTTTTAATATAACAATTCCTTGTATGCTAGTTAAACCTTCTATTGAATTTATGAAAAACAAACAAAGCGTGTTTTAAGTGATAACGTTGCTTTCGCATTGAGCTTACCCATTTTTAACTTCTCATTTCCCGGTTGATGAACGGTGTTAAATGGTGTTCCAGTTAAAACAAACGATTAACCAACAGATAAGTCTTCTACTCGGTTTGCGATATTTTTTTAAAATTCTCACTATGAAGGTAGGATGAAAGGCAGCTTTAGGGCGAAAAATGTGGGATTCGGTTTGTATATCCCTTTTCCATCCATACCCATCGAAGCGCTTGTTTTTTTTTATTTAGTGAGCTTGTTTAACGATTGTTTGGAGAAAATCGAACACTTTTCACCAACACGCACGCAACGTAGGGAAAAGAAGAGTCGACATTTCAACGGCAAGTTGCAGGCAAAAGGAAAAATCAAACAAGCATTACCAGTGGAAGTAAAAACGTACGTCGATAATAAATTACGGCAATTTATTTGCGAACATGTGTGCCATCGATGTTATTGTTTTAGCAGTGCTTCCTCTCACCGTTTCCCATTTGTTCCTCTCCGTGCAGATTATATGCTTAACATGGAGCCTCGTTTACCAGTACTTTTTTACTTGCGCACTCTCAGACTCCACTGTTTTTATGCTACCCCACCATTCGAATGCTTTGTACTCCATGGTTTGTACAAGTCTTATGGAGCTTATGTTCGTTTATTGTTTCTTCTACTTCCTCTCAGGTCACTGCACCACTGCCTTTCTGTTTTTGTTGTGAAATTTGAGCCACTTTTTCGTACATAAAGGCCGTACCCGAAACAACAAGTATGTACGTGCCGTAAAGGCCATATATGGCACGGTAGTAGATCTAACGAAATGATAGACCTCGTTGAGGAAAGTTTCAATTTCAAAGTACAATCAACATTGTGTATTTTCCAATCCTTCCCGAGGGTGCCATCCTGTACGGTAAGCACTTGGTTGTTGTGATATTTCATGGCTTCCAGTTATCACTTCATCCTTATTTCCTTGATCCATCGATTGAAGTCAAATGTTGCCCGTGTGAAGGCCAATATGGAAACATTGTTTGCTCTTTTACCGAATTGATAATAATACGTAATACGGGGTAATACGGGGAATCAGCAATATAACACTTGAGGACGACCTGCCAAAGAGAAATAAAGTTCTTATGAATGTTAAAAAAAACCATGAATAATTGGAGTTTTATACGAGACGCGACTTTTAGTACAAAAAGTTGTTTTCCCATACCGGGAATCGAACCCGGGCCTTCTGGGTGAAAGCCAGATATCCTAGCCACTAGACCATATGGGAGTTAGAAAGTGACGGCAATATTTCTGTTTTGTTGACTTTCCATGCATAACACGAGCGACTTTTAACAGATCTGCTATAAAATCCTTAGCAATAGGTGAAAAGAGATTATCTTAGGTCAGAATATATTTACGAGTGTATAAAAATAAATGTTTTTATCGATCGTTGGCAGCATGTCGTCGCACGACGTCGTTGATCGAATTAGCTTAGATGACGATAACGTCGGAGTTAAGTTAACTCTATTGATTCAAATGTAGCGTTTTCCCTGTCGTTACGAGTCCCCGGCGTACAGTTTCGATCAGCTTTCGGATGTGCCACGAACTAACGCGATTAGAAAGATCTAAAGAAAGCTAACGAAAACGAGCCTTCCATCCGCTGGTGGAGCGGTTGAATGCCACAAGAAAATTAGTCTCCCGTTCCACACCTTATCGATGGCCATGCGTTTGTTCCGACTCTTGTCGGCCTTTCTCGAAACGACTCGGGCTGATGGCTTCGCACTAAACGAGTTGCTGAGAACGAGTTTAGTCGAACGGAAGATGTCGCCGGTATGGGTGAAGGGTTCGGTTGCTGTCCGGAAGATGCTTTCGTGATGCTGGCAAATATATATAAGAAAAAGGAAGTCAAAGCGGGTGATCATGAGTCGCAAAAAGCGGTGGCTGCAAAAGCGCACAGCCAAGTATGTAAATTGCCTATTTGCTCATTAAATGGATCACCTCTTGCCAGTTGTTCCTCCGACCCCTGCGTTTCAGCTGTCCCTCGCGTCGTGTCGCACCGTCCGGATGCTGCTCCGGAATCCGTACAGTCGCAGCCTGATGCGTCTTTTATTTCGGTGTCTCCTTTTCCGAGGATACCACCAATTTTGGTTTTTTGTGCTCCTGCACGGCCTCTTCATGGCCCGAAGAAGAGGGGGGGAGCTTCCCGAAATTCTCGTTCAGATCTCTTGGCCATCAAGATGAGAAGTGGAGATAATGGGCATGTCATTGGTGTCTTGTGGCCTCGCACAGATAGTGTCGAGTGGTTGAGAGATGTCTCGTGTTGGTTTTTTGTCTCTCTCTTCTTTCCGTTGCGTGCCCATTTTTCCCGTTCCTTCGTTGCTAGCGCCAGTTTTTCACCGTGAAGCGTGATCCTTTCCTGCGGGATGTAGGCTTTTGATGACAAGATCAACGGCATTTTTTATACCCTCGTGGCTCAGCACACGACTGGTGTGTTGCCAACAAAAAACCTGTCTCCTCTATCCCTCCATTTTTTTATGCACCTTCCTTTTCCTTGCCCCTTCACAGACTGAAGACGAATGGTGGTGGGGTTTTTCGTGCAGCGCTGCTTCAGTACGATTTCGCTTCGGGTTTTGTTTTTGCTCGTGCAATCCTACAAGAAACGGCGAACGGATGAAACGATGTTGTTGGCTGAGCCAAAGAAGGGGGTTTTTTATTTCACAATTTTTTTTTCTCTCGCTCGTTTCACCATGAAGAAAGCAAAACGCTCTTCACGGCAGGCTCTTTGAGTCAATCACGCCCGGCTACTGAAGGGCGGGTAGGATTTCGTTTCGTCACGGAAAGCTCTTTGCGCTGCTTTGCGTTTAATGAATGATGAAAATGAAAAGTAGGGCAACTCGGTTAAGACGTGCATTTTATGGGGGTTTGTTGCAACCACGCCGCTAATGGCACTTTTGTGGTTGGATTATGCGGGCTTGCTGGGCGCTTTTTTCTACTCACATTTGGATGCAGTTGTGATACTTTTATTAAGTTGACCGAAAGTGTGTAGTATTTTTATAGGCTTTCTTACAAAATTGTGCTTTCGAGATGTCTATTCAAATTTTTTTGTTAGATTGTGTAATATAAAAATAAAATTTCATTAAATCCATCGTACTTTTGGAAACGTCGAAGAAGAGTTGGAAATGATGATAAAGCTTAAGCAATGCGTTCAACATTTCCTCTTATTTTGTGAAGGACAAATGTCGGTAAATCCCACTCCGTGTTTTGTGCGAAATTGTTTCCAGCCACCAGGAACCATCCCTAATCCCCTCGCTCGATTTCCCAGGACCTCGCCGTAATCAGCTACCATCGTTCTATTTCCGGAATGTGAATTGAATTATTCCAGTACCATTTGGTCAAATTTGTCTGGAGGAAGCGCACGGTGCGGGTACCTGCATTTGGTTTGAACATTTGTGTTAGATCTAGCTCACCGCCCACCGAACCGTGGAAAGCATTCCCAGCGTGCCGGGCGGATCGTACGGCTGCGAAAATATATGGCTGGTAGGGAAAATTCGGATGGGAAAAAATGGTTAAATGAAAAATCCCGAATCCAGGCAATCGCTCAGACAAAGCCCTTACCAGCGGCCATAGTTTTCCCCGCCGCTCCGGTCGCAGCTGATGATATATCGTCTGGAATGACTGTTTTCACCCCGACTGTGCTCCCCCTTAACCCTTCGTTACTCAACCGACCGTTTGCAATGACAAACCGGCCGGCCGGACGACACCGAACGGGGTCGGCGCTCCAACGAGGCACGAGACCGCTCCAGTCCGGTCCATTTTGGGGCCATTTTGTCGTCGGGATTTAAATGTTTTATCAGAATAAATTCGAGCGATGGATCATTTACATAATAATGAATGTAGCATGACCGAAACTGGCCCGGGGTTCGATGGTCGCAAATGGGGAGGGGGTGGTGAAATGCGGGATAGCCAGAGTCCAGAGCTGGGCAGCGCAGAAAAGGATTCGAGAAAAGGGATCCTCGCCGATGAAGGCATTTTTGCCGAACGATATTTGCCGTCCGGTGGGAGTCTCGGAGAGGAAAGTTTTCCGGTCGCAGCTGCCAATGCGGAGGGAAAAAATCACTGAAACGGCTTAACGGACCTAAGATAAGGCTCGTTTGGGGCAAATTACGAACCGGTCCCGGTCGCAGGAAATTGTTTCCGCCGGTTGGCGGTGGGCAAAATTTTTCAAACTGACTGATGCTAATTGATTGGCCCGTGCCGGAGTTGTCGCTGGTTAGAATTGTTAATGCGGAAGAAAAACTTTGAATATAAATTCACGGTTTTCGTGGCGCGTTTCGAAAGGAAGGTGTGAAGCGATCGGCTACCATGAATCTGGACAAGGACATTGTGTTTGGGGTAAATTAAACTTTGATGCCGCGAATAAGATTGGAGGGAATGAGAGTAGCGAATAAAATGTAAATGAAAAACATGTTGACTATGTTGTCGTTTTTCGTACGAAATCGAAAAAACCTGTACCAATAAAAGCGTGGAATGCAAGTCGACGATTATCCGCTTGGAGTTTTTATGAAACCTGACCGACGTTTCTGCAGTTTCAATGCACCACCTGAAGTCTCTCATCTGACCCAGAAAATGTAGTTAAGT
Source organism: Anopheles ziemanni (assembly GCF_943734765.1). NCBI lineage: Eukaryota > Metazoa > Arthropoda > Insecta > Diptera > Culicidae > Anopheles > Anopheles ziemanni. Next base: position 17,316,566 of record NC_080706.1, read on the forward strand.
TGAGCTGAGCTTTCTAACCTTGACATTTGGAAGATTTTTCATTTATTCCAACTGGTAGACACAGATTTTGGGTAAAATGCTTGGGACTTCTCAAAACGATCTGCTCACTTCCAGACGGTAAGCCTGGAGCCCGAAGAAAACAAACAGAAAAAAAGGGAAAAGACGAATATTGTCTCCAGCTTTTCCAGGCCAAACCCAAGATGGACCCCTTCGGACAAACCAATCATCATACTGTCAGCCTGCATTTATGGAGGTTTTGTTTGCGTTTCCGGTTCTTCGGGCATATCAAACTGGGCCTGCCGGGCGGGAAGCCTTATTTCCATATCGAATGGCCACCATACGGGTGCAGGTTGTTCCATTTCGACTTCCACTTGAAAAGTGCTTTGGGAAGAAAAAGAATTGAACCCGTAGAAAGAAAAAAAAAACACGTCCAATACTAAGGTGGAAAAAATCTTCAAGTAGAGGAACAAAGCATAAGAGAAAACCTCAGTTGACGGGTGAGTGAGTTTTTATTTTTTGGCACTAGTTTACTTTCTTCCCGGCTGGTTCAACTTTTAGTCGATCGAGTTTTGTTTGCTTTGAAAGGACGAAATCGTCGAAATTTGACAGCTTAGAGGTGAGATGCAGAGATGAGTAGAAAGCGTACGGATGGTAGAATGCAAGAAGGAGCATTCTTGGAAAATCCTGACACTTCCCAGAACATCTTCAAACAATAGACAGAATCGAGCAGAATGCTTGGGAACACATGCAGAGGGAAAACTACTTCCACTGGGCCATTGAACGGGCATACTAACCATGCTACGGGTGAGATTTGATTTCAATTCAAACTTTAAATAAGAAAAGTTCGATGAAGAAAACAAAAAAATTGAAAAGGGAAACGCCCCTTGGAATGGATTGGGAGGGAGGTTTGAAAATTGGATTTGCATAGGACGACCCAACGCTCGCTCGAAGGAGGAAGTCAAGTAGGCCTCAGGTAGTGGAGCATCTTTCGGTCCTCCTACTGAACAGACGGACAGATAGTGGAAGATAGTTGGGCCACTGTCTACCGCTTCTAAAGGCATATTTTCTTACTTCAGCCACCTTCGGGAGTTGAAAAAATGTCATACCAAAATTGAACCAAAACAAGAAGCTCCTGTATTTCTTATTTTCATTGTTGACTACCGGAAGAGTATTGGCGAGGTAGTCGCATCGGGCAAAACATCGGTAATCTCGTTCGGAAAATGCCAACCGGCCCGCTGCCCCCCTGGGAGTAGGTGGACAATGCGATTTCTTCCCGTTTTCGGTGCGCTCGGAACATCGGAAAAGTTTTGATTGGTCTTCAAAATTTAGTTATTCCAAGCGAACCTGGCGGGACGCACGCGTGCGTCGCCTTGGGAAAGCCGTTGGACCTTGCGTTGCCCACCGCTCGGTAGAGCAAAAGTCATTCCACTCTACGCTCGGGAACGGACAGTTTTGCGGGAAGGGAATTCAATCAACTGGTTGACGCCGGTGAGCGGGATAGCGCCGGGAAACAGACGACAATGGAAAACTAATGCAATTTTCTTTAATCTCGTTGAATGATATTTTGAAAAGTGCTTCGATCGCTGCCCGGGGAAGCTTTCGGTGCTCCGTAGTGGTCCACTTCGACCGCCGCCGAGCCCGGAAGTAAGTTAAATTGGGATTGAACCGTTTGAGGGTGGAAAGGTACGTTTATGGAAATGATATTTGCATAAAACGGTTGACTGCAGTGAAGTTGGCGAAATTAATGTCTTTGGGTGGAAAAATACTTTTATATTGGATGTTATTGCCCATTGCATTGCGTTAAACGCGTGGAAAATTGAATTCCAAACGACTGTGATTGTATTACATTCAACAACTTCTGTTACGTTATTGTATTACTTATCGCTCTTGAGGTAAAAGCGCTTGAAACAATAAACGATGCTCACAATGAAAAGCTTTTTGTGCCGCACCATTTATCGTTCGCTCTCAACTTGTTTGACTTTTTTTCGATTTTCGATGTAACATGTCTTTCTGTAATCCATCGTGCAAATGCAATCAATCAAAACCTGCACGTGAACATGGGATGCCGTCCAAATGGATAGAGACTGGCGAGGATTTTATAGATTGAAAATCACTTTTGCCATGTTAATGTGAATGGGTTTTTGGGTCCTAGCCCTTGAAAAATGTATCTTTCAAAATTGAACCTACTCTTCAAGCAATCTGTTGTGATGAATGTCAAGCTGGTAAACGGGTTGTAAACGAATGTGTGTTAACTTTAATCGAGTTTTTCTTGTTGGATACATTGTACACGAGAGCATTGGTTCGGTCATTGAATAAAACATGAGATTTACTTGCCTTATTGGGGCTAGTTTTTTATGTCTTCGTCACCTCTTTATTTAGATTTGAAAAAATAGCATTTTCAGTTTGTTTTGAATTCATCTTTCATTTCACAATAGTTGGAAACAAAGTGAAAATGTTCTTTTGGGTAGAAAGTTAGCATTATACACTGAATAAATTTTTTCTTCAATAATTTTTTTCTTGCTCATGGTTTTAACTTCGGTCTGCTCCAAATTTACAATTATTCAATTTTTGGATCTCATTACATGGTTCATGTTTAAACAAATTTCCAACGCGAAAGAAAACAAACGTCTTTTCGATAAACTCGTACCACAATCGTTCACCCGAAATAAAATCCAACAATCCTCCACACCGAATGATTCGAAGTAAGTACCGTCTTTTTTTCCACCCACTCCCTCTTCCTGGAGCGAACGTGAAAAATTTGATTTATTCTAATCGATTTCTCTACCGCCACAGTAAGGCGTGCTCTCTTTCGCAACCTTCGTAAACTCAACCGAACCGAAAAAGTGGAAAGCGAACCCCGTTTCGGTCCGACGGTTGGCGGCGGCCAATTTTCCGTGGACGATCAAAGAAATTGCTTATAAATAATTAATACTTTCCGACCGCACGCCATTTTGGCTCGGGCCATATTTGCCTGCTTTGCGCGTGGTGGTGGATGGTGCCGAACACACTCCCAACTCGTTTTCGTCCGTCCGTCCCCCGTCTGATCTTATCTTCGTTCCGGCGCTCGATCGGCCTCGAGCGGACCGGGTCGGAGGATCTTGAAACGTTAGGAATGCGGGGATGGGGAAAAGATTCAATTACACTTCTCCCACGCTGTTCCGGTGAGGCACGGTAACCCGTTCTCGAAGTTCCGAAATGCACGCAGCGCAGCGGAATGAACGAAAGTATTCGTTAAATGTAATTCGCGATCACCGACCTTTTAAATGGCAGCTGTTTCCATTCCCAACGGTTTGGTGGACCGGCATGTTCCGCGGCTCGAAGTATCGAAAATTTTAATTTTACGCAAAACGCGTAGCTGTCAGAAATTTATTCCACTCATTAAACCCCAACCCGCCTTAGCCCCGCCCGGCGTGCGATGGTGGAGGCGCCCGGTCGTTCAGTTTGTTTGATTTCGGGAGTAAAAACTTGGCACCGGCGGGATGTCGTTTGCTTGCGTGAGCATCTGTATGTGTTTTCGTGTTTGTGTGCGTGTGTTTTTACTTCCATCGGTAACCGTCGCACTCGGGCAAGTGTCATTTTATTAACCATTAAAAGCACATTCAACCTGTGGGACATTTAATGATGGAACGAGGGCGGAAAGATTGTCGAACGAACGGAGCGCGCTTTTAGAGTAACGAACGGATGAAGCTTGGGCAAGGGTAGGGGTGCGGTCGGGAGGGGTGCAGTATTCAAAAGGAAAATCGCTTGCATGTTCGCAACCATTTCACCTCAGTGCGTGGGAAAGGACGTGCGGGGTAGGGGCGGAAAAACTTCCGGCAAACCGACGACAGCGACGACGACGGCAAGGATGAGGACATCGTGTTGTTTCGGAATTGAATTTAATAGAAAATTGATCGTAAAAAGTTCACTTTAATAAACCCATAAAGACACCTGAATTATGGCGCAGGAAAATGTGTTTCGTGTGCCCGACTGTTCCGACGGCTCGCTTGCCTTCTTCCTGCCACGGCGTTGTCGCTCTCCGGTAGGAAATGAAGTAAAAAAGCGGTGCGTCAACAGCATCGTTAGCAACCGGATGCGGAACAGATGAATGAGGTTACGGTTCGCTCGGGCTGCACCGGCGGTTTCCCTGCTCGAGGTTTTTCCACGTCGTAAAGTTGGCACGCACTTTGAAGAATGGTCGCGCTCCTGAAGGAGTTGTTTGTTACGGGCTGTTCGTGGAAGCAAGCGTTAGGTAAAGTAAGCGGAACCCCAGTTCCACTGTTTGTTGGTGACGTGAAAAATGCTCCGGGAAAATTGCGCACATATCCGGTTACAGTCGCTGCGAGCGCGTAGGATTTGCACAGCCGCCAACTCCCGAAGGCTTTCGATGGGGTTTTTTCCCGGGAATACTGCGTGCGGCCGCGATGGAACAGGATTATGAAACGGTGAAGGAAAACGCTGAACTTGTGCAAAACGGGATAATCTTTCCCACCTTTCCCGTGTGTGGGCGACCGGAAATCTTATCATTCGTCGCAACCTTTTGCTTGCAGTTGTCGCAAATTCGACCTGGCGCGAGGGAAATATTCACCCATCCAAGGCGAGCGGGATTCGGGGAAAAATCCGACCCACCAACGGCATGAAACCGAGGGTCGTCGTCCGCCCGGGCGACATTGCGCGAGCTGCGTAAAAGGTAATTTAATGGCGAGTGAAAGTAACATTTTATGGGTTTTCCATTAACACCGTAACGTGAACATGTAAAATGCTTTAATTTGGCCTGCTGCTGCCGCAGACAGACGCGGAAAATGTGCGCGTGGCGCAAGGGAGGAGGTGAGCGCGATGGCGACACAATTTATTTGCTTGCGGTGTGTAGTTTAGTTGAATCATTCGGATGTTTTGTTTTTTTGCAGTTGCAATGTTACGCCTTTTAAAGCGAACCCAACGGGAATGAAAGTGCTTTAATGGTCGAGAGCTGTAGCGTTTTATATGTGGTAAATTAATTTATGAAATTGTTGCGGTGCAATACGGTAAGAACTTTAATGCTTGGCTAAATTTATGTTGGTTGAAAAATATACATTTTAGACGCAACATGACGTTTTGCAGTAAGAGGCGATGTATTTAAATTGAACCCTCATCCGTTGAAGTGATAGAGAAACTACAAAAATGCATCTCAAACAAAACATGAAAATATTTTCAATAACAGTTCGTGGAAAAGAGTCGTAGATCTACAAAAAATAAACGATGTATCTAACTCCTTCATTCATTCGCCGGTCGGCAAAAAGGGCGTCCTGGTCGTGGAACTTCTCGAGTTTGTTTTCGAACTACGAAACAGACCGTCAACAGGCCGCGCCTTATGTCGAGATCTACTTTGTCAAACGGCAAGTGTCACCCCCCCCCCCCCCCACCACGGGGCGCGCCCGGCTGATGGCCCCTCAAGTGATTTATAACTCCGTTAAGTAGATGAAAGCTAGGTAATGTAATTGAAAAGGATAGGAGACCAACTCGAACGGGGCACGTGGTTCTGGCTCCGGGAGGCTTCCCTTCGTCGGTCGTCGTATCGTTTGGGGGTTTGAGAATTTCGGGGCTACATCAGAGCACCCTCAGCGACCCCTCACCCCACCGCTTCCCGTTAGACAACCGACGGCTTGGGCCCGGGTGAAAGCTATCATTCTCGAGTGTACGTTTCGATGACGTTGGATGGCAACGTGACCCGTTTTTCCTACCGGGAACCCGACACACGAGACATATCACCCAGCTGTGCACCCAGGAAAGAAGGGGGAAATATGTGTGGAGAGGGGTGGGGTGCGAGGAAGAAGCGCCAAAAATCATAAAGCAATAAAATTTAGAACGTGACAGTCAGGCGCACACGGTTGGCGGAAAGTTCACCGAAGTCCTTCTCGCGATGCAAGGACTAACCGAACTTCCGGGACAAGGTTGCTCCCGTGTGCGGAGTTTATAACCGGCGATACTTGAGACTGGCAACACCGTCGACTGGTATCAACGGGTCCGGTAGACAGCAACCGGTCTGTCTTTTCCTTGACTGCTCCCGTTGAAGACACGAGCTGAAGTGGAGTTGATTTCTTTGCCGAGGGAAATAAAATAATATGTGACATTATATTGCTCCGGAACGTTGCTCCCCCCCAACCCTCCCGCATCGCTGGTAACCTTGGGACTCGAAATTGCGCAACGACGAAGCGTCGGGGGGAGACCCCAGCACACGTGAACGAGCGGTAAAAATGGTAACGATGGGAGTTTGCGAATCGAAACGAACGTACAATCAGTCCAAGGTCCGAGGGGTTTCCAAGGGGAACCCGCTCGGGAAACCTTTCGCCCCGGGGCGACCAGAGAGTCGGACAGGGTCGTAATGGCTGACAGATGCTACCACTCGTACAATCGTCTTCAACCCTCCTGCCCCTGATCACTTTCCTTTCTGTACCATTTCGTCAGGACAAATCTCTCTCTCCGGGGATGAACATGGTCCAGATCACACACACACACACACACACTCCGGTTGATCCTTTCATTCCTGACACCACCACCATCTCCATGGTTCGGTAGAACTTTCTCGCCATTCCGGTTTTCCCCTTTTCCCCCAGAAGAATCCCCAGTTAAACTCCGGAAAGGGCCTGGCTGGATGTTCGGGTTTCGATGTCGAACGGCGACAGCCGTAGTCGAGCTTATCGATAAACTATTAGATTACGAGTGAACCGAACGGCGACAGCCCGCTTCCGCCCCCCCCTCCCCGGGGGTCGAAGGTCGACGGTGGTGGAAACGCGTGCAAGTAAGTGTGCTGATAAATCCTAATGAAGCAAAAATGTGTTGTTTCGCCTGGAGGAACTCACGCTAGGCAACCACGGGTCCCGTCGGTCCTTGTAGAGGCTCTGTGAACAACAAGCGGCAACCTTCATGTTCGTTTAGTATCAATGTGGAGCTTGTAGACCTTTTTTTTCTAGGCGTTCTGTGTCGTTTTTTGTTACTTTTTTTCATGAAAGAACGGGAATCCGAAACTTCCTTTTCTCGCCGGCGCCCGGTTTCAGCTTTCCACCCATCCTCATTACTTAAATTGTAATTTGTGTGTGCGAGTAGTTCATAAATTTTGAACTTCAGCTATTTGTCTTGCCTGATCGCCCTCTCGAAGTTCTTCATGACGAACTCGGTGGGTGTGAGTGTGTTTGTGTGTATTAATTTGTCATTTGTTACGTTTTTGTCCTTCTATATTCTTCCGAGCGAGGTGTGAATGGTTTTTTGTACAGTCTCTAAAACTGAACTTTGTGTTTTATTATTTATTAGGCTACGACGGAAGTAAGGCATAAATTTTCCCGCATCGCTACTTCACACAGTCGTTCGGGCAGGTGGTGTGCTAGGGAAGGCCTTTAAGCAAAGTGGGTGAAATTTATGACATTATAGTGACGTGGTCACTACGTCCCGTACGGTCAAGCTTGCGATTAAGATCTTTGTTAACAGCTTGGCTACCGATTTATGACAGTTTAAGGAGTGTCGTTTTGAAGAATGGTCTTTTCAATATGAGGAAATGATTACCCTACAAGCGCCTTAACTTGTAGAATGTTTCCGTCTGGGTTTATTGTTGGAGTTTTCCAAACGAATAGGATGTTTTTCACAAATTGTCCATTAAAACGGTACGCTTGTTGGTTGGTGTATCAAGCGTTGGTGTTGATTTATTACCTCTATATAAAATTGACTTGAAGCTTTCGGAAATTTCATTGAAAATTATAAAAAAATGAAACCTTTAGTTTAACAAAGCATCTACTCCTCCTCTCATTACTATTGCATACAGCAATGATCGCTTCCAGGAGTTTTATTTTTCGATCTTTTCGTATTAATAAATTGAAAACTGTCAAATGAAATCGAAAATAACCCCGTCTGAAAAAGGTTCACCCGGTGCTCGCAATTTTATCCGAAAGCGAACTCGTTGGAGGGACACGTAGATAAACTTTGTACTCCCCGCTTCATTCATTTCTTGATCACACCTATCCCTTTTCCCCTCTACGGGAAACGTTGTGACGGATCTTCATTTCGGTGCACCTCGTTTTTTTCGCAATTTCATCCTCAAAACAGTGATGCTGCTTCACCACGTCATTCATGTTTCCACTTCGTGTCCACAATGAAAGCCGGAAACTTTTCCATCTGTCAGCTCGAGTGCAGCACGGCAATGTTCCCCTGTGTCCTTGAAAAGAAGGGAGTTGTGGCATGGGTGAGCCGTTGAAATAAATAAAGCGTTCGAAAATGAAGCTAGAACAAAATATGACTTCCACAACTTCCGGCTCGCCGTGCTCGAGCAACTGCAAGTAGTCGGTTCACCTTTCCGCGTTTCTTCCGAGACAAAGTTTTAGCTTTTGCGACATCGGCTTTCTGCTCCGTCCTCTTTTCCGGGTAACTCAATCAACTCGTTTGACGTTCTTGCAACTAAGTTTCCCCGATTGTCTTCGATTACCTTTCGAGACTCGCTGCACTTTGTGATACGTGAATGTTTTCAATGTTTGAAGAAGCATTTTCGAAGCACTATCGTTAGAAAGTATTTGATTAAATATTGAAACTAAAAGAAAGGAAATGATTTTTAAATTCCAAGTGGTTTGCTAGAGAATCAATATACCATTTGTTTTGATTGTAGGAAGATTTTTAAAGCATTTTTAGGAAAATCCTTTTTTTCGTTAACTTTTATCCTACTCTCGCTTTACCTTCACTGCATGGTTTCAGGATGAACACATCTCTAGGACGTCTATTTCCGGCAAATCACACGTCAACACAAGCTCGGTAGAGCATCGGTAAATAAACCGCCAGAAAAACTGAAATGTCAAAGTCACACACACGAGAGGCCGAAAATCAATTGAGGATCTTCAGCCTCGCTTTCATGACCGTTTCATTTGCGGTTCGGCTTTGACAGAGCGGAGAGAGGGGGGAACTTTTTGTGACATTCGATTTGCATTGCGCGATCTCATTTACCGGTTCAACGGTCCATCTCACTTGGCCTCCCGCGCTTTCCATAACAGGACGTGGAACAAAAAATACGAAAAAAAGCTGAATCTAAGAGCCTCGGCACTTCGGATCGAAGGGTGCCCCGGAACCATCCCGGATGCCTTTTTTCCACAACGCTTCCGTACCGACTATTGGTTCGCATTCGCACCGTCCGTGCTCGGAAAAAAGTCCTGGAAGCCAGGGGAAGGCTGGAAAACATACCGCTGTTATATTGTTTTTGTTTTACTTTTATTTGAGCCGTTTTGCCCTCCATCTGGTTCGGTGCCCGGTGTGTGCCCACTTCCTGGCCGGATGAGTCGCTTCCTTCGATGGAGTGGCGCTCGATTTGGTCGCGCTGGTGGCAGGAGATTGGTTCCTTGCCTTGGTGTCTGCACTGGTGGAAACGGTGTTGCCTACCAGCGTCGGTAGTGCGAACCGTTCGAAATTGACGAAATCGTAGTGTTCGGTCCTCCCCCGAAGGCTTTGGGGTGGTCGAAGGACGGTGGGGAAAATGGAGTGCTCGAACATTGAAAAGCAATTAAGAGTTTCATTCCTATCGTTTCCATTCGGGTCGAACCCTGGATTGGAAATGGAAAACCTTTCCACGGGAATTGTTCGTCCGGGGCTTAAATAAAGAACCAGTTTCGGTGTGACTGAGGATGATTGAGTAAGCTGATTGCCATCCGCAAACCAATAGATCGGAAGATCACCGAAAATTGTTCCAAATCGAAAACATTCTCACAAAAAAAATCAAACTTTTGGATAAGTCAGTCTAGTTTCTCTCATCAGAACTAAAAATGTGATAATAATCGGTTTAAGACAACTGAAGTAACATAAATGAACAGTGCACAACGTGGTTATCCGTGCATATGTATTTGCGCAGTTACAATATCCGGCAGGAAGTCATTTCCACCCATCCTGCGTTTTGCAGAGCCTTATAACACGGTGGCGGTTTCTACATTGGTTTTGAGGCTAAATGATTAATTTTTCATATCCGGAATCGGGGAAATAAGATTGAACGATAAACCAACTATGCGGTAGATGTTCATGTTCGATAATGTTAAACGTTAAAAATAAAAATGAAAAGCACCAACATTCTGAAACTTTGTTCAGTGTGTTGTATTCACATCATAGGCAGCTTTTCCAACAGTTTGAAAAGTAAGTGTGCTTTAAGAGGGAAGCTAGATCTTTCATGCGAAGTAAAAGAAAATGTATGCGTGCAAAATTTCTTCCCCTCAACTTTAAATCGAAGCATAGTTTTTTGATACTCATCGGAGTGGTTATGCAAAGAAACGATGAACTTTGACGTTGGTCTTTGAGCTTTCATCCTTGTTTCTCTCTCTCTTTCTCTGTGGGTATTTGAACTAGATTTTCCTTGACGAGAAAAATTCCTACTGTAATAGTTTAAAGTAGTTTAAAGAATCGTATTTCTTGCTCAAAGAGTTTGTTGAACCCATTCATTGAACCCATTTCCTGGTCCAAGAAAAGCGCGCATTTCCTTGCCACTTTGGCAGGTTTGGGTGATATTTAATCGAACCTCAAAGTTTATGTACCGACACTGTGCGTGCAGGGGCAAATCGGTGATTTACAGAAAAAGACAAGATACAAGTTGCAAAAGAAAATAACAATACACTTTCCACATTTCCCGGCCCTGCCGGCGAACGGAGGGCCGCGGAAAGCGAAAACAATATGTTGCCTGGCCGTGTCATGTTTACGGTTATTGTTTCATGCATAGCAAATGCTTCGCAGTTCCGTTCCTTTCGCCCGGCCCCCTGCCCCACACTGTGCCCCCCCCCCCCCCCACCACCCCGGAATGGTTTCGCACGCGAAAAACGTCGCGCTTGGATTGAGAAATGGCTGCGCCCTGCAAAACAGCAGGAGAAAGGAAAACCCCGCCGCTGTAGCGCGAAGAGAAAAACATCACCTCCCGGCGATCATTTGCTAAAGAGGGTCTTCTTCGAGTAATGAATTGCATGATAATGGTGAATACATTTCCATCGAAGGAATTTTCCCGCACGCCCGCGCGTCTCCACACAACCCCTCCGAGGGTAGCTGTCTTTGAAATTCGCGTGCTGCCGACTGTTTCGTCGAGAGGGATGTTATGTTTCTCTGGTTACGACCACTCGCCCTCACCCGCCGGCTCCGGTACCATTTGTCGAAGTGTCTCGCAAGCTGTCGGCGGAATCCTAAACCGTTCGCAGTTCCAGTGAGGAACGTCGCTTGCGGTGGCCTACAAATCTAAACGGAACGAAAGCGTGGAAGACCGCACAACAGGCGAAGCTCAATTGAAGTAAACTCATAATTTCTATTGCTTTATTCGAGAGTCATAAATATGTCGCCAGTGAAGTGGCCGTTTCTCTTGCCTGCTTCGCGACCGGGACAGGTTTGGGAATGTATGGACGTCGCCTCGAGGGTTGGTTGCCTTGTTGGACGGTGACATAAATATACGATGGGTTGGTTGGGTATTGATAAATAAGGCACAATTTGTTTGTTGCACTCGATTTGTTTGTGGATTTGATACTTTGTCGTATAATTTAACAAAGATCTTTTCAAAATAAAATCAATTATTCTCGTCGATTTTCTTGATACATTTATGTACAAAAGCATAATAATCATATTATCATTACCCTTTTTATTTGATTACTTAATTTTCCAAATTCCTCTTAAAGTACCTCTTATAACATCTAGAAATGTGCAACTTGACCTTTTCCTTTTTTATAGTAAAAACATTGGTCGTTTCCCACCAATTTTTATTAATGTGCCACTGGAACCGATCAATGAGGTGACTATTTACTCCCCATTTCCAAGCAGACCCTTTTTCGCTCCCCCGTTTAGTAGCTTCATCGTTCTGTCCAATTTTTTTGCCCGTTTAAGGTGCTGGGGTGAAAGCTCTCCTAAAAGCATCGATAACCTAATCGTTTAACGTGCGGTAACCATCTTCTCCGACCCCCAGGCCGGACCGAACCAACCAGTTCCGAGTCGAGTGGGGCCGATTTGTTGACCTTCATCCAACAGGTTACGATGGGGCCGTCCGGTTCCAAAGGCCGTGTTTATGGTTATTCAATTCGGAAAACGGAGACCGTAAAATGATGACCGGCCATTAAATGGGAACGATTTGGAAATTTATTTCCTAAACCTAACCTCACGCACCGTGGGCTCGGTGAGTTTTTCTATTTAACCGACGCAGCCGACTTCGTTTTTTTTTTTTTCTGGGGAACCATTATGAGAGTTTTCCCGTCGGGAGTAAACCAATCAATCTCGATCGATAGCACGAGTAGGTGGAGGGTTTTTTTAAGTATGAATTACTGGCAGGCAGCTTGTCTAGCATTTTTTTGAACTAGTTAGCAAATTTTCGTCCCACATAACTTGAACGGGAATGGAAAGATTGATTTAGATTCAGTTTATTCCGTTTAGAATTGCCCTAGTTTAACTAAATTTTTCAGATTTAACAGCACTGCCGAGTTGCAAAACAAGTTTTACATAAAACGAACAGGAAAACTATAAAATTCAAATGGGGAAGAATATGACTTAGTTTAGTTGCAGTCCGTTGTTATAAGAGGGCTGCCAAACAATATGAAATTTAAGAACCTTTACTTTAATTTATCATGAATAAAACTGAAACCTAGTTGAAAAAGCTAAAACACTTAGAATGTCACCGGCAGGAAATCAATAATTTCAGTCGCAATTACGATTGCCGACGGAAGGTTCCAAAATGGAAATCCCGACGACTTCTGATTCTGCTCGTTTCTTTTGTTCTAAGTTGTCGCTTTTAGGAAAACAATTTTCCCACTTTCGTCACGGGTCAAATGATGAAGTTGGTTTTTCGGTGTGTGTTTGTGTGTATGCTTTCAGTTCGCTTTTTCAAGCCATTCGGTCCCGCCGGTTCATGCGGCGGACGTAAATCATGGCGCACAGTAACGTAATTGAATGGTACGTTCAATTAAAGTTTCTGTCACTTATTTCCACGCTGCACTGCATTCTTGCCTCGGTGGAAGGCTTTGGAATTAAAAAGAAAACTACTGCTGTCACAGCCTGTGGCAGAGTTTTATTTAGGTTCTGAAAATTCTTTGCGTTAATTTATCGAGTGGTTTACGGTGCTATTCCTTCCTCCTGTAGATTGCCTTTAAACAGAACTGGAAAACGAAACCAACGTTTGCTTTGATATACGAATTCGAGGGAAAAAGCCATGGTATGGTATAATTTAGTGCAATGAAGTGTTTTAGCATTCTTTAACAAACTCTTTTCGTTTTGTGCTATTCTAGTATATTTTCCCTTTGGTTCCGTGACGTACAAACCTCGCTTCAAGGTACATTTTCCAACCGAACGAGAGGGAAGAAACTCCATTCACCTAAGAAAATGGCAACTTCCATCCATTTTTCCCTTTGTCCCTCGCTTCTCATCGTTGCACCGGAGCGATGTTCAACCGATCCTTCATCATCATCGTCGTCGTCACCTGATGAACCTGAACCTGCTGGTTTGGTGAAGGGGCTATACAGCTCGCGACGTATCGCTACCCTCAGCCACAGCACCGCCCCGAATCGACGTGATGGTGTTGAAAGATCGGGTCGTTCCGCTGTCAGCGAAGCTGAACGATATCCGGGCATGATTTATGACGCAGATGAGCCTGAACCGATGCCGAGCAAAACGACCTGCTGCCTGCTACAACCTGCCAAAGAAGACGGGCGAGGGAACCGCAGGGGCACGAACATGTAAGATTAAAAAAAAAGAAACAAGCAAGAGCAAGCGTCTGGTGGATGTAATTTGTTTGAAGTGCTGCACAGACAATATATTTCACAGCAAAGCAAAAGCTGAAAAACGACCAAGGTAAAGGCTGTGTAATGCGCTGTTCGCCCCACAAAAGGGTAGTTGTTCTGTTTTTAAACGGTGTCGGGGTTTTTGCTCGAAAGCACTCAAAAGAAAATGTCGGCCCCGGACGAGCTGAGGTGTGAAAAACATTTCACCGGATAGGCATCACGATTGACAAGGGTCGTTGGAAATTAGCACCGGGTTGGCATATGGTTGGCCGTAGTCAATGATTGCCCGGTGGCAAACGTGAGGTACGATTCGGGAGGGGTTTGACTCCAGGTTTGCTCAAAAGTTGGTCGATTGTGCAAAGTTATAAGCCTCAATAAAATGAATGTAACGGGTTGAAAAGAGTATGTGTAATGAAAAGATTGTGCTTCAACTTTGTTTTACCTTATTCCGGCCATTAGAACCAGTTATCATGATTAGTTCTCTGGTAAAAGCATGCTGTTTGATAAACATGTTTTATTTTTCTGATCCCTTGTGGTACGTCTCTAGATTTTCTTTCACTGCAAAAAGTGATGTACCATTGGAGGACAAGATTTTCTTCACTGCATGCATTAAAGTTTTTAAGATTTTGTACAATAGGGGAATACGCTCTTAAAAGAGAAAACCTTATTTAATACATCACTGTTGAAATTGCAAACATAAGAAATGCGTTTCAACGAACGTTTTTCATTCCTTCTGATCGGCTCACCGGCTTCGTTCGACGCATAGGTCATTTCTGAAATACCAATTACACTTAAACCCGTGAGAATAGAGCCGGACTCTGCCGGCCGAGTGCATCGGGTTCCTTTTTTCGATTGACATTTTATTACCCCACCCGAAGGTTAAGGCCTTTACCGTATCAGTGTTTCGTTGGGAAATGAGAATTTGTGGAGTGTCAATCCGTACCGTATTTACTTTCCCAATAATGTTTGTTCCTCGGGCAACCACTGCAGCATCAGCTTCTGCTATTGTGGGTGGAACGCTTCAAAAACAAAATAAACGATAAATGAAATATTTCACACATTCAGCGCCATTTGGGGTTGACTGATGCATCCGGATCGTTGCACAAATTTCTCATTTCCGGTCAGTAAACGATGTCGAATTGTGCCTCGAGCCTCGAGTGCCGAATGCCGGCTGTGGTTTTCTTCGAAAGCAGCAACTCAAGAGTGGAATGTGCAGGAATCTGGCCACCGTAGCCGTAGCGGAAAGAGTGGGTGGGTGATGGGGGTCTCATTTTATGGTATGTTTATTAATTGCGAAATTTTTAACACTGCCCCGGAAGCGGAGAACACAAGTTGAACCACACAACGAGGGTAAATAATGACTGTGAGTTTAAATTAAAAGAACTGTTCTGCGAAATTGAGTTTGACTCTTTAACGGGTAATAATTGGTTAGATAATTTATTGAAAATCAAACTGTTAAAGAGCATATTTTAGTCTGTTCAGATACTCTTTAACAATGCTCTTGTTCCTCCCAATCGATCATCGACGGGTAGTTACGGAATCCTTGAATGTCGGTACAACTTCTTTACCCAACTAAAGCACGGCATCGTCCTAAGCCACTCAACGTCAGACCACAACCATTTGCCTCGACAAAGGCTTATCACAATTGTTTTCATCTTTAGCAGTTAACACTGGAACGATTTCTCGTCTCGTTAGGATCTTTTCGGACATACCGGGAAGATCATAACAGCAGGGCATTCCTATTACGATAGGATTAATATTATGGAGGAATGTCTTCCCAAAATCTATCCTTCCCGTCTGAGCTTTGAGCACATACTACTTGAACCTCCTTCAAAACACTCATCCATCCCGTTCCGGGGTCGCTTGCGTATGGTTGTGACTAGACCGAGGTGACATCTCCGTCTTTGGCCAGTTAAGTCTGACGATGGTCCCCGGTTGACGATATTGACGTACATTGGCAGACGCAGGAAAGCCTGCCCTATCCTCCCGCTAAACCCAGGCAGACCTTCCGAGAAGAGCAAGTATCGTTTTTGGGGCAAAGTAAATATAAAACCCTATGCGGACGGTGGGATTCGGGAAAAACAAGTTATGGTAAGGTTTACTTCCATCGAAACACTCACACTAGAGCGGATGAAGTTGAGAAAGGTCAAACGTTTGATTGATGCGTTACGTTGAGCGTCATTTGATTGCTGTCCAACCGTTATCACTGATCAAGTGTAGAGCTTTTGAGAGGTGTTGCTTCATAAGATATGTGTAATCTGCTGGATGTCGTGTGAGGAACACTGTACGGGGAATGAGATTTATTTTCTTTCAGATTTTTAGTTATCAAAAGGAATAGCAATTGATAAATGACTTCCTACAGATTAGCTTTTCTCGTCAAGCCAATCGCCAATGCCGGCATGAATGTTTGTAAAACGGTTGGTTGGTTCATGCCAACTCCCAAAAAAAGCTCCATCATTCCGACCCAATTTCTTACCTCACGGCGTAAAAATCCTGGATCAACCCTTCTTCACCATACCGCACCGTTTGTAGACCGAAGGTGAGCTCCGTAACAACTCGGTCCATGCCTAAGCCCCGATGGCGTAATCCTTCCAGTAGTTCCACCCAACCTTAACTTCCGCTAGCCTTAGTGTTGGTGTCACTCCGACCCATCATTTGAAAGCGACAATTTTACAATTGTCATTTGATTACGAAAGTAGCTCGAAGCGAGCTCGATCCGCCAACCCCCTGGAACTCCTCGTGCGGGATGGTAAAAGTTCGGGTCATTCCAAGTTCGGGATCCCGAGCGATTACTGTGCCATTGTCAGTCTCAGCTCATCCAACTTTTCCGTCCACAGATGAATGACGACCGGCCAAGGGCGGTCGGTGCCAAGGGATGCTGATTACGAAAGTTTTAATTTTTATTCCAATAACTTTGACTTTTCATACCCGCACACGGCTTCCGAGAGACCCGGACTTTGTCCTGGGGGGAAGTCCGTTTTGGAGCAGTCAATTCAATGGGTTACGGGCAATAGGAGAAGTCTACAGAAAATGTTTTTCAATTTGCCTGCGATGCAGGACGTTTTGAAAAATGTGCTTCTGCGAGTTGAATAGAATCGTTTTCTGATGATTCGGAGAACTGGCTTTGAATGTCAACTGTCGCAAATATTTAAATGCCTGGGCGTTTGTTTAGGAAGTAGCTAATTTATTTGCTTATTTATTTTGTCAACAGTTTTCCTCGCAGCTAAAGAATCATTCTGATGAATGCAACCGTTCGAGGTAAATGGGAAAGCTTTAGTTACCTTCACTGATTGGCATGTCTGCTGTTTTTGAAGCTGGTTGAGCTGGATATTGTGCAATGTTTAAATAATGTCTTCGGTCTCTTACGTCAAACAGTTTTTGGAATTGTTTTTCAAGTTATGGTTTTCCGATGAAAACAGCATGCAGATCAAAGATGCTGCGAAAAACCAATTCACCTACACGTGCCTTTTTGTTCCCTAAAATCCCATTTTGCTCCCTACAATCAAGCACAAAAGCATAAAAACAGCACACGGGAAACCGTCTTCCTCGTTTACGGCACGCAGGAAGCCAACGGAGCTGAGCACAAATCCCCGAACGAGCGCAGAGGGCAAGCAGTGAACGCAACCAGGGTGGAAAACCGGGAAGCATAAAAGAAGCATAAAAAAGCAAGGCGAGCGAAAACAAGCCCGATAACATTGGCCCCAAAATGCTACCGTCCGGTGCCAAAGGTAGACAATGTTTATGCTGATTACCGGATCGGGCGAAGGTTTTCCGAACGGTGGAGGAGGCGTCTTCAGACGGACCATTTTGCTCGAAACTATCTCATTAATATTTCATCCAAGATTAGCACCAGCGGAGGGAAACGGGGAGCGTGCGCTGGTGGAGGTCAATTTGATATTATTTTACTTTTCGTTTTGTGCCGCCTCGACCGTAGCGACCCACGTTTCCCGGGGAGTACTGCCTTGGCTCGGTTTGCGTCGTCGGAATGCGTGTGCGCGGCCGGGAGGAAACGGAAAACGTTGGTGATAATTTTCATAAAATTTTGTGAGACTTTGTGATTACTTCCGGCGCGCTCGCGTGAAGCGTTCATTCGGTGGAGAAATTAGGCAAAAGCCATTCGTTCGGCACTTACCCGCTCGCTGCGATTTGTTGTAATGGATTAATTTACGTCAAAATGCGCCCATTCTGTGGCCCAATGAGGGACGGTGATGGAGCCTGCTCGGGAGAGGTGGGGCTGAAAAGTTGAATACTTTCGTGAGTGGTGCGCGGTGGCACTGATTTTCGGGGAAAAAAGATCATCCGAGTAATATTACATTTAATTAACCAACAAATTCAGCGCACCGACGGAGTTGGTGGAGATAATGGAAGTCGTGAAAAGATTGCGTTTATGTCGCCTCATAATGTGGACGGATGAAGTAAAGACTTAACATCAATTCTTCTATAAAGCATTTCACGATGTTTTGGAGAAGATCCGTATTCCGAGTCCGAAAACTGATAAACCAAACTGAAATGAAACACTTGCTTACTTTAAGCTGTCGTTTCATGAACAATAAACGGAGTTAAGATACGTTTGCTAACGTTAAACAGCACGGATATAAGTTTAGTAACATCTACAAGACATTCGTCACGCATAAACGACCAAATCTGGCCCAAAAGGAAAGGATGGAAGAATAAAATTCGAATAAGCAGGAAATGTATTACGATTGTACATTTAACAAGCAACTTCATTCGTATATTATTGTTTACGTTTTGCTTTTTCACTTTTATAATTGAATGATAAATGCGCGAACGTGTGTATTCTTGTCGTTAACTAATAAAACATAAAACAATATTTACTTTCACTTATCTTTCATAGACTCAACGTGTTACGAGGAGGTTTCTGTCCCTCTCCATAAATTGACCCTCACGAGTGTTCCCTTTGACCGGTGCCACGGCAACGCACGGCTCGCATCGACCGAGTATAACAAATATGTTAATGAATGTTAAAATCGTACTACATATTCATAAAATCTCGTCAACTGCGCCACACAGGAGTTCATGTTTCCTGCCGGCGTTTCGGGAACCTTTCGGGAGGACGGTGGAAACGCAGTGGACAGGGCACAACAACGTAGTGTCACGATGGGGCAGCAGCTCGGGAAGACAAACACACGCCCACGACGCAGACGAGGTGATGATGATGACGATAATGATGGTGCTGATGTTGATGTTGAAATTATAGAGTGAAACTGTTGGCATGCAGAGCCGAGGTCGGGCAAAATCAAGTTTCCGGATCTGGTTTGAATGTTTGCAAAATGTGAGATTTATGTGACTGCCCAACGAAACCCGGCCGGCCGCCTCCGGTGGTTCATCTTCCGTTCTGTCCTCCCTGGGGGGCTGGATCCTCATCTCCCCCCCCCCGGAGAGTGGTACATAATTTCGCATAATCACGGCCACAGGAGGCAGCACGCGGTGAGTCCTTCGGCTTCGTATTCGGATGCATCTGTCCGTAAATCTGAAACCGACCGAGTTGACGGCTGGCAGCAGGCTTTGGAATGAATGGCTCCATTCGTCCAGCTTTTCGTCACCGGTTCGCAATCGTCGGGTGGATGGAGAGGACACATTCCTCGTCGAGCCGGATGTGCAAACTGGACGAACAAACTGCAGGCAATGGTGTTGCGTTGCTGGTATGCTGGATTGCCTTTTGCCATTACAGCGATGGGTTCCGTACGCACGATCAAACAATGCGCACGAAGTAATATAATCATGCCGAGAATTGTGCAATTACAGCAAATCTGTACCATTGGCTCGGTTGAAGGTTCGTGCGGCGAGGTTTAATGGCGGACTGCCGGACAAGGGCACGAAACATAACAATCGGATTCACGCGACGGAAGTCCACCAGCAGCCGTTAGCTGACAATCAAGCTTGCGTCTTTACAGGATCAGGTTTCCAATGATTATTCGTGTTGGTCACTAATTTTTAACGTTGATGTGAGTCTTCGGAGGGAAAATTTTGATTCGAGGAATCGCTGGACATGTTTCATTGAATTAGATATAAAGGCATCAAATGACTAAATATTTTGTGCAGAAGAATGAAGACTAATAGCCTACATTTTTAAGATTGGCTTACGCATAATCGATTTTTTTGCTAGAATGGATCATATATTTTTCTCTTTTGATGGATTCTAATATTTCCGTCAGTATGATTTAACAGCCTGCCATAATCTCCTGTATGGTATATGTTTTACAAGTTATTACCCTCATGGCTTTAAACCTGAAGCGTCCCTCAGCATGACCAGCGTGAGAGATCATTACCAAAGGCTTGGCTGTGGCGTTGGTTTTTGTGATACATTTTCATCCACCAAACAATGTGTGCATTCGGCTGCGAATACACGTTCCGATGGGATTCGAAGCCAACAAGTACGATCGAAAATTCATCAACCCGTGCTCGATGGACGGGGCGGGCTTAGATCTACTTGCACACATTTAATTTACACCACACCCCGAGGGAAATAGCTTCGGGACGGGTGCGCATCCATGCGCCAGTGCCGTTTGATTGTGAATGATGTATGGTTGCGTAGATTTTGTTGGATTCGATCGAATTTATTACATTCTGTAGGTTTCGTTTCGTCATAAATTGCACACAATTTGTTGCAATATATTATCCGAAAAGATTTAGTGGATGTGATCGTGTTTAAACTACAACAAAATCACAATCCCACGATAATGATAGGTAAATCATTATACGAACAATAGTGTAACAACGATAACATTTGTTACCCTACATGAATAAACACTAAACACCGAAAAACTCACATTCAGGATGGATCTTTCGTCACTTGCAGGATGTTTTGCATGCATGAATTTCTGTTACAATACTTTGGTAAGAAATAAGAAATCAGGGGAAACACATTAACTCCCCCCCGCATCCATATTTGTGCGCTCTTGTGCTCCAATAAACTATGCAGCAAGTTTTGCACAGCTTAAAATGAAAAAGAAATGTGCAAAAACATGCGGATTGTATCGCAAGTTTCGCTATAAGTATTGCCGGCGGGGCCAAGTAGTTATTTATGGAGAAAGTTTTTCATGCCACACAATGCACTATCTCGCTGGCGGGCTTATCGCGAGGGAAAATCTTTTAAAACAACGAAAATGTCGAATAAATTCGGCGAGGTAGATGAAGGCGAGAAAAATAGCATCACTCAGTGTATGACAGTTGCATGTGGTTCTTCGTTTCGGAGGGTGTTAATTGTTCCACGAGTTCAAGCTACCATTACATGTTTACTTGGTTCTGTCCCTGTTTATTTCCGGTTTTGTTAAGAAAAGTTTAAAACTTTGGTTACGCTGCGCAATCAAGGAAAAGGTAACATACCAACACGTACAGTGAATTGTCCAATAATATTAAAATTAGTTTAAAAATACGTTTCTTGCAATTCGTTCCACCCTTAAACGCAACAGGTCCAGGAAAGCCTATTCATTTGCAAGTAATTAACATACCTGAGTCCAAAAGAATATCTCTGCAGGTCTTAATAAATTTTTGCCAGTGACATTTAGCGTTCAATTTTTTTTTCGATCTAAAATTTCACAAACTTGAATGCTCGTTGAACCACGTAGTGCAAAGTCACCCGTTTGGTTGGAATGTTTTGTCGGTCAGCAATTTATTTGCTTGCTTGCTTATGCCCACGCCGAAGAGCTTCTGGCCGTAACGGCGTTAACGCTAGACTAATGGAAAGCTGTTTTATCAGTTTTGCTTTCGAATGGTGAGTAAAAGCAAGAAACACACATAAATAACATCAGTACAAAATAAAACGAACACCGACTGAATGAGTACAATCGCGTCAGGACGTGTGAAGGTGCCTCTAGCAATGTGATACGGTTTGGCGCGTGGAGTTAATCCGCAAGGCCGACGACTGGGTGTGTGGTTTTTGTTGGAATTGATTACGAACTGTAAACCGTTTATCGCAGAGCTGGTAGTCGGCGGGTAGCGCCTTCTTAAATAAAAAAACCCTATAAGAATTGGGTGCAACCAAAATAGTGCTGTAGAACGCGCAAGACTCGACCGCGGTGAAGACTAGGGTCCCTGGTGGCATTGACAATGACCGGAAAGATGTGTCATTCTTTCTACAAACAGCAGGGTTTGTTAAAAGTGTTGATAGCCGTTTTCGTTGTGCTGAATGAGATTCAAGGTTCCGTGCAGGTTAAATTTGGTAAGGAGGAAAAGCTAAGCTTCCCGAAACAAAATCAAACATTGTGTCCAGACGGGTTTTAATCCGATTTATGTTTCTCACTCATTCATTTGTGCATACATCGAATATACAGCAAATTACGATTTGGGAAACGCTCCGAAAACGTATGAGGAGTACGCACGACAGTGCGGATACCAGACCAAGTGCCCCAATGTAAACAGGTACGAACGAACAGTTTGAAATACGTTTTATTTGCCTGTGTCTATATGGTTCTAACACAAATTTACTGCCCTCGGACTAGCTGTCCCAACCTGCAAGACTTCTGCCAAATGGAACAGGAAGCCCTGGAGCGAGCTGTGGCGGAAATGCAGAACAACGAAGTGTTCGCGATGAACCCAGCCAATTTGATGCATGCGGGTGAGTTCGATGATGGACTTTTCCAAACGAAACCTATCAAGGGCTTTGAAGAGTTGGGCGTGCGGCGTTCGCTGACCACGCAAAAGTTCCTGCAGGCGTTGGCACAAAAGTACGGCGTGTGTGAGATTAAAAACTTGCTCGAGGGACGGTGCTACTCGAATGCAACGCTGACGAGCTGCAAAGGAACCGAGCAGATCAAGTGCGATCGTTCCGATCCGTGAGTATGGGATGTGCGCAACCGTGCTGGGTTAGTTTTTCTCTGACTTTTCGCTCTTTGCTTCGACAGCTTCCGAAGTTACGATGGGAGTTGCAATAATCTGAAACACCCGACCTGGGGCAGACGGGGCAATCCCCTGAAGTATTCGATTGCACCGTGCTTCAGCGATTTGGTGTCGAAACCGGCGCGCAGCAAATCCGGAAAGCCGCTGCCACGGAACCGCGTGCTGATATCGGATATCGTCAAAGTTTTGGATGAAACCAGCTCCGGGAGAACCTCAAAAATGAGCATGCACACGGTGTTCTTCAGTGAGGTGGTTAACGGGGATATGATTGGTAGGGCGACGAAGCGCACCCGAAAAGCAACGAATGGCTTCCGAGGCTGTCTGGCGGGTGGATCCGACCGCAGTTCCAACGTTTCTCCCCTCACCAACCCACTGCGGGTGCAGCCCAACGATCGCTACTACGGACCTTTGGGGGTGCGCTGTCTGAACTTCAATCCGCAGGAAAAGGCAAACGATCGGTGCGAGCTGAAGTATGCGGCCGATCGGAACCTGGAGAGTAGCTACCTGGACCTGTCCATTCTCTACACCGACGAGCCGCAGTACGACGAACAGGGCAAGCTTAAGCTGTTCCAGTGTGGAACCTCTGAGGCGATTGCATTGTCGGAGCCGATAAGCGTGCAGAAAATTGCTGTATCCGGGTTGTTTGGCTACCTGCATAACTACTGCGTCGATCGAGTTGCATTATGTCCGAAAGGCTCGGATCGTCGTTCGGTGCGTGAGCGTTGTCGCGCGCTGACCATCGGTGTCTACCAGAAGATTATTTACGAGCAGCTGCTACCGTTTCTCTTCGGCGAGGAACTGTACGAGCGCTGTGGGCTGAACTGCGAGTACAACCCGCACGTCGAATCGGCCGTTTCGCAGGTGTACAAGTCCGGACCGGGTCGTTTCCAGCACACCTGGATACCGGACCAGATGATGTACAAGCCGGGAGGAAAATCCCAATGGCTTCCGTTCAACGTGTTCTTCCACGATCACGAGAAATTCGATTGCACAGCCACGCTTGCCGGACTTGTGGAGTCACCCATCCAAGTTGGTCGACTTTCCAGCGCGGTAGGTCTACTTTCGACTCGGTAATCATTACATACTCATCCTCTGGTGGTTTGTTGTAGTATGCGAACATATTCTACACTGAAAACGGTGTCCATGGAACTTGCCTCACGTGTATCGATTTGGGTCGTAACCGTGAAGCCGGCCTGTGCCCGCTGGTCACATTGAAGCACTACATCGAGCAACTGATCGGCGAGGAAAGCACATGCTACAACACCTTTGAAGATTTACGTGACATGTTCTCGCCTGAGGTAGGTCATAACGAAAAAGAACCATTTTCTTGTCATCTGAACACGTGTATGTGACTGTCTTCTAGCTTACTGATTTATTGAAACAATACTACGAATCGCCATCGGATGTGGATGTGCTGCTCTCGATTTTGGAAAAGCGCCGATATCCGGGCTCAAAACTGCCCAAGTTTGTGTCTCAGGTTACCTGTCTCGAGTTCAAGCGGCTCAAATGTACCGATCGGCTCTTCTACACCTGGAATCCGCACTTGGGAGAAGGTAGGTCGGCTATAGCAATCGGGAAATGGGTTCACTTTCATTCGTTTCCTGTACGGTTGTTTGTTTCAGGTGCTCGTCATCTCATAAAAGCCCTCGACTTTACCGCACTGTTTGCCCTGTTCACTGACATGCCGGACGTCCCACTGGAGCCATTTATTGTCGACGGACCCAGAGTCGCTGCGAGTGACGTACGGAGCTACGTGAAATCCCTGGACTATCTTTTCTGTCACCTATAATTTTAAGTTAGTTAAAGTAGCTCCAGCCGACTTTCATAATAAATTCGTTATTATTGACCTCACAAACAAAAAGAACTCAGCGAGGCTGGGTCTATAAGCTGTTATAAAGATTGTGCAAATAGACGATGAAAAGATGACAAGAATCTGGATACTTTGATTGTTTCCTCTCCGAACAGTCCGAGCACGACAGACCGACATGTGAATGAAAGAAAACTGACCCAAACTTAGGTTACTTTCTTGGAGCCCTTACAAAGCCTTGAAAACAGCCACACCCGATGCATATGCTCCGGATGGACAAACAAACATAGTTGAGCGCTGCACGCTGGCAAGACATAACTACGGAAAACAGAACCGTAAACATCTGAAACGGGGCGACAATGTCAACAACAAGCAGCTCAGCAGCGGAAAGATTATAAAAGGCTGCCGCAAAGCCGTGGCCCTACAGAGTGAACTAATTGGCGTTAGCAGGTGCATATCGTGAACAGTTAAAGAACTGCGTGAAGAACATACTGACCCTGAGCACAGTTTGCAACGTTGGTGGTGTGGTGAAGTTAACCACTTAAGAGCGGCGCTGAGCAGAGTGTGACCATCATGGTTTGGCGCACGCACGGTTTTCCGGCGTTTTGGTGGACCGTTATTGCTGTTCTGTCCGGTGTAGTCATAACAACAATCGACCTAGTAACTGCTGAATACGGTATGTCAGGCGGGAGGAGATGAATGAAAAAGTAATGTTAACATTTCAAAGTAATCCTAACTGTGGAGCCCTTTAGAACTTGTTGGTTAGCAAAAAATTGAACGAAACCATTTGTTATTGAAACCATGTTCAGGCACTGTTGAAGGTGCACAACAACGGCTAGAACGATAGAAGTGGAATGTGATGTTTTTGTGGCTTCGAACTCTGATGGGTTTGCGTACTCATTATTATTTACAAACAAACCCACGTTGCAGAACTCAAGTTTCGCCAACTAAAACGGCATGTACGTGACCGTAGAATGATACACGGGAAATTAACCTTGAGAAAAATGTACAGCAAGAACGATGTGAGCACAAACCAGCTATCACAGTCACTGTCACATTCTTGTTTAAAAGACACAAAACCGCTATCATCCGCATTTTTATTGTTTCGATTTGGTACAAGTTTGATTTGAACTTTGACGATAGTCACATTACTTTTGAAACATTTTCAGATTCATACTACCTACCAGAAAGAGCTCAACACTACGAAGGCTATGACCAGCAATGCGGCTATGCGAGCAAATGTTATGGAGACGAAAGGTGCCGACTTTGGTGAATGATGCTCATGTTGAACATTATTAAAATTTTCCCATTTCTATCCGCCATGCTCAGCTGTCCAAGTGAAGAAAAATTTAGTGAGCTTGAAAAAGAGGCCTTCATCAAAGCAGTCGCCGAGCTGCTGGGCAACGAGGACAAGTCCCAAAGCAGCTGCTACTTGATCGGGCCAACCGAGTTTGATCATGGTTTCTTTCAAACGAAGTCGATCGAAGGTAGCGAAGATCTGAACGTGCGGCGCACGCTCACCACGGACAAGTTTCTGAAGGCTTTGGCGCAAAAGTATGGCAAGTGCCAGCTGCGGAATCTGCTCGAGGGAAAGTGTCACTCCAATGTGACGCTTTCCTGCTGCAATGGATCGGAGCAGATCTCGTGCGATCCCGACTATCCGTGAGTATTGGAAACAACAATCTGGTAATATGGTGTGATAGATAACCGTGCTTGTTCTTCCTCGAATTAGATATCGGAGCTATGATGGTAGCTGTAATAATCTGAACAATCCCTCCTGGGGTAGAAGTGGAAATGCTCTGAAGTATCCCATAGCTCCGTGCTACAGTGACTTGGTGTCAAAGCCCGCTCGTAGCAAGTCCGGCTCGGCGCTTCCGCAAAACCGCAAACTGATCTCCGAGCTGTCGGAGTTCCTGCAGGACTACGGTCCAAATACGTCGTCTTCACTGAACATGTTCCTGATGTTCTTCTTTGAGCTTGTTTCGTCCGACATGATCGGTCGGGTGCACAAACGAACGCAACGGTCTACCCAAGGCTTCCGAGGTTGCCGGGCGGACGGGTTGGATCGTAGTGCGTTTGTGTCGCCTCTTGCGCACCCGCTGCGCGTCAACCAGAACGATCCGTACTACGGAAGCGATGGCATAAGCTGTCTTAACTTCAGCCCACAGGAAAAGGCGAACGATCGGTGCGAACTGAAGTACGTGGCCGAGCGGAACATGCAGAGCAGCTATCTGGATCTGTCCAGCTTGTATGGCACGCAATCTCATTATGATGCCGAGGGCAAGCTCGACCTGTTCCACTGTGGTACTACGGCTACGTTAGTACAAAAGGCTCCGTTAACCGCACAGTTTCAGGCGATTGCCGGTTTGTTCGGCCAGCTGCACAACTACTGCGTCGATCGTGTCCGATCCTGCCCGCAGAGCAAGGGTCTGGTGCAGGAACGCTGCCGTGCACTGACGATCGGCGTGTACCAGAAAATCTTATACGATCAGCTGTTGCCGCTGCTTTTCGGCGAGGAGCTCTACAATCGCTGTGGACTCAGCTGCGAGTACAATCCGTACGTCGAGTCGACCGTTTCGCAGGTGTACAAAAACGGTCCGGGTCGGTTCCCGCATTTCTGGATACCGGACCAGATGATGTACAAGCCGGAGGGGAAATCGGAGTGGCTTCCGTTCAATGTGTTCTTCCGCGAGCACGAGAAGTTTGACTGCACTGGAACTCTAGAGGGTGTGCTAGAATCACCGATACAGACTGATCGACTCGTAGACGCGGTAAGTTCTCGGTTTCCCGTGTTTTTCATGTTCTTATCGATATAATAAAAATAAAACATTTTATTATATCCCAAAGATTGTGAACAAGTTTTACACGCTGGACGGTTGCCGAGGCACCTGCCTCCCGTGCCTCGATTTGGCGCGCAACCGGGACTCGGGCCTCTGCCCGCTGGTCACCTACAAGCACTTTATTGAGCAGCGCGTTGGGGAAACGGGTGACAGCAAGTGTTACAGCACTTTTCAGGATTTGAGTGACATGTTTGACCCAGAGGTAAGTAGCCATTTGATTGGAGTCTCTTGTGTTACCAATATATATTGATCATGTTCCTGTTCTTATCCACTTTCTCATCATTTAGTTGTGCAAGTTTTTGGAGCAACATTACGAGTCGCCTTCGGATGTCGATGTTCTGTTAGCGTTTTTGGACCGGCGTGCATATCCGGGAGCAGCAATGCCGAAGTTGGTGTCCCAAACAACGTGTCTGGAGTTTAAGCGGCTGAAGTGTACCGATCGGTTTTTCTACAGCTGGAATCCGAACTTGGGCGAAGGTGATACCTCGTATCCATTATTTAACGCGAATGCTCACTGAACCATTTTTTTGCACATTTTCAGGTGCTCGTCATTTGATCGAAATCCTGGACTTTACCGCACTGCTGGCTCTGTTTACCAATATGCATGAGGTGCCGCTTGAGCCATTTGTCGTCGACAGCCCAAAGGTAGCTGCTAAAGATGTTAGAAAGTATCTGGAGAGCGTTGAATACTTGTTCTGCCAGTTGTGAATTGATGAGAAAGAATGATTACTTCATTATTATTATTTTAGCGTTCGTAATTGTTTCTGAAATTCATATTATGTTTAATCTACATTAATAAAAGGTACTAGTGTTTGCATATCGATTTGAAAATATCTCTTTTCAAAGATTGTCCAATTTATTCAATTTGAAAACCGCTCCTATATCCTATCGATAAAATGAAATTCGAAAACGAGTAAGAACGGTCATAAACTTCACTCATGTATAACCAATCGAATCGGGTGCGTGAGGTGCATACTAAAACAGCATTTCATACATTTCTTGTACTTGGTTTACGGTATGCAAAAACCACTCGCGAAGGATAGCGCGACTTAATGCTACCGGATTTCATTTGGCTTCACCTCGAAACGTTAGTACTGGTCATAAAAGATAGGACTCTTAAAAAGCAACACTGTACCAGGCAAACGTGTACGTACCATCGTTACAAAAAGCACATACAGAGACGTTCCCTTTGGTACGCGAAGCACGTACATTAATGGTTAATCTATGTGGAATTATTTTGGCGAAAGTGAAAGAAAACCAAACAGAATAACACGGGATGAGCTGCTGTTGTTCATGACTAGCATCATCGGCTCAAGGGTGGGCGTTTGAAAGCTAAAACAGGAAAAGAAAAACAATCATCTAAATGGGGAACGAATTTTACACCGATCACTTGTGAGGTCGCGTGACTCGAGAGGGGTTTTCTAATTTCATCCTTCGTTGCAAAATTAAATTAAAAAACTTTCACTCCATGGGGAATTGTAAATCGTGAGTAACCAATGAGCTAAATGTGTCATTACATGATCGAGAGTCCGAGTTTATCGAGCTCAACATGGAGTCGCAAAAACTGTAATTTCAAACATCATGCTTCACTTAAACGCTGAGCGGGGTTTCTATAGTTTTTTCGAGCTACAAAAAATTGTTTGAATGAGATATGTATATTTTTCATTAACTCGATTGTGATGTTGTAAAAATATGCGATAAGCATATACTGGTGGGCTCAAACAACATTGGAAGAATAACGTGTCTTAAGAGCGTTCATAACTCTTTTAAGTGTCACTTATTCTCCACAAGAAAGAAGGTTTCTGAGCTACAAACAATTCTCAGATTTATATTTATAACCTTCTGCCAAATCAGCTTTCAAATGCCATCTGATCCATTTCCGAGTACCTACAACTTTTCGTTACTAACTTCACCAGCAGGAAAGTTGGGTTGGCTTTCTTTGGTTTGTTTTTTCCCTATTATTCACAAGAATGTCGTCGTTTCCGCTTTATTTAGGGAGGTTTGCTCTGTCATTTTCCATCGATTGTTTTCTATATTTTTCCAACATCGGGGAGTCTATCTCATTCGGTGGATGTTGAACAAGTGAACGAGAGCATGCTCATTTATTTATATGTTTACATGGTTACCAACATTTTCGATACGTTCGTTGAAGGCGTTCGCTTAGTCAACTGTTATCGGATTGAACTTTGACTCATCTTTCTCCTTCGAATTGCGAGTCCTTTGAACCAATCGAACGGAAATTGCTGATGTACTGTGCACGTGTAACCATTTTCCTGCCTTGACAGAATGAGCCGAAACATGGAAGCTTACTTCATCTGAAGGTAACGCCAACAGCAAATACTGGATGGATTTGAATCCGATTGGATCAGTTTTCATAATGATGGGGCTATGTTCGAAGATCAAATGGAAGAAAACCGGCAAAACAATTGATTTTGAGATGCGATTTAAAAACACTATATAAAAACAAAATGATAACGAACACGGTATTGTATGTGAAATCGTCATCATGGTTCATAAGATATTTAGCATTGCATTTAGAACTGATTTTATTTACTTTCTTGAAAGAACGTTCATTTAGTTTGAAACTATTTCAATAGCCGACCTTAAATTTCATCAGTAAGCTGCTTCATGAAAAGCATGAAAACTACGATTCCGTCAGGGCTTAGTTTTGTGGAAAAGATGGAAACCTCTCTAAAACATTCATGGCTATGTTAGCATCAACTCCTACAGGGCCAACTAGCTCTACTTTCCAGCGCCGAAATCTTCTTCAATTAGGGCTGTCATAATAAATCAGGATTAACAGTAAAGAATGGATTTTCGATCCATTGGCATTTGCAAAAGGTTCCGCTACAAATCCCACTAAAGCACTGGGCATTCGCCTCCAGCGCCATCCGCGGAATGGAGTGTGGCAAAAATATTCCGTGTACGCTTTGCGCCTAAATCATCTAATCTTGGCAATGGAGTACCCATTGGAGTACCCTTTGAATATCTTTTTTTTTTCTCGAGTCACGTTTCGATGGTCAGTTGAAAAAAGAGCGTTAGCTGAAAATCGGTGTATCTGCTCCATTCGTAGGTTGTAAAAGTTGGGACTTTTAAAGCTGGTTGGGGCAAATAAATTGATCACGATTAGTTAAATTTCTTTTTTATACGCTCCTTGCACTTGAAATCGATGTCAACTTTCATAACATATCATCTATTTTTGCACGATCTATAGAATACTATGAGAGATTCGGTGGAAGAAAAATCAATTTAATTGTTCAAGTGCGAAACAACGACGGATCTTTCGTTGGTAGTTCGGTAAGTTGTACAGCACAGACACAAACGACACTGATGCCTCGGTGCAGTCGTCTCACCGCCGTCCAGATTCCGAAAACCATCGCCGAAAGCGTGGACAAAAAATGAGACCGATTACGGTTATTAATGACGCCGGGATCAGAATCGAATTTATCATCATTACTACTGTGGACGCTCCGTTCTGGATTCGCAACGAGAACTGTATGTATGTATGCGGGAAAAACTCGGTTTGCGGCAAGTGGAAAGCCATCATGGTACAATTGAGGGTCAGTCGGGGGTTTTTTTTTGTTTCGCTACGAACGGAACATTCCGACTGATTCCGGGAAAAGGCGATATTTTCCACCAATACCGTGGAAATCGAGGGAATGATGCACATTCGAGATGCATTCCGCAAAGCGCTCCAAAAGATGGAGATAATCCAGCGACGTGTTCGCCGACTCGAAAGGGTTGTTGGAAAATGGGTGGTGGTGAGGTGGATGGTAGAGGGAAAGGGTGGAGGGGGAGAGGGGGGGGGGGGTTTCTGACGACACTGGCTTCGATGGCGGTTGAGAAAGCGATGGGTCTGTTCAAAGAAAAACATCGAACCAAGTTGTCGGTAGAGGGAAGCAAGGAGAGGCCAATATCAACCCTTTTCGTAGTCTCAATGGTTTCGCCAATGTGTGTGTACGTGTGAAGGAATACGTGCGCAAAAAAGAGAAACGATCACCCTAAAAGGACCAAAGCACGAGAAGAAGGCCCGAGGATTCGCCTTTTCCCACTGACATGAAAAGTTTTCCGACGGTCAAAATTAAACACAGCGTCTGTATGGTTGTGTGTGCGTGTGTGTGCATGAGTTGGATCCGTTTGCATTCGGCTGGCACACACAGCCGGCCAGCCCGTTTGTGTTCGACGGTTTGCGTAATTGAAGCAAATTGAACGATAATTTTAATCATGATTTACTGGAATGCCAATTTGTCTTCCGTTTTAGTGTGCAAGTGTGCATTTCCCATGCTTCGAAAAGGGGGTCACCGTTGCAGCCGGACGCAGCGCGACGGGAAAAACCCCACGCCGACGAATGGCCGCAGTACTGCTCAATCGGAACGTTTTACTAGTGGTGAAACCGGTCGTGGTAGCGCATGAGTTGGTCGAAATGGAGTCGGAAAAAACCGCGCCAGTGAATTGTGGGAAATTACTTCAGCAACCGCTCCCGGTTTATCGTTCGTTCGGCACATTTCGTGACGGAAATGTAAAGTGGAAGTGCAGGTTTTTGTCTAGATTGCTTCGGAATAGTTGGAAATATTTTTTAATTCTGTACACACTCACACATGCAGACACATCGAAACTAAGTGTCTTGATTTGGATTTCAAATGTAAACAGTAAACTCGACACCCAGTCTTTCAAATGCAAGCAAACAGTGACAACCACCTGCAAGAGTGTGTATCGACTTTTCTTGCCCGACAAAAAAAGTGGGAGGAAAACATGCTCGCGTGTACAATTTTTCGTTGCGTCATGGTCAGTAATTGCGATACAACGTCAGCTTGCTCTCGTTAGAACATGTTTTTGCAGCTGCATGCAGTCTGTAGCATTTCCTCCTGATCGATCAGTCCCTTTTTCCTTTTGCTAGCGTACAATTACTCATACTGAATTGAATTTTAACATTCCTTTCAAACCCTGATCATCTTAAGCTTTCTTTTCTCCGCATTCCGAGCGGCTCAAATTATCTCGAATGGTTTCGGGATTTTTTTCCCTCAACCATCTAACCGCTGGCATTGGATTGGAAAAAGGGGGGGCTTTCTCTCCCGTCGCATTTCGGTGCGCGGCGAAATTTCGCAAACGGAAGATATGGCCTCGGAAAACCGGATCGTAACCAGGAATGTAATAAAGTCGAAACAACTTCACCACAAACCGAGCTGACCGGTGGTACAATTAGATCAATTTTGGCTTCCTTCCATTGCGCCCCTTCCAAGACCAAAATTTCGGGAGGGAAAAATGGCTATCGACGTTCAGTATTTTCCTATCGTAACGAGCACCTAACCACCAACTCCGCCTGCGCACCCCGTGTGGGGATTTTTGTGCAACCATCAGCGTAAAAGTGGCACAAATGTGAAAAGTAAGCAAAACTTCGATGCGGAAAATGAGTAATGTTTCGACGAGGTTGCCGCCTGTTTGGGGGGGTGGGGGGGGGGGAGTGGAATGTTTTCAGATTGCGTAAAAAAATGGGTGGCCTGCAAAGGGAAAAGCGGCTCCCAGTATCCGGAGTGATTTTTTCGGTTTAACTACCGAGCGTCTAAGGAATGTATGAAGGCTCGCTTTGGAGAAATCGAAAACCAAAAAATGTGCTATTCTTTCAAATTTTTCCCCGTTACAATTCAGAACGGCATGAATCACACGATCGGTTTTCCTTTTCTGAAATCGGAACGGAACGATTCTTGCAACATTTCCAACCCCATTCCTCCGTCCACGGCGTCGTTGCACAGACGAACGCCACCGATTTTTGACCAGCGGAGGCACAATTATCCAAGTATGCGCTGCAGCAAGTGGCGCGCACCCAGATGTGCTCCGTTCGATATTTTCTCGGCGTGTGTGTGTCGGAACATTCTAAGTCTTCTTCTTTTCTACCTGCGGTTTTCCTTAGGTCGGAAATCGTAAGAAATCGGGCCGCAGCAACCATCTTCCGTCCGCGCTGGCGTATCGCTCGGTAAGGCTCCGGATGCAAATCGTAAAATTCCTATTTACAATTCGTCGTTAGAAGCCAGTCAGCACCAGTTCCGTACGTCCGTAGCGCCCGCTGAGTTCCGGCGTATTTTATTTTTTCCCTTTGACTCTTCCGCAGTAGGACTCGCTCCGAACGTTGGAAATCGCAATATAAAACCCATGCCCCGGTTCCCTCCGTCCTCTAGAGCTCTCCCTCGGATTTCAGATTCATTTCCAGCTCGAGTGTTTGATTTATTCTTTCCGGCTGCCGTTTACGATGCCTTCTAAAGCTCTTTGTAGTTATGTGCTGGCATGCAAACTGAGTGTGTGTGTGATGGTTGTGCTGGGAAGTGTGCGTACACGATGGTGGATCATCCTGTTTGGCAGAACATGGGCTATACATCGTGCGTGTTTGCATGTGTTTGTTAGGAATAATGCAAAATGCATGATTTTTTGGCTCGAATTCCCCCGTCTTAAAAACCTCCCTGTTGGAGTCTCCCTACCGCACTGGTATGGATTTTTCCCGGCGGCTGACTGAGGAGGCAGCAGCAGAAGAAGAGTGCTATTTTATGTTACCAGCTGGCGGTGACGACGGCGTGTTTGTGTAGAGGGATTAGTTTGGGGCCGAAAATGGATGCTGTTTTCTTGCCAGCACCGCGTCCCGTCAGTCCAATGTTTGTTTCTTCGGGGATAGAGCGATGTCGTCGCGACGCTCGCCGCACGGAAGTGCCGGTTGCGAAGTTTAATTATGCGGGCGCCAAAGTCGTACACCAGTTTTATGGGCCGATATCAGATTGTACGCACATAAAACGCATGGTTGGAGCACGTGGTAAACATGCCGTCGATGCATCCAATAGGAGTGGATGCGATGTACGAACAAAATGAAGGTTATTTCAAATACTTTAGGTTGCGTTCACAACTGCACGTAACTTAGCTGAGGTTCTTGATATTTTCAACCTTCACGCAGCAGTTTTTGATTTACTTTTCTTACTACTTTATATTTAATAACCCTGCATATTTATTCTTACCGTTTGGTTTCCATTACACGTGTTTGTTATTTATATTTATGGCTTTAAGGTAAGCATACCTTATGAGTGCTAGTGAAAAGGCTATAAATATTCATTTGCAACATTAAAAAACGCATAAGAGACACCTGCGGAGTATAATGAATGCGAAGAATATATTTTTTACTCGGTAATGTACCCGGATAAACAACTGTTAAAATATGACATAAAATACTCAGGTATTATCAAAAGACATAATGGTATTTTACGGTCAGTACTGTCATATATTTGATTCTACGTTGAAGAAAACCCTTGTTTCGAGAAATGCTGGTTGTAGTTTGGACTTTAAATGACTAATAAAATCGAACTAACCTATATCAGCCTTCTTCTGTATAGTATTTGCATCATTGATAATAACACCGCCACGTTCAAATTTACATCATTGATAGTAACACCACCCACAGTAACAATATCTCTTTCTGGTACCATCGAACAGGCTCGAGAACATCCAAATTATACCACTTCGCTGCTTCTTTCCTCTTTCCTCATGTAAAACTTTCCGGTGATCGACGAGATCATACTCCCAATATTGTTACGTTTGAGTTTCTTTTCGCTTGAAGCAAGTTTTGCATCCTCGCCGAACAATGCTGCTCGGCCGTTCGGAATCGTGGAACATGTCTCAAGGGTAACCGACATTTTGCAATCTGCGTGACGCAGCGAGGTGAGAAATTCTTCCTATAGAAGGCCTCTGCGTAAGCTCGCCCATGAAAATGGAGAATAAAATGTTAAAAGAACGACTTGGGGAAATCTAGCAAGTATAATGATTATAATTGCGTTACTCGTTTTTCTTAGTTCTCAGTGAATAAGATATTGTACTCGAATTCGAAGGCAAAACTTACTGGTTTGGAACACTTGTTCGAGCAGCTACTGAAAAACTCTCGCCCGAGAAACTTTGCCACCCATAAAACACTCAATAAAATGCATCTGGAATGAAATTTATTTTACCTACTGCTGGCAGTTGAAAATTTACCCTCCCGAAGGCTGCCTTTTTCCGCTCCGGAGGGTGGACAAGAAAATCGCATCAGGCGAAAGAGACCGGGAAAGAGAACTGAAGAGGAACTGTTCTGTGGTCGGTAGCATCGGGTGCTTATTGGGCAGCACTGATCCAATGTTGCCCAAAAAGAAAACCGGAGGAAAGCAGGAGAAAAACCGGTTCCAGCTACAGTGCAACCATTAGAACTCATCCGTTGGGAAAATTGGCAGCTGTGTAGGTCTAGTCGTCGGTTGAAGCGGCTCAACGGTAATGTTTGCGAGGCGGTCGAGGCCTCAGGAGGGGGCAGTGGATGTCTTGTTTTGGCGACATAATCGTTTATGGATTTTAAAATTTAAAATCATTGACATTGCTTAAATGGAGCGAAGGATAATATTTGAGGGACTAGTTTTTAGATTGAAATATTTATTAGAAAGCAGTAGTGGTTACAAAAACATAGGTGTCAACAAAAGAGAACACAAATGGTCATAAAATGTCACAGTCCGGATTCTTAAAATCTGTGATTAGTAACAAAAAATTAATATATAACTTTCTTGTGTTAAAGAAACCTTCAAAGTGTAGCTTCTAGCATTTACCTTTCGTCCGGTTTTCAATCGCCATAATCACCACGTAAGTGCGCCATTAAATTTCGGTCATAAACGGCTAAATTCGACTTCGGGCATGGCGTGGACTGCACCATCCAAACCATCCCCCTCCCGCAGACGCCGTCAAACCGTCCATCCATTATCCGGTCGACGACATTCCAGCGCGGCGTGATTTTACGAGCATGCATTTCTGTCGAAACTTTCCCGGAAAAGCATAAGCTTTGGTGCTGCCAGCCTACCCCAGCAACACTTCCCCTCCCCAAGCGTCCCGCAGCAGCCGGGTCGCGAATCAGCTGACGAACTTTTGGCCACCATTAAAACGGCACCAGCCGTTCGGCTCGGTATGGAGTGATTTGGAGTGGCGGGAAAACCGAGCCAGAGGCCAAAGTGATTGTGAAAGTTCGCACGTCATAAAATGCATTCAGTGGGGCAATTGGGTGGCAAGAAGGATCACCCTGCCTTCGGTGAAGCGCTGGAGTGTCGAAGTCGAGAGGTAGGATTAAAATTTTTACCGACAACCTCGTGCGACACGTTTCCCGATGGAGAGAGAATGGATTGACCGATCGTTCGATGTGGACAGACACACTCTTTGTCTGTGAGAGAGAAGAGCATTTATTGTATTTAAAGTAACGTTAAAAATCTGCAGCTACATTGCTTACGTCATTCATTTCCCGGAGCTTTCTGAAATTTTGAAAAAATATAAGTAGGGTACTTCAATAAAAAAAACCCAATTACAATGATTGACAGTAAGGGAGGTTGTTTGTTGTGCTTTAATCATCGAAAGCTATTAGTTATGCATGAAAAAGCTAAACAGGTTCTGAAACTCCGCTGTTCAAAGGTTAAACGCGGTGCTGGAAACGGGTTGATTGTTTCTCCCTCGAGGTCCTCGACAGGATCCTGTAATTACCTTCCCATTAAATTTTCTTTTTCGTCTTGCTTATGATCCCATTCCCATCGAACACTGTACTAAGCTGTTGCTGGTGCTGTAACATTCTTTTTATTCTCATTTTTGCCGTTCAATTGTTTTCATCAGTTCCTTTGCTACCGGCTGGAAGCTTTTGTAGATTACATTCAATATTCGATTTTAATAAACTTTCCCGTTCGGTGGTATTCGGGGTGCAAGTTTTGATGGCGTCTTATTACCATTTAAATTGCCTGAGCTACCAATGAACACTTGTCTCGATCGAAGGAGGACGAGTAGAATTAAATTTGTGCTGGGGTGAAGCGCCGTTGAACAATATTTATGTATTTTACTGGTGAGGAAAATTTCCGGAATACGAAGCGTGGTAGATTGAAATGTCTTGCATTTGATGGATGGGAGTAATTGATATTTCAATTTATAAATTGAAATTTTGATGAAAGCATCCTTATATGGTGAGTTTATTAATACGGAATCATTCCGAGAAGAACAAATGAAGAATATTGTGCTATTTATGTTCAAAATGAGTAATAAAGGCGATTTACGAGAACATCACAGAGCGAATGTTATTGATTCGTTTTGTTTTTTAAAGCTCCCGTTGGCGATGTATTTAAACAGGTTTTATTCCCCCTAAGCGCACTGGTAGCACTTTGATAAGAATATTGCACTCACATAAAATAAATAAATAATTCATTACTACCATCTTCCCCACTCCGATTGAGCCACACCAACGCGAACCAGGAAGAAACAAGCACCATAGTCCTTGTTAGTGGAGAGTCGCAACGAAAAAGGTAAAATAAAATGTATGCGAAGTACTTCCACCTCGGTTTGTTTGAGGTTTTGCGCAAAGAGCTTCTGGCGCACGCAGCAGTCCATATTCATTCATAATGCTCTATATTTTCCATCGGTGCACGATCGCACTGCACGGTGGTGCTCGGTGAGTTGTTGCAAAATTCATACGGGACATGGAAATTTTCGATATTGTTGCGGAAGTATTACAAACGCTCGTACCGGTGAGGCGCCGTTTGCCTGTGCTGCTGCTACTGGTGCGAGATGTTTCTGGGGCTTTTTCGAGGGTGCACTGCTCGTCATTTTCTTCCCGAATGCCGCTAGCTATTCGAGGAAGATGGAAATTTGGGAGGAAAAATTAGCATCAAGTTGGCGCAAAGTGAGGCGGACCAGAGAAATTTTGGCACTCGGTATTTGCCATTATCATGAAGAAAAGGATGCACTCTAGCAGGAGTGTTTGTTTGCATTTGTGTGTTACTATTTTCATTTTTCAATAATTTTCTTTTATTAGTATACCAGGAAGTGTATATTTAAATATTTTCCATACAAACTCATTGGTTTAAACTATTTCATTCAATTTTCAATTAAAAAGATGAAACGTGCTTAAGGTTTTTACAGGAAATTCGCACCGGAGTTATTTTTATACCTGCAAACTAACCTTATCTGCAAGAATATTTAACTCATAACGTTTAAAATGAATCAAGGCTACCATTTTCCTTACGGGGAACGGAATAGCGACTCACAAGTTGTGTATTCCGGCGGGTGGGAGAACACTGGGAATGGAGCGGAATAAGTGAAAGGGATTAAGGGTTGTTCGGCTGGATGAGTTCATAATAGTAATGTTTAGGTTTGATTAAAACTTGCATAAATTAGGTGCCACGCTATTTTCGGTTGGTTCTTGTGCTCTGGTAAACGGGAGGTAACTGTTTGACCTACTGCCTAGCCAAACATGTTGCGGTCGGTCGGTTGGTCAACAACGTTCGGCCGGAAATGGTATCGTGCCGCACGGAAAATGGTACAATCGTTGCTGGCTCGTGCCAACCTGGCGCAGCTGTGTGTTTGAAAAGAATGTTGATTTAATAGCTTTTCTATTATGCTCAGCATGTGTTTTTCGTCGAGTTATGTGGGGCGTACCAGGCCTGAGATGAAATTTTAAACACTAAAACTCTTAAGTGTGTTGTTTTAACTGTTGTTAAAACGTTCATGTTGCAAAGCAATGCTCAATTCAAAAGGATTGATTGGGAATAGTAACC
Organism: Anopheles ziemanni; assembly: GCF_943734765.1. Taxonomy (NCBI): domain Eukaryota; kingdom Metazoa; phylum Arthropoda; class Insecta; order Diptera; family Culicidae; genus Anopheles; species Anopheles ziemanni. Next base: position 17,355,342 of record NC_080706.1, read on the forward strand.
GTTAATATTGGGGAATATAATGAAAGGCACAATCATTCAACACATTCAACACAATTTCAAATAGTTGACAATTCCATCACGGCTATTCCTGTGGCAAGTTGAATTAGAATAAACAAAACAGTATGTTGACTTTTGAGTCACTTTAAACTTTGAACTGTGCAGTGGTATATATTCAGTAAGGCTGTTGATATTCTCAAAACGATCACAAGGTATACTTTTTTGGAAAGGTGTTCTGTAAGTGGAAATAAGCCTTTGACAGTAAAGGTCTTCAAACGGACATGAAAACGCAGTACAAATTAAGTATTTCACTCGTTGACTTTGTCCTACCTTTTTGTTTTCAAACCATATTTTACTTCGTTATATTTTTCCTTTATTTACCACCACTTGTTCCATTTCTTACCAATGCTCGAGCGGATCCGTTTGCCACATTTCGTAGGAAAAGTCAAGAGCATCTTCTAGCAAACCACACCAACCACCGTGGAGTGGATTTTCCGAAGCGTACTTTCCTCAAGCGGCACTCGAGTTGTGGGAAGGCTCGAACAGAGCCGCACTCGGAAGGCCCATTCTGAGACAGCACCATTCGCGAGGCAATGCAGTGCGTAGGTGAACCCCTCCGACTATACATTCCCCATCCCCCTCCCCCCTCCCCATTTACCGGCGGGATTCGGTGCGGTAGAAGATGGAAGATTTCCATGCGATGATTTACATAAAGCACCGCGGCATGCCACGCCGATCGCTATCGTGTCGTTTCGGAGTAATGTCGTGTTAATGTGCCTTTGGGTTGGTTTTGGCAGGGGTTTGCTCGAAAAGCACACTAGCTGGTGGAAGCCCCTTTGCCCCTTTCCGACTCGCCGTTTCGTTCGATGGCCTTATCGTGTCAAAGTCACACAAATACGAGCACGTAGCCGAACTGGAAGAAGCGTTTTTGGTCTGAGTTTTGTGGTCCCGACCGTGAGGTTATGGCTGTTAGACACGTCCTCCCGCACACGAAATGACACGCCACGCACCGTATCGCTAACCGGGAGAGCGATTACGAAGATTAAGTTGTGCTAATTGTGGAAATGGGGGATCGCGCGTTGTGCGTGTACGGTCGGGAATGCACAAAACCGGCACAAGCCGGTGCGTTTGGGCGGACGATGGCGTGGAAGGTCGGACGGATGCAGAAATAGCCCCAGCCGAAGCGTGTGTGCAGGAAGTTAAGGGTAGTATTCGTGTCAGAGAACCGCGGTAGTAATCAACGGATGTTTCCACCAAGTGATAATGGGTGCTTGTATTGCACATTTATAAAAGGAAAAATTGAATTGAAACTATCGAAAAATATGCTGTTTACCATGAAAAAGGAAGGTGATCGTTGAAGTTTACAACTTGAATTGTTTTAGCGACAACCCTCATAGAGGTTTTACGAAATCGAGTTATTTAACTTTCTGGAGTTTCTTGAACATGTAATTAGAGGTGCAGCAAGAACCTTTTCTTCTCGAAAGAACCTCAACAACCAACAAGTTTTTTATAATTTTAGAAGGTTCTTAGCTGTTTCAGTGTTTTACTTTTCAGCTTAACTTAAAAATGTGTTTGGAAGGCAAATTTGGATTAACTCAAAAAAATAAGACTCTAGACGAGCAGAACATTTTATAAAAATATAATTTTTGACGGTACTTTTTTGCAAAACCCTTCTCAAAAGGGAGAAATTTCACTGTCAATAATTGACAAAACTTTGACACTTATCTTTGACTATGATCTTTCTCGGGAAGTTTTCTTGCGCTGTCATTTAGAACGAGAGGATTGAGAAATTGAAAACTCAGCAAAGCAGTACGCCCCTGCACAACAATCAAAAATCTGCCCGCCTCAAACCATCGGCACGTCGTGCGAATCAAACCGTGAAATGCTGAAGAAAAACCTGATCAAACGTACTCTTCGAACCTTGCCCCGTACCGAGCTACCGGAACGGAAAGCCACAACGGCGCTCGCGTCACACAATGACGCCGAACGAGCAGAAGGGGGAACCCTTTTCACCGTGAACCGTTTGGTGCGCCCGAAGCGATTGAACCGCGGCTGAAGGAACGGAAAGCTGGTGACGATGACAGCGGCACGTGGTGCGGTGGAGGCGCCTGGTTGTTTTTACCAAAACGCAACACGTGCGCCCGGCGGAAAAGGCCATTTACCGGGGGGCGTTTTGTCGGCAATTGAATCGAATCGAATCAAGCGCTCGTGAAACGCACTCACTGCGTGGTCGTGTTCGCTTTCGCCTGTTTCTCCTCCGGACGCCCGGCGGGAGGTTGCGGTTAGGGCAATGCGTGCTCGGTGGAATGGCGACGAAAAAGTGGCCAGATGGGGGAGCATTTGGTGACACTATGTTTGGCCGTTGGACACGTTGTTTGATAGTGACACCTCGTTTGGAAGGCGTTTGATTTCCTGTAGGGCAGTTTTTTCGTCTTGGTTTGAACTGTTTGGTTCGTGAATCCTACGTATCTTGCCTTGTGTGGTAAAATAATACGGTATTATCATAGCATCATTATTTATTGGAGCGTCCTAACACTAGGATAAGATTTGCATGAAACACAAAAGACTTTCGGTGATTTTCTTTTGACTATCTGTAATGATCAAGCAAAGCGTTATTCACACTTCTAAACAAATCAGGGTCGCATCGCAATCGCAGACTAATCGAACTTTCAATGTTCAAATATGGAAGTTTCTACAGACGAGTATTTATGACAGTGAAATTTTATATGACACGATGTTATTATTGTTAAGTTTATTTACTGTACAGTAAGTGATACAGTACACTAAACTACCGTTTAGTACCGTACTAAAGTTTATGTAAACCTGATTCCAAATATTGTATAATCATTACACGATGACACTAAAATACTGATTTGGTTATTGCGCCCTTCTTGAGAGTCGATTTTACATGTTTCGTAAGGAAATTTGCTGCCTCCTTCAAGAACATAAGGATCACAATTACACTTGTTCGTGTTTACTTAGGGTGGCCTTTGCGTTGTAGGTCGATCGTGCTCGAAATTTGAACAAGAATCAATATTGTCGGTCATGTTTATCGCCGCACCGGCGTGCATATTAATCACACAAACAACGACAACAGCACTCAAATCTCGGACAACGATTACAGTGCTCGGACAATGTCTTATCTGCGAATCACATCGGCCGGTACGGTGCGGTACGGAACAACTTCAAAACCAACGGACGGGAATGTTAAACAAACGACATATTTCGTAAAATGAATGCAAAAGCATATTGTCACGCCACCGCCACCGATAACGATATCCGACAAGTGAGAATGCAAATCAGTCATTCCGGGCATAATTGAATATTTCTTTCACCCAATTTCGTACCGTTTCGGGGAGGGGGTGAAAAGGTAGGGCTTCCGGGAGGCGCCGGAACGTGCTCCGAGCGCGGCGGCAAATTGAATCCGCCCGAACGGGAGGTCGCTCGGGCTTAAAACAAAGTTTCCCGGGCAGAGAGCACAAATGCACGAGGCGTGATCCCAAAGGACGAGAAAACGGCGGCAAGGAGTCAGGAAAATGCCATTCGCGTAAAGGTGGGAAGGGAGGGTTCGGGATGGAAAACCAATCATTCCATCAATTCCACAGTTTGCCGATCCCGCCTGTTCCGTGGTTTGGCGCTTGACGCGTTTGACACCCAAAGGAATGGAACGGGAAATAAAATAAAAACCGAAACTAAAGCGAAAGTCGCCGGGAGGATTATTTAACTTTTTCCTCGAGCAGGAGTTCGCTTCCGAGCGCACGGTAGCTGAAACCGTTGAAGAGTGTTTTAAATCCAGGCCATTTAGGGGAAAAATGAATCGGTGATTCGCCAGAGCGTGTGCATGCATAATCTCGAACGGGCAGAGCCGATGTTAGTGTCGACTTTGTTCAGAGTAACTTCAGCCGACGTTTCTTTCTACGGCCCACCTTAAGTGTTTTAGATGATGATTGATGTTTGTCCGGAACGTGAGCTTGCGCCAAAATGACGACTCCATTCCGAGGAGCTACGTTGGGTAGAATTAAGTTGTGCATCCTTTTCTAGTGGCACTTTTCCAACGCGCGCTAGAAAGAGAGTTGAAGAAGCTGAAAGCAGTTAAAGAACTGAAGGGTTAAACGATGAACTTTCGGTGATTTTAAATATGATTTTAAAATATTGAACCAATTAGAGCTCACTATTGTTCATGTTAATTCAGTCATTATAATTTTATGCAGTTTTATCTTCTGTGAATTGGTAAAAAATTGCATTTGATAATTAATAAAAAATAGACCTTGCATTAGCCTGATATTTCCATACGAATCATTTGCAACAGTATATAAAATAAAATATTCGATTGATCGCTTAAATGGAGGGTTTAAAGATTGCTATCAAACCTAAATTTTCACTTCATGGTGAAACCTCCGTTCAATCTAACGCACATGCGTCATACACTCAATATCGTTACAATAATGCACGGTTCTCGTTACTCCTCAACTTATGATTTTCCTTCCCGGTAAAGCGGTCCATTATTGGCACGATTCCCTGGCGAGCGGAAGCCCGTTGCGGTAAAATATGAACATAAAATCCATCATCGAGCCCTTACGAGGGCTTCCGGAGCGAGAGCCCAACCGTGGTTATGCTCCTATCTCATATAGTCCGATGAATACAAACACGCCGATGTCCGATGAAATGTGTTTGCATAAATCAGCAAAACGAAAATGCGTCCTGACGGCTGCCGCTGCTCGCAATAGACGATGTCAATATTTTTGCTACACTTTCCACTTCGTCACCTGGCTTCGTTGGTCAAAGGAGGGAAGGAGGGGGAGGGGAGGGAGACGGGTTTCGTTTTCCGAAAGTCAGCAAGCCGCCCGGAGGATGTTTACGTACGGGGCAAATAAATGTACACACACGCTCACAGTCTAATCTTGGGCTTGGGGTGGGATGAGCGACTCGAGGGCAAGGGGGAAACGGTACGGTGAGGTCTGCAGTCGATCCGGTTGCATCCTTTTCTTGTATCGAGTGTTGGCGAGACGATCGGCTGCCTCGTGCCGGTCCACAAGTGGCTCCCGGAGCGACGAGGGAATATAATACGAACTCGGTCTTTGCCGTTCGACCTCGCCAACCCCTGGCTGCGCATTACTTCTTGTCGCCGTCCCATCAGGGAAACGTCCCAGACAAGCTGCTGCTCCCAACCATACGGTTTCAGTTCACCGTAAAATACACACACTCACACAACCATATGAGCTCGAGCCTGGAACGTCGTTGCGTTCCGAAGCAGCAAGCTTCCGGCAAGGGCCCGGCGTGGTTTTCCGGCCCCGCACTACCGCCCATTAGTGGAACGCCAGGGTTTTTCCATCGGCCGGGTGTGGTTTGTGCGCATCCGGATACCCTTCCTGCCCGGTGAACGACAAGGCTGGCAATGAGCCGGCCAGCAAGGCCCGGGAAAGCCCGGCGACGCAACAATGCAGAATGGTTTGTCAACAGACAAACTGCTTTTCTGACTTCCATCCATCCCCTCCCTTCCCCCTCTCCTCACCCCAGCCGGAACTCAACCCTGCTGTGAAGCTTACCCCGGTTCGGGGAAGGAGTTTTCATATTAAAATAACAAGTAGCACTAATGAATTGTTCGAGTGTCGAGAAAAGGTGGCCGGATCGGATGGAAAATGTTGACAAGGGTGCTTAGAAGGGTGCTTGAGAAGGGGGAGCTTGCGGGAGTGAAAACATCCCTCCACAATGGCCGTCCGGGGTGACAATTTTCTGTTTGTTGCGTGCATCGCAACGGAAGGGACTGAACTAAAGGATGCATTTAAAAATGCAACCAAAGATCGTTCAACCCGATCCGGGGAAGGTAAGTAGAATTTCAAATGAGTGCAACATTCTTCCACCCTCCACAATGGCATGCCACATTGAGTTTGATTTTCGATATTGAAATACCTGAAGTTGAGATTTGTTGAGCCGTGCGTCAGCAATAACAATCGATCAACGTGAGTGTAGAGATTTTCTCATAATCACATTGTTTTGTATTCAATAAAATATGTATCATTTGGATCGTGAAGGAGAGGAGTCATAAAACGAAACTTGCTAACCATTTCGAAACTATTAAACTTTTAATAGTATTGACTATTACTTAAACTTGTTGTACTGTTGGAGAATGAATTTTCGTAGTAAAATCCCCTTTTTTCACGGTACAGGTGTTGTAATCAAGATTACTTGCTATTGGATTTATTCTTTTATCTTTTATTTTTGAAGAAGAGAAAACAATTTTGGGGCATCTTATTGATGTAGTTCTATAAGCATTGGAGTATATTTATTAATAAATGTTTAAAACTTCGACCAAATACTTCAAATGCTTGCTCTTTATATACCACACAATGATCTTTATGATCAAAAAAGTTTTGAGGCTTTCCAAGCAAATCGCGTTTAATTTTAAGCTTAATTTGGTTAGACTTTACCTTTAGTTTCAGTTGTTTTTGGGGTTAAGTCGAAATATTTATAAACCAAGTCGATGTGATGCGGAAGTATGCTGTTTAAAGAGTTTACATAAATTTACAGACAACAGAAAAAGAATAGTTTTTAGAGTATTATCAACAACATTGATTCAACAGTAAACTAAAATTTAAAAAAATGTCTTCTTGCTGTTGCGTTGCTTGATATTTTCCAATGCGACGCACGTTTTGAAAACCGTTAGGTTTCCTAACGCTACCCGAAATGTGCCATTATGCACATTCCCCGAACGTCATCGAATCGTTTTCTCCGCGACTTGAAGAAATGCTTTCACGCGTCATACCATCAAACCAGTGCAAATCTTATTTTTCGGTGCATTTCTCTGCCTCCGTCGACGACGTCTGTTTGTTAAGGGCACAAACGAGTCCGATCACGCGCGTTCTCCTTTTCCGCCGAAACCTGTCGTGGGCGTAAGCAGCGATGACACTTTCTCCGGTGCGCACGAAACCCGGTGAGTGATCCGACACGGTCTGGTGCATAAATTGCACTCCTACACTCGAGAATAATTGTCAGCTGGGAGGTCGCTCCCGGGCGCAAGAGAATCGGCCGTCGGCCAAGACGACGCTGGCTTGGTGCTGCTGATGCCTGAACGATTCTGCTGACAGTTGGCAGTTGGCACGGTCGAGGCGGAGAAGGTAACCTTTTTTTGAAGGTGGTCTTTTTTTCTTCGTATGACTTGTGCGTCATTCAACTGTGCGATCGGCTAACGTCTTGGCTCGGCATGACGTTAATGATGGCAGCCCTGAACGAACGAACCGTGATTATCGCCCTGACGGTGGACCATGTTTGCACGTCCCTGCACCTTTGGACACGATTCTTACTGCCAACAGCAAAAAAAAGGGAGTTTCAAAATATCATGAACACCACAATACGTCTCTTTGCAACGAGCGGTGACATCGACGACATGGAACATTTTATTTCGTGTACATTTGCTGGAAATGTTCGAAAAGCATACTATCTCAACAATTTCATAGCTCACCCATTGCCGTGCACAGCAAGCATTTAATTTCTGTTTCAATTGAATCATCCGATTAATTAGCTAATGTAACGCAATGGGGAATCACTTTGTGGTTTCCGTGTGCAATTAACGCATCCAATTCATGCTGCCACTAGCCGGAATATTGTTCGTTGTTGATTAGTATGGCATATAGATATTTGAGCAAACCACACTAATTAGTTTGCATTTTCATTGCGTTGTGGTTATTGGAAGCCGAAAACTTTTGGTTTGGAAATGTTGCGTGCCGGAAAGAAGGCAATGAAATTCAAATTAAAGTGTTTCATTTGAAAGAGCATTCCTCCAATTGCAGATCCACTGGATCGATAATACAATGCGATAGTTATACAGCTTTGTTTTTTTTGTGGTAAAATCGTTGTACAGCAAACTAGTTTGAATGTCAATGAAATATCCCCGGAATTGAGGACCTATTTTTATATTTCGTTTCAGTTCCACTGCCCTCTGTCATTAAAGTGAAAGAAGGATAAACTTAATTACACCGTAGCACTTTCATGAACTGAGTGAATTGGAGTCGCAATTGGCCTGATATACATTGTCTAGTTGATTCTTCGTAAAGAATAAATCATTAAAGTAACACCTACCTTTTCCGCCGCGTTTTCCACTGCAGTTCCAGGAAAAAAATAACCATTACACATCGTCCCTTGAACCTTGAACCGACTCGATGACATTAAAATAATACAATGGAGTACCTCGTCACCCACGTTCGTCTTACCGTCGTCTACCAAGCTGGCGGTCGTTCGAGGTTAGATCATTAACGCCAACCGAGCGTTAAGCGAGAGAGTGTCGGAAAAGAATGGCGTTCATCAAATAATTGTCTTTCAGATTATATTCACCCCACGGTGAACGCGTGATCCTGCCACTCGGGAGGAGCAGGCCAGGAGTGGGCGGGTTCGGTGTGAGGGTTCTGGGTGTGGGAGCGCAGAAGAAAAGTTCTCCACATTAATGCGCTCGGTAACGGTGTGGCCTAAATCAACAGCTGCGTGTGCCCGGGAACGGGTTCGAAATGTTGTTTCTTTAATGGTGGGCTGCTCCCGCGTACCGGTTAATGCGTCAAATGGGCAAATAGTGACGGGTGGTATGATAAATTAATGTAAATTTACTTTCGTGCCACCGCGGGTTCCTTCGACAGAGAATAAATCGCTCCTCGCGGAAGGCATTCGTGTGTAGGTTTTGGGGCGAGTACGAAGGCCACCATAGGGTAAGGTTGATCGTTGATAAATCATCACTCGTTTAGCAAGAGAAATTGCCCGTTTAAGACCTTATTTGCTTGGCACCAAGGAGTAAAACGGTAACCAACCCAACGGGCCCAAAAGTCAATCGTCAAATGGGGCGAACGAACAGAACTCATGCCAGCCTGAGAAATCTCAACCGCTGAAAAGTGTTTGTTTGCTCGAGGATAAAAGAAAATTCCCATCATTTCTGGAATTGAAAAACAACCCGGTCCCCCGCCCGGTCGTGCGACGGAGATCAATTTCCTAATTGACTCAGCTTTTCCTCACGGGACATGCGGGGCCGTGGTGCCCTTCGTTCACCTGCCAGTGGATTTATTTGTTCTTACTCTTCCCGGTTGATAAATTGTCAGCTTCCTTCGCACGCTTCCGCCGCACCGGCAACACTAAGACTTGTTTATCCTTCCCGCTTGAGCCGATCGGTCGCACAACAATGGCGAGGACAAATTTAAATTCCAACCACACGGTAGATTTCTTATGTCTTCAACACGTGCTTCGCATGCGAAACGAGCCGCCTTAGCGGCGGTTTTTGAAATGAAACTTTCCAACTCCTCCACGCCACGGCCCGGGAAGCGACGTGCTGTGAAGGAAGGGCTGTGGGGTGGATGCTGCTTTATTCGGTTCAGTTTTTCGCCCTATAGATTTATCTGCAGCCGCCGGAGCGACAAGCTGAAGCAAATAATTTACTTGACGCCCGGCAGGTTGTGGCGCTCGGATTGGGCGTTCGGCTTTGTTCCCAAGGTGTTCGAGCTGCTGTCTTGTTTGTGTCTCTGTGTGTGAGTGTGTGTATGTAGTTATTTGTTTTATTTTCGACAATTTTATTTTTCCGTGTTTCTGTTTTGTTCCGGTTGTTTTTATATGTTTCGAACATCCCGCACACTCCCGTGGAGGTGTTAATTTTTTCCACCGGAAGAAAAATGGACCGATCCGTTCGGCGTGAGTTCCGAGAGCCTCCGGGTAGTGTCTAATTTGTATGCGCCAGGCGAGACACGCCCGAGCCCGGTCGTTCGGCATGTGCACAGTCGGTTTTGGGATTCTAATGGGGCGTCAATAAGTGAAATGAAACGGGAAGTAATATACTGGCGAATATTAAAATGACGAAGCATATGGAGGAAATTTATTCGACCACTTTGGGCATAGTTCCGAGCCTACTGTTACTTTGCTGCCTCGTTTTCCGGGGCGGATATTTAAATTTTCCCAGCAAGATTTATTCAAAGTGCGTGCAAAGAGAAGCGTTTCAGAAAGGACTGAGCGCTTGAAAGAAAATGTTGGTTTTTGTATTTCACAGTTTGTATCCCGTAGATATATTGGTGGAAATTAATTTAATACGATGATATGTGTAATGGATGATAGATTGAAAAACATATTCTTGTTCTGTACTCTGATTTTTTCTAAAGAAATTATTGAAATATTTTAGTTTGTGAAGCAATCATGAGCAAAAGAAAGGATGGTAAACAATATACCAAAGGAATAGAAAATTAAACCAAAAACTTTATGTAAATAAATAAATAATTTTAAAAGTAAATTGGCTAAATATGACTGTTATTTGATAATGATAAAATTGCCAATAAGAATAACCAAAACAGAAAAAAAGAAACGCAGCAAAGGGCTCCATATACTTTTACTTTGTGGTTTTGGAGTATATATGTATATTCTTTAATGGAACCGCTCAATTTAATCGGGTTTTCAAAGATTTCGATCTAGTTATTCAAAATCTCTCAGATTAAATATACCTATTCATCGGTTCCACTTTTTTCTGTACTTTTTTTCACTGCATTCGATGTCTCGTTGAATGAAACATGTTTTGGTCCTTTTTATTATTTTCTCTATCTGCCGTGAAGCGTTTCTATACAATTCAGTTTCTTTAGAGCATTTCACGATACAAAGGTGCAAGGATCAGTATGCGTGCTGCCATGCCATTGGAATTAAAGTGCAACATTGTAGCGTCTGCTGTTGTGAAAGGGCACGTCGGACTACGGTATCGAGCCCAGTCGGGTCCATCACAATCCGTCAGGCCGTACAATGCCATCGCTGGGAACGTTCCAAGGCAGAACAGATTCCGATCGTCTCCGGTGCAGAGGAAGGAGAATCGTAGATCGGATGACCATCACCATTACGACTGCTTTACAATAAATTTCCGCCTGAGTTTATCTTATCTGAGGGAAAGGATTTTTCCGGCGCTTTTGCCCCGGGAAGGATGAAGATCCGCACGTCCGCGTGCACGTATGCCTCACGTTGGGGGTGAAGACAGTGACATAACCTCGCAAATCCCTGCCCGGACACACACAAACTCGTACAGTACGCTTTGGACGATATTTTCATTCGCAGGTGGAAAATTGAATTCCGCTTCGATGGAAGCGAGCATCGGTAGAGCAAAAAAGGCGTAAAAAAGGTTCACCCCAAAGAACAGTCGGGAAAATGTGTCACATTGGGTGCTCCGGGTCCATTTTTATCCTAACTCAGCACTGTCCGGTGTAAGGATGGTGAGAAAAAAAGGGATTCTTCGTAACTCGGGGCCTGGTTTTTCCTTCTACCAAGCTCACATGCAAGCGGCTTAGGTATGACATGTGCGAGTGGCCATCGTTTCGGGACCGTTGCGAGCTTCCACCGTTCTTTTCGCCTCCCGAATCGGATGATATTAGCCTCCAGCTGGCACCGGATACGCATATCCTTTCGGGTTTGTCATCGGGAAGCCGTCACCCGGGACGATGTGGATGCGATTTTGGATTCGCTTTACCCTCCCTCTTATTTTTTTTGCCTTGGCCTACCGCTTCGTCTTCGGTGCGCAAATGTCAGACACCGCTGAACTGCTGATGCTGCTACCGAGCAGGAAAACCTACCGGACCGCTCGCCGGGGGAATTCTCTTACATGCGAGACATGACACAAAACTGACCGCCTGACAGCACTGGGGGGGGCTACAGGCGGTGCAACCAGTGCCGGAAAACACGATGTGATTTTCTTACGGCCAGAACCGTGTTCGCACTTTTTTCTTCCCCATTGCGGTTTGGCATGCCTGGATTTGCAGCACAAGGTGTGCACACAAGAAGTTTCCAAATTCGTGACAAAGTTCTCGGTTTGTCCGCTTCGCATTGTTCTCAGCCCGTTGCAGCCGGTTCGGCTTTCGGCTGGCTGGGTTTTCCCTGGCCGTGATCATGAATCACAAGATTTGGGGGTGGTAAGCCCTAGCGGGAAAAACGGATCTGTCGAGGAAAAACCCAAACTGGAAGTGTAAAAACTTGAAGGTGCAATAAATTTGGACCATCGAATTTTATGGACCGGAATAAGTTCCAACAATGTTACGATGAAATAGAGCGAACAGAGCGAGTGTTGATTTACAAAAGTGATATCCTTTAAGGAGTGAAAAATTGAAATGATCAAAACAAGATTTTCGGAATTGGGCACCTTAAGTAAAATGAAACAAAATGTTTCAGATGCTTAAAGGTTTCCACCAAGTACATTGTTTTTTTATAAATTGACAAAAAATACAGTACACAATTTATTTCAGAACTCCACTCTCCAGTGTCATTGATTGAACCTCACCTTCCCCATTCGCTCACCCATCCTCATATCATCCTTCGTCTTGTTCCTTACTTTGGTTTCCGCCAGTCGGGTTCTCATGAATCGCTAATGGGCTGCCTTTATGTCCTTCGTCCATCGACGCCATCGGATGGAGGCCGATCCCGTGGCAGGACACCCGACGACACCATTGACCGCGTAAACAAATTGACTTCTTCTCGCACAATCCATTCGCGAAGGGAGGAGGCATACGATTTTTTTTGGTGGAAAATAGAACGAATTCAGGTGTGCCCTTGATCCGTGCTGGATGCGGAATTGGCCAACGGAAATGAAGAAGGTAGGTGGGACGGATTAATTTATGTAAATTGAAAATCATAATTTATCCCATTTTCCGTCACAGCTTTCTGTCACCATTCGGTGATCCCTTTTTTCAAACACTCTCCGAATTCGGAAACCCTTAAGGGGGTGGTATTTTTGATAAAGAATGTTTTTTAGCAGGTGAGTAAGGTTTTAGATAATATACGGACAGTTTTGACAAGAGATTTGCAGAATAAAAACAATAAGGAGAAGAATGCACTCTGGCACAAGTAAGTAACCTTTATTAACTGGAATGCCTTTTTCGCTCTTCAGGATGTTTACGCCTAGAGTTAGCCCTCTTCAAATGAAGCATTTTGCATAATTCCTTCCTTCCTTACCATTTGCATGTACCCTACACACACTGCCTCAGCTTTCTTGTGCGAGTGGGGGGCATTTTCCCAACTTTCCCACCCTTCTAAAACGCTGAACGGTTTGAAACTTAAATTGAAAATTAATGAAGATGTAAGAAATTGAAAAGGTTTTCCTAGCTTGGGCTTCATTTGCTGCTGCTTGACGGAAGTCAACCCATCCCCACCGCTTCTTCGATCATGTTTTTCCCGATTGTGTCCGTTCCCGGTGCCGAGAGGGAAAAGTTTCGATACCGATAAATTGCTGTTGCATTTTTATTTTCTCCCAGCCCCTGTTGTCCGACGGATCCTGCGGATTGATGGTTCGCTCGTCTTTCCCGAGCAGCCTGCGAGTACGATCGAACTAGAGAAGAAGGGTCGTTTTGTACGAGGCAAAGAAAATACGGAACCACCAACCGGACTCTGCGACGGTGGAGTTTTTCCGAAGTTAAACCATTAATCAAACTTGTTAATTTCGAGAGTTTCAACGGGCACAAGTGGTCTCGGGGTTTTTGCAGCCCTACCTCACCCGTGTTTCCCGCGTACACCGTTCGGTAATGGCGTGTTTTATCACGATGTTTTCTACCCCTCGTGACCTTGCCATCTTCTCCCTCTTTCCTCCCTTACTGTATGGGTTTGTGGATCACTAGCAACACTTCTCCACCCGGTTGAAAGCGGCGGCCCTGTCATTACGTTTCATTTCTGCTCTTTGGCGATGAATTTATCGCCAGGTCAACAACGGTGCGGGCACGGTGTTTCTTTTTGTTTTATATCCCCCCCCCCCCCCCCCCCCGATCCAGTCCCCTCCCTTGCCTCGCGCAGGTGGAAAACGTCACCAACAGCCGGTGTTGGGGTTCTGTCGATGGGTTTGTAAAATGTCCTCGCCCATCTCCGGAGGCCCAGCTGGTGAGATGGTTCCCAGGAAACGGGAAGCCGCTTTCACTTGGCGCGTCCCGTCCCTTGGAGATCTGTGTAAATAAACATAAATTATGGCGTGGGCATCGGGAAAGCGAGATAAGGGTGGGGAAATTAAAAGGGAGTGCTTAAGACCAACGTCGTCTTCCAGGAAATAAAACCCAGCACCCGAACGGCGGTGGGCCGTAAACGGTTTACGGTAGTTTTTTAGTGCTTGTCAACGGGGAAGTTTTTTTTTTTTTTATTGGACACCTTCAAGACTTCTGGCTTCCTTGGATGGCCGAAAGCGGAACATCTTGCGAGAGCTTAGTGTTCGTTCGGTTTTTAATGAAAAGCGCCTGGTGGAGCGCTACCATTAAAACTATTTGACAAAGGGCATTTATTGTTCAGTAAAAGAAAACAATAATTAAAAACGAACCTATAAGAAGCCATCGTTTAATTAAATTTATTAGCATAATGTAATAGGTGGAACATATGAAATACCCTTCAACAATAATGTGAACGTTTGGAAAATTGAAAATACAGCTATTTAATTATCTAGAGAAATCATTATTCCATACCATTTTTATGAAACTCGTGTATCATTTGTCCCAGCAAAAGCGATATGATAATCTTTTTCTTTTTCTTCCAATTCATTAGATCTTGTCAGGATACCTGCTTATTAGGGCTGATAGAAGTTAAAAAATATATTACCAATCATCCTGCAATTCGAAATAATAAATCCAGCTGGAGCTCGAGCCATTCCATCTGTGACGCACATCGAAGCACCGAACGCGAAGTGAGAACGACCGAGAAATAATTCAATCGTATTCATTCCTACTATAATTGATTCGATTCCCTTGACTCTGGGCGAATGGCGATCAATGCGGTGTGCTTATTTATGAGTTCTCCGCAGCGACCGTTTCTGTTTTCCACGTCCAGTTTCTTTAACCGGTGAAGCATCTTGCCAGCGTACGTAGAAGCGGGAGGATGATTGTTTCATTCACCAACGCTGCGAATCGCAAAAGGAAAACCAAACCGAAGCAATCATCAACGGTGGCATAGGTATGACCAAACATTCCTCCCCAACATGGTGGGCATAGCGAGTCTGAAAGGAAAGCGAAATCAAATGCTACATGAATGAATGGAAAGGCAGAGAGATTACAAAGGCTTGTGAGG
This sequence comes from Anopheles ziemanni, assembly GCF_943734765.1. NCBI lineage: Eukaryota > Metazoa > Arthropoda > Insecta > Diptera > Culicidae > Anopheles > Anopheles ziemanni. Next base: position 17,370,357 of record NC_080706.1, read on the forward strand.
GCTGCTGTGGGATGGCAAATGGAAAGAGAGGTCAGCGGGAAAAAAAGGACCGAATCCAAAGCGAATTTCGAACTGTATCGGAATACAGCGAAGCGAACGGAAAATTCGATTACAGTGCGCACACTGTTTGCACACATGAGCGATTTCCTCCTCTGGACCAACGCCGGTTCGCTCGCGCGAGTATGGCGTGCGGTAGGAAAAGTCAGACCAGGGAAAAGTTTATTTTATTAGCTGTTTCTTTGGTGCAGCAGCAGCATGCCACATTCGTTCTGTTTTTTTCTTTAGTGGACGTTTATTCTCCCGGGAACGGATGATTGATAGTGAGATTATTAATTCAAGCGTGATAAGGTTGTTTTTGCGATCGAAGAGAATCTTTTCCACCGGTTCTTTGGTTGTTTTCGTTGAGTGCGGAAATGTTAGATAGTTTTTTTTTTCTGCTGAAGGTGCTTTTAATTATTCATTTCTTGTACAGGTTGATTAATTTTATTAATTTTTTACTATCGCTCCTATATGTTTACCGCTATTCTTATATTTGAATCATTTATATTTATAAGAATTATTCTATAATTTCTTTATCTCATCTGATTAAATTTAATTGATATTTTTTTCAATTTGTTTGTTTTAATTTGTTCTATTTTATATTTTACTCCCCACACCAAGTCCTAATAATTGATAAACAACAAGCTTACTTCAATGTTATCCTATGGTTGATGATATTGACGAATTTTTGTGTTCTGTTTGTGTTCTTTCTGATTCATCGGGTTTCTATTCCTTGAATCGCTCTTATCGATTGCAAAGTTGCACCCCAGGGGAAAAAGACGATTTTGTTTAAAAGGTTCCTTGAACTCAGCGCGATGAAAATTTTGTTTGAGGGCTTTCGTAAAAACTTAAAATGCTGCTCAAGAAAATATAATTAGTCGAAAATTTTAGCACTTTGTCTGGTCCTGGAATTTTTCGTATTGCCTTCAACGTGCTAGAAGTAATTCACGGTAGAGACAACAAGCGTGTTGAATCTTGAAAGTCTGTAGCCAACCTCTAAAGCAGGACGACTTTCATCAACTGGTGGTGAAAGTTTAGTCAACCCAGCGCCAAATGAAATCGGTTAGCTGGTGAAAGCTTTCCACCAGTGACATGGAGCAGATCAGGAGAAAAGGCCAGAAGAATTATCCCCCAGGATATCGTGTCGAAAGCACCGTAAAAGGTTTCGCATTGGGTCCATTAAAAAGCCGTCAACCATTAATGGATTATTATCTCTGGGAACGGTGGGGTAGGGTTTAGACGAGGAGGAAGGTGGGAGGGGAGGGAAAATAGCTAAATCACTTCCGTACTGTCTCTCAAAAAGTCATTTTGTGGAGGATAACCAGCATTCAAACGAATTCTGCACTATTGCCTTTCCTGTCGCAATTTCCATTTGTCGGTCCGGTCAACTGACGGCCATCTTGATTCGGCTGGAAAGCTGGCCAGAATCTGAGGTTTAGGATGAGCTGTCGACGGAGGCATCAGAAGCGCCACCTGTCAAAGTAGATGTGCCGCTGTCCCTTCGCTTAACCCGCTCAACGTTCGGTCAAAAGGTAAGTAATGGAAGTGAAATGCGTTTAGCCATCAGTTACCGCTTTGTCGGTTGAAGCGGTCTTCACCCCTTTCCGGTGGAACGTTTAGTGACCACGTTCACACATCACCACCGTGCCATCCTTAATCGTACGGCTCAACGATGTAACAATGTGAAAGGTTATGATCTTTCCCGGAACGGCCCGGTTTGTCCTGGCGTATCGATCAATTGCCTGGAAACCGTGAGCCGGATGCCTTGAGGGCACGATGGGCACCGGGGGTGTGCTGTAGGTGGAGCTGGAGCTTTCCCTCGGCCCGTACCGTACCGACTACAAGGCACCATAAATTACCCACATGACACTGGTAGTCAATCAAGTCGACGCCATCGACAAACCGAGCTGACCGACGGGCAACATACTTAATGATCCAGAAGACACCGGGGGTCGCCGGGGTGTTCCGAGGGACCGAAGACCGGAAACCCGGGGGAGCGAGCCGGGGGAACGGTATGTAGTGTTTTAGTACCCATGAAGGCTCCCAAGGCCGTCGATTCTTGATGTGGCGAGCCTTTTCCGATTCATGTTTTTGGTTTATTTGCCAAGGCCACCAGGTTCGGCGCTTTCCCACCACAAACGGGAAAGGGAGTGGGAGTTTCCGGTGGCAAGAAAGGAGGGAGAACATCCAGCGGGTTAGCTTCTAGCCTCGGTCACCCTCGGCTTGGTGCGTTCGAGGCGCGCAATCAATCTTAATTAAAAGCGTTCGAGCTCTGCGGGAAAACCCCGGGAAATGGTGACCGAGGGTGGGTGAGGGAGCGAGGCGGACGGGCCGGACATTGTGATAAGAGCCGTTCATCCATTTCATTTGATCCATTTCCGATGATGGTCCCGGCTTGAGGTCGTCAACGTGAGTCAAAATGGCCGTTGACAACGACGGCCGTTCCGCTTTCCGGTGGCAAACCCGGTGTCTCCCAGGTTGACCTTTAACCCTCCCTTCCCGTATCCAACATTCCGACCCCGGTGGTGGTGGCTTACAACGGTGCCGACTTGGCACGGTCGAGCGGTTTTGAATAGATCGCCGAAACCGATTGACGTGTCAGGGATTAGGCGGAGGCCGACAGCGAACGTTTCATCAAAATGCCGCGAGGGGTTTTGATCCGGAAGCACCCGTTTCTTCGGGCCAAATCCATCACGGGTCGCATGAAAATGGGATCAATTTGCGCTGGGTGTTGGCTCGAGTGGAGCTTAGATAAATGGTACGGCTTACGGCAAGCCGCCGGTAGTCGATTTTCATATCAATTAATATCCGTTAATCTCGTGCAATGGTTTCCATCGCTGTCTTGATGGTGACATTTCGGGGTTGCCGGAAGCCAAACAATGATGCTCAAATAATAATTTAAATCACACTTACTGAGAGTCATGCTGACTTTATAGTTGCAATCACCGAAAGACATCAAACTCCAACGGGGTATTGGTTACTATGGCTTGATAAAACCCCCCAATCATCGGCCAATAGGCCATCGGTGTTAAGCATTTAAATCGCCATGCCAGGTTAAATAGCCGACCGCACGGTTAAAAAGGTTTTCCACCCACTGTTACTATAAACTGTTGCTTTGCCAAACCCCTACAAGTGTCCGCACAGGTTTCGGTCAAGCACTTCGATCGCCGTGATCGAGGCAAACGAGGCGAAGGGAATGTAATAACAGCGATAATAAACCGATCGCATAAACTCGATGAGGCAGTAAAGTGAAACAGGGGACCTTAAAAAGGTGGGCAGCACCGAAGCTGAGGGTTCGGTTGGCTCGATTGCAGCTCGAACAATAGCAATAAACATAGGAAGTGTCAAAATTGAGCTGGGAAAATTTGACGCCACAAGGAAAAGCGGGAGACCAATGCGTTGGCGAGACAGGGAAGCAAATAAAGAAGGGCATCTGAAAGAGGTGGCACGGCAGGGGAAAATATGAAAAATCACTAACCGTTACGACATGCTTGGGATGGATCGAAGGGGTGGTTGGTTGTAGCGAAGGGAAACAAGTTGTTGTTCCTTTTTCTACCCTCACACCAAACGCTCGGTGTAACCCGTGTAGGCATTAGGCATAATGTTTGACCTAAACCGTTTCGCAAACCGGTGGCAAAACCGGGCGAAGAATGCCCACAACGGGAAGGGGAAGACTAAGAAAAAAAAACGGCACTATGGGTGGTGTATGGGGTGGGGGCGAGTTATTTTCCACAAACCGTTACCGTTACGCCAAAAATCGAAATCGAACGAAAGCTGCCAAAACGAACGGTTATCGTTTTTATCGATTGTTAACAAAGTGCGGGATTGTTTTGATCGGTTTTCCCCACCCGTTTCTCGCTCTCCCTTCCCCACCCATTTTCTATCCCTCCCCCGAGAGATGCTGATACCTGCAATTCCAGGGAGATTCCACTTGCACGTGGAAACCTGGTTGGATGTTTTTTTTTTTAATATAATTTTTCCCGAAGCAAAAAAATGAACCTTTTGCGAAAACAATGTTTGCCGTGAACAAATACGACCCGATTGGATTTATTAAGGTAATATGAGTAAGCTGGAAGAAAACCTGGGGGAACCTTTGTGAGGGCAGCGAGTGGCAGTGTGGATGTTTCACGATATTTTCCACTGAACGAAATTTTTGTTAGGGTAGCAAAAAATAAACTACGGTTTCTTCGAGCAGACATTCCGGCATCGCGAACCTCTCATTTTCGATGGCAAAAATATGTATCGCCGATAGAGGAGGCAGGCGGGAAAAGGGCCGCACGGTATTTCCCACCTTCGCAGCCCTATTGATTCATAAACAAAACGCACCTCGTCTGGCATGTCTCGGCGAATCCCTCGCGCGAGCACCGTTTGATGGAGGATTTTCTTACAAAAAGAATAAAAGTCGATGAAGCCGGGCACGATTGAAAAGTCTTTAAATTTAACGATCCGTTAAGCCGGAGGGCTGCTGTTTTATCGGGCAATATTTTAACGATTTGCAATAATCGTTTATAGTTCTGTGGAGCGTTGGGAGTGGGAATTGTTAAGAAATTTGAAGAAGCTCATTATATAGTGTAATCACAATTTGAGTCGAATTCTAAAAGTTCATGGTAAAGAAAAATTTACATAAAATAGTTTCTATCCAAATTACTAACCATATCTACAAAAGAAAAGGAAATGTTGTGTCACTTCCAAGCAAAGTTATACATTTTAGAACTTTTACACATAATTTTAATATGTGTTGATAATGTTTTTTCATGAAAACGCAAAAATTGACAAATTGTTATATTTTCGGTACAACAAGTACAATACGGCCTGGCCGTCCAAATATATATAAAAAAAAAAAAATTGACAAATCATGAGAAGAATAAGTTTTGGTAACATTTATTTCTTCCTATGTTTGGTTACAAAATGTTGAATTGAAATACGTCTTTTTTGTGCACTTTTTCTGTTTTGTAATTTACAAAATTCATTTGGCGAACCACCTCTAACGCAAAGTGAATTTATGTTTCGTATTGAGCGTTCGTCCGTTTTCCAATACTGATGACTTCATCGTAACGATTCGCAACGTCTGTCGAAAAACCTGTCAGGGATTCAATTTGTTACCGCCATCAGGCGGCTCCGATCCCTGGCTTTCTCCTAATTAGTCGCCACCCTGCAAAGAGTTACCGAGAGAAGAGAGAAATGCTAGCATAGTCCGTTCCGGAAGAAAAAAGAACAGCGAAAAATACGTTAAATCTCGGCCAATTTTTCATCATCCAGCATCCGTCCGGCGGTGTTCCGGCGGCAGCATCAAGATTGCGACCGCATACAATGGTTCGGTCGGACGGTTTGGTTGACGTAAGCGCGAAAGCTTTTGCTCGACTTTTTGCTCTGTTGGGGTTGACAGTTTTTAGAAAAAAACGTGAAAAACCAAAGATTGGGGCCGTCTTGGTGCAATGCGTTCGTACTCCGAACGAGGCGTTTTTTTTCTCTCCAGAATGTCGTTTTTACTTTGGCACCCGCTGCCATTGTTTTTTCCCGCGTCGCCCCCGGCACAAGGTAGGTGAATTCAATTTTCCAGATCCCCCTTCCCAGCCTTCGTTGCCAACCCCCTCCACCCATGAAGGAGGTGGGTTTGCACAAATGGTCTCATGAATGGCTTCAGCACCAGCAGCAACATTATCGTAATCTTGTTTATTGCACACCATTTGCTTCTTGCCAACACCCGAAACGCCCGTGGGAGGCAGAGCTCCACGAGCCCTCGAGCCGTTTTGTGGTCGGTGGCGGCGTTAGCGGTGGAAAACCATCACGCGCTTTCCACAATGGCGAAAAGACAACCGAAAAACCCTCGGTGTGACAAAGTCGCGAAATATACGCCTCCAAGCTAATGGCGGTGCCATCCGTGGTGGAGGTGATTCTTGGTGCTGCGGGGGTAAAGGAGGATAGCTGTCAAACATGAGCCACCCACAAAGCCACCGCCTCCTTTGCCTCGTGGCCCTGGAGGAGCCCCGTGTACTAGTGAGTTGTGGGGGAGAGAAATCCATCGTGAAGAATGTAAGCCTCCACAAAATCATTTGTCTTGTTGAAGGTTCGGTTTTCGCTCCTCAGTTCTAGCAAGGCAAGCGATAGGGCAATGTTTGTTTGTGGGCCTAGGGAAGAAGTAAGGCGTACGGAGAGGGGTCGCCAGAAGGTTACGCTGTACACCTTTGTTCGATGAAAAATGATCAGGCCGGGACGATCCGAAACCGAAACATGGGCCCCCGAATGCCGGCTACCGGATGGAATCCCTTTCATCCTCGCTCACAGTGTGAGATCCGACTTTCACGTGGCCAAAACTAACACCAGCGCCCACCGGGGGGGGTTGGGGGGGGGGGGGGTTTCTTGGTGGTAGGGGCTTGCGATCAACGAGCACCTTCGGTCAAGGGCGGACAGGTGGAGTGGTACTTGAACTCAGGTAATCGTGCGTGCCACACTCGAACGGAAGGACCCTTTGGCCAGTTTGTTTCTCGACCTCGCTCCACTCCAGCTCCACCGCTTTTCCACCCCAATCAGTGCGGCGCGTTGGGGGAGCTTGGATTTGTAGCCACCGGAATGATGAAGGACCACCCTTCGGCCTAGCAGCTCTCCGGCGTGGATTACGCAAAAGGTATTTCGATGCTTTACGAGATGACGCTTTGCGTCGTTGTTGCTCCAGCGTTGGGAGAAAGAGTAATGTGTTGTCCTCCGGCACCGAGAGGGCATATTTCCTTCCGACAGACGGTAGGAGGCCCGGGGGGTGTTTGCTATTCTGGTGATAGAATTGTTAAATGGCACGAGTTCAATCCGGGAAATCGCTCATATGAAAATCGTTTTTCATTTTTATGCCTTTTATACATTACGGGTTATTTTCTTTTCTTTGGTCAAGGGAGTCAATGTTTAAAAATATGGCAGAACGCCGAGTCGATTGTATCGTCACTTTTTTCGATTGAAATGTTATGAGTTATAACATCATAACATTCAAGGAGCAAAATTTATTTACTAAAATTAATCGATAGGTAACGTTCAACCACTTCAATTCGGCACAAAACGACTGGACTATAGTCAAATACAATCATATGTTTCAGAAAACGATTAACATAACGCACTCCAATAAGAAAAGGGTTGATTTCTACAAGAGTTATAAAAAAAAGAAATAAATCCCATGGCTTGCCCTGTGGAGCTGTTAAGCCCAAAAGTTGCAGAGTATGACTATAGTTCTATTACACTTATAAGATGAGCAAGATAATGCCATTAAATTTGGCCCCACGCCTTAGTCTCTGCGTCACATTTCGTCGACTCATTAACTTGATAGCCTATCGCGAATATATTTTGATTACTTTGTGTGTCGCAAAATTGTAGCAAACACGGTTCTCTGTTTTTGTTTCCATATTAACCAGAATAAGTGTATTATTTTGAATTTCTCCTAACAACACAACTCATTCATCACCCGGGGAAACATCTGTTTGTGGGAAATGCACTTCCACCGGTTGGCAACACGATAGTACAGTAGATATCCGACATACGCGGTACTCGACATACGCGGTTTTCAAAAATTGACAGTTGATTGGGTTTATAACATCGATGTAAATTCCTGAGATGTATAACCACACGAATAAATATGTAAATTACACATTTGCATAACTTACGCTCTTTGTTTCGTTTATTGCAATTTATGTTGTTTGAATACGCTTGCATTGCATTCATATTAACACGTTAAGCGCTACGTCGGTCCCATGGGGCCGACAGCGTTCTTTCCCGTATGCCGGCGTCGGCCCACTCGGACCGACAGAGCCGTTTTGTTAGGGACAGATGTACTTCGGGACCGACAGCGTAGTAAGTTTTTCTGTCGGTCCGCATCATTAGAACCATTTGTTTAAGAGTCGTCGGGAAAATTTCATCATAAGATTTGCATATTCTAGAATAAAACACAAACACAGTTGAAATAATAATTGAAAATGATTTTGTTCATCGATATCGGCAGATATCACTGTGAAGATATTATTGTTTCTATTAGTAGTCAGACATCGCTTTGTAGACAGAATTGTTCTAATTATAAAGAAAACAGATGCCACACATGCTGAAGTCTGACCGTATTTTCATTTCTCTGTTTTGCCTGGTTCTGTTTCGTCGAGACATGATTGAACGAGAATGCACTGCCTCGCTCGCCGTCGATAGACACAGTAAAATTTTGAATATTCTATGATACATGTACACAAGAGCTCGATCTCTTAACTCCTAGTATAAACTATGTGTCAAGCAATATTCGAGATACGCGGATTTCTCTGGACCCCATTATCCGCGTAAGTCGGATACTGACTGTAATAATTTTCCACTCATAAACACAAACGCACAAGCACAAACAGCACCACGCAGCCAACACGTCGGCAAATCAATTATCGTTGTCGAATTGATTAAATGAACATTCCCGTTCCGGGGTGTTGAGTGTATTAACGAGCCCGGAAGGATGGGGGGAAATTTGCCGCGGCTTATTGAATTTCCCCTTCCGTAGAAGTGGCTGGCGACGGGGGGTGGTTGGTGGTGGGAAAATTGAAATCAGAAAACCAAACGCCACAACGCGGACGACCGTCACTTGGGTCCATTAATTTGGTTCACTCTCCTTCCCAGCCCTGTGCCTCGTTGCGCCCTGGAGAAAAACACACACATACACAACGGTGCCTTGTGTCTTCCGCGTGTCCGTCCTCTTTTCCCACGTTTATGACCATCTTTACTCGGGCGACTTGAAAAGGCCTCTCTTATCGTAAAGGTGAAGTTAAAAGCGTGTTGCGAACACGGTGGATACGCGTTCCCGAGGGGGGCAGGGGGGGGGGGGGGGGGCTAAGGGTGCCACAGGAAATCATCGCGCGGACAAAAGGCAACGTGGCAGTTGCAACCGGGCGCGCCAAACGAACAATCCGAAACCGGACGACAGTAAGTACCTCGGCCGGGAAAACACAATTATTTCTAACTTTATTACCGCATTCGGCGTCACGTAGTCAGCGCCGGCTTTCCATCGTTCGGTGCCTCGCTGCTACGCCGTGTCCTCAAACAGAGGCGCACCGGCAATCAAAGTGCTCTGTTTGCTTGTTTGTCCGCGCTTCCCTGCCACCCCCAACGATTTCCCATACCCTCCCACTGTCACGAAGAATCTGACGAGGACGTCGACGACGACAACGACGACAGCTAGCATTTCATCTTATCCTCTCCTTGTGACGAAGGCTCGCAGCTCCAAATCAGCTCGCTGCAAATAAGGATGTAGCAGTGTCTGTGCGCTTCCGCCGTCGGACGGATGCTAACCCTTACATCTGCTCCATCTGTTGGCACAATCTGTCCAGCATTTCCTTTCGGTCCCGCTCCCGTTTCGAGAGCGTTTTTCCACTATTCCTATGCACTTTCTTCCCCCCCCGGAAAGGTCGTTTGATGGGCTTCCGGGTTTTCCTCCGTGTCTCGAATGCGGGCCCGACAAAGGGACTTCCATGTGGAATGCATTACCCGGGCGCTGCAGCTGCCCCGGTTCCCTTGGGCGATGCCACGGGAGGTGGAAATCACTGCCTCGTTACAATCAACAAAATAAGTCGGGCTAATGGAAGATTCGAGTTTTCCGCGCAGCTCAGGAAGGATTTGACAGTGTGCGCCATCTTCAGCCGCTTCCGGGGAACCGGTCCAATTGGTACGTATCATTAGCGACCGACTACGCTGTACTTGAGGAGCTACTATGAGCACCGTTGCAACAGGTGTTATGGAAAAACCAGTAGAGTATCAAGTGAATGAGAAATCACATTTTTACTGCATGAACTATATGTTGTTAATAAAATAGAAGTCATATTTTGTACTCTTATATCGGCTTTTCCTCTTAGGGGTAAATTTGTTTTTATTTATTCCATTCAACACCTTCGTTTGCTGTCCAAACTCAAGAGCTGTTTTGATCCTGCACTCTTTTCTTTCCCTTAGCCGCAGCTTTGTTTTGGACAACGAAACGAAATTAAATTGTGTTTTGTTTATTCACTTCGATTCTGCATTGCAGAAAAGTTCTAATCCGATTACTGACCATCGTCACTCCATCCTCTCCGATGCTTGCGTTCCTTGCCCCTCGAACTCCTTCAGAACTTCCGGGACGAGAGTCAGGAGTCCCCCCGTTTATTTCCCTCTTCCTAGCAACCGTTTCTCGAGTAAGTTAACGGTCAGTTCGTCCCGAATGATCACGAAGCTCAGGGCTGCATTCGTCACTTGAAAGGTTGTGCTCGTTCCGCCGCAGGATTTGTGCTTCCCGGGGTCGAGCTTCGTTACATTTCTATCGCCTTTTGCCCGACCCGTTCCCTCGGGGGAAAAATCATTCTCCGTTGTGTGGGAAAGGGCAGTCCCATATAATCCTGTTGGGGGTCAAAAAAAAAAAAGTTAGTCCACCGTGTATTCAGGCATCGGTCTGGCCCTGGCGAGGCCCTGGCCATCTCGGCTCCGTTAAACTAACTGAACACAACAGTTGGCTAATCCTTTACCGCCCTTCCCGCCAAACCAAAACGCCTCCTTCCTACCGCTAGGATGAGTTGTGTCGAAGCCGATTGCCGGATTGGCGACAAACAATTTTCTCCCTCGGGAAGTGGACGAGCGGTTCGGTGGCGGAAATTGAGAAATTGCTAATACCCGCCGGGTGGTCCGGGAACACGAAATGTTTGCGCACGACGCTTCCTCGTCCCCGAGGGGGTGAGGTCAGGCTAGGCGCGACCGCTGAGACGGTACACACAACTGTAATTACGGACGGCAAAGAAGCGGGCGTGCAGATTACAAGACACCACTTGACGGTCATTGGAATGGATGGTCAATTGGTCAAACGAAAACCAAAAACAACTAGCTCTGGTATCCATTTCTTCGCGAAGGAAGGCGAAATAAAAGTGTCCTAATGTTTACTCTAATGGAACTTTGAGGATTAAATATAAAATCCATATAAGAATGATTAATTAATTTATGACAATATGGTAATCACCAAATTTAACTATATTAAGTTGGTGGATGAGGAATAAATTGTTTACATGGTAACGATGTTGAACGTCATATTTATTTTGTTTATGGCTTGTGATCCTTAAAGTATCATTTTAAAGAATTTCACTTGATCAGGATACGGTAGAATTTTAAATAATAAAATCCCGATAAGCAAAAAAGCGACAACAAAACCCGATTGGTTAAGTAATAAGGTAAAACTTACATCAATTGGTTCCAATAAACGGCCACTAAATCATAAAAGTCGAATGATTGATTCGAATAAAACGCCATTTACGCTGCTTGACAGCAAAAATGTTTTTTTTTTATTCTTCTGTTACCCTCATTTTTCAGCTCCAACGAGTTTCCCACTGACCCGGTGACTATTTAACTTTAGCCATCAAAACTTGACCCATCGCCGGCATCGACGGTAGACGCTGTTGAAAGCAAAATTCGACAATGGGAAAAAGATATGCAATTTTTCCCAAACTCGCATTAGATTGTTCGCAAGTTTTTTTTGTTGTTTTTTTTCCTTATTTTTTATTCTACCCCTCTTCCTTCCGGAGAGCATCATCATTATCCGAAAATTTGTTTTCTATTGACCCTCGAATCGATCCCATTGAAATCGGAAACCCTTCGCAGACGGGGCAGCGGCCCCAAACCACAGGAAACGCTGGACAAGTGTTTTTCGCCCAGCTCCCATCACACTCAAAAAAATAAAAGAAAGTAAAAAAACCAATACCGGTTGCTGCGTGGCCCATTATTACCACGTCCTGAGCATCGAGAAGAAGGGAAGCGAGAAAAAAAGGTGTCTGAGAGCAGCAGACAACTGCCTGGGAAGAGGAGGAGCTGATGTGGTGTAAAAGGAACCGACAAAAAGCACACCCTACCCGAGCCGGGGCCGGTGTTTCCTGGTGTCGGAAAAACTTTACCAGACCGGCCCCCCTGGTTGTGGCGGATGCATGAAATCAATCATTTCCCGACCGACGTCGACATCGGACGAACGCTGGGCGACCGAAGGACGGCCCGGAGTGTTTTACGCAACAAAGATACACACACTCACACACCCACACACATCCAAATATTCCCTGTTAGGAAACGGATACATTCAGCAGGATATCTTTCGTCGGTAACGGCGAGAACGTCCAGAACGGCTTGTTTTTCCGGGCCGTCTGCGAGAAACGCTTCGTCCTGTCTCGGTGTCGGGCGGAATCGTACTGACGGGCAGGCACAAAGGACTCTCGGGGGTTTTGAGTTGCCAGGATCGGGCCTATTTCCAAGAGAGCCCGAGAGAGAGTGAGAATTTTCCTAGATTACAGAGTCAGGATAAAGTGGGGAAATCGGAAAAAAGTTCAAGAGTGTTTTCTACCCGCCCGATCTATCCTGAAATGTGTCCAACAAATATTCGTGTATTTAAGGACGAAGAGGAAAGTTGCACTTTACCCCGATGCCATTTGCTCTTCAGAGCTTCACGACGTCAGAGAGTGGAAATGTATTTTCGAAGTTCGAAAAACGGGGAATCGCTCCGAGGTCGTGCCAATCCTTGAAGAACCGGAGAGTCCACGAGAGCATCCCGAAGAAAGCGTGGTTTTGAGGCTTCGGAAAAACGTTGCACTTTCCCCTCGCTCGTTGGGAAAAATGGGCCCGGTTGGGTTTTTCCTCTCCCGGGGGTGGTTGCAGCATCAGGCGCCAGCTGTCTCTCAGCAGCACTGGCCAGCGTGCAGTTTTCGGGTCGCGCTCGGTCGGGCCACGGCCAGGTCGGTGCTGCCCGGTTCAGTGTACGGTTTGGCATCGAGCCCGAAGGACACGCATACGTGCCAGGATACGCACACACGGTCGGCCCGTCGCCAGCCCAGTCGTCTTCGTCGTGCGCGCAATCTCATCCCGCGTTTTCTCGTCCGTGCGGCTCGCTCGAGCTGGAAACGGTGCGTTTCTGAAACAGTTGAAAATCGGAAATCGTGTGTTTTTGTGCATGTACGTGTGTGTAGGTGTGTGTATGATCACTGATGTAAGCGAAAATATAAACACAATTAGAAATTCTTCATACCACCGTCATCAAAAACTATTTACAAAACAAAACAACAAAAAAAAAAAAACTAAGTGGACAAAGGCAACATTGAAAAACTTATCGCCGAATCGGTTTACGAACGGATGGAGGCATAAAGTTTCTATAAAGTTTTTCATTCAGCATTCGGAAACCCCGCTCGGGGAAGAAGGAAAAACATTAGCTTTTCCCTCACTGACCCGGCTGAACGGGTGAGCAAAACTGTGCCTGTGTGTGGGTGCAATTGTGTATGTGTGCACTTAGTGGTACGAGCGTTCTGCTTCTGAAGCGACCCGTGTCAGGGTTTCCCAAACACATCATCACACAAACACAATGCTATTAACAAATACAAAAAAAAACGGCTGAAAAGGGACTTTCGAAGGATTCTTCGCCTAAGGAAGGAAAATGGGAGGGGGAAAACTTGTGACAATTCCGTCTGAAAAGGATGCTAGAAAACGGAGACACATGTGAGCTAAGGTACGAATAAAAGGACAATAAGATTCACAAGCGGGAAAACAGTGAGAAAAAAACGCACAAATAAGCTTAAAGTGACACACTAAAAGGAACTGGGAAAGGTAAGCAAGGGCAGACAGAGTAATAAACGGGCGTAAACCAATTCAAAGCCGGCAAGCCATATCAGTCGAACGGAAAATGAACACCTAACCTACAAAAAGTGCTTGGTTGCTGTTTACATTGTGGTTTTTGTGTGCTGCACGGTAGAGTGCGTATTTATATTGTGTTTACCCACTTCCTCCCCATGTGGCTGCAAAGAGACAAACCCGCTACCACAAACAAACGTGTGTGCGAGTTTGGGGCAACGGGAAATTGGGTGAAATAAATTGTACAAATAAAAAGAGAAAACAAAAAAAAACCGAAATCACGAACAAGCCAATACAATGTAGAGCTTTTGCCGCGTACAGAGAGTGGTTAAAGGGCAGGTGGAAAATAAAATGCCAAAAGCTCATCAATTCCTCTCCCGTATCCCTTCCGCCAGGTGAAAACCTCCAAGGTGCGGTAACCATATCAACGCGGTGTGCGATGGCACATTGTGTGACGTTTGTCCTGTTTCCTTTTCCCTTCCGTCCCGCCATGGAGGCGGGCGGACGTAGGGAGGGGGTAGCGGAATGCGCACCACCCTCCTCAAATTGTTCTCGGTGTGAGTCAAGCACGACAGGTGTCGTAGGCCACCCTGGAGGGTGCGTGGGAAATGAAGAAAAGCAAGCATACAAAAAATAAATGCCGAACCACGTGAAAGCGTGTGAAAATAGATACCGTTGTAGCGATTCGGAAGCATCTCACTGTCGGAAAATACGCAAGTAAACAAGAACACACACACACACACCCAGGCACACGGACACGTGTGTACAGCGACTTTTCCAGCGATGACTATGGCGGCAGACAGGAAATAAGCCCTTCGGAAAGCGGAAAAGCGAATGATACAAACATCGGAAAAAGAGGAAAGAGAAAAAACACCTCTAATCAAAGCCATTCGCATCATTTGTGTGACCCAACCCGGGGAAACCCATGCCCTCCTTTCCCTTCCTCCACCTACCACACCGATAACCATTTCCCCTTTTTGGTCGTCGCGGGAGGAGTAAAGGGCAAAATACGACAGCATTTGGGAATACATTTAAGGTAGTAAAAAAAAACAACGAGGCTTCCCCATTTTGTGAGTACACAGGGAGCAAAAAAAACCCCACTGTGTGTTTGCCACGCACAGGATAACGATAATGTTGCCATGGAAATATCACCCAACGCCCACGATGGCGCGGGTGGAAAAAAATAAACGCAAAGCAACACCCGGCGGAAACCAAGGGAACGGAGCATTTCTAAAACGACATAATTGACGTTCGATCCTTTTTTATTCCTTTGGATCGCAGCTGAGTGCTTTCGGGGCCGGTTGTAGAATCGGGGACCTTTCTGTGCCGACGATAAGGAGAACGAGCAGACAAGGATAACAAAGTAGAAGAAAAATGTAGAGAAACCGTGGGATGTGGAAGCAAGCGGAGTGAAAACGAACAGAAAAACAAACCGTGATCGCAGACGATATGCTAATTAGATGCCAGCGAGCAGGGTGCTGGCGTGCTGGCGTGTGCGTGTGCGCTACAGCCAGCCATCACGCAGCAATATTGATACGATCAATCGGGATACGATGTGATGATAGTTGATTGTGATTAAATATTTACGTCGCACGTCATCGATGAAACTGCTCGAAAGGATTTTCGGTTGTTGGGAAAGGTGAAAAAAAAACAAGCAAAAGAAGCGATGGAACGAAGGACAATAAATATGTATGGGCGCAGACAACTACCGGCAACATCGGTTGGCTGTGTATGGTACATGGTAAGTGTGCATAAAAACAGGAATGGTTTTTCTTTTTCGGTGTATGAGAAAAGCACAAAGCTAAGGAATTTATGAAATTAAAAATAATAAAAATTTTACAAAATATAACCTAAAATTATCAAAATTCGAAAGGTCATTTCAGAAGATTGAGTTAAAAAGATAGTCATTAAAACTAAAACTGTAATACCGACAATAAAGAAAAAGGATAGTGCTTCAAATGAACAGAAAATCAGAGCGAAAAATAGTTCATAAACCGCAACCTATTCGAGGAGGAATTGGGTGACAAAGATTTACATGAATATCCTTTTACACACGCATTGTGTTCCGGTTGACCACGACCAGGTCGTCGCCATTTCCGGCATACTTTAAAGGTGAATTTAATACCCCGTGCTCGAATGTGCGCGTCCGAGTGGCCACTCAGGCTTTTTTATTTTACATCCCCCGGCAGCGACCTCAGCACCTTCCACTAGGGACGGCAGTTTTATTGCCAGTTCGCAGTGTGCTCCTCGGTGACAATGTCCTACCGAAAGCGGGGCTAACCGTGTCTCGACTCCGCCTACCGGGAACAGGGAACAATGAAAAGGACGACTGTTTGGCGGAAGGAACCGTTCGTAGACGTTTCGGCTCGGAGCTCATAAAAGCAAGTTATGAGGTTGTTAAAAGATTGTCACCCACCGGAATCCATCCGTTGGGGGCGAGGGAGGGTGATGAGCCAACGGTTTTGACACGTTTTCTTAGCGCCGATTTCCGACCGGAACGAACCGGTTCCACCCCACGTGGGGGTACACGAACGAGGGGTGAAATTGATCACCTATCGGGAACGATGATGATGACGCGTATGGTGCAACAATGGCGCACAAGTGCCTGCTCGCTTCTTCGACGCCATTGCAGGTGCCGGATATTTTGCTATCGAAATTGTCCCTTCCCACGTCGCTCCCTCGGCAGGAATTCTCATTCGAACACATGCCCTTCATTTTCCAACCCCCCTCCCGCTTCGGGGTTGCAGAGTGTAATCTGACAGATTTATGGTTACCGCCGACCACCACCAACGGCCACCACGCGGCCAGCACAGACACAAAGAAAATGCTACGTACGCCGGAGATGCTAGCGAGCGCGCAAGAAACACGGCTACGACGACGCTCGAGCCGTGGGGTTTTCCCGGACACGGTCGTTTCTGGTTAGCAGCATTCGACAACAACGACTCGGGTCGATTGTCGATGAAACCGGCAGCACACAAACACCCGGCAAAGACCCCCGAAAAACCCCCATATGATGCTGCTGTTGGCTCCTCTCCTTCTTTCTCTCCCTCTCTCTCTCTGACACTCGCTTTGTTCCCCCTAGCGTTCCTTTGCTTTCTTTCAAACCGCTCTCGGAAAAGCGATTGCTATCGGTACCAGGGCCCGCCGCTTGCCGTTTCCTTCTGGCCCAAGAGGTGCAATTTCGGTCCCCGGGCACCAGCGTTGCCAGCGTCGGTGGTTTCGTAGACATAAATTTATTCGGAAATGACACTCCGGTGGTACTCCGGAACCGGAACGAGCCGTTTCCCGCTTCGGAAAGCGATCTGGCTCGATGCAAAAGGTGGAGGATGGCGATGGAGAAGCGGACCTGGGAATGGCCGCAGGTGGAAGTGAATTAATTTTTGAAGAGCGTCAACTGCTGCACCGACCCCCGGTAACGTCGCCCTCACACCACCGCGTTTGTTTGGCCGGCGATTATTTATGTCTGGGGAAATTTATCCATTTTCCCAAACAATCCCTAACGTGCAAAAGCGAGACCATTTCACCATTCCCGGCTATCCAGCGATACATCCGGTTGGGATTTCCGGTGCGGGATGCCAGATCAAAGCCGATGTCTGAAGGAAAAGTGGGAAAAAGACCAAACACGTTTACTCCGGCGCCGTTTTCCGGTTTGTCATTTGATGGACAACGAAAATGCAATTTCTACGCCATTATTGTCACCGCGTACCGGAGCCTCGAGCCTTCGACGTGGCCTGTCGAACCGGATGGGGATTTATCACCCGATGCTGGAGCGTCGGATTGTCGCCCCGAGGACCGTTCGCGCCATCAAGCGTCAGGGTTCGCTGGCATCGTGGGTTTTTTTTGTTGCTTTTTTTTGCCCTCGAAATTAAACTGTTCCGGGTTTGAGATGAAATGCTCCTCCTCGGGAGCGAAATCGATCCGATGCCGGGACGACATAGGTCATTTCCGTGTGGCTGGTGCTATTTTATTTTGTCGTTCGAGTGCACGGAAGCAACATCATCACCTCCTGCTCGTGATGGATGGGATGTCCGGGTGGTAAAACGAATGAATTCCTGCATGGACCGTTTGGGAACGATCGCTTTCGAGGACTGACACTGATTTTATGAACAAGCGGTCCACGCTTGATGTCTCACTTTGCACAAGGCTGTTGGACAACCAATTGAGTGTTGTCGAGCTTGATTCAAAGTGGTGGATGGTGGAATTCAAGAAAATTTAAGAAGCTTTAATTACTACACCTCAAAAACAATGATTCAAACAAATTGGAAGAAGGACATAAAAAACAATAAAATTTATTCAAGCAAATGCGAAGCAAGTGTTTGTAACATCATGTCAAGTAAAGTGTCTATACTACACTAATAAGTTTTGTGTTTAGCAACATTTCAAATTAGGTAGAGAATTCTGAATATAAAAATCGTCATGCAAAAAGTTGTCATGCTTGCAGGAAGTAAATGGTTACAACAAAAACATGCAACTCACATAAAATATGTTAAAAGGAAATGGAAGAAATGGTAAAGTGATGTAACAATCATAATTTAAACAGAATAATAGTTTCTGGACTGTTTTTGATACGCAAAGTTTGTAGCCATGTTTTGACATGGCATGAAAATCGAAATAAACATTGGCAACGAAGACAGTTCAGGAAAAACAAAAACCACGAAAACCAATACCTTTTCCAAAACAAGGAGCATCGACAACTCATCGTTAATGATTTCTTGGAGGTATTACCGACATCACCTACTTGGGCTGAAGCGTTCACAACAAACATTTATTTTTCAGCGAATTATGCTTTCACTCTAAAACCTGAATATTGTTTAAGCTTTGAATTTCTCGTAATATTTTTCCTCAATTTCCTACAATGCAGGCTATTGATTTCGATGTGTTCACCCGACAATTTCGAGTAAATAATCTGCCTATTATTACCCCGTTCGATCTCACGCATCCTGACAAAAGCTCTCGGTAACATAATATCTTCAACAAAATAATACCCCTTTGGCGCCGGGTTGGAAAACTTCCACGTTCGCCATGTGGAGCGCTTTCCCTCCCATGCGCGCATGATTGCTTGTTTTTTTGTGGCATCATGTCGAGATCAACATTTCACCGGGATGGTATGCGTGGTAGACTGGTGGGCCGGAAAACCCGCCGTGTGGGTTTGACGCCGCGTGATGGATGGAAAAGCTCGTCCGGCTGGACGGAGAATGATTCCCCCCGCTTTCCGGTGTGTCCACGAGACCACAATTTCACGGCTGACCGGTTGGCGCTGCGCTTTCACGCAATTAGGTCACAATCGACCTCTCGTATATTGTTCCTTTGGACGCAGACAAGCACGCACACACACACACACACTGGCACAGCAACCGACCGATGCGGTGACCATGCAGACAGACACAGTGTATTACAGTGTCACGAGCACGCACGATTTGACAATCAATCCGCGGGCAACAATCGCGCGGTCACAGATGTGTCAAAATATCGATCGTTCGATTGAACACCGCCGATGGGGCCAATAAATTCTGCACCCACACTAGTTGTGGTTTTACACGGCGAAAACACACAAAAACAACGCAACTGCAAGCAATTCTCGCTCGCATGGCGAAACTGTCGAAACATTGTTGTCGGATGCCACCATACTTCTCGTTAAACGTAATACTACTTTTTATAGAACGTCAGACAAGTTGAAGTGCAGCCTAAACGATTTGTATGCTAGGTTATTTTAAAATATTCATTTTAACGTATTTATTAGACACCTTTGCTATATACATAAATGACAAAGATCTAAAAAACTATTCTTATGACTAAATGTTGAGCTTTTTTAGTTACTTTGCTGCATTTGTGCAACTAGGCAGATATATAAAAGTGAACCCTTTGTTGGTACCATTGTAAACTTTGCTAATCAATCTGTCAAAAATAATATTTTTAACATACATTGCAATCACAGATGCTACGAGATAAATTACAGCAACAACGCACCTTTAAAACAATTTTAATATTTTCTACAACGAACATTCAGTCGTTGCTTATCAAAAACTACTTTTTATTTACGGTTGTTCAATCATCCAATAACGTGATTAATCAAAAATACAAATAAAAGTCACTTTAAATGCTACTCCAAATTAAAGGAAAGGCGAGTATACACCAGGCGCGTTCGAGTGGGTGTTTTCCAGTGCCCATCGTCGAATGGCCACTCGTCAAAGCCCTTTTTGCAGACAAATGCATACCAAGCCAGGGCCGCTCAACACTCCAGCTGCATATAGCCGGCCCTTTCGAAGTGCCTCTTGAGCGCTTAACATACGACACTCGGAACGAGCTGAAGAATGGAATTCAATGGACAAAAGGAGGGCGTTCGTTTGAAAAAAAAAAAAACTAAAAGCTATTTGATTCGAAAAGCGAGGCCCTTTTGCGAAACGAGCATGTCTTGCAGTACGCGCTGCAGCAAGTTATTACATTCTATCATGAATCTGGCAGCCCGTTCCGCGTCGTCATGCCGAGCACACTCGGTTTTTCACCTTCACCCGATTTTATTGCACCCGATGTCCACCCCCGGGCGGGTTGAAAAGGTAGAATTTCCCTGCCTGCCCCTTTTTTTTAAACCCTCCACAATCTCCCGATCGAATGAAGGAGAGGTAAAAAAATCCGCTCCAGGAATCTGGTTCTGTTTATGATGTGTTGTGAAAAGGGCCTGGAAAACTCGGAAACGCGGGCACAAGCCGGAACCGACTTCAAACGTCGGAAAAACCGCCCGGAACCAACCTGTAATAAGCCAAACCCCGAGCGACAAACCGACCCGAGCGTCCGAGCGCTGGCCACACCGGTACGTCAGGGTCGTATTTCTTCCGCCTTCGCCCTCCTTTCGCCCGTCTCTCCGCCCCTTTTTTGCGTTCCGAGTGCAGTAGCGCATTCCGAGCTGCAACCGAGTGCAGTAAATGAGCTTCGAATCAGGTTGCAAGTGGCTTACGATTGTGTGGTTACTCCTTCGTGCCGGGTGCTCGGTCCCAAGGTCCCGAAAAGCGGGAGCGCAATAAACTGGTCGGAAAAGTGGTCCTTGAAGGTGGACCCGACCGGAAGCGGTACCCCCGTTATCTGCTCTTCCGCATCTTCGCCGACCAATTTAAGGTTCATTTTATGCTGCCGGTACCAAAGGGGGGGAAAAAAAAGAAACCTGACATTCATTCATTTTCCAAACCCCCTGCGGGCGACGGAAAGTTGCAGTCGGAACCGGGCGTGCGCCCAGCGAGGTAAAAGTGAAACGAAATGCAACGAACCGTTGCTGCTGTTGCTGCTGCTGGGAGGCGAAGGGAATGTGGTGAAAAATGTTACCACTTACGCTTAAGTCGATTCCGAAATTGAAAGGAGGTGGCAGACAAACTGTTTTCAAGAATCCTTTTCTCCAATACATTCCCGCGGACCGAGGGTGCTGGGGGAACGGGGAACGTGGAAGGGGGAGGGGAGGGGGTTGAAGAAAGATAAATAAAGAGTTCTTCCTCTTCCGCCAGACAATAACGGACTCGGGCACTAGCAACTGGACCGTATTTATTTTTCAAAATCGATCGAACAGAAACATTTCCCAAGTGTCCGAGACAATTTCCGAGGAAGTTGTTTGTGGAAACGGTCTAGTCGAAGCTTTTCCACGAGCGCATACGGCAAGATGAGTGCAGCCTTCCGTTACGAGTCGCTCGCACAGACGTTGACTCAGCAGGCGACGATGGAAAATAAACACAACCTCTCGAAGTCGTCGGTTGCTGTTAGTTTGTTGACATTTTGCTCCACCCACTAGCGGGTCCATTTTAGATGTTTGTCTGTTCACTCTTTGTGTGTGTGTGTGAGTGTGTGACTCCATTTTGTGATGTATGTGACGACTTTTCCAATTCAAACGTTCACGTGAGACTCTGCTCCGTCTTCGGTTCAGCCCGATGGTAATAACGATGAGAATGATGATGATGATGAAAAGCGAACATTTTTCCCAACCCCCTCCCCGGTGCTAGTGGGACTAGGGTCGGTGGAAGGCTGGGGCTTCGAGTCATGTGAGGTAATTTAAAGCGATCAGGTTGAAAATGAAACTGAAGTTCAAGTTCTGGCCGTGGGTTGGGGTTTTCTGCGAAAGCGTTCAACTCGCCGGTGGGAGGGCAACGGCTGCCGGGGAAAGCGGTTTCAAATTGACGACTTTCTCGCTCCACAAACTGGGCTTAATATGTCTTAGAAAACTCACCCTTTCCTTTGCCCACCCTTCCCAAACGCTAATTCCAGCGTACAATCAATACCAGACTTCAGACCAGATGGGTTGGGAAGTTTGTCAAACTTTTGCGATGGTGGAAAATGGTTCAACGAATTGGCTGGGAGGGGGGTGAGCGAAGGGATTAGCAAATGGGACATCAACAGCAGCAGTGGAACTAGCATTTCCCGGGTTGAAAGGAATGTAATTAAAACCGTTTAGTGTTAATTAAAGCATCCGAATCGATGGCGGAAACGACCGGCTGTAAAATGAAGTGTAACGAGGTACGCACCGACATCGACCATTCGCTTACGCATCGTTGGGTGGAAAAACGATAGCCCAACCTCGAGGCTCAAACAAAACACCCTCCAGCGACCAAAGGCAGCTCAACTGCCATCACGTGATCGTTGACGTGTGTACCTGGAGTCGTCTTTATGCTCATTCCGTCGAAAGGCTCACGACGAAGGAGCATCAAGAGTCAGGCGAATTTTCCGAACAACCAACGGTAATGAAACCTATGAAGTATGCGATGAAATTCTACCATACTCTAGCAACAGTAGCATCATCCGAAAAGCGGCATCCATGTGTGTCACGTTGGGTGGAAAATTTAGCTCAAGTGAAGGCGATCTACAATATGGCTGCGGAGATAATGCACTAATCTTATTAAATATGAACCACCGTGCCGTTTCGGGTGTGCTCTATCGGTGGGCGCCATCAACAAGCTCCTGCGATGCTTTACGATGTACTGAAGCATAATTATGATTGCAGAAGAACCGGAACGGAGGTTGTTTGCTGTAGGGCAAATGCATTCGATTTTAGTTTGGTAGATGGGTTTACCGCATAGATGTGAGTTTGGGTGCTGCAGTTGCAATTTGTTTTTGGGAAAGTTGTATATTTTTTTAGCGGTTTGAATGCCTGAAATGGAAAGCAAATATTCTAACAGGAAAGTTGAATTTTGTTTTGCGTATTAGAAGATTATAAATGTTTTAAACTATTGGAATACAATCATTTATCAAATTGAATCACACCTGGACTTCGTTAAAATCGGAGAAATTTAGATCGTAGCTCTTTTGTTTAAAAGCTTTAGAAAACCATTACAAAGGAAAATTGTGTTGATTCCATTTATCTTGTAAAATCCAAGAAAGAGCCGATTATCCATCCACATATACTTTTGAATAAGCAATCAAGTTTTTAAAAGAATTAGATCAGAATCATTTTAATTTAGAAGTAAAATGAATTTCGATGTCATGACAACCGACTAATGTGCATTTTCGTTTCGTTCTCTTTGCAGGCCACTGGTTCTATTTTCTGGTTCATTGAAGATGCCAATCATTTCGGAACGAAGGAAACAATATTCCTCAGAAATCTGGCAACCTTCTGCTAGAGAACTCTTCCATCGTTGAACTCAGCCTGTAAACGCTGTTGAAACATTTGCCTGCGATTAATGGTCGGGAAAAGGCAGCTGAGTGGTGTTCGATTGTGGATCGATTGGGAGCACTGTGAAATGATTTCCACCTAGATGCGGGACGGTTGAACGGGTTTACCAAAGAGTTGGCACATGCCGGCTGATTAGTACCGCCAGAGAGTCTGATTGCGGCGATTACATCGACCGATATCCGTTAGTGGCCAATTGAAAGATAGAACGATCGACATTACGTTCCATCCCCAAGTGCTTTGGCAATCCGACAACATCAGAACCACAATGCGGAGTCGGAGCATCTCTGGCGTACCACGGAGCAAGGCCCTCTATGTACCGTACGGTAAACTGTCCGATTAGAGTTCCCAACCGTACCGCCAATTTGGTACAAGCTGCAGGGCTTCGTTCAAACAGTCGGCTTGAACCAACTCTTAGTGCAGTTCCGGATCGCTTCATCGGGCTTCTCTGGCTGGCTGCGAGAAATCTCCAAACCTGGCTTATCGCCCCACGCTACCATTTTTTCGGGCTGAAGTGAATTTCCGCGTAATGCCAAAGGATTAGCTAACGAAGTGATGCGGGTCCAGCGAAATGACTCAACCCGAAAAACGCGGAAAGAACAAAAGTGACGGGTGGTTTGTCGGAGCAAAAGAATGGGGAAAAAACGGTAAGCAACAAGCACCACCACATCAGGGAAGGCGGAGTGCGGTAAAAGGGACGGTGAAATGTATGCAAATAATCTCCACAAACGCCCCGTCCGGGAAATCGTTATCCTTTCCAAAGTGCTCACGGTGGTTGGCAAATAGGACGGGAAAAAAGTGGTGGTGCGAACGGAAAGGAATTGGTTTTCGATCGCTCATAAGAAAATCGTGACTCGTTGGTTTTTAAAACATTCTTCGATTTCCTTTGCACGCGCGCAAGGGGACGCTTTTCCCCGTATTAAAAGATCTCGTTTCTTATTTATTCGTTTCTTGTGCTTATTTTATTTTCTTTCAGCGCCGTTAGTGATGGATTAAATATTCCTCCCCCCCCTTTTAGTGAGTAGCGTGTGCGATGTGTGTGTGTGTGGGTGGGCCTCAGAGGGGGCTTTTTTGACCCCCAGGAAAGTGTTGTGTGTAACGTTAGTCGGTGTGCGTTTTTATAGCCGTGTTCGAAAAGGGCCAAACATGTGAAAAGTATCAAAAGGTGCTGCAACGATGCATATCGCCGTGAGTGAAAAGTGTTGTTTATTTAAGCCGAATTTGCATACCAAAGAAGGAGGGAAAACCCGACGAGGGGACCTGTCGACCGGTGAGTGTGGATGTTGCCCCTTTGTTACCTCGGCCCGTTTGTTGGTGACATAGTGTGGTGTGGAAAATGGTTCATATCGTTCGAATCGAACTCATATATTTGCTATAGTGGGTGAAAAGCCAAGAAACCAAGTGGAAAAAAACCGGAAGCCGAGGTAAGCCCCAAAACCAGACAGGATTCGAACGAAACGGACGCAAAAGTGTTGTTCGCGTTTTTCAAGCTCACGAAACCTCGACGGAAGGACGCTCGACGCTCGACCTGGAAAACGATCGTGGAAAATAAAAATCCTTTACGATTTTCATGGCCTCCGCCGTGCCGTGGGAAGCATGTCCTCGCCGGTCTACCGGGTGCGTCAGTGAAAGTTGAAAATCCGCTTTCCACCAGGAACCGAACCGAACGCAAAAGTCAAACCGTCAACCGGTACACGAAGCCGGCCCGTCAACAATGGAGGCGGTTTACATGCAAATTTCGCCCGTGCTGTTGATGGTGTTGGTGCTGCTGCTGATCGTTCCCCGCCTCGATGGTTCACTTTCACCGGCCCCGCAAGGTATGTATGGCGCAAAGGTTAACCGGATGGTTTGGGGTTTTTTTGGATTCGGTTGGTATTTTTTGCTGTTTTATTTCCTTCGGAGGTACCTAAGCGGCTGTGTATGTTTTCTTACGGTACGCCCGGAAAATCTCTTCGACGAAGGGTGCTTTCGAGAGCAACGCGACAGGGGTGTGTTTCACTTTCTTTTCCCTGCCCAGGGAAGGTACGAATTTAATTTAAATTCTTCCAAACAAATGTCGTGTTGATGATTTTGAAAAATATTTCCTTCAAAACGATTTGTCGTGTTTGTGTAGCAAGGAAAATGCATAAGGATTTCATTTCAAAATTTTCCAAAAGTGATTATTTCGTTTCACGGAAAAGTCAAATTTGAGGGTGAAATATTTTCCCCAGAGGCAGAAGGCAGAGCGTTTCTATAACAGCATTAATTATGTTTAACCGTGAAGCAACCAACGGGAAAAACCCTCCTCCTGAAGAACATTTTCCAGCTCGAATGTTTAACCGAGCGTGTTCTGATAAAATTATGGCACACCATTTCGGGGCGCACTCGGTGCCGTACACCGTTTTTCCTTTTTCCCACACCTCCCCACCCCTTCCGTCTCCCCCCACCGTACGACACAACTTTGAGATGAAGTTGGAACTTGTCAAATTATACAAAGATTACTTGCTCCCGAGACTTGTCGCTGGTTCGCTGTAACTAAAGCCACGGACACAACCGGGGCCCAGTCCCGTTCCGTTTTATTTCCAACACGCTGACCATCGTGTAGTGGTTTTGTTTGTGGACAGTCGGGACACTTTCGTACACAGCGGCGTCCCCTTTTACCTCAAGTGCGCCCAAAAGCGCTTCGTACGAAACGATGTAAAGCATTTTCCACTTTTGCAAAACTACTGCAAACTGCAACGTGGACACGGGTCCGAACTTTCCGGCACCGCCCGGGTGGGGTGTTTCTAGCATTTCATCTCTCTCACATTAAGCACCGAAATGTGCAACATAAAAGAGGATCTAGCTCGTGTAGCTGGACTTTGGATGAGGCACAAAGTGGCATCGTCTGCCAACGCTCAGCCAACAACACACCAACACACTCACCATAGCACAACATTTCGTTCGTGTTTATTCTGCAATTAATTCATTAGCTTTATGCTGATGTGGGAGCCTTGACTGGGAACCGGAAGCGGGTGGTCGTTTGTAGGGACAAACTCTCGTGCAGAGAAAGCTACATTTTTGGGAAGCCCAATTCGGACCGGTTGTAAAGGCACGTGGGAAATTGTTCGGTAACAGATGATACTAACATTTTCCAAAGTTGTTAATAATACAGACAATAATCTGACTCCGTAACGAACCATGACACAGCCATTGTCGTGTTGCTAACACTCGAACGTATGTGTACTGCACATGCAAAACCTGTTGAAGTTGAACTGTAGAGATGGAGAGAGTCTAAAATAAAGGATAACATTTCAGTGTAACATAACCGTTCCTAGAAAGGTTAAATGTTAAATGTAATTATTGGAACCATGGCAGCAGCGTTGTTTCTAGAGAAACACAGGTAACGCCATTCCAATGACTCTTCTGCACGTTGTTAAAAGCTTGTTGGCTTCGAAAACGTAGAACTTGTTACAAAAAAACAATTTCGTAGTTTCCATATCCAAAAAGATCCTTTGAATTTCTACGGTTCAAGGTAATCTATTAACAAATAGACATAATATTCAATTCGTGTTAAACAATTTGTTAAAAAAAATATTATTTACTGTTATTTCTTTATGATTATTTTATCTTTCCAAAGCTAGATAAAACAAGTACACAAATCAGAGAATTATTAAACCACAATGAAAAGAAACTTATTTGAAAACATAAGGTGCTTCTAAAACTAACCTAACATTTTGTAGTCTGACGGCTGTTTTAACAGGTTTTTGATAGGTTTTATTGAACAGTTTTGGTTGTATTGAACAACGGGCTATATGAGAAAACATTACACTTTTCTATAATTTATTTGGTTTTTATTCATTACGAGAAAATATTCAGAGTTACACATTGTTTAACGCCCTCGACGGCGTGGGTTCGAATCCCAACCTAGACCGGACCCTCCCCTGTACGAGAGGACTGACTATCCACGTACAACAGGGAAACAAGTCTCGTAAGCCCTTAACGGGCAGGCATGACCAAGAGGTCGTCACGCCAAGAAGAAGAAGAACATTGTTTAGCGCTATTTTCAATACTGAGCAAGAAAAGTTTATCTATAAAAAATCTCATTAGTCGAGTTTCGAGTCGCTAAGGTCGAATTAAACCGGCTTCCTTTTTAATCTGCATTATCCATGTTCGACTGTATACCAGCTGGATTCTTTTCATCTTCAAAACCTTTGGAATGAAGTCACCAACCACCAGTAAATAGCAAGTATGATACATTTGTAAACAAATTAAATCGGTTAAGCTCTTTACTCTTCTTTTCGTTCTTTTGACTTTTCATTTCCCTCCTTTTGACTTTTGCCGGATTAAGGAACTTCTGCCGGATTGACCACCGCAGAAAGATTTTCGTTGAAAAGACCCCAAAACCGTAAGCGACCCGAGATCTTACCGGTGCGATTGGAAGAGCGATTCAAATTTTGAGTCGCCGTGCTTCTCTTCTATTTATGTTTGTTCGCCTTTGGTCGCAAGTTGGACCCGCGTTTCCCAGGTACGCCTGGTGGGATGAGGGAAAGCCACCCCGGAAGCTCGATCATAATGAAGTAATCCGTGTACAGCCCGTAAGCCTGTTCCGGTGCGACCTTGGTCAGATTCGACCTCGAAGATTGAAGATTTGTCCGTTTCCGTTGAAGTTGGCGTGTTATCCAAACCACAACAGCGAGTCCTGGGATTGTGAACGGAAAAAGAACCGATATCGCCCAACGTCCGCGGAACTGTTCGCGAAAAACAAAAGTGGATGACTTTGACTGGGAAGCGGTTGGGGGATGATAAACTTGTTTCGTTCCATTTTTCACCCACCCACATCCGGTTTGAAGCGGCGTGTCGTCTGGTGCCTGTTGCCCCTTTTCGACTAAGCTTCCCTTTTCGGTCAAGTTACGCCGTTATTCGGCTCCAGCCGGCTGTGATTTGTCCGGCTTTGTGCTGCTACCGTGGAGCGCCGATTTTATCCGAGCTCTTGCTTCCCCGTCGGCTGAAACCGCCCGGCCCTCCCGGCACCCCAGCGGGTTTGCTAACCATCATTTCGGGGGTCGGATTTTGGGTGGCGGTTTTGTGTTTTAAAATTATTCATCAACTTCAGCCACCGGAAGTAACGGAACGATAAAGCCGGAGATAAATCGGATGCATTAGGCTTGGCTTAAGCCGAGCGATGGACGGTAGTCGAACGGACGATGGCAAAAAAAAAAACCAAAACAAAACCCCCCTCTCGCTACGTAGAGGAATACAAACTGGAGCGGATAAAGTTTCGCATGAATATGTTAAACGAATGTTACGGTATTTTCCGGTGACCAACCCGTTTGCGGAAGGCCAACGCTCCGATGGGACGCGGCGAGCGCTGTGGATGGGATTTGTGGATGAAATCCCAACTTTGCTTTAAAACCCCCCGTTTTCCGCCGAGAATGGGCAAACTTTAGGCGGCGCTCTTCAGGCTAGGCCGACGCACACGTGCATGGGTCCGGAATTCCCATGAATTCATATTGGCAAAATTCTATTTACCCTCTTTTTGTTTTTGGCCCCCGTCCGTCCGGGGATCAACGAAACAAAAGGGGTGAAATTCAATGTTTTTACATAGGCGTATTTAAATCCAACCAATGCAAGCAAGTGAAACTAACGCAATTAGGTTATGGGGGATTTGATGGGGGGAGATCCGTTAGAGATTTCTCATACGTTAACGTCATTCCACGAAATGGGTAAAGTTGGGTGAACTCCCCAAATACTGGGGAACACATTTGAGGTTATTTTAAGTTAAAGTAAACACTATATTGAAAATAACGCAAAAATGGTGACCGGGTCGAGAACAACATGTGGCGATTGATAGTTCAAGTTTACTTTTGGTATACTATTTTGACAAACCGGGTCAAAGGAGGCTTCGTTTATTTGGAGCCCAAATTCCAAAGTCAGTCAACAGACAGGTCGCAGTATACCATGTAACGAGCCGATAACCGTGGGAACACTTTTGACAGTTGGTTGAAATTTTGTTTACTTCTTTCGAATAGCGAAGAAAGTGGGGTAAAATTGCAAATTTGGTATGTTTCATCTACAGAACAAGGAGTTGAGGCGTTGAAAATATGTTCTGGAGGAAGACTGGGTATAAGGCAGTCACAGCGAGCAAAAGGATCCATATCCAATGATTTCACTCAGAAGAGCAGTTTCTATCCGCAAAACCATGGATACTGTGATCTAGAATTACCAACTACCTATTTCGCGAAGATTTTGGTGGAGATCTCCCATACTTGTTTACTGGAAATTTTTGTAAACACTTTTTTAACCAACTGTCACAACAATGGCGGATCAAAAAACAGCTCTGACCCGACCTGTCTGTTGATTGTCTTTGCCAATAACCTAATTTGATGTTTACATAAATTAAAGCAGGGAACTAAACTTTTGGAGAATTCTTCACATTATACCGACACTCGAGAGCGTCTCCAATGACATCATCTTCCCCTCCTGTTTCTCGCTTCAGGAGATCTCATCCCACTGCAGCAGTTGCCTGTCGACCTGGAACCGGAGTTCGAGGGCACCATCCAGAACATCTCGTCGCCGACCGGCCGGGAGGCGATCCTGACCTGCTCGGTGAAGAACCTGGGCCGCTACAAGGTCGGCTGGCTGCGTGCCTCCGACCAGACCGTGCTGGCGCTCCAGGGTCGCGTCGTGACGCACAACTCGCGCATCACCGTGCTGCACGAGGACTTCCGGACGTGGCGGTTGCGGATCAAGCAGCTGCGGGAGTCCGACCGGGGTTGCTACATGTGCCAGATCAATGCCAGCCCGATGAAGAAGCAGATCGGCTGCATCGATGTTCAAGGTGAGTTGTTGGTGTAAATAAACTGAACACAAATTTTAGCGACAATCAGTACGAACTAATAGAGTACAAGAACAATAATGACTCGAATTGTAAAAAAAACTAACGTTTTCCTGATCGGAACCATCTGTTCCTAGTGGCATTCCCAAATGACCAAATGAATAACACTTTCGCTAAACAAAATTAAGTCGCATACCTTTCGACGCTTCCCGGAAATGGAATTATTTTTGTCCACCATGGTTCCACACTTCCAAAAGATCAATGCACCCGAAGCGGTGCATATGCTTTTTTGACGGTCCGTCCCGCGTACGCTCGGGGGTTGGGTGGGCGGAAAACCTCCCCCGAGAGCTTTCCCGATCCCATTCGCGTGTACGCAAAAACCGGCCGCTCGCGGGACGAGCTCGCACGTGGCTGCGTGGAGCACAAAATTAAATTAAATATTGACCGTGCGCTATTGTGTGCATCGCGTTTATGTGTCTGTTTTCAGCAGCGTAGGCCCGCAACGCAAATGGGTGGGAAAGGGAGCCGGAAGGAACTATGTTTTAATTAAAATTGTATTATCCGTGCCGTGCGTCGGTGCCTTGAAAATTTCGATTGATCGAACCGATAGGATGGGACCGGTTTTCCCGGCGTGGCCTACCCGGGGAGGGTAGCTGGTCGAGCATGAAGTGTACCGGCGTGCGTGTGTTAAATTTAGCAATATTTGCATCGATTTCCACCGTGTCGCTGCGTAGAGTTGCGTTTTATCCCTCGCAACAGCGCGTTCCAAAACCAAAAACAAAATGAAACTTAACTAGTGGAATGTTTTAGGTTTTAGTTGCGAAAGTTTTTCCGCATCCCTCTATCCACCGGGAAGCGGATGGGCGGTCAGGTCCCCAGGTGGCCGCAAGTGGTGACAAATTCGCGAAAATCTCCGTATCGAACGAACCGAACGCATTTTATGTGAGCTTAAATCGTTAGGTTGTTCACTCGTTCGCCACCATTTTGGTATTCATCGGGAGGGGTTTTTTTCCTCTTTGTCTTGCCGGCCTCCCGAATCGATTTGTTCGGAGAGCGTGTGCCCGATAATGAAGGCGGATCCTCGGTGACCCCCATTGACGTTTATTGGAGGTTTTGGGACTGGGAGGGAAAACGCTCGGAAGGCGGGTCTGCCGGGGGGGGGGGGGGGGGGGGAGGGGGGATTTTTGGGTTCGAAAATTTGCGAATAGCAAAATCAATATTGAATATATGATTGGAATTTGGGATACAGTTTGCGGAAGTGTTTCCCCGCGCTGGAGTGAACTCTCGTCTACCATCCCCCTCCCTCCCCCGTTCCATGTGAATTATTTTCCGGCATCAACTGAAGGGAACAATCGATCCCATGGGGGAAAGTCAGTGACGAGCGAGCGACGATAATGCAGCAGCACACGGCCTTTGAAAGGTCCTACCGGGAAAGCTCAAGGGAATTGGCAGCAGCAACAGTGGAGGCTTTACCCGGCCCACTCCAGTTTTATTCCCAAGAACCTTCAGAAGGGAACGCCCGGGAGGAGAACTTTGCGGATGCTGCGGTGGGGCGAAAGTTTTCGATTTAGTTTTATTGCTGACATTCCTCGGCTGAGATCCGGAAAGGTTGCTGAGGTTTTTCGTTCCATTCCTCCGACTGAGACACTCCTCATGGGAGGATGTATGTGTGTCCTCATGCCATCTCAAAGGATTTGTTTGCCTCTAGCGACGTCGCGCACTCCGGAAAATGGTTTCGATTTGTCTGTCAACCATCCCATACAATTTCTAAATCGGAAAAATGTACGAAAATGCACGAGCTAAATTTATTTATTAGGATAATTGCTTAGGAAGGAAGTATTTTATTAAATATCACAAAAAACCATCTGGGATGGTGAATATGGTGTCTAAAAACAAAATTATTTCATTTTCTCATTCATTTTAAAAACAAATTTAGTTTTCTTTATTGAAGAAAGCTCACAAAAGTTCCACTTGTGTTTTCGTTCTATTCAGCATAAAAGGATTCAAATGAATTAAATCATGAACAAAAGACAGTGCAGTAACGGAATGAATAAATGCGAAAAGTTTTGCGTAATGGATGGAAGAAATAACCACTCACACATACAAGCAACTCAAGAAATTAGATGATAATCAGACCATGTGCCATCTCCATCTTCGATTGTTCCTAATTTGGTTCCTATTTCAATCGAAGCAACATTGACTCACTAATGAAGTATTCACTGCATTGACTGTCCAAATATTGTTTCTATGATGAAGGTTTAATGAATGTGAACCAGCAGTTCCAGCGGTCATTTTATCGTTTCCTTCCATGGAATAAAAAGCACTTTTCCTTACGACGATGCGGGCTTTTCGTGAGCTGCCTTTCTCATGTAAAACTCTTTCATAATTTCCCTTTCACTTGTTGTCCACCAACGGAAAAAAAGCATAGCACATTCCTAACGAACTAATTCATACAAGCGCCGACACACTGAGACGGCAACAACCGGGGCTCGACAAGGCGAACTTAATTATCGGACGCTTGCGGAAAACTTTCACGCTCCACAAAAGTGCCGCATTCCACGTGTTGCCGGCGAGCTCCAGCAAAACCACGGATCAAATCTTGCTGCATACCACAAAACGGCTACCGACACCGTTCGCCCTGGCCGCGGTCTGCTCTGAATATCCCCGGGGAAAAGGAGAAGGGGTGGTTTTGCGTTTGATAGGTGTCGGCAACTCGGGTCTCACAGAAACGCACCGTCATTGGGTAGCGCTTCATGTGCCGAAACGGTGGCCCAAGAATGCGCCAACACCGGCAGCTACAACGACCACTTCGTCTGCTGCGGCCATTGCCGACATGGGCGAAAATCTGTGTATGCTGCCGTCGAGGTTTGCCGACGAAACTTTTCTCGATCGCTTGCAAAGACGGCACTCGGTCTCGGTGGAAACTGTGGCAACTTCTTCGGCCAAGTTTTGGTTCCCTTCTGCGTCGCCTTTTCCCGAAGAACGATGCTGCACGAAATTAGGTGCAAAGCGATAAGCTCGATATCGACAAAATCAGTGAATTATCTCTTTCATTTCCATTTAATTAGCGCTCGCTGCGGGGGTTGCTGTTGCTTCTGGTTTTGGCTCAGTTGTAGCCGGTGGCATTCTTTTCGTTTTATTTCTTACTAGTTGTGATTGCCACGTTGATCAACATGAAGTTGCCGTAATCAGCAACTGTGAACGATCTAGAAAAAAAGAGTCACTTTATCGGAACCAGAAGTTAAAAAGAGTAAGAAGCTGACAAGAAACATTTTCGACAAGTTATATCTTAGTTTTCGAATGGTTTTGTAAATCAGTCGATTGGTTGTTTATACAAAATTCAAAGAGCTTTTGCTCAAAATTATTTCTTGTTATTCAATTTTCATTCTTTAGATGCTTTCTTCCAAGGAATTTATATTTATATATATCTCGTTTGCATTCATTTTATTTTTTTTGAGCCATTTTCTAGTTCATTTCCTCTTCTTCCATTTTCTTGCTCGCTTCTGGTCTCGACGACGTCAAGAAACAACTATGTCGGCTACGGAAAATTGAAACTGTCAGGAGTGAAACCAACAGGAAACGAGCCCGTTAAGTGCAGTTGTTATGTTCTAGCCTTCGCCATCCATAGTGAAGACACTTTTTCCCGATACGGAAGTTGTTTACGCTGGGACTTTTGTTTCCATTTAAATTTTCCTCGTCCGAAAAGAAAAAAGAGCGGCTGTGGAGAAAAAAAGTAAATTAGTGATCTCCCGATGTCCTTCTGGAATGAACCAGAATACACTTCCCTTCTCAGGTCACAAAACAAAATGTGAAAATAAGAGAAAAACAGCAAAGATGCAAAAAGCGGTTGAACTATTCGGTGCATGGGTCGTATGAAGAAATTGAATACCATTTTCAAGGATTTCGATTTTGCAAAGAAGTCATTCCGGGAGCTCGGAACCATCACGACAGCATGCAGCACTTGCATTCTGTCGGTTGCATAAGCAAAAAGCTTGGATGCAGAGAGTGTAGAAGACAACCTTCGCGGTAAAGGTCCTGTAGGATATTTTCGCTTTTCAGTTTCCCTTTTTCCTGCATCCGTGTGCGGAGTTGCATTCGGACCATTCTCGGTAGCGAATGGGAAGAAATGGGAAAAAAAGACCTCATCAGCTCAACTGGGTTGGCCAGAATAATTAAACTAACTCCACCGGGACCAGCCAGGCACACTTGGCCGGATTCGGGCCAGCGTGGATGGCTTCATCGAGAAAAGATTATCCCTTTGGCGGGAAGGAGGACTGATCGCATTCGAGGTGGCACATAGCTGCCGTTCATCGAGAGAAACTCAATCTAGTGCGGGTTTGGTCGAACCGGGTGGAATAATTAAGTTGTTGAAACGATTCCTGCTCTGGGAATCGGATTTTTTGCTTCCCATTTCCCGGATGGCGTTGCATTCTAAATTGTTTTAAACGAGACGCTAACAAGCAGATCGATTATTGGGAAGAAATGTTTCTTTTTTTCGATTTTCACTGCACTATGATTTCCCCATTTACCATACTCATAATTGCCTTTTTTATTGAGAGTAGAATTGGAATTTTGTCATTAAGATTTTTACCATCAAACCTTACTCGGGAAGTCTTCTTTCCATTCCCGTAAATTGGTAGAAAAAGCGGTAAAAGCCGACGGTTACGCAATGATCCGAAATAGAAAATTAGTTTCCAATGTCCGTCTTACGCATAAATTGTTCTACCCAAACATTCGGAAAATATTTTCCACCGAAAATACCAACCAAACATTTCCATCGTAAGCAAACATTTTCATTGCCTCGCAAGGCTCGCAAAGAAAACCCATCCAAATTAGCTTCCACCAAAGTGAAGTCGTTCTGAAAATATTTGGATAACATTTTCACCAACTTGAATGCCTGGCCGTGGCTTTTCGCTCCCCCCCCCCCCCCCCCCTCTCCTCACTCGTTCCTGCCAATCGTTCAATGGAAAGCGATTAGGAAAAAAACGGAAAGCAAAGGAAAAGCGCGCACAGCAAAACCATGGTGTGCGAGTTAACACGAAAAAATAACACCCAAATACCAAGGAAAATCCGACCCCGGGGACGGGTGTCTAGGCGGGTGGGGGGCGGGGGGGGAGTTAAAAATGTCTACATTGCTGCAAAACATCAGCCCACGCCCCGGCGAGGGTCTGTTTCTTTTCCCACATTCCATTCTCCGAAACGATCAAAAGGGAATCTTGCGCGGCTACAAAATATCTCGCCCGTACAATACAAGGGCAACAAGGAAAGCCTTTTGCGGAAGGCGGAAAACCCGAAACAATACATCGTCAAGCATTATCGCACATTCCACCGTGTCACCTCGAGCTGCTCTGTGCGGAAATGACTGCTCTCTGTTCTGCTGATGATCGTGATGCTTTTGGTGCGTTCACTTAGCAAAACCATCTTCATCGGATCCTGTTTTCCGGGAAAGCTGCATCTACCTCGATATCGGAACCGTTTCATCACCGAACACACCTTCACAGGTGTGCGTTTTCGTCACACAATGCCTTCGAATCTGGATGAATTTGGGTGGCTTGCAATTTCCTTTTTCTTTTCCCTTCTTTTACCTTTAACAAATCGTTATCCGCTTTCGGAACAATCCAATGCGGAAAAGAATTGCCATGTCGTTGTTTGCTTTCGCAGCACCAAATGACCCGAAAATTGTTCACAAGATTTTTGGGATGCAATTCGACGCCTTTGCCGGACGGGATTGGGTCACGGCGAAAGCAAATGAATAGCGAAAGACGCGTGAAACTTTGTCGTCCTTAAAAGTAACGAAAAAATAAAACAGTAAGGAAGGTTCACAAAGACTCTTCGTCCGAAGGCAACTAACAGCTCCCTTTCCCTCTCTCCCTCTCTCTTGGGCTAAATTCCAATCCTAAACCTTGTACCATCGTAAAGGCTGGCTAACGGAAAGATGCTGGAAGCGGGGATTCATTTGCTTTTACAGAATTTTCTTTTCTTTTCCACGATGCGTCCATTTCTTTTCCACCGCTTCACACCATCAGAGCCCCATTGAATGAACATTGTCGTTGCGTCTGCTGTCGGTGCGAAAGTTACCTTTTGCGAGACGACCCGAATCGACAATTTCCCAACCATCTGCCCTGTCCTGTCCCCCTCCCTCCCCCCCCTCCGAGCACCCACCCCGGGCGTCCGCTACAAAATTTCCATCGCGCCCAAAAGGTGAACGAGCATCTCATGATGGCGAGCAGCGGAAAAACGGTGATTGCGAATCGTTGCGCCGCCGCCGCCGCCGAAGAAGCAGACAGCACGAACGCCGGCATGAAAGTTACAGCCGAAGCCCGGAGAAATCTTTTCATTAACGACAATGGAACGGCACCGGAAGAGGCGGCGCGCTTTTGTCTGGGTTGCGGGACGATTTCTGCGCGGGACGACGTCGACGTCGTGCTTCGGCTGAAGACAAATAGGGGCCGTGTCCGTGCGGTACCTTGGGTTCGGAATCATGAAATTACTTCACACCGTTGGCAACATGGCCGCCGCCGGCGAAAGGTTGCTGACCGGGACCGGGAGCCGAACCACGGAGGCTTTTCATTTTCATTTCCACCACCCGCCCAGCAGCAGCATCGGGTTTGATGGTGCATTTTTTTTCCTTCCTCTTCCTCCTCCTTCCACGTCTTCCTCTTGTCACTCGCAGTATTCCATTTACGACCCCTTTGCTGTATCTCTTTGCCCCAAACCTCAACCCTCGACGGATTCTTTGTCCCTCCAACCTCGCTTGCGCTGATCGTTTCGCGCTGCAACGAGGAAAAGGGATCCGCTGGCCGAGACTGTTCATCGGATCCCCGGGAGCGGGATTTTCGAGGTGTAATTACTTTCCTGGGGTTGCATGGAAGTAATTATCCTCCGTTTTTTTTACCTCCGCTCCCTGTTGCTTTGTTGCTTACGATTCCAAAGGGTTTTTTTTTTGTTGTTGTCCATTTCCACCCCCAAAGGCGGGGCTCGGGGAATCGCGCATCGTTTCGTGGCTTTTCGCCGTCGGCACCGGGATGAGGTTTTTCCAGCGCCAATTTCCCAAGGAGGTACCATGAGGATTTTTTTCTTCGTTTCGTTTCGCCACAAACCCAAAGTTCTCCTGGGCTTGGGATTGTTTCACGGCTTTCAGACCACGCTAGCGCTTCCGGCGGAGAAAAAAGCATCATCCATGCAGGAGGTGCACGAGCAGGAAGTCGGTACTTTGTCTGTACTATAGCTCTCGTCCCCCCCCGGGGGTCATCCGAGCATGGGTGGATTTTACTCTTCGAGTTCCCTTTTTCGTTACACACCCCACTGGATGCGTCGCTGGCGCAATGTGAGCACCAACGGTTGGGGATTTTAATTGAAGACGGAAGAATCCTTACGTAAAAACCGTTCCCTTTTGCGAGGGGTTAACGGCCAACATCGGGAAGGGGAAGTCTGAGTCAGCTCAGACCGAATCCTCGCACTAGATAAAGGGCTGATTAGTTTAAGAAACGTGCGAGGAAGCTCCAAAGCGGATGGTAAAATTCACCGGGTCCGGTCCGGAGGGCTTTTGCGCTGATGGCGATTTTCGACTGCATGTTCAGCAAACGCCCGTGGTAAGCTGGGAACGAGGAAAAACAATTACAGTGTAGTGAGCAAGGCAACAAAGTGAACAGAAACAGGAGGATGTAGAACACACCGAACGGTTGTTCCGAGGTTTTCAACGCTTCATTGGATTGGGTCATCACTGTAACGAATCTTTTAATCATTGGCCAGACCGAGGTAAACGAAAGTAGTTATGCAATCACGGCTTTCAGCCGGTAGAATGCACTCTTGAGGCCATAAGAGACCCAATTTTTCAACTATTTAGGCGGGATAACATTGGTATTTGCATGTTTATCGATGTTGCATGTTGTTATGTTAGGAAAGGAATGGTTAAGTAATTCGTTTACTAGGACAATATTTTTCATATATTTATTTTCAGAAGGGACGGCCTGGCCGTATTACTTTCTGGGCAATCTTTTGTTCTCGTTGACAAATTAGAACCTTCATGGCATGATAGACATAAAAGGGCTTAAATATGATAAAAACTAGCTAATTAAGCTCTTGGAGGGTGGCTTTCGACAAATCAATTTAAGTGGACACACAATGTTTAAACGATGATGTTTAGAACAAAGTTTAAATTGCGGCTCTTAGAACTTGAGCCAGGTTAACCAAAAGGCTGAAAAGGTAGAAATTTAAAGAAAATCTTACTGTCTTTAGAAAAAAAACTTCCCAGACCGTCCAAACATAGTTGTGCATTACACAAAAAACTTGCAAAACTACTAACCGGAAACTCGCATGCGAGAAAGCAGCACAGAATTGAAACAACACAACTTAACATTTAACATTTAACATTGTTAACATTTTGGTTTTGTTTCTTTGAACAATTGGACACTAACTGTTCTTGTGAAATTAGCTCAAAGTGACTGTAAAAGTTACTGTTGTTGAATTTTATCGAGGTTCTTCTTTTTTCATCAGAAAAGATATCCTCTTGTTTTGTTTCCGTAATAGAAAGTTTTGTTCTCAAGACATAACTTTTTCCAACTGGATTTTTATAATTAAAACCAATTTAAATATTCCCGCCGTGAGTTGCTTAAACACAACATTTTACCTTAATTGATTTAAATAATATATTTTATGGACATGCCGGACAACGATTGGTCACAAATGTTCAATACTGTTGTCGGTACAGAAGCCGCGCTCGAACATTCTTCTACCAAGAGATGCTTGCTAAATAAATCTACCGCACTAATTATCAATTATGGAACGCTTCTCGGCTATACCATCAGACTGAACGGTCGTTCCGTTCACCACGGCCGGTACAAGACCAGCTTCTCTAGATCAATAATAAATTCATTCCGGGAAAAGATGGTAAGGACGGCTTTTTGCCATCCGAGCGCAGGTGGTTGGTTGGAGTCTTTGAGAAGGCTTATTATATTTACCGCATACCGATACCATCCGTTTCGTTTGTCGACACATTTTCCATCTATTAAGACGACCACCTCCAACCTCCCAGCCGAGATCGGTTGGAACCCGGAGGCTCGTTAGGTCTGTGTTCCGTGTCCCCTTCCGATGTCGAGTTAAATATCATTAAATGCGAATATAATATTCAATGTTCAATATCGAATTACTCTCGCTCGACTGTTGTCTCGCCAGTGTCGCTTCACCGTGGGCTTCTGTAGCGCTGCGAGACGCCGTTTTGGGGCACCTAGAGCGTGTACCTCAGTGTGTTTGGCTTTTCCCATGGCTCATCTTTTGCCTGATGGCCTGCGGGGTCCTTCAGTCGGCTTTTCACGAAAAGCGGCTGTTCGTTCGTGCTGTGAGAATTGTGTTTCCCACGCGCGGGTGGCTTTGGTACAGACGAGAGCCAAACCCAAGCTCGACGGGGTGGAAATTGAATATTGATGCAAACCGACGGGTGACCGACGGCTTTAAGCTTTCGTGCTGGTGAAAAGGTGGAAGCACGCCTGCGAACGGCACGCCCTTCTTCAGCAGGCAACCTAATCCGGCCCGCAAAGTGCTCGCACTCGTGCGCAATCCTTCGCATCTCTTGTTTCAGACGGGCAGATTTGAGGGATTACTTTAAATCACTGGTGGGCATGTCTTGAGAAAAGGGCTCCCCTTTTCCTACCAGCTTTACAGAGGGTGAATGTTCCCACCGTATTTAGACCATCTCTCACTGGCATTGTTCGTTGTTGATGTATGTTTTTACAGTTTTGCTTTACATCTCTCATGTGTCTTCTCCAGTTCCGCCGGATATCATCAACGAGGAGTCGTCGGCCGACATTGCCGTTCAGGAGGGCGAGGACGCAACGATCGTCTGCAAAGCGGTCGGACATCCGACGCCTCGCGTCACCTGGAAGCGGGAAGACGGCGAGTACATGCTGCTAAGGAAGCCACAGAGTCGCGAACTAATACGCGGTAAGTGAAGCCGTTCCGTCTCCCGTCGGGGATCTAATACCTGGTCTCGTCTCCGCATCGCTGGAGCTGTGGTTAAAGTGACGTCCCGGAGAGTATCTTGGGACGCCCATTCGGGATGCACGTTTCGAGATTTCACCCGCCCGCCGGCTCTGGGGAAGTTGTAAATTAATTAATCAACAAATTGATTGTGAACACACGGTTCAGTTTCACCAAACACATGTCTTGCTTCCCTTGAAGATGTAACGTCCGCCTGTTGTGCACCGCGGGTGGGAACGTGGGATTATTGATACTTAGTGCTGCCGAGGATAATTTTCCCAGCTCTGTAAATGCATTCCACGGCCACGACGGTCTCGTTTTAATCCGAGCAAATTATCCACCTTCCAATGGGCTGAAAGCCACCCGAGCGAACGCAACGTCTCGCAATGCATACGCCAAGGATCACGTCCGAGGTAAGCTGATTAACTGGCGCCAGATGGTTTCCTCCGGCGTGACAAGATGGATGAAATTCACACCGCACCCTATCCAGCTTTACTCCCCATTTTTCCTCACCCGAAAAGCGTTGGCCGAAGTCAAAAGCTCGGGGTGATTATCGTCTTCACCGGTCGTGGAACGCTCGGGCGAGTCGGGCCACTCGGTGGAAGATAAATGAGCTCCAGCTTTTCGTTCGCCGTGGCAAAGGATTCGATGGCGGGCTGCGGGGGAAAGTCACCCCTTCCTCAATCCACAGCGCCGAACGGGCGACCGAAACGGGACGAAAGAACACACTTTTCTTAGCAAAGCAAGCAGCACGAGTGTTAATGAAGTGTCTATAACGTGATTATCATGCTCTTCGATGTGGTTTCGCTCAGTGTGGGGCACAGTTTTTCTCTTATGCTTCCCGAGCCACGTCGAGCATGGAGGATGAAAAGCGTTCATTAAAACGATTGGCCTCTGCCAGAACGGATTTGTTTTATGTGCCTTGTTGGTTGATCAGCAAGGTTCAAGTGTAATTACATTATTTTATTGTTTTTTGTTTTTGTGCAGTTACACACATTTTCTCTGCGGTTCGGTTACTTTGAGGACGTAAAGTTAATGACTAACTTTTATTGGAGCGTAATTCAGGATTATCCTTCCGTTGAGGGAAAATTAATATTATTTAAAATTTTTATAAGGAGCATGAAGTTGGTATCGCCTGTTGTTAGAATGAACGGTAGAAAAAGTAAAGTTGATAGTAGTAACAATTTTTATATTCCCATATTTTATTTTTCAATTACTCTCAAAAAAGGTATACATAATTTAGTCATAAATTAGATGTCTAGCATACAAATTAGCCTGAAAAAATATTGCCATATTTGAAATACCAACTCTTCAATCAAATGTTTTTCTGATCATGGCTTTTGAGTAATATAGATCAAAAATTACTGTAAGAGATTTGTTCGATTTTCTTCTTGAAATATTAGAGTAAGTACTTACAACTTTTAATTTTCGCTTTGTGAAGCATTACTTGTTCTGTTGCCTGGAAAGAATCAAAGGATCAACGTAGCACGACTTAACGCAAGTGATGAAAAGCATTCTTAATCAGGCAAGTGCGACAAACAGTATCCATTGTTGCCTCTTCTAGCGGTATTTGTCTGACCTGTTGTCAATGTTGGGTGGAAAAGCAGCGAGATGGAAAATGTTGCTCAGTTTCTCTCCCCGACCGGTGACATCCAATGCAGACAGCCTCATAGGAAATTGGGTCGATGCATGGTGCAGCGAAACAAAACACAACATTCCCGTGTAAGCAAAGTAGCGGAATGTGTCGGAAAGAAAAGCGGAATATGTCGTCCGCCTTTCGCGAGTGCGAATTCTTTCCCTCCCCTGGTGTATTGTAACCGGGCGCCCTGGATTTGTATAGCTGATACAACCTCCAGTCCCACATAGACACACACGGACAGGATCCGACTGTGTAATATGTCAACGCGAGCAGTCTTTGTGCCTCGCCCGTGAAGGAAAAACCATACGTTACCGGAACCGGAAACATAAATACAACATTAAATCAACCACCGGTGTGGAAAAGGGAAGGGTCGGCTGAGAGGAGTGGTGTGAAGGGATTCTCGTGAAAAGAAAACTACTAATAAGTGTCACTTTGACGAACATTTAGTGTCGCAGAAGCACACATTCATGTGTGACAAAGCGGATCAGGGACGGAGGCTTTGAGAAGTGGATGGTTCGGTGGAGAGGGAGGGGGTAACGGTGTCTGTTTGCGTACGGGGAGAGGATGGGTGGAAAATATTCGTATAATTTATGCTTAATGTCGTGGGAAAATAAGATTAAACATTGTCGTCATCGTCGTCGCTGGTATCGTTGTCGTGGTTGGTATCTTGGTGGGGCATGTGTGTATGTGTGTGTGTGTGTGATACGTACAAGGTTGGTTTCTCACATTTTTCCCTTTTTCCATCTCGCAAACCTAAGCTATGTTAAACAATCATAAAGCGTCTCCGTGGAAACTCCGGTGCCAGCGTCGCTTTGCGTCACCCACCACCCACCAAAAATCCGGGAGCTGGGTGTAGATTTTGTGCACTCGTTGTTTTTTTGTTGTGTTGTCTTTTTCCTTTCACCCCACTTTTCATTCACTTCGCTAACGCAAGAACGCACTCACGCGACGAACGTCATCCGCTAGGTGAAGCTTTTCCCGCGAAACACGGGGCGGCGAAAAAGCTGCGCAGCATTAGCATCATTACCCGAGGTGTGGAACGGATAGGGGAAGGAGGGGGGGGAGGGCTCAGGAAAACTGAAGCTGATGGTTGGGAGGGGTCGGGACGGAAAACGGGCGCGCGACATAATGCGCACGATGGGGGTTGCCGGGGGAAAAAGGATTTCATTGTTTTGAGCTTTCGCACCAAGGCTTCCGCTGGCTTCCGATGTTGGTGTGTCGTGTCTTTTATGTTTCCCACCACCACCACCATCACCACCATCTCTGCCCACCGACTCCCGGCAGCCGCTTTTCCGGGGGTTTCTAGGGGGAGACCCGGTGTGGGAACCACCTGTGCAAAGCTTTTCTTTGGTGTGTGCATTTATTTTTATCATCTCCTCCGTCCTCCTGAAACCCCTTTGCACGTGCCCAAGAATTTCACACAACTTTCCTACACTCTTTTCACCGCCATCTTTGTTCTTTTCGCTAGCACACTGTACCGGGAGGGCAAACATTTTATCCTTAATGTGTATCCACCATCGCCTCCCTTTTACGAAATTTCGTGAGGAAGATGTGTGTGTGTGTGCAACACATGGATGTAGGTGTGTGCAAAATGCGCAGAGGCTAGAAAATGCAATATTTCAACAAACACCTGCTGTAAGCATCCTGCCCGTGAGCTTTTCATGCTGCTCGTGAAAATTTGATCACAATGTTGCACGCTCACCATTGATTACAAGCCCTTTGCGGGGTCGGGTTTTCCAAGACCACCTGGTATTCGGTAAGGTGCACATATCTCTTGCTTTTTGGAGACGTCTAGTTCGGGCTAAATATGTTAGCTACTTATTCATTTGATAATATTACCATAAAGTAATGATCTACATTTTCTTCGACAAGATTTTCTAGAAATTTCGGAAAATAATGAACACGAAAAAAGTAAGAATTCATAGTAATTCCGTCAAATACAACTTCTAACAAGATTCAACTCTGTATGTAAAACCATGGAAACATGTTGAACTAATTTTACTCCTCCCCGGTGAGAAAATTCAGCGTCGGTTCGGTAGCAGACTCACGGATTCATCGGGCTTGGTAGGATCATGGAAGCACTAATTTCGTGCTAATGTGCGAACATTAAATCCCTCCCCCCCACCAGCGATGCGGTTCCCCGCGGTGAAAATGCATCCAACTACATTTTTCACGAGCGCTGCCTTCCGAAATTGCAGCTGAGACAGGGGCAAAAAAAACCCCCCCGGCTGCTACCCCGATGTTGAAACTTTGGTATCATCATTTTCCTCCTCCACTGTGGGTGGGATGGAAAAAAGGGGTGAAACATATGGGGGTGAAAACACACATCAGCCCGCACATCATACATACGCGAAGGTGTCTCGGTGATAGTCCCGCACAGGAAGCAGGACTCCGTATGTTGGTGTTGTTTTTTTTTGTTTCGCCCCCCTCGTGAGTTTTTTTTTGTTTCCTGCCAGCAAGCATCGCGTAAAACATATGTCAGAGCGCGGAGAGGCTTTCCCGGGCTCGGGTGGCTGCGCTCGGTTGCGCCGCCCAACCGCAACCAACCGTTTTCCCGGCTCGTGCCCCAGACCACCCGTAGTGAATTATTCAATTTATTTCATAAGGACATGATTTACTCGTTTCTAACGCCACCTCGTGTTCATCGTAAGCTCTGTCTATCCCTCTCTTTTTTCCACGCAGGTATGCCTTCCAGGTTCTCCCTACCGACTCA
Source organism: Anopheles ziemanni (assembly GCF_943734765.1). Lineage (NCBI taxonomy): Eukaryota > Metazoa > Arthropoda > Insecta > Diptera > Culicidae > Anopheles > Anopheles ziemanni. Next base: position 17,414,770 of record NC_080706.1, read on the forward strand.
AACATGCCCTGCATTAGGGCGTCGGGGCGTGTTGCGTATGCAGACAGGCGTGCAGACTCGCTTGGTTTTGAGGGCGAAAATGGGTAAAAGAAAAAAAAGGCGACGTTCCGGACCGAAAGAGTTGCGCTTCCAAAGACAATGGCCACGGCGTCGTTTTGGAAGCTGGTGGTATGGTGGGCGAAGGGGCTCACTTTCCGGGAGCAGCAGCATCGTCGGGGGAAGCAAAAAAGAATCCCGGGATAAGCATAATGTACACATTTGCATAACAAATGTAAGGCAGCACACGGTAGTGTCTGGCGATGTTTCGGGCTGGCTGTCAGCCGGAGTCGGAGTCGGTGTCGTCGTTGTCGTCGTCGTCTTGGTAGTCGTGCGGGATGAAAAATGAAATGTAGCCTGTGCTAATATTTGACGTGATCTTCGTGAGCTGCGTCGAGCCGGATTTGCAGGCGATACACGCTTTTCGCTGTCTACGTGTATTGCGATTGTTTTTTTGTCTTTCATTGTCCTAAGGAAGAATAACGGAAAGAAACGAAACAACACCGTGGCGTCGCTGGGCATTAAGTGATACTTTTCGTGGTGGTTTGCGATTGACTGGCTGATTTATGGGCCTCCGGTGGAATGGAGTGGATTTACCCGGCCCTCTGACAATATTAATTATGAGATCACAAGCACTGTTTGCCGTTGTTGTTAGTTGAAGAGATTTACCCGGGCGGAAAGTGTCTTGTTTGGAGCTTATTTGTACCTTTCGCAACAGTTTACTGATACTTTCCACCAGACATATCGACCGAAGTGTGCGTTTTGTATTGATCGCCATCTGAAACATCTTTGTCTGCAAATTGGAACGCTTGCTTCGGTTGGAAAATAATCGATGTTTTTAAAGTAAATTATCTACTTCCACATTCTAGTCACGTGCACTTTCCTCCACAGTACATTAATAACTTGCTCAATTTGCATTAATTTCAATAAATAACTCCGGAATCTCCGAGGAGCTAACTTCTCCACTTTCTCCCCACCGCCCCAACAGGGGACGCGCTCTTCACTGTTTTGATTTATCGCCCCGGTGAAAACACTCGACACGCTTTTCCCTCGACCTGCCGCTCGGAGATGCCTACACTCAGCTTCATCTCGAGTTAAGCTGAAAAACAATTTCACTCCCGCTGCGTGTCAGCCATTGATTAATGTTGCCAGCAATTTCTCGTTTCAACCGAACCGCGCAAACAAAGCTCACACCACACCACACACACACACACACATACAGTCGCAAAAGGGCCCCTGAAAGGTCAACCACGGGTCGCACACACTATCGCACGGGGAAAAAAAACGCACGTACAGCACATTTCCAACGGTCCGGGTCCATTTTCTTCCCTTCCCGAGTTGGGGGGGCGGCAGGAAATTGTTTATTAAATCAGTCTCCACCTTCGCGTGGCTAGACTGGGTGGCTTTTTGTGTGTGCGGCACCACCCCGCGGACAGTGATTTCTTCGCCCCGTGGTCAGTTTTTATGTCTTCAGTCGCGTCGTAAAATAAACCACCACCACCACCAGCACCAAAGCGGGGTTCTTCAAAAAGGGAAAGCCCACCCGAACCACGGGCGGACACGGAGCGAGAAAGGACAGTAAACGTCTAACCCCGGGCCGCCTCCGGCAAGCGAACGCTGAGTTATGGGAGATTGTGTTTCGTAGGCGCTTCGCCGAGGTTGATTTTCCGGTTCGAATTTCATGACCCGAGCGTGGTGGGGGGCGCATGCGGGGAGGCACGCTCGGTTTTTTATCTAGCCGTAAAATGTGCCGGGTGGATCATGCTTTTGAAGAGGTACATAGGCCCACCTGCACGAGAACAGCCACCGGGGCAGATAATGAAACAACCGACCGGTACGGCAAGCGGACGTAATAAATTATCGAAAAATGTCCACCCGAAACTGGTAAACAAAAATAATATTACGACGTGCACGGTGCGTGCGGGAAGGATGTGGTTGGGGTCGGCTGCGGGGGGACATAAGGTGTGTTCGCGTTGAAGCAATTTTCTTGAAACCGGGGCCAATGTTGCCAATTTATTTGACCAATCACGAGCGATCTCTCACGGCTTTAACGTACTAAATCATAAATAGCTATTCCGTAATAAAGACGCAAGAACGATGGCTTTGGCAAGAACAATCAACCAATATTGACCTTCATTATCCAACGTGCTTATTTACTAGGCTTAATTTAACTCCGTTAGTGTACAAAACGAGTAAACTAGGCAAAGCCAGGGCAATGTTTGTCATTTAGTACTAGGAAAATGTCATAAAACTGCATGTACATTGGGGGATCATGATGAAAGAATGACCAAGGTTAATGCATTAGGTAAACATGGTTGACGTTTCAATGATGGCGTCGTTCGGGAAAAGATTTTGGATCATCAAATTACCTTTAAAATGTCTCAATTTATAGAGCAACGTAACGAAAAGAAACCCAAACATCAGTTGAAATCACTTTAAATGATGAGTAAAACTCAAAATAAATTGTATTACTTGTTTTTTTAATAGCCAAACGTTCCTCTTCATTGCCTCACTCAAGCCTCCAACGTTAAGGATTCGAATTGGTTGTTGTTCTGAGAAATTATTTAAATATTAATGTGTACTTTCAAAATATAGCGCACTTGCCTTCCTTGTTGACCAAAAGCAACATAGTACGTTAAAACATTCATACGGAAAGCTACGCTCACGACGAAAGTGTATCGCACTTTCACACGTTAATTATCAAAGCGGGAGCAATTTCCACAACTGCCTCCCCATGCATTACTGATGAAGGACACGAATTGGAAAAAATCAAACCCTGAGCGGAGGAATAAAGATTGAGAAATAATTTACTTCCCACGTCGATGGTATGCATTTCCCGGTGTTGGTATACTCGCACGAACCGGGTTGGTGGAAACCACGTAGACACAATTTCCAATTTCCTTCCCGATCGTACGGGAGCGCCCGCTTACTTTTCCCCGGGTGCTCTTATCTTGCTCGTGGATCAACCGCCCGGTTCCGCCCTTCACTGACGCGGTAGAGGGAGGTGGAAGGAGAGATTTTGTGCCGCAAGTTTCTTAACGGTTCGAGGTTTACCGGGGTCACGGAGCGTCTCGGGACCAACTTCGGTAACGGAGCAGAACCAGAAACAGTGATATTTCACCAAAGAGAGGAAGAACTTTAAACTTATTGCCGAAAGGAAAATGGGGAAGGGAGGGACGGGGAATGAAAAGGCAAGTAAATAAGACACTATTGCAAGATCTTTGCGGGAAATGCACGTGTGTTCGTTCGTGTGTTGATTCGGTCGGGGGCGACTCTCGACCAAAAGTTATTGGCTCGATGGCCCGAAAAGGGAAACCTCCGACTGCACCGAGTGGGTCGTTAAACTATAAAACTTTCTGTCTACCTCGCTCTGCGTGTGTGTGCGCACGTTGGCCGGAAAGGCAGAGGTTACCGCGTGAAGATCCTCGATCCTCGAGCCCGGGCTGAAAAGCTTCTCTTTATATTTTCAAAAATATCGCATCGTAAATTTGCAACACCAACCACGCAACCGTCTTGTCCCCCCTCCGGAAAATGAAACTTTCCCAACCCCGAAACCTATTCTTCGTAAAACTGCTATCGTGCAGCCGAATCGGGGGGTTGCGTCTCGTTAGTTGCCAGCCTTTTCTTAGCCTCCGCCCTGGAACGTGTGGGAGCGTGCTTGCTCGTTTGTTTGTTTGTTTATGTTGGCCACCCGTGTTTCCCGCTTCAAAACGGATCCCGTTGTAACAGGGCCCTTTAAAGTGGCTCTCCATTCGGTTCCTCCTTCCCTTAGAGGACACATAACATGAATTTCCACCCAGACACTCCCTCCATCAGGGTGGAAATCGATATCGATTGGGAAGCGTACCGCCGTTTGTCTGGATCTCTAACCCTCACGCAAGCAAGTGCCCTTCTCTTCCGGGACGCGGTCAAGTGTTTGACTAACTCAGTGTCCGTGGACAGGCTGACCGGATTCGATTTCGATGGGTCGGAAGGGTCGGTTCACCGTCTGCGGACTTCCAGCGTGCCGGGCGGTATCACAACGCAACATGAAGTGCTTTTCCCAGAATGAGTAATCGAAAAAGTTCTTTCATCAGCCAATTCATTGATGCTTCGAACCACGAGAATGAAACTAATAAAATTGGTCAGCAATGTGGTCCTTGTTAGAGTGGCGCTTGGTTTTGATTTAATTTCGAAAAGAGTTGCGTGTTTTGAGTAGGCTTCAAAGAATGACGTTTGAAAACGATTTATTTATTTGATTTTAAAGATCTTTGAAGAAGGTTTCTTGTCTAGTTTATATAATCGTTTGAATTGGGATTACACGAAAAAGTTGCTGGTTTGTTTTTGACACAATTTCCGTAATATTACGAACGAACAAGCGAACAGCTCTTAAATGGAACAGCTTTGTAAAACATATTTTCAAACAGACAAAAGAATGGAACGCTCTAGTATATTTCTCATTTCCCAACTAACGTCATTTGTGTGATTTCCAGCGAGAGGAAAATGTAAAAAGCTGACAATCTTCAACCAATTAACCACTCACAGGAAACCAGTGCACCGTCATTCTTTGTCACTTCTCTAGACATTCCCTCGCCCACGAGTGTGTCTGTGTGGGAAAGAAAATGTGGGAGTGTACATAAATTTGCCTTAAGCATTACGCCCGCTCACCACGGATGCACCGTAAATTGCATTCGATTTGCAGTTAAAACCGATTGAGCTGCATAATGGGCACCTCAGTCCAACACCGCCAGGGCCGGGGGACTTTGGTGGTGGGCGAGCGAATGTCCACATGCAGTGCAGTTTTCAATACAATTTGAAAAAGAAACACTCCACGCCAAGGGAAGACATGAGCGGAAAAATCACCCCCGGAACCCCCCATCGACTGCCTTTGTTCCATCGCTAATCGGCCCGACCGTCAATCTTCCGAATCCCCCAGACACTCCTCCCTCTGGACGTGTCTGGGAAACCCACCGGGAGGGCACTACGAAAAGGGCGCCATCCCATTCATTGTCGTACGATTCATCGTCCTTCGGGTTTCGTCGGTTCACGGTTGTACTGGAAATCCCATTAAACTTCCAATTACATAAATTTATACCCGCGAATGAATTCACCCTTGTAGCCGTGCGGAGGAGGGGAGGGGGGGGAGGGTCGGTCGGTTCGGGAGGAACATAACATTCACCTCGTGTGGGGAGCACGCTTGAGGCGCCAACAAAAGATAGCTTCCTGCCCTCGTCGGGCTTCGTGTGCGAATGCCAGCCAATCATTCACGGTTGGTACCGACACGACCGCGCCGCTGGCAAAGGATGCGGGTGGAAAACCTCGAATCGTGATTAAAGGGAGGGGAGGGGGGGGGGGAGGAATTCCATCCTGTGCAGATACTGCAAGTCGTGAACCGATGGCACGGGATTCGTTTGGAACAGTGTTCCGTGTGTTACTTACATCGTTTTTATTCTAATTCTCTAATCCATCCCTCGCACTCTCTCTCTCTCTCTGTTTTTCTCTTTCTTTACCTTTAACCCTCCCGTCATCCGACCTGTCCCGCAACAGTGGAAGCATACAACGGAACCCATCTGCACCTGCCCAAGCTGGAGCGAAGACAAATGGGCGCGTATCTGTGCATCGCGTCGAACGATGTTCCGCCGGCCGTTAGCAAGCGTGTTTCATTGAGTGTTCACTGTAAGTATGGTTGCTAGGATCACACGCACACACACATACACACTACCGTGCGAAGGATGGCTCGACCCTCGAGCACCGATGTCCGAATTTTCAACTCCAGTAAAGGCAAAATTCCGGTACAGAATTTCCATCAGTTTTCCGCGATGCATCGCGAGCACGAAAGGAATCGGGCGGTTTGTTTAACTCGTGCATCCACACGTTTCTTTCCTGGAAACCCGTGTCCGTCCCGAAGGCCAATCTTTTTGCCACCGAATGGCCAGCGGGGGCCTCAACAGACCGAGCGTCAGTACCTGTTACCACCGTGTTTTCCCTGCTGCTGCCGTTCCGCCCTTGACTGTGCTTTGTTTCCATTTTTCCAACGGGTGCCCTTGTCGGTACTCCCAGGGCTTTTCCCAAGCGCTGGGAAATGAGCTACACATTCACCATCAGTCCGGGCATTTTCCCGCCGGGCTCCAGTGTTTCGGAGGCATAAATCCTACCGTGCGGTGCGAAACCGCGTAAGGATGTGTGCGCATACAAACACACACATCGACGAGGGCCTGCGAATGTTCGTGGTTGGCCGTGGTAGCCCAACGTAATGGGTACGCTCTCCCCCCTGTTCCAGCGGGAGATTCATCCGGTTCGTGCCTGACCCCCGAAATGAATGGGTTTTGCGCTTTTCCCAAGCACTTTAACGAATCCGCAGGCATATGGTGCGCTGCTGGCACTTGTTTGTAGCGTTGTAAAAGGACGCTCGCTTTAAGCTGCGGACAAATTTACCCTTACGTACACTGAAATAGTTTTTGAAGCTACACCGAAAACAACCAAATTTGAAATCGCTAAACTCTTTAAATTTCCCTCGTCAACCAACGATACTGAGTTTTTTTTTAAATGATAAACTTGTTGTTGAAAGCTGGCGTACACTAGAATGGATGTGAGATTTTAGTATCTATTTACAGGAGCATTTATTTCAACCTAGGTTATTCCTCCAACATTATAAACTTTACTTTGGATCCCTTTTTTCAAATTCTATAAACTTAGAGTATTCAGTTAGTTTTTTTTTCGTGTCTAAGCTAAACCCCGAATTAAATGATATCAACTGTGTAACGTTTTTTGATCCTCAAACGAGCGTTTGTAAACTTAAATCAGCATACCAAAGGTTGGAAGTTGGAAGAAGAAGGCGTTTCAAAGTTGGCGAAGGATCCTATCGTTTCAAATGGAATCGATATGTTTTTCCTCGAACTCAACACCATCCCACTTATATGAGTTTCTTCTGTCAAAATTTTTATAGATTGATCTTTGTTTCTTTCAACATTTTGACGTTTCACTTAAAGTAGACACCAATTTTCCGAACTTCAATTTATGCTATGATATACGTATGCTATAGTTTAAACAATTGCTATATAGCACCAACACCTAGGAATAGTTAGTAGAAATACAACACCCTCGCTAAACCTTCCCTTTATTGGAGTGTTTTTAATATTTCCCAAAAATAAAATATTAGTCAAATGAAAGACGAATGAACAGCGGGATCCTCTATTTTGAAATTCGTTTCATCTAAATGAATTCGAACAAATGGAAGCAACCGGATCGTTTCAGTTACATAAGAAAGCATACTTTTTATCACTATTAAATAACAGTACAATAGTGTATGCAGTGTACGTACAGAATCCAGTAATTATTTCCCCAAACAGCAGAATGGTACACCTCATTAGGAACAAATCACCCTACCGTTTGCCTGGAGTTTTCCCGTTCACAATATAGATCCTTTTTCGGCTCCATGAAATTCATGATGACGGTAGAGCTTGAGTGTTCACTGAGTTTTAAACAAAACCTTACTAGTTGTACATCGGACATCGGCATGTTCACGGGCGCACTTCCCCAGAATTTTCCGTTAATAACAGCTTGGTGCGGGATGTGCGCTTACGTCATTTTCTTTCGGTTCTGTTTGCTGTTTTCCTTCAACCCTCCGGATACCTGGAACACGGGGACATAACCAACGAAAAACCAACCAACCAGTTGCACCATCGGTACGTCCCACCAGCCAGCTGCTCGGGGCGCCACTCGGCTCGGACGTCCAGCTCGAGTGCACGGTCGAGGCCTCGCCGATTCCCGTGTCCTACTGGCTGAAGGGAGGTCGCGTCCTGCCGAACAGCTTCGCCAGCATAACGAACGGCAATTACGAGCAGGCGGGCCTGAGCCGCCCGGAAATGCTGCTCGATGGGTAAGTGTGTGTTTTTTTCTTCTTCCTTCCCTAACGGTACTCGTCGCCGCTCCGGTGCATTTACATAGGATCCCAATTTTTAAACCGTTGGAATGCTTCAGTCAACCACTCCCGGCACTCCAATCGAGGGAACGAGAGTTCGTGGTTCGAACCGTACAACAGGAACCCCGAACCAGGCCCGATCCTCACCTAGAACCCTCCCAAAAACACACTCTCCCCGGGTTTGGTTTGGTAATTGATTTCTTCCGGACGCTTCCGGGAAATGCAGCGAGCTGGATCCGGTCCTCGAACCCGGCGGGAGTGTGTTATCCCCCTTTTTTTTTCTTTAGTTTTCCACCGACATTATCCATGCCGTTACCGAAGCCATTAGCGAACCCGGCCGGCTTGACACTAATTTCTTGCTTTCGTCCTCCGCTCACGTGGCGCACCGGTGCAGGCCCAAGTACGGCATCGCCGAGGAACGGCACGGCTTTCGGACCAACATGCGCCTCGTCGTGCGTTCGTTCTCGCCGGCCGACGTCGGGACGTACCACTGCGTCAGCACTAACTCACTCGGCCGCGCCGATGGCACCATGAGACTGTACGGTAAGTGTCCATCTGGTTTTCCCAACGTTCCTCTTTGTGCGTATGTGTGTGTGTTGTTACCCCGTTACCCACGACTTTTGTTCCCGACGATCATTTACTCGTTACGAAGCTCATTACCTTCCTCCCCGAACGGTGCAACCGGGAAGCTGTGGGCTACCCGGGAAAATCGACTCCTTTTTCCTCCCACCCGGCACGCAAGTATCGACGACGTTTTGTTTTCCTTCGCTGCGGCTGCGGAACCCCGCCATGATTCGAGTCACGTCCCAAATTGCATCGAATTGCACTCGGTAGCCTCGGGAAAGCTCCACCCTACACGAAAACGATGGGACACCAATCACCAATCGTGAGGGAGGGGGAGAGAATACCTGGGAAACCGTTTGCTACATTAAATGATCAAATTTCGTAATTTTCCGCTTCGCAAGTGCCCACGTGCAACCGCACGTTCGATCTTTCACCGGCTCGAGCCTGGCAGCCCGTCTGGCGATTCTCGCGTTTTCATGAAGAAAAGTGCCACCCGCCCTGGTGCCTGCATCCAGGAAAACAAAAGAAAAACCCTCCGTAAAGTGCTGTAGTGGTTCCCCGTGCCCCTGCATCGTGCCCGTGCCATTGTGTTGCACAGTAATTTCATCGTTTTCAGCAAACCCGAACCCCGCACTTTTTTCTTTCTTTACGATTATCGCAGTTTAATGGCGAAACTTGTTGTGTGTCGTTGTTGCGGCTCGGGCTCGGGAAGTAAATTGATTGTTATCTCCCGGTAGCGAGCGAGCGCCATTAAAGGGGGTTTTGCAACCCAACATGAAAAACCACCCCGACGACCCGCCGAAACCTGAAGCTGCAGGCAATTATGGTGCAGTTTGCTTTGCTGCACCGCGTGTTTCATTTTTCGCTGGCACGTTTGGTGTGAGCGAGTGTGTGTGTGTGTGAGCTGCACGTGGTGAACAAAATGGGTGCTGGGTATTTCCGCACGAACAGCACATGTTTTCTGCCATGTTTTACGTGAAAGCGGACGATTGAGCTGACAGAATTAAAGTAATTACTTCTTGTCTGTCGACGGAGGAGGAGATTTTCTTTCACAATCTTTTGATAGCACTTCAACAAGATAAAATCAAAACTATCTTTGTGTTACACTGTTTGTTTTTAAATAAGTTGTTATTAGGAGCAGAACCATGAGTAAATAGCCTTAAGTTATTTTCAAAACCATCATCAAATATTGAGACGACCCTTAAAAAAAGTTCACAAATATTTCATAGCTCCATTACAATCTGATTATGAGACCTTCAAACTAGATTACAGTTCTTTGTTTGATCATTTGATTATGCTAGTTTAACATTGCGTGGATAGTTACCCTGGTATATGTTTTGTTTTTGAAAAATGAGTTATCGCTTTTTTCAAAATCACACTTCACTTCTTTTCATTTTGTCCCAGGTGACAACCATTTACGAGGCGTTTGATCGAAAAAGTACATTCAATTTTTTTTGCCAATTTTTCCTGATACACATTTTCAATGTCGGTGTTCTACGAGCAGCTTCAATTATGCATAGATATTTTTAGTTTTGTACCCAACATTCCATCTATCACGGATTAGTTTTCATCATTCCACTTTAAAAAGTTACACAAACCGCCTTCTATAAAATCGTGACCACATTGTAACACCCTGTTTCATTATTGCTATTCCATCAATTAGTTCATTTCTGTAACCTAAAAAAATCCGAAAGGTGTCAGTCAATTATCGCTACCCTGATTAGGGGTAATCCGTCCTCAGTGATGTCCGCGGTAGGGGAGAGTGTTCACTTTTGAGTGTGCATTTTGCGGCGCACTGACAGCCCCATGCACACAAACGCACCGGTTGCGGTTGCCGATGATTGACGTAAATGATGACGCCACCACAGCGCAGTGCAGTCATTTCGCCATCCGGCCGGGTCAAGCACGGCAGGTTGTGAGATTGTACCGCAACCTTCGGATGCAGCGGCCGACGATATCATGTCAATGCACACATTAATTAATTTCCCACGGAGCATCAGCAACCGGGCGCCTCCATCGCGCCACGTGTCCTTCCTGGAATGGGAGCAGCGGCGCGTAAAATATGACATTTTGTAGTCGACTTCATTTAGATTCCCTCCACCGACTCCCCGTACAACCTTTAAAGCCTTTGCTCTACGCTTATTCGTTTGGATCCTTCCACGAAGCGAAAAACCCTTACAATGACGTGTCCACTTTTACAGCAAGTGGAAAAAATCTGCGATGATTAGCTTAAAGCGACGAAATGGACAAGTGAACCTAAAGACCATCGGATGGAAAGGAATATACATCCACCGTTTTAGAGCTCGCGGATAGGAACTCTCTTTCCGTCGCTTTCACTCACGTTTTCTCATGAATAAATTAATTAACGTGCTATCATCAACGGTCCAGGCGTAGCGATCGGTGAAATGACGCATTTTCTTTGGCGCAACACGATGATAAACCCCGGCACAAATGCTACTGCCAATGACACGCTTAATGCCAATAATGAATAGAAAGCTTTCACTCGACGATGAAAGTACACTTTTCTCATCGCCCCCTTTAAGGGGGTAGGTAAAGAAAAACGAATGGAAATTAGCGTACGAAAGTCTGGAATCTCCCGCTTGGAGTGGACGATAGATTAGAAGATGAAGTAACAGTTTTTCTGCCATTCACCTGATGACATTTTTCTTTTGCAATTTCGATTCTTTCGCCTCCAGTGCACAAGCTATGCACTTTTCTGCTGTGTGTGTGTCTGTATGTATAAGTAAAACAGCACGGGTAAGGAAAGTGATGCAACACAAACGAGCCATTGGAAAATGGGAATAATGTCGAGCGGGAAAAATGTGTCCAACTCACGAAGGGCGCACTCGTTTTGCATGCAGGAATGTTCATATTTTTCCTTCGTCGCCAAAGGAGGAGTCCCGTTGGAAAACTCCTGTCGTCACTCTGCGGCACTCGTTTTTTTCAAGCTCGTTGGACGTTCGCTCCACAGGCGTCCATATTTTCCCATTATGTCCAGTTGTAGAAATCTGGCAAGCCGAAGGACACGGCAATGGTTTCGAAAACGGGAACGGCTTTCCATTCGAACTCTTTTCCCGTCCCTTCCAATTAGGTTGGAGGGTGGCGGGGTGTTGGCGGGATGGGTGGCGAAGGTGATAAAGTGCTGTAAAAATGTATCGCAATATTCATCCATTGCCCGCACACCCCAGGCCTTCTTCTTTTTGTCACCCCCAACCCAATGCTCTCCTTTTCTTTTCGTTCTTTCCATTCTCATGAAAAGCAAGAAACATTCCTTTGTGCGTCCGACTTTCTTCTCGCGCGTTGAGCGCGTATGAAAAATTATGCTCTAAAAGAAGGATGGTCTCTCCGTGCACAAGCGTGTCGCAGCAAAAGCAGTTTCTTCGGATTAAGTGTCACTTTTGCACCTTCCGGTTGTATTTAATCTTGCTCCGTTCTCCAGTTTTGCTGGGGAAAATTTGGACCTTGCTTATCGAGAGACCTTCCAAGGAGGAAAGTGGAAGGAAATGGGTTCCCGGAGAAGGAAACCCTTTGGCGCGTTCAACACGATGTACAATCGGGGCACGTGTTTTGAATATGAATCCAATAATGCCTCCAGATTATGACAGATTGTCGAGAGGTGAGCTGCGCTACAAATGCCGATTTCTGGAAACGCTCGAGGCTCCTTGTTATGTAGGAAATAGTGGAACTTCTCTTACAATGGAAAATCATTTTTGAATGCGCCGTAACACAAAATAAAATGAAATTTTGGGCAAAACCCAACCCAAAATGAACAACCACATGTACTTTGTGAAGGAAATTTATTCAGCGGCGTTAAATTTTTCGCGTGGAAGCAATCAAGGAAATCAATACTAATCCTTACGCCATCTGATATTCCGTTAACTGTTTCATTCCATTTCAACATTCTTTTCCCAACATTATTTTCTATTCATTTTCTAACATCATAACTTGCTGGAAAATGTTTCTCGCAATCTCATCGTTCGTGAATTTCCCGGAACTGGAGCCATACATAAATCCAAGAAATACCAATAATAACGCAATATTTTCCATCCCTCCTCTTCAACGTTTCCCGAGAACAAGTGCACATGCAAATGTACCATTTTCAGGTGAAAATGTGCTACGTGATTTTACTGTGGATGTAAAACCACCCTAAACCCACCAACTCGGGGAGCTTGAAATGTTGGGAGGTTGAGGATTTAGACCGCTCAAGAAATCCACTGCACGATTCGAACCGGAAAACGTGTCTTCGACTTAAAGTGTGCAGCTTCGGCCCCATATGCACTCTAATCCGGAGCCATTCGGTGCAACGGTTTCCCGTTGGAACGAGGAAGAAATCCTGGACAGAGACATAAAATCTTCGATCAACACGCTTCTCCTCTCCTGGTGGAGGTGGATTTTTCCTTGGCTCGTTTATTTTGCCAAACCGGAAAACAATAATCACGTTCCGTTGCTTCCATCGGGGCGCGTGATTGTGTGCTATTGAACGCTGAAGATATTGCAATCAGTGGACGTAAACAATGTTTACGACCCATTACTTGGGTGGGAAAAAGGCTCGAACAAGCTGTTTACTGGATCCGGATACTGGAGCTACTCGATGAACCGATAGAGATCGGATGGAATAAACCGTACGTTTACGGTTGAGCGATATTTTTATGGCAATCCTATGGTAAGGAAAGTGCCATATTTTTACAGGTCAAGTGTATTTGCAGTAACCGGAAAACTACTCAATACGAATGGAGCTAAAATGAACTTGCGTATGAAATAAAAACGTGTCACATTACGCAATTCGTGCCCTGTTATGAGGGAGGAAAACATCTTTTCCATCACTAGCAGAAAAGAAGCTTATAAGATTTTTAAAAAGATGAAGCAACGATATTGGAATAGGGAAATTAATTAAAAAAATAGACAGAACAACTAGGTTTGAAAATTGCACGCGATAAAAAGCAGGAAAAGCTCACTATCTCTATGATCTTTTCCGCTCCAAAATCTTAATTAAATCCATCCAGCAAACATTATCTTTGCCTTCCGTCCGGCGTCGTGTTTCTCGTATAGAAAAATCGCTTCATTTAATCATACCTTCTTGCTGCCACGGCCGGATGCAACGGTTCCGCGAGCACGAAACCCATTTTCTCACCCTCCCGAGGGTCATCTGTTCCTTTCGATCAGATTTCATTTTAATTGTCCACACCTTATCGGCACCGGCAAGATAATCTCCCGGAGAGCCCAAGGTGGAAAGTCGAACCCGGCACAAGCCACAAGAGCGCAAGCGTAGACCATTGTTCAACCCCGTCCCGGGGGTGGATCGTCGGGCCGGGAAACAATCGAACGGAATATAATTAAAACGAGAACGAGACCCCCGTGGCCCTCGTCGACCCCACGAGGCACTCACGGTGTGCCAACATCCACGCTAAGCCACGCGGATATATTCCCGAACCTTCGAAAATCGTGATGCTCGTGCGATGTTCCTCGTTTGCAGTACGAATGGCGAAGCGCGTGCTAATTATATTTTGTCCGCCATCCATTTCCGCTCATCATCATAATCGTCCTTTCGAAAGCCGCCGTCGAGTTCGCGTTGATCCTATCGGTGACCTTTTGACCGAGTTCTGGACGTTTCATCCCTCCCCTTGCTAAGTAGGCGAAACCGTTTGTCTCGTGTCGAGAAAGGATTTATTCGGATGTTGCCTAGCAGCGCAGAAGGGCATGCTCAGTCAAATTCATTGATTTTGGCTGTAAATTACAGAACTGCCTTTGCACTGGAGTCGAGAGAAAATGATATTTAGTTTTGGATGGTTGTTAACCGTTGGATGTAAGTTTATCTCTAATTTCACAGAGGTTTTTTTTTGCAAAATTTTCATAAATACAACATTATAATGGTTTGATTATGTACATAATATAATATGTCAGTTGGGTTTATTCAAGACCTACCGGTAACCTTTTTCTTAAATAAGCGTTTTTATCTACTTCGCCATGAATCTTTGTCGATTACAAAAGATATTAATTACAAACTGGAGTATTAGCTTGTTAAATTTATTTTCACACAAATGTTTTGCCAGCGATAGACTACAGAAAAATGAAAATTTTAAATCCTTATCTTGAAAAACAAATAAATAATTCAATAGTCTATAACGCCTAGTCTATAACAAATCACTCTACAAGCTTTACGCACCCATCTTTAAAGCCTGTCTTGTGTTGCCTTTTCAAGTTGTTTAAATCAACTTTTTCCCCGAAACTACGTTCGATCCGGAGGAATCGGCCAATGAATAAATGATTGAGCATTGAAGGTAACATCGAACATCGAACAAAAAATAAATTTGTACCGCGAAAGGTCAAACGGTTAGTCGGGGGAAAAAATGTACAAGAAAGAAAACGAACTGCACAAAAGCTGCTTACGGTCGAAAAAAAAATAACCCCCCAATCGGATTCAGATTTTCCCCAGGGTTGGTCTTCACCTTCCGAAACGCGGCGGATTCTACCAAATGTGTCACCCATTATGCACCGGACCTTTTAGCTGGAACAGAGCATTAGTTCGCCAGCGCCCTCCAGCCGCTCCACTCTTCCCCTTTCGGTCCCATTACGCACCATTCGTGCAGCGGAACGAACAACATCATTAACGAGAACCAACAGCGCCAGCAGCTCGTCAACATGAACATAATCATCAGCCGTTCACCGCGTCCGCGTTCGTGAGATTCATTGTTGCGTCAATGGCTCCAGCGTGGGTTGGAGGAAAGTGGTGCGCCACCGAATGAATGGGGGGGGGGGGGGGGGGAGAGCAAAAAAAGAATGGCACGGAAAATCCCATTTCCATTCCACCATCATCAAAGGGAAGGATTTCCGGCGGTTCGTTTGCGTTTGCGAATTCGTTTCGGTTCGTTTCGGGGTGGGTTTTCTCTTCCTCTTCTTCACAGTCGGGTTTTTCTGCCTGCATCTTCTTCCTTTTCTTCTTCTTGCCTACACAAATGAAAGCACCACGGGCTTTCCCTCCTAATGGTCCATCGTGGACGCACGGTGGACAAATTTTTCACACAAATTGACGCATTGTGTCGGGGTGTTGCGGAATTGTTCGCACTTTCACGATTTTTATGTTTTATTCAGTCGGTTTTCGGCTCATTCTTTTCGCCGACGCCGGCTGGCAAACACGTCCTTCGGTCGGCGAAGGACGATTCCGGTTTGGTCTCCGAGAAAGGTCATTCGACAGAGAAGATACGACGTCCTATTACATTCGCCAACCTGTCCTTCTTCCCCGCATCGGTCCGAGGGGAGGATGATGATGATGGTTCGTTCGCCCGTTCAGAACTATGTTTACTTTTATCGCCTTTTCTCGCCTTCATTCCAGTTCCACCACGCGGGGCCAAGCTTTTTTCACGACACTCATCATGCGCCTTTTTTTTTGTCTCTCGTTCTTTCTCTTTGCATTTCTTCACGCACAACGTAGAAATAAAAATTCATCCGGGCGGCGTGCAAACAACGGACGATCAATTAAATATAATTGGAGGTAAGTGGTTTCCCCGGGATGGTACGGGCCGGGCCGGTGGGAGCGGTTGGGATCTTTCGGCGGGCACAAAAACCATCCGATGCTCACCGACCAGCATGTGTAATGAAGCGATAGAACATAACGTTGATGAGACACATTTGCGCCGACCCTGAAGACGTCGTAATCACCAGACGCACGTCGCGCAAGCCAAAGAACCGAGGGCGAGTCGTTACGGATTAAGTGTGTAACGGATCTGAACCCGACGGTTCTTGGGAAAGACGATCATTCCGAGGAAAATGTGACAATGGTAAATCAGACCGCTCTAACGACGTTACACTTGTGGTGATTTCGTTAAACCGAACAAATCCTGTTTGTTCTAGCCAATGTGAAGAAGTGAGCAAAACGTTAGGAAAATCAAATATCATTGGAAGAGCTTAGGAGTATTTTAAATCAGTTCTCATTAAGTTACGGTCAAGTTTTCATGTTGTTCACCCATTTTAACCAGGATAATTTAATCCCAACTAATTAGTATTAGTTCCAGCTGTTCCTATTACGGTACGGCATGTTGGGGAGCACTTAGAGAAAACTTTTATCACACTAGTGACATAAAATATCTCATAAATAGACAGTCTGAACTATAAATGACAACTACAATAAGAATCACTCCACAAAATGATAAGCTCGTTTAATTTTTATCAGTCCTTATACACACGCTATCATTTTAGAATTTAGGTTTTGATAATGGTTTAATTCATTAGTCTCTGCTATTCAATGAAATATAGTTAGTTCAACACATTGCTACGACAAAGTTATTTAGGAAAGTTTGTGTTCATCGGCAATCTATATTTATAAACCAAGATGGAGCATGATAGAAGAAAGGGAAGAAAAGCACAGAAATCTGTTCTTGCCTTTTTAGATTTCCACGTGAGGCTACTTATTTCCGGTAAATTAACCAACTCAAGTAGTCCGTGCTTACAAGTGTTTCTATAACATTGTTGGGACAAAAATAATTACAATAATCAATAGACCAAATATTTAATAAAACATTTCTCTCTTTTATCGCCAGGTCTAGCGGAGGCAGCTCGAGGTCGAGGTAATTCCGCCGGCAGCTCACTGCACAGCGACCGAACACGACATCCTCTGCTGCTGCTGCTGCTGTTGATCCTTTCGCTCGCCTTCGGCACGATACGGACCGTCATTCCCGGTGGTGGCAGCAGCACCAGCATCAGCAACAACCACGGCCGGCTGGACAGTAGATGACACCGCTTCGAGATGGCCGGTGCGTGATACCGAATCGACGGAGCCTGTTGACCGCCGTCCGTTCACGATACAATAATATAGGTGCGGTAAGCGATAGCCAGCGGGACGCCGCGTAGGGAAAGTCAGAGAAAAAACCGTGTCCGGCTCGAGTGGCCACAAGGCGCTGGTGTTGAATAGGCTTAGACTCGCAGTTCATCCAACAATAATAGTTACTAAGGATCGTGGGATCGGCTGGATGCCGAGAAGACAAAACCCGGCTGGTACGTGAGAAATTTGCCCCGCGTTGTGTTGTTTTTTGGTTTATGGGTTATGATATAAAAACGTGACCGCACAGGGTAGGGTTTTGATTGGAAGATTTGGAAGAAAAATCTTATGTTTTACTTCCTTTACTTGTTTGCACGAACAAGTGGGGATTTAGGTTTTCTTATGCCAAAAAATCAAATTAAAAATATCAATCAAACAACGTTTTCTTTTTATGGACTCTTTCGTTACTTAAACAAACTAACCCTCCCGAACAGAACAAACAACCACCCCCCCCCCCCTCTCCATTCCCCTCTTCCATGGCAAAATGGAAACACACGTTTCCCAAAGTTAGCCTTCACTGGCGTGCATTTTCGTCCTACATTAACCATCGGCACGTTCCGGGTGGTGCTGTTTGTATGTGTGTGCATACTTTATGCGGCACCAGGCGCCTCCATTCACTTCGAAACCACGTGCCACGTGGTCGTTTTTCCCTCCCGTACCATCAACAGGGTTACGAACAGGCGAAAGTTACTGCATTCGCGCTAAACTGTGAATCAAATTTAATTGCAGCGTGCATCCATCAAGGATGGCTGGTGTTAAACTGTGCGCCAACTTTGCCAACAGCTTCGACAAGCTTGTTGTCAGCGGCTGCAACTTATGCGACCCACGAACGCACACATATACAAACTAACTCACCGTTCGCCAAGTGGTGAAAGGTGAATCAAGCAAACTTTTTCTCAATGCTTCAATTTTTTACCCCCGTAACAGCTTAACGCCCTCTCCGTGGCATCTTGAGGGGTGGGGTATGGGGAAAAAGTTTTCCTTTCGAACATTTTACAGCAACACCGGTTCGGTTGGTGGAACGCTGCAAAAGCGCCAGCGGTGGAAACTGGATGAAATTGATGACAATCCAAGCGACTCACCTCTCAACATCGGAAGGGAGTGTGGCCAGTGTGGTACGGCGTAGCGAGGGAAGTTTGGAGGAAAGAAGTGCATGCTTATGCGCGCTATTCATTAGAAGCGAAACCATGTTTATGGGTTTCTCCCATATTCGATCCTTTTGGAGTCAAATGAAAATTTAGTCACATGTTGATGGTTGAGCTTTGAATAATTTACCGTTCGAAACGAATTCCCAGTTCCGGGGGTTTCTTTCCCAAACCGAGGTTTGATCCATGAGCGAAAGAAATAGTTATAAACACACACACATCCACACATACAAACATAAATAGAAAGCAAACCAAAAAACCAACTTCCAATACAATAAAGAGGCAGACGATGGAAGCCATCGGACAGATCGCACCACATAGACCGTGTGGTGGAAAATATTGTAAATATCTAGCGATAATTAATTCCACCAGCCGCGACACAGCGAAACGCTGAGCGTGTATCCTTCCGTTCGCATCGGACGAGTGGCCGAAGTTTTCTTTTCAATCCTTTTAGTTTCTCTTTGGCCGTGGTTTTCATTTAATAACATTTTCACTTATTTCCACGCCACCTACCGGGGGGCGCCGCCGAAAGAAAACCGATGAACTTTTGCCGGATGCAATCTCGAGGCACGCTCGAGCGCCAAAGCGATACACAAACCAGATCGCTGCGTATCTAGCATAAACAACGGCAACAAGAAAGCAGCACCGGCCGAAAACAGAAGGCAGATAAAGCGAAAAGAAGAGAAGGAGAGAGACAGGAAATAAACGAAAGGTTGGTCTGGTGGTGCATAATTTATGATTGAATTTAATTCGAAGGGCAAGTAATTAATTATGAAAATTAATGACATCTCCCCCATCGGTGCACATCGTGGGCAGCCGGCCGAGATTGGGCGCACGCTTTCCCTCGAGCGCTTCAGGACACTGGTGTTTCTTTTTTGTTGCCTTCCACGTTTTCGTGATTTTGTTTTACAATGTTCGACTTTTTCCTTTTTTCAATTCCTCCCAAATATAGCATCGCTTTCGATCTTCATCGGTTCTGCTTTGAGGGTAGGGTGTTTCGCTTTTTCCTCACTTCAAACGCCCATTTTGAGCATCGCTTTTATACTGTGCCTGTTTTTATCAACCCAGCTGGGTACAAGTTTTTTTTTTTTTTTTGTGCGAAAGCTTTTGTCATGCCTTGTTTTTCGCTTATTATAAACGCGTATTTGTACAGACACTGTTTGCTGGTGATTTTTGAGGTTAACGGAAACAGGCAGCATAAAAAAAAAGCGCCCCCGGAACGAAAAAACAACCCGCAAACCAACCTAAAGATTATTCATGCTCCACTTGGTTGGGCTCGTTGTTGTTTTAATCCGAGTTATTTTAAAATCCCATATTGCGACCTCTTTTTTTCCGATTTCTTTTCCATTTCAATATTTGAAAACGTTTAATGAGCTGCAAAGTGTGCGCCATTATTGTCGGTGGTCAATAAGCGAAGCGAGGCCCGCCGGACAAGTAAATTAAGCATCGAAAGAGTTTCTGATTGCTTAACATAAATGCCGTTTTATTATGCTTTTCTTTTGTTTTGTTTCATTCTGATTGTTCTGATTGCATTGGTACAAGTGTGAAAGCTGAGGCTTGTTTGATCTACTCTTTTAACTTGTTTCGACATTCACAGCGGGGATGATTTCTAGGTCAAACGTCGTCCGAAAATGTATAATATAATGTGAAACATATAAACCCGCTTTGATACACCCATCCCAACCAGTCAGTCAGTGGAAGCTTGTTTTAAGCTTTAATGTTTACTACTCTAGTGCATAGCAGAATGTGATCTGTTTTCGTTTCCTTTTCTGCCATCGATGGGTATCTGGATATCAACGGAAAACCGTTGGGCGGATAGGCCCGTTAGAGTAAATTTTAAAGCGAAGAAAATATAAGAGCCGACAAACCACGGCAAAACGTCGAAAGTCTGTAGATGAACTCTACAAAAGTCGACTCTATAAATGATCTATCAAATATACAAAACGAGTGAGTGAACGACATTAGTAAATAATAGAAGGACGGAGTCTTGAATACATTGATAAAAGATGAAAAATTTAGTAGCAATCGAGCGTACAGAAAGACGGGTCGACGCTCGTAGTTAAGTGAATGAAAACGAGGCGAAGAACGATAGAAGAAAAGAAAAGTCGATCTAATCGAACTGCGCGAGGGGTTAGCGAGAACACACAGAACAAAGGCAACCACTACATAATCATAAGGTGAAACAAACGTATCAAAGCTGTCACATCCATCTCGATCTTCGAATAGAGTTCTAAGCGCTGCTCTGTAAATATTGCATTCAAAGTGTTACAAAAACCAATGGGGGACATAAAGTATGAGAGAGGAAACGGGAGGAAAGAAATGCCGATAAAAAAAAATAACGCAAACTGTTCCAATAAATCTGATAAAGATGAATAAAAATCAAATCCCAGCGAGACGTTATTTCTAATGGAAATGGGGATTGGTGTCGGGATGGAGTTTTCCTTTTTTCTAGGTTTTTTTTTGCTTTTGCCCACCACCAGAAAGACTTTTCCACCCGTGCCCCAGCGCTGTGTGTCAATGATAAATGTCACGCCGGGGCAGGAGTGTGCACCGCGTCGTCCTCGCGAGCAGCCGCCCCAGGAAGTGTCGGACGGGATGACAAACCTTATCTCGCCCGCGTCTGATAATCTTCTCCGTTTCGGGTGACCGGACGAGCCGGATGACCGGTCCGGATTCACCAAAATCCGGTTGTGACAGGCCGGACAGCAGCAGCCGGGGGCTTAACTTTGCCAACCAAGGACAGGTAACGGCGTTTCCGTTTTCGAGTCGGAAAGACGATGAGATACTGGGGAGAGTATTTCCTTTTTTCTTTTTCGTTGGCTCATTGGTAGCTAGCATCTCACTCGCTCGGAAAATCCCACCCTCATCGAAGGCCTGTCCGTCACAGCCGGATATCCTAGCGCGCTTCCTGAACACGACCATTCCCACCGAGTTGAGTTCGGCGCCGGGGGAAGAGAGAGGGATGAGGGAAAAAAGCCCCCGACATGTTCTGCCTTTGTTTTAGGATCAGATTGTCTGCGTGGAACCGAAACGCGGAAAAGTCTGGCTTCATCAGCCCGCTCCCCACCAGCAACGGGAAACGGATCACTCTCACCCCGACCCCGAGACTTCAATGCGAAACGTCTACGATCGGAGCCTCGGAACGGCACAACATAAACACGGTCCACTCCAAAAGCCGGCCCACCGTTTGTTTCCCTCTCAAATGCCAGACTCAGCTTTGATCCCACGGTCACATGACCTCTCCGCCGTGTCACCGGAGATACTATTTCAATCTCATCACTTCCACTCCACTTCCCGCGCGTCAGCATACCGACGTCGGACGGCCGGGTCGTGCCATGCCATGTCATACTGTGAGCCTAAGCTTCCGGGTCGGCCAGGCATCGTAGAGAAATGGCAATAATCTGCCCCAAAACTGTGTCGCCGGTTCCGTGCGTTGCGTTCGTTGTGCTTTTGTTTTAGATTTTTCCCATTTTTTTTTTTTTTTTTTTGTTGAATTCATCTAAGTCCCCATACCACCAGTTTGGTTCCCTTTGGGTTTGTTCCGTTATCTTTCACTTGACGTGTAGTTTCACCGCGTGTGCCCCAACCGGAACTGTGGCCTGACAGATGACAGCCGGGTTGGCGGAAAGCGACGGTGCGATCAAACGAGCGCACGGGCACACAAACGCACCCGAACGTCAAACGTCAGGTTCGTCACGTTCAGGTTGCTCATGTTTTCCCCGTCCGCCATCTTTTTGCTAACTCCATCACGACATCTTGGGGCAAAAAATAACGTAAAAATGGTAAAGTGAAAAGTCGGGCACGAATCGAATGTCGAACCACTTCTCGAACATTTGGTCCCCATACACACACACACACAGCCAGACACACAAACGTAGGATGTTGTTGCTCTGGCTGCTCGCGTCATAAAAACAGCTGACACAATGCATCCAAGCAATCGCGTTTGACAGGCTGCGCTTTGGGAAAATAAAGTCCTGCCGTACTTTGTTGGGCACAAGCAGGGTTTTCGGTTCGGTTGGGGTTTTTTTCCCACCCACTTTTCCCCTTCCAACCGTGCCTGCAGAAGTCTGCAGTCTGCAATCGTGTTTGACAGCGTTTGGTGACCTTTCGGAGCGGTAGAATAATTTATGCAACCAGAAAGTATCCGAACCGAAACGGGGTGCCGGGGGAAGCACGATGGCCCCCGTTGGCTTAAAAGTTTTATGATTTGTTTCATTCGGGTGTTTCTTCTTTCTTTCTCTTTCCCTCTATCTTTCCTTACTTCTCGTTGGTTGTTGCTTTGGGGAAAAATCCCTCGAGTGAAACCGGGTCCCTGAAGCTGCATTGACAAATGTTTCGAATGAAAAATCTTAAACACAATCCTATCCGGGCGTCAGTTGCAACAGCCGTTTGGAAAGGGTTTCAACTGTGCAACAGCTTGTGGAAGTTTTCTGGGACCTGGGGAGTTGATATTCGACTTCTTAAATGGGTCAAAGAAGGGGCAAGGATGGTGCAGCTCAATTTACTGGACGGAATAAATAGACTCTGAGCAGCATTTCCACCTTTTGCGTTAGAAATTAGGATGGTTTTCTAGCGACATCAAATTTTAAGTACATGTACTTAAACTAATTGCTAGAAAATTTTTGAAAAAAAGCGGTGAGGGTTGAATATGAGTAGGAACGATTTACACTTTTTTGAGACTCAAATATATCGATTTCATATCTCTCAACGTCCTCGTTTCGAGATGATTGCATACGGAGGCCCGTGCGCTTAACCGTGGTGGAATTAAGTTAAAATTCTAGACACAAATTCTCAGCTCAACGCCTACGTCGTCTGAAAAGAGTGTGAGTTTCCTGCCATCAGGCTGGGCAGCTCGGATGGCTAGAAAATATCGATTACCGCGTCCCTGGCTAATGTTCTATTAACATGCGGCCCGAAAGCACAGAAACTCGTCCTGCTGACCGAGACCGCTTCGCTTCGATTGTGCTGAACGTATTCCGTAGGTGGCCTGAAACTATCCACCGAACCTGCACATGCCATGCGTATGGTACGCCTCTTCCCGAAAACAACCTCGATATCGGTTTCGTAATTCCATCCTCGAGGCGATCGGATGATAGCATCCTTCGAGCGGCGTCGTCCGTAGCCCGTCGTCCGGTCAGTCCTCATGCAACAGTTAGTCGACCGAAATCGGGGTGACTACCCACGGCGAGGGAGCTTGAAGGTCGTGAGAAGACCTACTCCTGCTGCCCGAGCAACAGTTGCGTCGATGCCTACGACTCCATCCATCGTCGGTGGCTTCGGTAGCAACTGGTAGCCCAGTTGGCCATCGCCATCATCATCACCCGATTGTTGGTCAGTTTCCGTTTCCACAGTTCAATAATTTGATAAGCAAACTTTGCCGTCCGACTACCGTTTCCAAACGAGTCGTTCGAGATTCGAGTACTCTCGGTCCAGAGGGGAAGCTCTCGAGGAGAGGATTGAAAATTGCCATCCATATCCACACCCCTTGCGCCCGTCCGGTTCGTGGACCTTTTCAAGGCCCTTTTCCACCCCTTGAGCCAGAATATTTAAAACGAAATCCTTTTCCCCTTTTCTAGCTCAATTTCATCCACCAGAAGACCCTCTCTGGGAGCCTGTCCAACGCCTGGAATGTGTATGTGTGGTTTGTACTCTATTCACCCACCAACTAAGCAAACAAAAATCGAACAATTAATGTCCCAGGAGGTTTCCCGGCTGTTGGCAGACGACTTTTTGACGACGACGGAGGATACGTAATACGGAAATTTGACAGCCGAAGCAAAGCGCCAACGCTTGCCAAAATGTTAATGGCCCAGTTTTTTTTTACATTTCCCTCCGGGCCCCAATTCCCGTCACTTTAAAATAACACGTGGTACAGAGGAGGAAAAAACGTCCTGTCACCGTGGGTGATCCCATTATTTTATCGCCACCATTGACAGCGTCGGCTCATGGTGCATTGAATATAAATGTCATTTCTAAACCGATTCACCGTTGAATCACGACAATCCCCGGTGGCATCTGCCTCGTTTTCCTCTTTTTCCGGGCCCGAGAAAATTGGGCCAACCCGTTGGGGCGAGACGCGGTGGCGAGGCGAGCTGTCAAAAGTCATCAGATCCGTAGGCTTGCATCATCACATTGTTGCCACATTGTCGATTGACTCGTCCATCTTCCGGCGCCATACCTGGCCCGTTGGCCACTCACCCGAATCGAATTTGTACAGGGTTGGTGTAGATATTTGCAGAAAATTGCACCGAACTTGTTTCAAAATTATAGAAGCGATTTTTCGAGAATTTCAATAACAACAATAGCAAACATTTCTATTTGAAATTCACATTTAAGTCATCCTTAGGCAAACAAGCAGCCATACAAATTGAGAAATATTTGTTATTGATTTTATAGTTTTTTTCAGTTTGTGTTTCAAGTCTGTAGTTTGATAATAAAATATATTAGAGAAATAGGAATGTATCAAAATCTTTTTCATGCAAATATGTTCCATTTGGACAGTTATAACAAAAATCGTATTATTTAAAGTTGCAAATGTTACATTCGCTGGTGTTCGTTTAACCATCATCATATACGCCACTGTTATGGATCACCCCGGGACACGTCAAATGCAATGGTGCGAAGGTTTTCCTCCGTTCAAATCTTGGCTTCATATTATAACGGAGATTTATCGCTTCTTCTGACAATGTTTGAATAAAATATTATCATACGCACCGACACCGACCGATCACATACCATTATGCGATGCGACCGTTACACACACTCACACACCGTGATGGTTCTTGGAAAAATATCCTCCTTCCCCACAACAGCGTGGCTCATCGTTTGAGAAGATTTCCGAAGTCGTTCGAGGAAAAGCGTATTCCTGCGAACTGCCGCTACTGATGGTTGACTGAGGTTATGGTGAGTATGGGTTGGTGTGAGATGAAGAGAAGGAGAGAGCACAACAAAACTTTGCATGAAAAGCTTCAAAACCTCAACCGCACGCATCGGGAGACGATCGGCCAACAACAATTTTCATTCCCATCCGGGGAAACCACGGCGAGGGTGGTAGCGTTCCGGGGGGGGGGGGGGGGGGGGGGGGACACGTGTGTGGAAAGTGTCGAAAGATAAAATTTTGATAGATCGTCCGTCCAACCACCGGTTGGGTTTCAGTGTGCACAATGCCGGGCGGGCGTTGGGTGTTCCTAATAGAAAATCGCTACATCCTTGAAGCTTCAAGAATTGAGCGATAACTTAGGCAGGAGGAAAAAAAAGGAAACCGGTAAGAGGTAAGCGGCAGAAAAGCCAAGTGAGAGGCCAAAAATGAAAGAACGCACCCTTACAACGGTCCTTATTTCTACCTCCGATACCAAAACACCCACACACACAGGCACTGACCGGCAGGGGGTTGACCATAGGAACAGCATGTGAAAAGCTACGGCAAAGTCCGGCGATAAGTCCTTGAGATAAAGGTTACCTTGATGAAGTTCTGTGCGTCCCTAGGAAAACCTCCCTGCCGGCGAAACTTTGTAGCCGAAAGGATTGCGAAAAATGAATTATGCATTAAATTTACACCTTTCCGCTAGCAGGAAGCTTCTCCTCCGCTCTCTCTCTCTCTTCGGGAAACATGTGGAGCTTCCTTCGGAGGGTGGGAGAGCTGATGTCCGGAATAAAGTTCGAACCTATCTTTCCGGTGAGTTGCGATGTGCCCTGCCTGTGGGTGGGGTTCGAGGGAACATTATTAGTTCGATAAATATTTGGACAACTTTATGCGGTCCAGGTACGGGGATGGAGCAGGGTAGAGGGGTGGGCAAGGGCTGGGAAAAATATCACCAGTGGGCTGCAACGTCCAGGTGGAACGATGGAAGAGAAAACGAACGATGGTACAGGATGGTATCATTTGGAAGAAATTAGAGCATCGATTAGACCGGGAACCAGGAACTCGATGGACTGCAAGCCAAGTGCTAGCGCTCCGGAGCGAACCCGGAAGTGTGTCTGTGGGCACGTGTGTGTGTTTTGGTGGTGAATATAACGAAGATTTAGAGGCCCGAAGGAGCACCACGTGGGAGCCACGATGGATGGGCCAGTCGGGTACGTCCAGCGTCCTCGGGACGACGAGCAGGTGGTAACTTTTTCCACAAACATACGTGCGTGTTGCGGTTGATTAAACGGGCTGGTCTCGAGAGTGTTGTCGCTCCCTCGATCCCCACGGTGGAACGATGGTTCGCCAGCGCCGCAAGTTGATACGCTTTCCTCGTGTCGATTCCTTTGGAGTGGCAGCACTTCCGGGCGTGCAAATGTTTACCCTTCAACCTCACAAGGGTGTGTGAATTAGGGATTTTTAGATGATTCTTTCCCCCCATCGATAGCAGCGTCTCTAGTCGCCCCATCCAGCAGAAGCATTCCTCTGGCCCTAGTTTAGGTCAGATTCCGGTTCTGTCAAAGGAGGAAAAAAATCGTCCAAACGAATAAAGGATCCCATTACCCATTCACTGCGGTAATTGAGCCCATCGGTGCTGTAATGACCGCTTCACATTTACCCCATTTTCACTTCACTGGGCCAATCAACCATTTGCGGGTTCGAGCAACGGTTCATTTTTGTGTTTTCATATATATATATATATATTTTTTGCCCTGCCATAAACACCATTAGCATGATTCATTTAAGCACATTTAAGGACAACGCAATCGGAAACAAAGACCGGACGCCATGGGGCTCTGACCGCGCTATCAAGAGTCAGCTGAAAGCGCCATTTTGCTTCGCAGCGGTAACAAATGAGCTGTAAAGTGAGGCATTTAATCGAGGAATTAATTGACAGTTTGCTGATCAATAAACCATTAATGAAGCATCGCTATTTAATGTCGTTTGTCATCGCTGATTGCACCGGAGGTTTATGTGTTTATGTGTGTGTGTGTGATGTGCATGTGTGTGTGTTTGTGAGTATATGATACGCTTGATGGAATGTTTGCGTTTACCATGTTGAAAAATAGTTGGAAACTAATCTAACTGCTCTTACCTTTGTCATGGGTTGTTCGAAAACCATTTCAACACGGTTCTACTGAATTTTAGAAAATAATAAAATATCTGCTCCTTTTGTAACGATCGAACTGTATCCATTACAAAATGTATCCATTATGAAATAACATTTCGCTAGCCGTTTTAGGGAAAAGTGTTTTGAAATAACAACCACCAAACCACGAGCATATTGTTTTCGTTACTGAACATAAACCCACGTTTCCGAAAGCGCACAAAATGCATTTTATTCCATGTACATGTTGCATACAACAAACAGAATAACAGCCGAGCAAACATGCGTCCATGGATGCATTTTCTAATGAAGACCTGTTGGTTACATGATGTCCGATTTTCCGTATGGCCTCAAACAACAATGGTTTTCGTAGAAATTTTCCTTTAAACAGAACAATTTCGAAAAGTTTTAAGTATAACAAACAAACAAAAATATTCAATGCGTCCATTTTTTTTATAAAAGATAAATATTACATGATGTCCGATTTTCCGTATGACCTCAAACAACAATGGTTTTCGTAGAAATTTTCCTTTTAACTGAACAATTTCGAAAAGTTTTAAGTATAACAAACAGAAATATTCAATGCATAATTTTTTTGTATTAAAGACAAATACTACATGATGTCCGATTTTCCGTATGGCTTCAAGTAACAACGGTTTTCGCAGAAATTTTCCAATTAACTGGACAATGTCGAAAATTTTTATCCATTTTCGATCCAACAAATTGTTTGGCTGTACTAGCATGGATAAGCTAAATGTATCATTTTATTTAACTGAAAAAAATATCTGTACAAAGCTAACATTTCCAATTCTTGAACAGGTTTCCGTTCATCCTATCGATATCAATTAAACTAGGGTTTTAAAATGACCGAACTCGTAAGAAGACGTCCGATGCAACGAACACGCGATCATAAACAAGCGGCAGCACATAAATCGCTAACGCGCTATAATTTATGACCTAGTTTGCAAATTCTTTCGAGACTTGCGGAGAAACCGGGCGGAAGACGAGCTGGGAATGGGCGAAGCCGTGCTGGATTCGATTCGCTTCACACCAGTGGCGGACGGAAATCACACTCCAATTAATTTCCCGCGAGACCCAACCCCCCATCCGCACCCGGCCCCGCCTGACGAGTGTTGTGCGTGCTCCAAATCAAAATTAACGTGTAAAACGATGACATGTGAGAAGGCACACGGGGCGCCCGATGGTGTTATCAGGAAGCTGACGCGCAACCAACCGTTACACACAGCCTGCACACTTCGGCCGCGGCGCTTCCGGTCATTATTACACCGAGGAAGTTCACGCTGGAATTCGCGCTCCGCCACTGAACCGGAACCGAAAGATTAGCCTCCAACAAGTGTGTGTGTGTGTGTGTGTGTGTGTGGAGAGACGGACTTGTGTGATGGCCCACAGACACAACCGTGCGCAACCCGGAACGACCGTTCTTCCGGTAGGTGTTTGCGGGCCTCACCGTCCTGACCGGAAGGAAGTATGGTCGGTATCTCAATTTCCTGCAGCTCAATTGTCGTGCGGTTTGCGATCACCTGCGTGCCGAATACTGTCGATTGTCGCGCCCCGTGGATTTATGAGAGGCGTTTAAGCTTCGCCATAAATCATCCACTACATTCCACTCAGGGAGAATGGCGCAGGGTAGTTGCATTGTGGGGCGGATGAATGCTGCCAGATGCGAGGGTTGGTTTTGATGGTTGCGTACGCGGTAGCTCGGCATATATTTTTTTTTTTCTATCGTTTTCCGTGTCCAAAAGGAAGCAAAACGAGTCTATCTAATCTCCGAAGCCATGCCGGGTGTGGTGGTTTGGCTCGTCCAACTTTTAAAAACGCAAATGAAGACTTTGAACCCGCACAAACTCCAAATTGTGGTCGGTAGGTCGTGCGGCTCTTAGTAAAATGAAAATGAAAAGTGTCACGACATGGGCGGGGGGGTGAAGAATAACATGGTTTTTCCTGCGCTCGGTAGCGGTGGTGGAGGCTTGGTTGGAATAAATCATGTTAATATGAATTTATTGCGGGTAATGTATGCAATTTGTGGAACCCTTTCCGACGAATGAAAACTACGGTCGGGACAGCATGGTACAGCGTTTCTTTTTCTCTTTAGTTGTCGGTTACTGGTGATAAACTTTCACAATACGACACAGTTTCAGAACAGTAGTGATTGCTGTAGGTTTCCTATGTCCTTTTTTTATTAAACAGATCGAACAATGTATCGAGCTTACATCGAATGATGGTTGAAAAATTATAACAGCCATTTTTCGAAAGTATGCGA
The DNA here is from genome assembly GCF_943734765.1 of Anopheles ziemanni. Taxonomy (NCBI): domain Eukaryota; kingdom Metazoa; phylum Arthropoda; class Insecta; order Diptera; family Culicidae; genus Anopheles; species Anopheles ziemanni. The sequence goes on from NC_080706.1 coordinate 17,444,519, forward strand.
TATGCTTAATTACTACATTCTGAGGAACGTGGCTGTTTTTCCTCTTGCATTTTTGTTACCATTAGTGTGCAGGCACGAATACAATTGATTTATCTCTCATTTGCTATTAATTAAACATTTCCTTCACATTGTGTTTCAGAACACATTTATCACACGCCTTTCGTACACGAATATAAAGACTGTTGAAAGTTTTCGTTCGTTTATGCTATAGATAACTATTTTGCTATGGTATTTACAACTAGAATAATTGAAGAACGGTTTTTAGTACTAGGGCAATTTGTGATATTAAACTATGGAAATATGGATTATCGATGGAATAAAGTTCTTGCCCGGATACATACATTCGAAATTAAAACTATCAATGCAATATACAAAAATCATAATACCAAAAAGGGTGAATTAAAAGGTTATGATTAACAAATATCTTTATTCCAATAAACATAAAGCATGTCCAGAAAACAGTTTTACTGTGTTAAAGCCTAAAAGTACTGCCTTCAGCAGACGTACGATAAATTCATTAATTTTAACTGTATAAATTCGTTCGTAAAATTCCCCGAGCTGTACGGAGTATAAATTCGCCATAGAAAATAGATTGGGTATCAAAGATGAATTAGTCAATTAATAAAATCAAAATAACCTTTGCTGCTTGCGTGCCGCAAAACTCCCACAAGCCTCTTGTCGACCTCCTCTCCGCCGCAAACTCTTGTTAAACGAGCCATTTCCGAGGAAGAAATATCTCGCGCAAATTCATTCGACAGTTGCTCACATTCGTCCTCCGGACACATCATCCATGGCAGGAAGTGCAACGTTACCACGACGCCGTAAAGTGCGTGTCGTTGAAAGTGGTTCAAAAATGGTTCAAAACGATACGAATCCAACGAAGGATCGTCCAGATTAACCTTTAGAATGGAAGCAAGGGATTTTAGCATTGTGCTGTGGTATTCTTCCACCAGTTCATCCCAACAACGCTCGCGTAGTTCCTGCGTCATACTCATGTACATGAAAAAAGTAAGATCGATTACGGGGGTGGCGTATCGGTTTTCTTGAAAATCAAACATTTTCAATGCCGTTGGATTCCCATCAGTGTCCACGCGGAACAGCACATTGTTTCGATTGTAGTCGCCATGAAGAATCACCGAAAATACCTCATCTCGTTTCAGCAAATTTTGCATCAGACGTATGGGAGTCGTTCCGTAGATTTTGCGGAACCGTTGAAAGTCTGCTTTGAAACTCTCCGTGTCAAGCTGTTCCGGATGGGCGTCCAAATAGCGATAAAGCCGATCGACTCCTAGCTTGAACAGCACATCGTAACTGGTGAACATTTTATCACCATGAATGAAATCTAATGGAACGATTCCGTTGATTAAATCATCTAAACGTGGATCTCCACGGATACGCATGGCATAGGTACAGGCGTGGAATGACGCGATATTGCGCATCATCAGACGCAAATGGTCTTCCTCCAGATTGATCCTTGGACCCGCAATGTAACCCAGAGGGGATATGTCTTCCAGGACGAGAATCGTCTCATACTGGTCGCTGTAGCTGGGAAAATGTCCAGATGCACCGAAATACACTTTCGGACACCAGTCCGGGGAAATTTCCAAGTCGGAAGCTTCGATCAGCTCCCGAAACACCGGCAACACCTTCGTGTAGATGTAGATTTCGTTCGTGAATTGGATCTTGCTTAAGGATGCCTCGCGGAATTCATCGCTGCCCTTCATCACTTTTACCATTAAATTTAACGTGCGCTCGTCACTGCAAATGAAGGTTTCATGTTAGAAAGCTGCACACCATGTAGATGCAACTCCATTTCTTTGCTACTCACCTTCCATCTTGGCTTTGATAACGAAATGAGAGCTTGTGGATAGTAGACATGAATCCATCGAGATGATCTGGAGTGCTTAGGTTTACCACGGAAAAATTTCCCTTGCTGTCCAACTCCGGGGTTTCCCGTAGGATCTTCGCCGGCAATTCGGTTGTGAGGAACGCGATTTTGCGATCGTTTTCCATGTTTATTAGGAACGTCGTTGATAGGGAATGCAGAACGATACCGTCACTCGTTGTCTTTACTCAACGAAGCTGGGCAGATAACATAATGGGAGTTAAATTGCGTCAATTGCTTCGAATCATCCAGAAACCGGTGATAACGTCATGTTTACAAAATGATACGAGAAAATGAAGATTTCAATGTTTACAAACATTGGGTTAATGTCAAATTCAAAATCAAGGTACATAGATTCAAGACAACTGAAAAGTAAAGAGACCTTGATTTGCAATTTAGGTAAAAAATGTAAATTTGCAAATAACTGTTTAGTTTCTAAATCGAATTTACCATCTAACCTTTCAAACGAATGGTCTATTCATCTTCAGGTCATCGAACTAGAACAATCACGACTTTCCATAGCCATTTTTAACCGCTGTTTTTGAAAAGTTTATTTCGCCTGAATTTTGGGAGCGAATTCGCCCCAAAACCGAGCGGCGAAAATGTTGAGCTAGAGGTGGGTAAGTCGAACCTGAACTTGTGAATAAAACAGCTCTGAGCTCCATTCTGGTACCTGTTGCTGCAATCTGAAGCTAGATACATTATATCAGCCATGATTGGTCACGGTGTCGTACTTTTTGGAAGAAATATATAATCATTTCAATATTTCAATATTAATATAAATTAATTTAACTGGTAACGCTGTGATATTTATTCTTGTAACAAAATAAAGGTCACTGTTCTCGGAATAAACTCGGGTAAATCAGTTAGTTTCTGAATATTTCTCAAAAAGGGCTATTCGTGTTGTTTGAATTTATTTAGAAGAAGATTGCCACTAAACAAACTTAATCTTGTGAACAGCAGCTGAACAAACTCAAAGAAGGCAAGAGTACTTCAACATTTATTTGCGGTTTCCGTACGTTACATAATTCTTGTTGGGCTTTTTAAAATCGTTTCCGAATAAAACACAATTATTGAATTTTTGTCAACTATATTTTCACTAATATAAGATGCTATTCTTGCTTCAGAAAGTGTTGCCTGTTCCGGTTGGTAATGATGGCTGATTAATGGTTTTTAGATGTGTGATGAACACGACCGCTAAGCGGATTAAATCCCTCCTCCGAAATACCGATTTCCAATCGTCTCGTCCAGCTCGTCGACCGTGTCGCGTAAATCGGTGGCCAAGGGGTTTAATTCAACTGCAGCTTTTTAGTTACAATATACACGAAATTTGTTTATCTGCAATCGCATAAACCACCGGGATCAAAATTGTAATTGCAGCCGTTGCCAATCAGTATCGATAATGGTTAAAAGTTTAGACCAATAGAACACATTTTGCATTAGCACTATCCCGTTTTGCTACTCATCACGGTTTCTTTTGTTTCTTGTTGCAACAAATTGCCAATTTACTAGCGATGCCCAACCGGGCACGCCAAATCCGATGGCGTCAACGCCAGAGGTTCCAATAACCCACCCGTTTGACTTCTGCCTTGTCCGGTGGCGCCCCCGTTTACACTAAGCTAGAGGCGGTTTGCTTTATGCTCCTATGCTCAAGCTGCAACATGCTTTAGTATTCACTGTGGCGAATAATCTCACTTTCTTTTTTTTTATAATATCTTGTTACCTCCAGCTTACATTGGCATGTAGTTAGTGTTTTTTGGCTTTTTTTTAAATCACCTTCTCAATGGTTTTAAACCAGTTAAACCATTTGGTGGGTAGAAGAAAGTTTTGAAAACGTCGCGGTCTTGTTCTGAGTTTGAGTGTTTTTTTTTTCAAGATGCTTTTGTCACTCAGGATACTTCCGCACGGCTTCTTACATTCATCTAAAAAGAGTTAAAATATAGTTTTGTGTATATATATATTTTTTATATTTAGTTTAATGTTCTTTGTTTCGTTATGTAATGTCTAACATTCGAAGGATGTTATCAGCGTGTTACTCACTATACGTGTGATTATTTTACTTGTGTTTATGTTTTTTCTTCTTCTTCTTCTTCTTCTTCTTCTTCTTCTTCTTCTCATTCTCCTCGCTTCCGCTTCGCTAATTGTTACGTTAGAGTAGCATTTTTAAATAGTTTTGTATATACTTCTGCTTTAGATTTAGTTGCGTGTATATATAGGCTCTAGAAATCATACACATCATCGCTATGAAACTGATCGCTCAACAATGCCCTGGAGATGGAGTGGATTATCTTCAGTTCCCTCCTAAAATACCGTCACATACCGTGGCTGAAAAAAGCTCTCTAAGTGCATTTATGTTCTGCTCCACCTCTTGCCGTAGCTACCGAAATTGTGCACTGTAAACAGTAGATGTTTGTATTACTTTGTTTCACTTTCATGTTGGTTTGTTTAGAAAAAAAGGTCACATTTAGGTGATGGTTTGCTTAACACTCTGAGGTTATACAGGTCCGTTATCATTGCTCGGTTCGTGTGTGTGTGTGTGTGTGTGTGTGTGTGTATTTGTGTATGTACCAGGGGTACTAGAAGTGTGGTTTAAAATATTGCCAGGTTTAATATCGATATCTGTATGTACGTCGTCACACAAGCCGCCCTCTGTTTTTTTTATCTTTTTTAGGAAGTAGACATTTGGTTTTGTTTGGTATCTGTCTTAAAATGGTCGATTTTGTTTGTGTGTGTATGTGTGTGTGTGGTATAGAAAATTCTAACGATTAGCGAATGTGATACATTGTATTTTTCTACATATCGGTATATATGACAAAGCGTTTTCTTCATTCTTCGGTATGCGCGTGTTCCTTTTTAAACGCCCACGGTGAAAATCGCAACGAGTGGCCATATAAAATGAGACACCTTAACATTCGCCTCCTTCGCGTCTTTCGCCCGCTTGGATAATCTACTTCTTGATCGGTGGAAGCTGCTCGTTGATCGTGACACTGAGTCGCCGGATGTTCGGCTTGTCGTAGTCCTCCATCGACATGCCACGCGACAAACGCCTCGCACCGGTGGGCCCCTCGGCCGAGCCGCCGGAGCTGGTGGAAAACGCGCGGTTACGGTCAACACCGGGCATGGCCACCGACGTCAGCAGACCCTGGCCCTTGCAGAACAGCAGGATCGATTGGGCCACCTTGGCTGGCTGCAGAATGGAGGGAGAGTAAAAGGAAACAGGAGGGTTAGTCTTGTTGAGTAGCAAAAGCAAAAGGTCATTCGCTCCGTACCGCATCCGCCAATACGTCCCCGGCACGTTCCACCTTCAGCAGCGTGACCTTCTCCTTGTTCAGATCCTTGTACAGCTTCTCGACGACGCTGGCGTACGGGCTCATGATGCCGGTGATCAGCAGCAAATCGACCTTGCAGTTCTTCAGTGGCAGATCTTTGCGCCTGGCGGTCGAAAGGGAAAAGGACAACAGCGTCAGTCATAACACTCCAACTGCCTTACATACCGCGCTTTACTTACGACATAAATGCTTTAACATATTGCTTGAGATTTTTGTTGTTCAGCGAGCTGTGCAGGCGGCTCTGGAACTCGGATACGATCTTTTCCTTGTCCGGATTATCGCCAACGAGTTGCTGTTTTGTGAACGTTTCGGTTGGTTGGTCCGCAAATGTGGAGAGAAAGGGAACTGATATTAGAAAAGCTTTGGCATTGGGAAAATTGCAACAAAGGTAGAAAGAACTACGTGGCGCCATAGTACAGCGTTTTTGGTTTTCTCTTTAATGTTAGGTACAAACTAGAACTAAAGCGTAAAGGTAGTGCAACACCTAAACATAACACCGACTGTACAAACCATTCAGCTGTGTCTGTTTATGTAAAGGAAGAATCGCTTTATGAGGATTTTTAGGCACATATTTTTAAGTATTCCTTGATATTATGTTCACCTGAGTATGGAATTATTGTTTCTTAAATGGTTTCATTTTATTTCCCTCTTTTCGGGACATTGTTAGCAACATCGAATGGAGGATTCAACATGAAGGGTCTTTACTCTGAGGTGAAAGAGGTGCCTCCATTTTTAACATAACCAATATTTATATCCCGTTTCGAAGGTAACAGCAAGACGTAGAGGGCATCTATTTGATGTACTTTTGCCGATTTCATTCGGCATTTTCATCCTAAACTTAACAAGCTAACAACATCAATGTACAACTAGAGGCTCTAAACATCGAACAGTGGAAACTACTGACAACCAACCAACGCGCAAGAAAGAACCAAACCATTCCAGCCAGTGTAAAGAAATCGAAGCGGATTTTGTGTGTAATTTATCCTTCGCACTTTTGCCGAAGTGCTCTACAGCCAATTCTCGGGAGCAACGAAGGTCAGCTACAGTTTATCAATTTAGGAACGAATAACATACACCACCAACGAACGAAAACGAAAAAAAAAAACGGACAGCCGCGAGGAAAAGCAAGGATAAATCCTAACGTGTGAGCCAAGCCTAGTCAGAACAAAGCTAAAACTGAATGCACTAAATACCTCTGAGAAGACCTGTTCGGTTTGTATGTTATTTTGTGTATTTTGTCGATCGGTTTGGACGTTGCACAGAACAGAACGGAATTGTGTCACCAGGATGCAGGATATCGGGATGCAGTCGAGTTCGAACGTTGTGTCGGTCGTATATTTGGATGCATGTAGGTGTTTTTGTGTGTAAGTGTGTGTATATATGGGGGTTATTTGTATTTCAATTGGATCAAAAAAACAAAATACAAAACGAAAAGTATCGTTCAACCGGCACGGACAATTACGAGTTAAAGGAAATAATGTGGTTGTTGTATGCCAACATAATCAACACGGATCAGCACGCATGACCGCGAAAATTCCAAACAATCACGCGTTGTGAAACCAGAAGCGGATCGGCAGCAAAATATCGGTCAAGAGGTGCGTGTTTAATTCGGTGCCACCAACATTTTGATGCCACGACATTGCACGCGCCCGGCGAGAAATGAACAAAATTAACGTAACAAAAAAAACGAAAAGAAAATAATACACAACAACGCACACACACACACAACCGTCACGGAGCATAATCGCAGAGCAACGATCCGCGTGAAATAAATGCAAAAATAAGTCCCGACCGAAAACCAGGGAACGGTGCGTCAGAAATGACGGAACGCGAGACAAAGAGAGAGGCGGTGATGAGTGGGTGAGGTAAAAAGAAGAGAAAAGAAAAGAATCATGTTTAATTTCATGTTTGTTAGCAGCATCATCATTCATTCCGTGCGCCTGCACGATGACACGTGGTGCGGAGTAGATATTATTATGAATGCCACTGGGTTTCGTTTGCGCAATTGGTAGGAAGACAAGGGAGGGCCGGTGGCTGAGTGTGTGATATGATAATAATGATTTTACCAACACCCTGCATATGCCCCACGCTGAGCAAAGCGGAAACGTGGCGGCTGCAACCTGAATTGCGAACGAAAACCCGCCGTCAAGAAGGAAGCGACGTGCATACGTTGCGTTCCATTTCCGCAGCGTTCTACCTGTCAATCGAGGTTGACATGGATTCAACACCAGAGGGCGCTGAAATTACGGAAACGGAACATAACGCACAGTTGCACAGCACGCTTTGCCGTCACGCGTCGCAGGTTGCTTTGTTTTTTTTTTTCGCTCTCATGGGAAAAGTCCCAATCGAGTTTGAACACTACGCTCAGCTGAAATCAGCCCAACATGAATGGATGGAGGAAAGTTGATAAATGATTTAAAAACAATCACTCATAAGGGGGAGTGTAAATTTGTAAAAAAATCAAAAGTTAAATAGACATTTAGATATTAAAATAGGACCACGTCACTCGGTCCCGCTGGTCTAGTGTGAAAAAAACATCGAAAGCCAAGTCAAAAAGGGTGGCTTCAAAGGTACGTTGGCCGTAACGGTGGTGAGTTTTAAACTTTCGTGCACGACGACACTGATAAAGAATTGGAAAAAATACCAAATCTAAAGTAACCCTTTAATGATCGTATGCGAAATGATGGGGTGGTTGGCAGCTCGGAACGGTACTTACGTAGCCAAATTTGTGATACAGCAGGAAGTCCTCGGCCGACTGGCCCACCTCGTCGCCCTTCCACGAGATGAACTTGGTCTTGAACACGTCCAGCACGGACGCGGCCGAGCCGGTGACGTTGATCAGGATCAGCCCGAGGCAGCGGGACGGGTGGGCAAGGCCGAAGCGGGCCAGCACGTTCGCGCCCGCCCCCTCGCCCAGCCCGATCACGTACTTCACGTGCAGGAAGTCCAGCACCGTGATCAGCTCCTCGCCGAGCAGTTGCAGCGACGGAAACTGGAACCTGGAAGTGGAAGAGAACACCGAACAAGGTGCAGTTTCAATTGTTTGCAAGTGAATGGATGGGCCTGTTGCAATCACTCCCAAGGAAGGGAGCAGATGTTGCGAAATGTCCATCAAGGACGCATGAGAAGATACGAATATTTTCATAGGATTGAAAACAGACCCGAGTAAGAAGATTTTGAACAAGTACAAGAGATGCAGCGGATGCAACAATAACTTCTGCTGCTTTATTCCTACATAAAGTCGTTTAATGAAATATGTTTCAAATCATAATAAACAGACGCTTAACCGAGTCGCAATGCACGAGCTGAAAATAAGAACAACTCATTCCATCTCGTTCGTTATTGATAAGATTTTACAACCTATTTTTGTTATAAATCGGTCGGGTTGATTGATATTTATTTTTCCTGTCTCAAAATTTTAGTTTTAAAAAGAATGTATTTAGTTTCTAATACATTCGTAGTAGTTTTACACATAGTGGACAGTTGCATGCCTTGGTTTCTTTCATACTAATTTTTGTTGAATATTTTTACTGTTAAAAAAGCTTATGTACCAGGCGCCTCCATTTTCATTTGGGCGATGGAGGCGCCTGGTGTTTAATCAGTTTCTACGCCGGAATGTTTCTGTAAATTTGTTTTGCCTCGCTACCAAACTACAGAACTGATCCTTTCTTATTGACAAACAGTATCTTATTTGTTTAACATCCCAGCGGAAAAAGCAAACTTTTGATATTCCTTTCGACCTTTTCTCCTAGCACTCGTTGCCATCGGCGACCCCCAGCTGTTAATCATGTGAACTTTGATTTATTGCGTCACGCCTGGAACGAAACCCCCACTGCCCATCCCTCTACCCGGATCTAAGCAAAATACTTACGAGTCTGCCAAATTGGGAGCATTATCCGCATGGCCGGGCACATCGATGTGGATGAAGCACGACCGTTCTTTGATTTCAATCATACACGCACTGTTGACGAACTCCTCGAACGAAGAATCTGCGGCGTGGTGCGGAAGAAGATAACAGGGCGTGTGTACAAGCGGTAAAAAAAAACGTCGAATACAATATGAGAAAACTTTATGTATCAATTTCTAATGGACCGGCTCCGGTATCAGCTTCTCCAGTCCCTGGCAATATCGATTGCGGGCGCAGGGTGGAGCTGCCGGGAAAACAGGGCCCTTTCATATGCCCTACTTACGGTTGGTTCCCAGATCGTGCACGGTGAGGAAGACGGCCCGCTTTTCCTGCTGTGAAAGATCGCCCTGCGTACGCGAAAGGGAAAGAGAAGAACGATAAATCCAGGTCAGTGTCTACAACGGCAGTAAGTGTCAGTAAACTAGAAAGAGGTGGTAAGTGAAATGTAAATCGTAAAAATTTACCGCATTGGATCAGAGCCTTTTGGAGAAGGAAACAGAAACGATGATCGTTGATGCAATGCACAAAATAACAACAGAAAGTTGAGCGTGGGAGCGCAACTAAGTAATACAAGCTGGTGTAAGTTTATTCATTTGTGCCGAAACTTTTTGCCTAAGCATTCCATTCGCTTTACCATCACATTATCAGACGGAGGAAAGCCGAGAGATTGAAGTGAAACTGCCATTGCTGCCGTTGATCGAGCCGAAAACTATATAAAACGTAAAGGAGAGACAACAATAGCTCGGCCATCAACATACCGTACCGACGGTTACTATTTCTGTCACGGGAAAAGTTTTCCATCTCCAATGGGAAAGTTTCCGGACAAAGGAAAACAACACTAAGCTACACCCGCTAAGAAGTTGTGAAAAACGAGCTGATCGTTACGTGACAGTTGAGCAACCGAGTTGGAATATACATTTTCACTGGCCACCGACACATTCCTAGCTGGACGAAAACTGGACAGAAAGTATGTTCCGTTGTACACTCTCCTCAGTTTGCATTATCTTAAAAGTCAAAAAGCTATGTGGAAACTTCAGATAAAAGGATATCGCTCGAAGTTGGTGAGAGTTTCATTCAAACAAGGTTGTTCGAAATTAAATTAATTACAAAAGAAATTAGAAACACATTTTATTATTAAAATCAGGCACTCGGGTGGAATCACAGCAACAGTAAAAAAGGTCGAAGTGTGAGTTTGTTTTGAGGAAACTTTTCGGCCTAATGAAAATATCCCACAAAGCTACCGGTGCGTAAATATGTCACATAATTCGGTTGTATGAAGTTTTACAAGAAAGTTCAACACAGTTTCTGCAAGTTGGTTATTTATATATGCTCCGAAATTGAAAATAAAATAGTAAAAAATAATCCGTGGTTCGCTTACCTGCACTGTGACGATGATTTCACCACTCTTCTCCGTATTAACTGCATAGCGCTGTGAATTAAATAAGAAAACAAATAATAGTTATTACCACACCGAACGAAACAGTTAAAATAATTGCGACGATAAAGAAAAATTCTTAACTTAAAAGAAGTTTAATCAACTCCAATGAATCTGAAATATCCGAATAAGCATCCCATCAAACGAACTTCCCGTGTCCCATATGTTGACGGTCTCTTGCTGGATTTTCGAATCGAAACGGTAAATCCATGGACAGAACAGATAAAGTACTCATCCAGATCCCGAGGGATAATAACGAGAACCAATATTGCCGTTGAACAATATGTTACTATCTTAGGAGCGCGATATAGCTCGTTTCAAGCTGGTTATTGATTTGTTTCCCGTTTTTTTTGGAACCTTTTTTCCTTGTACTTCAATGCAAAAAGAAGAGCCTTTGATGTTAGATTAACACCTGATTATTGTCTGTCAGCCAGATGAAGCAAATATTTGAATAAAAAAGGGTAGTCACCGATACTGGAAAAGATCGAAAAGTAAATATTTTTTTCAAATCGTCAACCTTGTAAACCATGGACGATAAAACAGAAAAGGAAAATTAATACCAGCAACATAAGTTTATGACTTTTGCATGGCAAAACAAACAACTATTCGCAAACGACCAATTCCCTACAACCCGTGAAGGACGCATTCAATTAACACAATCCGTCATCACATTCCTCTCCGGACGCTGGATGAAACTGTACCGTCCCGTTCGGTTCGGCATGGCAGTTAAACTTCCCCCCCCAACGTCAGCGCTAACGGCGGAAACGGCGAAATGAAAATGGCACAATTCCATTAAAACCGCTCGCAGGCGTGAAACCCAATCCAATTCCTGCCGGCAGTGGTAGCAGTCCCCATAATTCTTGCCCGGCGGAATGGCACTATTGTAAATTTATGAAAACTTCCCCACGACGACGATTAGTCTGCGCAGAGAACATCCGCCATGGGGAGGGAGGAGGAGCGGGAGCGGGCATCCGGATACCTGTTCCTTCCTGGAAACGGTGCTACCGGAACTGCGGGAAGGATTTGTTGAGAAAGTGAATGAATAATCCATGAACCGGATCGAACCAATCCGAAAGCGACGGTTTCCGGACGGTACAGAACGCAAACCGAACCGCTCGCCGACACGATCGAGTGTGTATTCAAGTTTTCAAATCATATCGGCGTTGCCCACGATCCGGGTTTTCCGGTTTTCCATCGTCTGGCCGACCCCGCGCGGAACCATTGTTTCGAAACGAAACGACCATTTTGACATAATGTCTGTATCTGCATGGCCAGCGCGACGGGAAAGAACTCCGAGTTGTGCGGGCTTATTTCGCCGTCGTCACTCTGTTTTTTTCCCCCGTTCCTCGTGTAGCTGTCCTTCGAAGAGTTGGATGGATGAATAAGAAATGAATGGAGAGTGATTGTAATGTCAACCAGTCCAGTGTATTTCACCAAACACCAACCGTAAACCATATTTTGTACATTTACCCGGCGTCCCATTCTAGAAGCATACACATAAATCGATGGCCAGGCCGTTGAGCTGGAAGGAATGTGTGTGTGTGTGTTCCCGCTTGTTCTATCTCTCCTCCTTTTTTTCCCTGGGATCCTCAGGTGGCACGTGTTTGCCAAGGGAACCGATCCGGAGATGGAAGGCGGGACGGTTCTGGATGGGTCCGGCGGCGACAAACGGCTTTCGTTCGCTGGAACGTAAGATGTTTCTGGTACCTTTTCTCTATACTCAACACTTGTTGCGCTCGAGGCTAGTGGAAGAAATTTTGTTGTTTGTCTTGAGGCGACCAAGGGAACACGGAACAAAAATAACACACACTCTCACACACGCATACGCGGCTCACGAATACACTTTGCTGGCGGTCTCCTGTGTCCTTGCTAGCACTTCAATTATAGCCGTTTCATTAAGTCGAGCATATCGTAGTTTGCGGCTGATTTGTTTCCAATTACTTCTAGGGAGTTTTTTTTTTCAGCACAGAGGATACACAGTCGGATTTAAGAAGAGCGCGAGTTTGAATTAACGCAACTTTTTTAATCACATTTAATTCAGTATTTTTTGTTGAAACAACAAAGCTGAAACAATTATTTTTCTTATCGCAGAACTTTGATTTGATCACAATTTAAGGATATATTATGTGTACTACTTAGTTTGCTTGTCCAGTTTTTACTCAATCAAACATAAAAGTCTTCAAGGATACTTGTTTGAGTACATTTTTTGCTAAAATTGTCACTTTAAAACTAATATTTTTATATTACATATATCAAACCTTTTTCATATTTGTGTAATATACCTTATGTAATATATTGTAGTAGAATTTATTTTGGAATTATAGAAAATATAAAAACGATTAAAAATATGTAAATGTAAAGCAAGATATTAATTATGGCAAAGGATCAAGTGTATCGATTAAAAGTGTAAGATTCATAGTGTCGTTAAGTTCGAATAGAAGTTAAATTGAACTAGGCAGTCAAGATAAGATAGAACGATACCATAATAGAAAGAGATAGTTGTTTCACCGTAGACTATAAATTATCCATAAAATTCGATATTAATATTATATTAATTAAATAGCCAATACTCTTATCAGATAGGTGATTTAAATTTGGTTAGTTTGAGATATGATTTAGGTAAGATAGGAATATTATTTAAATGTAAAGGTAAAAGAAAGGATCGAATTGCGCAGCATAATCAAGCGGTCACCTTGCGCGCAATTACGCGCTGCTACCAGGCTTTTGTTCAAATTAATATAAAAGCGCGCTACGAGCAATGTAAAATTATTCGCAATAAAGTTATCGGTGAAGCTGGAACAAGCTTCAAATTTCAAAAATATAAAAGTGTTCCGAGTTCTCCTATCCGAGTGATAAAAACATATGACATTGGTTATCATAGTCATATTGAAAAAAAAATCAATTTATAGTAGTACATTTGTTTTACTATAGGCAGAAATTCTACTCCAGAAAGAAGTTATAAAAGGAACCAATGATTTACCAATCCTGGACTGTACAATACATAAAGCTTCCGATATAGAAAGTTTTCAATTTTACGACCGATTAAATGAAACAGTAAACTTTTCAAATACCTCCATCGATCACTTTTCCCATCGTGCATGTATTTAACGGGTTGCGGAGCTGTTTCGTCTCGTACGCAGGGTCGCTAAATGCGGCCTGTACCTCCGTTCGATCATAACGCGGCGGGAAATTAGGTTTCTATTTGTGTTTCAATTTTTTTTCGCCTGCTCTGTGTTTACTTTGCACACTTCACTTGCTCAACATTGGCAACCACCACCTCATCAGGGCGTTTCAATTTTCACTTCAACCGGAAACGCTTTTCCGATCCCTACCGCTACCCCTTCGCCAGCACCGGGAGTCCTAACGGTGTGTTAATATTTGCTTTATAGCCAGTGGTAAATATCGCCACCCGTGGAGTGTCGAGTGGGAATAGGATACGAAAGAATGTTTAAAAACATGCCGCCCCCGGAGACGATCGGGCATCGATCCCGTCTTCATCGAGCATCACGGGAGGCGTGAGGATCGGTGGGTTCGGGAGAGAGGGAAGTAAGTGAAAACCCCTTCTCGTTTGCATCGTGCGAAAGTGTTCCACTCAGTCGGCACTCCGGCCAGCGTTCGATCCTTTCTCAACAAGTGGCTACTTAACGTGGCTACTCGGCAGGCGCTACTCCTCCTTTGTGGCGCCTTGGCACGCGATATCGCCCGCGTCCAGTCAATCGGAAGCAAACACGTACTTTTCCTGTTCTTTCGACTTTTTTTTTCTTCCTTTTTATTTACAAACGTTGGACAAATGGAAAGGAAAAACAGAAACGAAACTCAACGTTACGTGACAGCGGACGTTTTGCAACATCAAGACGGCCGAGCCGGGTACAATTACGATAACGGCGGAAAACGACGACACGCGGGACGGACACCGTTTTTCCCAACTGCAACCGAAACCGGCCACCGTTCCGACCGGAAATTCCACTCCGTTCGGTTCATTTCCGCGTGCGCTACTTCGCTTCGGGAATCTATTTTCGTCGCAAGCCGGACTGGCGTGAGTTGGCAAAACGGTTTCTTCTAATGTGCGCTTGTCTCTGTGTGTGTGTTGCTGCTTTGTTTTCAATTGCTCAATTCCGAGACGGCCGACGTGTTTTGCCGGCTTCCACCCGTTGTTGGTGGGTTTCCCGCCATCCGCTGGGGAAGAAAGCCTTGGCAAAAGCTTTCCACGGTTCGCTGCGCGTTTGAAAAATAAAAGTCCCCGCTAACATTTGGGCTGGTTCGGCTAACGATGGAGGAATGGAGTGAAAATGGTCCCTAGTCTCTTTGTAAATGGTACTAAAGAGCGCCGAACAAGTGCTCCTGACAAGCGTCATCAAACTAATTAGGGTGTAATGGAGCGATTAATCGGTGAACGGAAGATGGGTCTTCACTGGAATCGATTGGAATTGTGGCTGACGCACTTTGAATGAAAAGACACTGTTTTTTGTTTTTAGATGAATTTCTTAGGACAAAGAATATGTCAAATCAGTTAAGTAGTTAGAGGATTTAACTCAAATTGTTAGACTAGTTTCAGAAAAATTGTCTTATTGAATACCAATCAAGGTTTAAGACGTTTCTGAGAGTATAAACAAGATTATACAGTTCCTGATGATCAATTAACAAAGAACAGTTCCTTAAATTAGAGAACAGTTCCTTATGATCAATTATGAAATATTGATGTATGGAGAAACTTTCCCCTAACATCATTAGTTTCTTCATCAAATGGTACTGATTAAGCGCCATTCTTTTTATCGCTCCACGAGCAAATAAATTCCACTGCACGATTTGTGGCAACGCATACCGATGAATTTATTTCCGATACGAACCTCACCAGGGCCCTATAAATAACCGGCTCACACGTCCTCCACGCTTCGACACTTTTGCAACGGTTTCCTCCCGCACGTCTTCGGCACCCCGGTCCGGGCCCACCCCCATTCTCGAATGCACCTCGGGTGTTTGCCGGGTGTTTGCCCAGCCCAAAAAACCCATTTCCGATCAATTTCCAATCAACGGGAACTCGCTGATCGATCGGCGAAGAAAACTAACGTCTCGCAGCTGAGCGTTCTGGTCAGGGCGAAGCTTGCCATCGCCTTCCAAGTTGATGGGTTTGACAAACCAACTCGGCAAAGCACGGCCCCTGGGCCTTGGCAACGCGTGAGCCACGCGAAGCGAACGGGGTCTTGGCTTGTCCCGCATGTGCGTTGCAATGGAGTTTTCAATTGATGATAATTGCTTTTAAATTAAATCGCTTGTTCTTGGCCCCTCCCCCCCGCCGGCAGGAGAAGAAGTGGTGGCTCGTTGGATCGAATTTGCCACGTACGTGAGCCGTGGATCGCGGTCTGGCGTGAACTGAAGCGGGCCGAACGGGGCTAGCATTAACCGGTTGGTACCAGGCATGTTACGAGCGCAGCAAATAGGGTTTTTAAATGCTACCAGATTGGAAGGCATCATTACGTTAGTGCATCAATGTCCACATGAGAACACAGCCTTAAATCAGTAAGTTTAAATCCTTTTTTATTAGTTATGAACCATTCCTGATTTGGATGTGCTAGTTTGTCAATTTTTTTGTTTAATAATAGTTTGTTTAATTTTTTTCTTATTCTGTAATAGAACCATCTCGGATTACTATCCGCATTCATTCGCTGTTTGGAGACTAACATTTCTTGATAAACCATAACAAAGAGCAACACCAAGAGTTCCTCACTAATAACGCAAGTAATAATTTCCCTTGCGGTAACGATAAATAAAATCACATAAACATTTCATTCCCCGTCACGAACGAAACGAAACTAAGCCGGAATGCAACAAGCGCGGTATAATGAATCCCATTTTCCGCGAGCAGCACAAAACCCGGACACGACCAATAGACGAGTAAACACGATTATTCGCTTTAGGAACCATACGTTACTTGCTGTCTGTTAAGTGTATGTGTTTGGGTTTGTGTCTGATTTAGCCACAGAAGTGCGGAAACTCTTCGTCACGGGACTTTTTCTTGCTTCCGTCGTGCAAGGCGATCGTCGTAAGGTTTGCTTTCGTTTAACTCCTTTGGCGCATTTCATGGCCAATAAATTACGTCACTCAGCCAAAACACGTACAAACACACACACTCGGGCGGGTAGTACACAAATTTCACGGACGAATTATTTTATGCCAGTCGATCAAGGATTGATGGCGACGCGAGGGACCATTTGCGAAGCCCGGAACACGGAACGAATTTGCGAATTTCACGCTTACTAAGAAGATCAAACACGCCCGCGCGCTAATGAAGGCAGCAATTATGTTTGATCCTCGAGCTGGGCGTTCTTTCTTCGTGTGAAATGTTTAATGTGAGTTCATTGCCAGTGAGTGTCGATTCGTTGGTGCTTTTGTACATTGGGGATGATAATTTTTTCTGACAATTTTTCAAACGGTTTCTAATGGCAAATGCCAGTCATACGTTAATATATCAACACGAATCACACTGCTTGATTTCACTGTCAACTTAAAGACGGCACGAATGACACGTTCGAGACCGATCAGAAAAATGTCTTCCCCACGGTGGGAACTTTTCCGAGAGCGTGCGATCCAGTTGGGCTGCTGGTTCAGCATAAACTGAAACGCGCACGGCGAGCACATTCACGCCCCGATTGGCATGTGAAATTAGTCCGATTCGATTGGAAGAAAAACACGACGGGGTGGACAACAACAACGAGGATGGACGTCAAAACTCGAGCGCGTGAATTGATTCGCTACAACTCGCCCCGATAGATTTGATTCTGCTGATGCTGCTGCTGCTTCAACCGAACGTTGCCCGTGCGGGAGGGAATTGAAATTATTATCGATGCCAAATGCCGGCGTGCCGTTTCCACCACCATTTTGCTACCTCACCATCACCAACATCCTAACAGTGAAGCGAGGATAGAAAGGGTCGGCAGAGTGGGGTTTTAATTTTTAAACCCGCCAACCGTTCGATTGGCAGTGATTGGGTTGAATGGTGTTGGTGTAAAAATTTCCATTAGCTCTACAAATCATGATACAGAGGCTTTAGGGATTCTTTCGGTTTTTTCCCCGCTTTCTCGTTTGAGAGCATACAATTTAACACATACCTCCGATGTTTGGTTGTCGGTCACTTTTAATACCGCCGCCCCTTTTTTTCTTTCACACCCTCACCTCGCTCATAAATATTGCGCCTGATTGTGTACCAATTGGTGGTAAAATGTAATCAATGTCACGACCCACGGCCCGTTCACACATGCCCCCGGCCAAAGGGCTCTCGTGTCTCGGTGTGTGTGGTACATGGATGGTCAACGAAGGAAAAATAAAAACCGCATAAGCCGAACGGGGCACAAAAAATACCGCACGGTGAATGGAAATTTGATACATTATCGATCGGGCAACAGAATACACGAAATAGAAACCGAAAATAAAAAGAAAAGAAAAAAGGGTCGTTCGGGAAAAGTGATCCCCGAGGTCACCTGTGTGCCTTCATCAAGTTTAGGATGTTTCCGGACGGCAGGGAAAGGGCAAACAAACTAAAAACAAAACGCAACGAAACAATTTGGGGTGTGGTGAATGTGATCCGATTGTTCCATAGATCCAGCCGTTCATCTCTGCTACCCGTTCGCCATCGGGATAGTCCCTTCGGATTAATCAATTACCCAGCGGACAAAACAAAAAAAACAGGAAACAGAAGGATAAAAAGGTTAAGCCTCCGCTGTAAGCTGCTGGCTCGAAATGCATGTTAAAGGGGAAGCCTCTGGCCTGGTAGAAGCCACGCTCACGTTTCGGTGAGGAAAAGGGAACGTCGATATTGAATGACATGCATTAATAATAGCGCCAAGCGTTACGTTTCGAGTGTCCTGGGAGCGCATAATGACAGCTCATTTTCTAAAAATAATCTCCCAACGTTGGGTTCTTATTTTAGGGCCGGTTTTATTTCGTGTGGACAAGTGCAACGGTGCGCTTGGGCATAGATAGTTCTGCTTTAAACCCGATTTCATGTATTAAAAACACACACCAGGTACCAACCCATACCGGGCATTGTAAACTCCATGTGGTACAAGCCACCAGGCGGCTCCACGGAAGCCTCAGCTGCTCCAAACGAACCGGATATTTGTTCACGGCGTTGATAAGTCCTGCCCGAACTAATCAATAAGCTTCCGTAGTGCCCGCTCTTCGATAAGCTCCGAGATTGTGCCGAGTCAACCGTAACCGGTTGATAAATTATTCAGAACGATGTGTAATTAATGATCGAGCTGGTTTTTGCAGGAAAAAGAACAGGCATGCAATAGCAACTCTTGCCAAAGCTCGCTTGTCGTCTGTATGGAGATGAATGATTATAGCTTTATTAGTTTTTCATGAATATTTTCTATAATCCCCGCCCCCAGTCGTTTGCTTGATGTTCCCATAATTATGACACACTTCAGTATGTTTAACGATAACAATGTGTTGCCCTCATTCAATGACTTTAGAAAATCAATAATACCCTCACATGAGAGGATGATAGCAAAACCCTCAAGGGCCAACATTGCGTACTTCCAGAATGCAACTACTTGAAATAGTTTTGTAATACAAATTAAGAAAGGTCGCTGTTAAGAATGCAGTATCAGTGTTACAATGTTACACAATGGATGGTATCTCTGTTCGTGGAAAACCCGAACGCTGCAATAAGTACTACCTCACAAACATTCATCAGAATGGAACGCGATAAGAACGTGCTGACAACACTGTTGACAGAGGCTTTCCTTAAAGTAAAAATACATAACTTTAAGCTTGCAACATGAGTAGGTTATCCCATGAATGCTGGGTTAAAAGCATTTAGATTTCCGGAACGTAAGTTATCGAAACGAGTTCCAATAAGATATTTAATGAAACAGATATAACTCTTCAAATAATTGAGGAGCAACTAAACCTATAGTGTAGCCTTTGGAGCAAAGAGAACTGTTTTTTATGATCTCAAAACTGTTTATTATTGAATCCATCATGACCTTACTGATGCGCTCGATGTTTGTGTTTTCCGATATATAAGAAAAAAAATTAAAAGAGCTCCTAAAATAGCTTCCAACGTCCACTGAGACGATCAACGAGTCGACTAAACGGTAAAATATTGACACAACTTTTGATAGTCGCCGCATTAATTGAATCTCCCCGGATGGACGGATTCTATTTACGGCGATCAAATGTTTACTCTTCGCCCGACCGAGGAAGATGCCGATGCAATCATTTTGATAACATTCGATGCGCTTCCCTTGCGGGCATCACTATTCGAGTGGGCCGAATAAATACACCAACAGATGGCCCCACGGTCAGTTTTTTGCTCGTTTTGCTCGAATTTTTGTCTCAACAATTCCCATCTATCATCATTTTACGATCTTTGGAGCACATTCGGGTGGCGTCTTCCTTCGTTAGCTTTTCCAGAAGGTGTTAGTTTCATCCTCCAGTGTGCCATTTGCTCGGGAAGCTTTTTTTGGTGGAAGTGGTTCGGTTTTATTTCCACATCCTCTTTAGCCCACGTCAAACCTTACTCCTCTTTTCCACATACTCGGGCGCGCCCGTTTCGACAACTCGGAACGGACAAGCGCACGTCATTCGTTTTTATTGTTTCGTTTCATGACTTACAGAAAGCACCTTTCTGGGGGAAACCCTAACCTACGGTCGGCAAGCAAAGCGTTAAAACACGTCCACATCAACTAGCGCACAAAATGGAGCGAATGGCGCCCCCCGGAATGGCTCTTGAACCGTTAGTCCCGTTCTAGTAGGGGGGAACTTTTGTTTTCAAGGATCAAACCGTTGCCCTTGCCCGTTTAGCCGGTCTCGTTGTTGCGCCTCGCCGCCACTGGAATGGCATCACAAATTTAGCATACCGACCACGTTCGGCCCGGGGTCGATCGTCGAAACAAATTAGGGCTCCCGCGCGTTCGCGCTGATACGTAACCAGCAGACAGCAACGCATCGCGAACGATCAAACATCCTTGAACCAGCCCCAGTCGTTGCATGCCAAAGGCCGGCTCTAGCCAATCATGAACGTGATTCCGTTCGCATCAGTTCAATCAAATCGATAACGTTTTTGCTTTCGACTCGTTGTCGGTGATTTTCTTTCGATTAATTCCGCAAGGTATTCTTCTTTGGCCGATCCTGTCGAACATTTTCGGTCCATAGGAAGAGATTAAGGTTTCGCTTGCGTTTGGGAGCATGAGAGTGGATACGCACCTGCACCGGACCGATTGTCTGTCGAACCAGAGTCAAATGGTCTCTGACGGCGGGAGATGAAAACAAAACCATCCCGACCCGACAGTCACCTGTCAGCTGAAGTGGAATGGACAGCTCCATCAGTAATGTCCCGATTGGAATTGATTCGTACGCTTGTTGCGTTCGATTTCATTTTTCCATATTCGACATGTACCTCAACTGAAAGATGCTTTATTTATGGTCTTTTCAGGTCCATTCACATGTTTTTTGTTTTCATTTGAATATGAAATCTAAAAGATTCAATCAGAGTTGACTTTTTAACACATTTCAAATAAAAATATTTGTAGATATATTAAAATAAATTTTGTTTTATAATTTCTTTTACTTTTATCTCTTTATTAAAAGTGTTTTCTATGAAGTTGTGAAGTGACCACAATTTTAACTGCGAGATTTTCTGGCTTCTATTGTTGAAAAATAAGTGCTATTGGCGTTACTTGGTTTTTCGACTTGCAAAATTTACAGGTTTCCCAATTCACTGCCATATCGGTATTAATATTCGGTATTAATAATCGGTACTAATAATTCCAATTATACATGTATTATTAAACAAAGAATAAACTATTAGAATCGATGAGGTTTTAGCTCGCTTATAACGAGTAGAGAGATCCGTCATTCTACCAATAGAGAATCGAAGTACCAAAGCGTGGGCAGCTCCTGTGTTGAAGGGGTTTTAACCAAAGACAATCAACGGACAGGTCGGGTCAAAACTGTTTTTTGCTCTGCCATTGTTGTGACAGTTGGTTAAAAAAAATTTTTACAAAAATTTCCAGCATAAGGGCCTATTACGAGACTCGAACGGCACATTTGCATTATGCCTCATCTTCGAGTTTCCGTTCGGCTCCCGTTCGAGAACTTTTTTGTCGATCAAAGTAATCTGTCAAACAATTTGGGAAAAATTGCATTACGGTTCTCGAACGGGATCTCGAATTCGACAAATTTTTATCCGTAGTGGTCTAGTGCTACGGAAAGTGCCAACAAGTTCAATCGAAGAGACCTCACGGGAGTTCCAATAGTAAATTCCGATACATGAGATACACTTGAAGTAAAATATGGCGTTTTCATAATGCGAAGGTTCTTTTCGCTTTAAATTGGAGAAAAAACACACACCGAACTCTTCACAAATTTTTCATTGTTTACAAAATGCAACAGTCGATTCACACCACTTTGACAGTTGCGCTTGGAAAAAAATCGATGAAACTTTCATCGACTCGAACAAGTCACCGTAATGCAATTTTCTCTAACGTGTGAGTCGGCGGTTTCCGTGAGATGAGAGAGTTGTTCGAGTCTCGTAATAGGCCCTATACTTGTGGAAGATCTCCGCCAAAATCTTCGCGAAATAGGTGGTTGGTAATTCTAGATCACAGTATCCATGGTCCTGCGGATAGAAACTGCTCTTCTGTGTGAAATCATAGGATATGGATCCTTTTGCTCGCTGTGATTGCCGAAATTAAATGTGTGGGTCTGCCTTATACCCAGTCTTCTTTCAGAACATATTTTGAATGACTCAACTCTTTGTTCTGTTGATGAAACATACTAAATTTGCAGTTTTATCCCACTTTCTTCGCTATTCGAAAGAAGTAAACAAAATTTCAACCAACTGTCAAAAATTTTCCCACGATTTTCGGCTCGTTACATGGTATGCTGCGACCTGTCTGTTGATTGACTTTGGTTTTAACATTTCCTCATACACAGAGCCTCCCATCACAACATTTGCGTTTCATGTCTTACTTGGATGCCCCATTAATTGAAGCCACGAAAGGATTCCAACAGTCCGGGCAAGAATGCCGTGTTTCTGCTGTTGCTTCTTCAGCTAAAGCTTGTGGCGTCCGGCGCCTGAAGGCAAGAATTAGCATTAGCTTCAAACTGTACGAACTGTTAATTAGAGCCACTGGTGAGTGAATTTCACATGCCCTCACCGACCG
Source organism: Anopheles ziemanni (assembly GCF_943734765.1). Classification (NCBI taxonomy): domain Eukaryota; kingdom Metazoa; phylum Arthropoda; class Insecta; order Diptera; family Culicidae; genus Anopheles; species Anopheles ziemanni. Next base: position 17,467,245 of record NC_080706.1, read on the forward strand.
GAGATGAGTAATTTCCTGCCCGCTAATCAAGCAACAGCGTTGGCTGTTAGCAATAACCGCATTGGAAGGAAGGCTTTAGGTTTGACAAGCTTTTTAATTGGTTTACCATTGCTCCCACCCAAGAAAAACACTTCCATCGAACACCCAAACGAACACGGTTTTTCGGCCTCAACGAAACGTTCCTCTTTAATGATCACAAACCACCGTGCGCCTCCATCAGGGCGAACCGAGCCAAATGTTGACGTAGCCCCTACGGCACACCGATACAGCTGCTGCTGCTGCAAAGCACATTTTCCAACCATCTTCTGGCTGACACTGCAGAAATGTCCCGCATGCTAACCCGGTGGTGCATAGAAAATCCAAAGTGTATGCAAATAAAACAATGCACAACACAAGATGATGGATGAAGTGCACTTGCAGCATCCGGGTCCGCTCTTTGTTTAGAGCTAAATGTACCGTGTCTTCAGCCCGGGGGAAGATAATTCCATCAATGTCAACATGGTCGCCAGATGAATGCTGGACTTGTGGTAAAAAAATAGATCATTCGCTGGCCACTTCAATCCGTAAAGCTTACCTTGGAATGTGCATTCTAATTCAACATTTTCTTACATTGTATCGAACTGCACAATTTCATTTATTTTCCCTTGATTAATTAATTGATTGATAAAAACAAATGATCAAATGTGTTACAAAAACGGAGTGTCGCATAACTTAAAATATAAATTAAACGTTTAGCAAAACCAACAACGAAGCTCTCTCCCTTATTTCAATTCAACTTACTTAGTCATAACGCTCTGTTGTAAGATATGTTCCACCAAATTTAAAAGCAAAAATATTGCCAAAATCACAACATCTTTCAAAAGGAAATGCAAACTCATCTCGACACTCAGTTTGGGCGTCCGTTTTTTGTAAACATGATGAATTATATGATGATGCCCACTCAGCTTTCCTTCACCCTCACGATACTCTTGGTCCGTTACGTTCTCATTTTGTCATCGCACTTTCTAGGACATCGCAACCATCGACGTGTTCCAGTGGCTTCATTTTCACTGCACAATCAACGAAAACACCGATCCACCGACCGAGTGGATCGGTACACGCCTGTACACCATTTCCCACCGAAGAGGTGGCCGGAGGGGGTGTGAGGGAGAAGTACTTTTCACTTAGCTGCACCAGGGAAAGGGAGAAGCCTATGCCTCGGCGTGCATTCAAACGGCAAACGTCCGTTGAAAAGTTTTCCGCTGTGACCTCATTTTCGAGCCGAGCATTATCAGTGCAAAATTCATTCACCGGCTTGTTCCACCCACCTTCAGCTGGTGGCCATCGGGACATTTGGGTAGGCCTACGCCAGCCCCTGAGGGTGGTACGGGAATGAATATCAAACTCGTAGACGGGACAGAATGCGACCGAGGAATCCGTCTCAGCAAGGACTTGGAATGTTTGTCATTTATCATCATCTGCGATGGAAGAGATGGGTGGGGGAGGGTTTGGGGGAGTTTCAGGATCCAGAGCCGCCGGACTAAAAAAGACGGATCAACCATCTTTAGTAAACGGAGACGTGATTTTATTTTTATGATTTTGCGCTTTTTTATGTAGATTGCATAGAACATTTTTCTACCACATTTTAAGATTCTCTCGTTGAAGTTTTCATTACTTCACCGTCTGGAAACGTCGTTTCCATCTTTTCCATATTCCATACTTCCATCATCGTAAGTACATGTTATTGCATATAAATTAAAATTTACATCCAACAATAAACAAATATAACTTAGTGCTTGAAATATTCAGAAAAATTAATCTTGTAACACGTATTTGATAACGGTCGGTCAACGTTGAAAAAGAATGATAATAAAACAAATTATCAACACCATTAATATTCAAGCCGGAAGTTCCGCTTCTCGCCAAGGATGAAGCCGATGGTTACCTTCTGCTTTCCGGAGACGTCATTACCTTCGAGCGCTGCGCTTGGAGTAATGAAATCCCCAGCCGTTCCCAGCCCTCACTCCTCGCGGGTTAATTTAAAACACATTCAAAAAACAAACTTCTCACCAAAAAACTTTCCTTCCAAAATGACGAAAACAGTTTCGCCGAGGGCCACGAAAAGGTATTGCCCGGTGCAAGGAGTGCCGAGGGGTAAGTGGATTTTTGCGGAGAAGCACGTGGCGCAAATTTTTCTTACGGTGAGATCTTGGGTCGAGTTCGGGAACCCTTCCGGGCCGCGTGGTGTTAAGTGGTTGATGGCGCACTGCAAACGACGCAGAAGGATGAAACGTTTGTTTGCTTATTTTCTTGCATTTCCAGCGGGTAGAATGGCGCGAACATGAGCTCCCGGTGGATGCCTTTGTTGGCTGCGGGTGGCAGTTGATAAAGGTTGTTGTTTTCCCCGGAAGAACCTCGAGATCAGAGAGCGCAAGTAAGATTATTTACGATTTTGGTGTCGGTGTGTTATTTCTTAGGTGTTTACAAACCATCTAATTTATATTATGTTACATATAGAATGTACTACATCTCAAACGGAACGTCAAAGCATTCGTGTTTTTGGGTGTTCGTAAAACGGTTTTTCCTGATTATAACGTTAAAGACTAAACGTTCCACGACTTCCCTTCTTACGGACGCCTTTAAAACGGGGGAAATCTTGTCAGCCATAAAACATCCCTTCTATCTTGGGCATTCTCAGTGTGTTTGTGTAGTTTTTTTGGGTGTTCTGTTTGTTCTTCATAGGGATACGCGGAAATGGAAGGGCAAAAGTAGCAAATGGCCTATCGTCGATTTCACCCTCGCCCGGGGGGAAAAGACACAGGATATTGCCAGTGTCCTCCTTTTATGAGGGATGGTTCCTTGTGCTCCGTTCTCGTTTTCCTTTCAGCACACTCCCCCCCCCCCCTTCCCCTCTAACACTCCCCCTGCAACATCACCCCCGATTTGTTCGCCATCCAGCTAACGATACGTACGTGCACGCTTCTCGACGGCGGTGAGCCCGTGGCCGGGGACGCTGCGTCGTTGGTCTTCGCCTTTTCCATCTCGAACACGACACTCGAACTCGAACTCGGCACGACCCGCAGCTTGCCGGGCAGTTTGGTTTCGCTCGGGTGTTCCTTTCCGCGCGGTAAGCGGCAGAATCCTTTCGGGAGGTCTTCGCGCACCGGGAAACCGTATTTCGTTTGGTTTTCCCACCCCTCGTTCAACGTTTTTCGGGCGTTTTCTTTGCTTTTCTGTGCTGATGGCGGATGATGTGTGCGCTCGTGTTGGCCGCCCCGCACCTGCTTCTGCTTCGTTTTTTTTTTTTGTAGGCCTCGCTACTCACTGATTATATTATCTCATCCGTTTTTGTTTCGAAACACACCGGAACGCGCTGACGGTGGCTCAATTTGGCGGTTGGTTGGATGGATGGTTTCCGTTTTGCAAATGGTTTTTGTTATTGTCGCACATTCAGGATACACCTTACGTTTCGATAACCATCTAAAGAGAGCACAGACACAATGATTTTCCCACAGCCCTAGTTTCGTAGGAGAAGATTTTGGAACGCAATTTTTATGATGTATGGCTTCACAGTGATAAATACGCAAATTTGAAAATGAAAACTTTTGGATTGATTTGCAAGGTAAAGTTATACCGATTCAAAGCGAAAAACGTTACAAAGTAGAACGTAGCATGAAGAAAAAATTACATTCCAATCTATGTTGAGCAAATAAAACGCTTAAATTTATTACAAACATTCAAAGCCACCGAAAATTACAATTGCAGCACACGGTCCAACAATTCTTGCTGCGCAAAATTCGAGTTGAAACCCTTACTTGCCGCTTGATTTTTCTTCCCTACACTACGCAAATCTCCACCCACAAACGGCACAATAAAACGCTAGACACTGAACACTGCCAATGTTCACCAAACCGGGATGGGCGGGAAAGTATCGGAAGGGTATGGGACGGAAAATCGTTGCATACCCCGGCTATTGTTCTGCTGGGGGAACAAAGGGCTTCCGGAAAACAAATGGAAACGGTTCGTTCCACTGCCCACCCGGGAACAGCAGGGTAAGCGCGCTAGAATTTTTCCACACGGTTCAGGGGAGGGAAATTGTTGACCAAAGGGCGACGTTTGTCTTTGCAAAAGCGTTCTACCAGGAACCAGTTTCTACGCACCACTTCAGACTCACTGAACCAACGTTCCACTGGCAAATCGTTCGCGATCGGGGGTAAAATGCCACCACAAGTGCTTGCTTGAGCCGCCGAAGATAAACTGAAACGCCATTGCGCGCCACGGCACGCCGATAAGCGGCACACCGGAGGGACTCAGAGCGCTTGAAGAAACCCTGGAGAGCGCAAAACGGCACCTCTAGCGGAGTTCCAGTCGGAGTGAGGGTGCCTGTCAGGAGACGGTAGGAGACGTCCGCCGACGGGAAGTTGGGGTTTATCACTGCACTTTCGTTCGAAGAGCCATTCGATAACGAGCATCGCGGGACGGGAGTGAAGCGGGAAACGAGGCCATCGGATGGGTGGAAGGAGCGTATGTATGGTTTCCAGCGTACGTCACCGTCTTTTTCCAACAGCGCTTTTTGTTGCCATCCTTTAACACACGGTGTCCTTCCTCCCTTTCAGCAGGCAAATCTACTTTCGGTCAGGGCTCGTCAAAGTATGGCCAGTTCGTGTTAGTGTTAAACGTATAAAAGTGTTATTTTCAGTAAAACATTTCTGTCATAAAGTAAATATCAACATTCCCTTCATAACACTGCATTATTTTTCGATTTAAATTTATTTACTTTATAATTTTAATTAAAATCAGTTTTTCAAATTACACGTTGATTGCCAAGCCTTTTTAGCACACTTTTTAGTACAATCATTTTTAATAAAATTTGTTTATAACATTCAATAAACCGACAGTTTTTGATGGATAAACAAAAACTTAGCTTCCCAAAGAATTGATATTAAATATACCTATAATTTTTACGTTACATTTTCATTTATTTATGGGACAAAAAGGTTTTAGAACTAATGACAGCTGACTATCAAAAATGATAAACATGGCAGTCAACATTTTAATTAAAATTAATCAAAATTATATATCGTGTTTCAAACTGCAGTTCGAACCACAATCAATTATTTTCTGTCCATCTCAAAACTAAAGAATGCTCTGGCTTGTATGTTGTTGATCGGTGACGCTTGCCTTCCTCTGGAAGAAGTGCTTTGAAACACGAAACTCACAATTATGCGCGTGCACCTAACACATCCCCCGGTCTGCACGGGAAAAACACATTGTTGCTCACGACGGCCAGCGAGTACCAGTTTGTTATCCTCTCATGCGTTTGTTGTGATTCCGTTTCCGTATTCCCAGATTTATTTACAGAAAGGGTTGCACAAACATGCGGTTTCAAAAGTTTTTTAAAAGTGTTAAATAAATAAACGAATACTAAAAGTGCACTAAAATGTCGCTAAACATTTCAAAGTTTTGAACCATGTTGAAAAAGGAAACACTCCATTCAAACAAAAGCACTCAACGCCTCCGGAGTGACGCGTACACTTCGGGAACTCATTTTCACCACTCCACGAGATCCCGCGGGAAATGGGAAAACTCTTCAGCGTCGACGCTCCGAGATAAACAGAGAGCACTCGCCATGCGCTCCGCTCGCTCTCCCGATGCGAGGATGCGACATTCCCGAAGGAAACACGGGAACGACAGTAGCATATCCCACCCTCGCCGGCCATGACTCGGGAAAACTCCCCCAAAAACACACACACCACCACACCGTCCTCGGTCGGTCACCAAATGCGCACTGCTTACTTTTGCCTCCCCCTTTTGCCAGCGTCGGCATCGAATTGCGTCGTTCGTTAACCTTTCGCCAAGGGTGGAATTGCGGTTGGAAGAATAATCCTGCTCGTGGATGGGCCGGGAAGGACACAGCACGGTGCACGGTGGGGTTTTGTGTTTACCCCGAACGGCGAAGGAACCGTACACGATGCACCTCCATGTTCTTATGCTGCCCCACTTGACGAAGTAGAGTCCTGACGTCCAAATCATCACCGGGGAATCATACCAAGGCGAGATTATTCCATACTTTAGTAGGTAATACAGCTTTAAATCGAGAACGTGCAAAATCGTTAGCTTTTTGGGCAGGACTTTTGCAATAGTTTTGCTATCTTATGAAACTTTTATGAACCATCAAGGTCGCGTCATAAACCAATGAATAAACTTAAAACTCAAATCTTATAGATTCAGCAATTACTTTGAAGCTTATCAATGAATATTAAACAAGCATAATCCCGCTTCACTGAAAACAAGGTACCACAACTTTTCCCCGAACCGACCATCTGCTTTATGCCTTGCCTTACCTCCCTGTATCTTTCGTTGGCCTTTTGGGGAAGATCATTTTTCTCGTTCAAGCGGTAGGAGAACAGTGACGATGTATCCCATCGAGATAGAAACCAGTCTCAGCCCGGTACTCGATGAACCGCAGAAGTGTGAGGATGAGTATGATTATGCTGTCAGATTATCGATAAGCTTTGCGTCAAGATGCCTGAATTGCCACACTCAAGCATGAGACTCACTGCAGTTCGATGCTACCTTTGTGTTAGATTAAAGGGGAGTAGAACATGTTGTGAACGAAAGAGAAAAGACTTGACACGAAAATGAAGCATCAGTTTCATGCTAATTCTGTGTCCTTTGCATGATACAACAATGCATTTTCAAGTTTGCGGTTTTTTCTGAATTATCTTTCAGTTATGCATAGTGCTCGGTGCATTGCAAGATATTTTAAGTCTTTTCTCTGAGTGACAGAAACAAAACTCCCCGTCCCCGGCCAGTCAGTGAATTAAAGCCGGTTGGAAAAACTACACCAAAGTGCAGCACAAGGATCAACCGGTCAGGGGTAGGTTTCGGTTTCACAGCACCGACAGAATGTCCCCCTTGGTTTAGCACCTTTCCCGCCCCCGGGGCACGATCAGAGATATCAAATTATCATCCAGCAGTGAGTCCACCTGCACCGGGTAAGCGGCCTTAGCCGTCGTATGCACTTTACGGTCTGCCGGGGTTCACTTTTCCCCAGCGGGCGATGCAGTTTTCCACGCTCGCTTCCTGCTTATGCCCCCCCCCCCTTCGTCCTCCCGACGATGATGCACGATGTGCGCTCGGAATGCAATGCTCTCCGGGTGGATCTCGAAACCGAACCCAACACGGGGTCAAGCTGGACCTCGGTCCACCAGCGACGGAATTCAACGCTCCCCTAGTTAGTCAAGGCGCGTGAGGCAGATTTGCCCCCGTTGTAACTTTCCCACCACCCCCCCGGGAGGGAACTTATTTCGAAACCCATGAATAATGAACGGAACTGCTGAAGGTGACACCCTTCCAACGCTGGTGACTAGCCGACACAAGGTCTTGGTGGACTAAACAGCACAACCGGACGATAATGTCGGGCTGGCTTTGGCTCCGGGTGCTTCGAATACAGTTAACTATTCATGCGCCACCGGAGCGTGCCGATGTGTATGTGTTAGGTTCTGGCCATACGATGGGGAAAACGGAAGTGGCGAAAGGGGAAACATTTGGAGAGGGGCACTTACCGGGGCATGACATACAGGTGGATAAAGATAATAAGACGCCCGGCTCAACCGGTGAACGAAGGCACATGAATCCTCCGTCGCTTCGTTTCGCCCCCTGCGAAGTCCAACTCCAATGACGTCAACGAAAGGATGTGTAGAACAGGCCGCAGCCAAAGAACAGAACCGACCCCGTAAGTGCTTTCTCGGGGTGAAAAGCGTCGGCTGAATGGAGGTGATCATCCTTTCCCTGGGCCCCTTCAAAACCCTGGGCGCTTTCACGTCCGGTGCAAAACGGTACAACAACTTCACCTTAAAGTGTCGACGATGTAGGACGAGTCAGCCACTTTCCATACGGGTGTACATTACTTTGGCTTGGGGAGGTTAATTTGCAATGTTTTATACCGTGGCGCGCTAGTAAGAGACCCGATTTCCCGAAGGACCCGAGTCGTAGCAATGATGAAAAAGAGTTTTCCTTGCAGAAAGCTACTCCGTTGCAAAAAACGACGGAATCCTTCTGTGGAATATTGATTCATTCGCAATGTTATGTGGGTAAAATAACTACAACTTTTGATGACATCGACCTCGCAGAGTACGCGAATCTCTTTAACAAATTTATTTTTAGAAGAGCCATACTTTAATTTTAAATTTGTTTAAAGGTGACAAACAATGACAAACTGTTAATATTCGATCTGGGACGCAAACTGCATAAATATCATCTGATGGCTTAGAGAGAGGTTCATTAATTGAATTCATGCTCTATAATTTACATGCAAGACCAAATTGCTCAATTTTTACCGAACAAGGAAAAAACTAGACATAAAAAAATTTAGATGAAAAGGCGCATTTTAAGTTTGGTTAATAGTAAATTTGAAATTTACGTAGGATTTATCAAACATATGGGTGTTGAGCAATAGGTTAAGTTATAATAACTATAAATGTTTGAAATTTGGTGAAATAATTTAATGAAGTAACATGGAAAAATACTTTTAAAGCCATTTGGTAGACAGTTTCATCAAACTTTTGTTTCAAAGTCCATTTATTTGGTTCTGTGTTTGAAGAAGTTTTTTATAGCGTCACTATTAAAATAAATTTTGTTTTTGTAAAACTATTTAATACTTTAAGTGATAATTGGGAAACGGAAAACTTATAAATGTAACATACATTTGTTTTTTTTTTACATTTTCTAACTTCTAACTTTTCTTTCCAAAGGAAGGGTAAGCTCTAAAAAGCATACAAATCAGAATTCGCGTCAATATCTTCCTCAAAAATAGCTTCTCAAGATCAGATGAACTAATGATAACTCGCTCTCCGCATACAAATCTAAATTTAATCCCGCCAAAACAACAACATCCCTAAGCATTCCTTCCGAAATCCAACTCGCAAAATACTCGTAGTTCGATGCCGTAACAAAAGACCACTAGAGGAGAGAAATCGAAAAACACTCATAAACATCCGCAAGGCCACCGGGGGCCAATTGATCAAAACTCACTCAAAGTTCAGCAAAACAACAAACCGCTCTGCTTAATATCTCACCATCAACCAACGGGTCTCCACAACCAACAAAGTGTGATGGTGAAATCGCGCGCCAAAGAAGAAAGAAAGACGAACCGTACGTACTTTTTTTCACGCAATCACCATACCACGACCGCACGAAAGTGCAATCGAACGCAAAAGCAACGAAAACAAAACATGGTATTCCTTGAAGAAACATTTTCGAACACACCCACACACGCACACATGAAACGCTCCAACCCTTCATCACTTTCGACCGGGCACGGATTCCGCCGCGGGTCCAATTCATCTCGCTTTTGGCTAAAAATAATTAACCCATCAAGCGGGCGACCATAAGCAATCCCCCAACCCTTCCACTTCCCCAGGCACTTACTCTTCCTCCGGGAAGGCGCGACCTACGGAACGTGAAGTTCGCTGGCGCAAAACGATACGCAAACGCGATATTATAAAGTCCGGCGCAATATTCGTCGTGGGCCCGATCATGCGGGCCGGCGCGCCGGAGGGGGTGGTATTTTCTCGCTAGAGGTTGCAATAATCTACTTGTTTATGTTTTCACATCGGCTGCCTCCCCCAGCATCGTTCGCCCCGAGATCCGGGAGAAGGAGAAAAATAAAGTGCAAAAGAACCCGCAAACAAACACGATCGACAGAGGTGGTGTGTATATAAACGTAAAGTTGTAGGAGGGCTGCTCGAGTCTACGGTCCATCTCCAACCGAAGGGCCGAAGGATTGCAGTCGACGGTGGGGGTGGTGCGGGTAAAATTGAGGTTAGGTGCGGTCGTCAGTCACCATTCAGCACGCCGGCTCGAACGAGGGCTCGTTCATTTGTTCGTTCGTTTTTGCTGTCCGAGCAATTGCTCACATTTGCCATTTCAATTAACGAAGGCCGCACCCCCCCCCCCCCCCCAACCCCCCCCCCCTCTCCAACTGCCATCAGCTTCCCTTCGCAGGGCGCATAAATTGTCACCCCGAATGTCTCCCACTTGCGCCCGGCGAAAAGGGATGGACGATTTCCTCTTGCATAAACCCGAGGCCGCTGATTGCGCGGTGCAGTTGCTTCGACTTTGTTAGTGGCGACCACTCGACAGATAAGCAAACGCGTCCAAGAATACCCTACGTAAATTATCACATCCCATAGAGCTCGTGCCGGAGCACGGTGACAGGGAACCCGGGGAACCTTCCCGAAAGACGCGCCTCGAAACGTGAACAAATTTTCTTTCGATATTTTCTAATTGGCAGCAATTTATTTATGGCCCTTTTCCCCCCCCATCCGCTTATCGATGATGCGTGCGGGGGGGGGGGGGGGGCATAAGAACTTACATCACAAACAGCAGAATCGTTGCTTCCTTCCCACAGAGGGAGGGTAAGCGTTTCACCGTTGAGAACGCTTCGGTTTTGATGTTTCTTGACACCACCTTACCTTTGGGAGATACCGTCTTTTTAACCGTTTGTCCCAATACCTAATGATCAACATTCCAAATTTGGGACAAATCAGTGACACCGATTTTCAAAACTCATCAGTGACACGTGTTTGACGGGAGGGGATTATTGTTGGCATGCCTACGGAGGCAACAAACGAAACGGTTCGGTTCCGATGAAGCACGTACAGATAAGATATTTAAAGTTGAAAGTCTATCGCTTGTTTTGCGCGTCGCCTTTAAACGTTTATCAGTTATCTACCTCTTCCATCAACTTGTCAATTGATGTGACGAGGGAAATAAGTATGAGCCTTAAAGTATGCAATGTCTTACATATGAGAATCATTTGGTTGGTTTCGGAAAAGCAATGCAAAGCAGAATTGTTCCTTACGTACAAATTAATATGAAGACATTTCCTTCAGCGTTCTTACCCACTTTCTTGGTTAATCACGGAACAACATTATCCTTCCGTTTCTCAAGTTAAATGAGATGAAAACTCCCGCGAAAAAATAGATAAAAATAAAACTCATACCCTACGTAAAAGTTGCCGGCACGAAAGCACAACGTTAAGACTGCTCAACCTACCCGTGCCATCACTCATCCGACTTCGCCAACACCTGTTCTCTCGCACGACGCACGGTAACGACACCGCGAACTCACTTTCTCGCCTGACAATGATTAATTTCTTCGCGCCAGTAAGCGCATGGGGTTTCGCAGGAAAAAGCTCAATTACTTGCACGAGCCACCGTAAGGATCCGTCAACTGGCAAACGTAGGCCTTCCCTAAATTTGCGTTTCATCATCCCTTGGCAGTGAAAGGGGAAAATCACGGGGTTCGGAAGACAGTCGCCAAAGGTGCAGCAGAGGAACACGAAACCGAAATCCCCAAAACGGAGACATATTCCACACCATGCTCGGTGACGTGCACGGACAATTTTCCCACAGCCGTAGCCGGCAATTTTCCGCACGCAGCACGACGCAACCGGTAGAAAAGTCCCCCGGATGAAAGCCACCAAAGGAAAACTGTCTAAATGTTTGACGAAGAAGCCCCTGGCTCGCAAGCCACACAAATGACTGTAATTATTCTTCACTACAGTGGCTATCTCGGCTCGTTCGCGGCAAAGTAAACCTGCACCTTCTTTATCTTGGATGAATAATTGCAGGATTAAAATGGGAAGGATCCCACCGAGAGTGGTATTTGCCAACCATGAATATTGGTTCGTTTAATTTATTCCACCATACTACAAGTTCCTTAAAGCAAAGTAATCGATCGATCATTTCGAAGAAAAAGCGCTCCCGAGCATACGGATCGGTTTAAAAACGTCCAAGCTAAGGGGAAAATAAAACGCGTGACACTGAAAACACTGACATTGGCTTTAATGACCTACGACTACACTACTCGACGGCGAAGGCACACCGCCCCCTCGGGGCGGGCCCGTGTTCCCTCGTCAACTGGCATTATCTTCGGTGAGGTGGAATAATTTTCTCCGGCATTCGCAGAAAAAAGGTCCCGGTTGGGTTTAAATTGCTCGTTTCGGGGAATTTTTACAGCAGCACACCAACGGTGGCGTTTTCCCGCCAAGTTCAATGGAAAAGCTGGCGCAAATTGTAAATGTTTATGCTTTCTTTCCATCAGAACGGTGAACGAGTTGTGCGAATTGAAACCACAATTTGTTTCGGTCAAGTGAAAGGCTAACCGTGGGAAGCTGCAACATAATGAGCACTGTCGCTCCCGGCTAGGAAAGGTCGTTGAACGAGCTTTGAAATTTATTTTATTTTGGGGAAGCTCATTTGTGACCGAGCATCGCTTTAAATACTCTCTTTTAAAGATGTTCACGTAAAAAATTATAATTACCTTTTTTCACAAAATAGCGAGTCCAAATCCTTCACGTTTTACATGTCGGCCAACGATCCCAAATGAACAATCTAATTTATTCCATTAAATCATAAAACTTCACGACGACGCTATAAATCCCAAACGATTATTTAATAACGAATCCGAAACCGAAATCCTACCTATCTTTGTGGAGCTCAATCTTGTCAGCCTGATGGCTTATTAAGCTGTTATGGATCTGCTCGCATATTAAAGCTTGTCTACAAGACAAACAGGGGAAAAAAATAATAAAACCAGCATCGCTCGCTCTTTCTGCCAGGTTTGGAGACTTTTCCTTTCTTTCCAAAAAAAAAAAGCTTTCGCCCGCACGGTCGCGAAACCTGGGCAAGTCTGGGCGGTCTAATAAGCGTCCAAGGAGCGCAATCCAATTAGCATAATGATTATAGCGAATCTTCTTAAAGCTGAACCGTCCGTTCGTGTAGTTTTATCAAAGTTTTCCCAAAAGCGGTGAAGCGTTCCCATAGAGAACCCTACCGAAGGCTCGTTTCGATGAAGACTTTAAACAACGATAAACGATTGCATAAGCATTTTGTGCAAACTCGTGATTCACATTACTTCAAGCACGAGTGTTGCGTACTTATCGCTAGCTATCGGGAAGCAATTCAACGTACGAAAGTAGGGCGCCCTTAAAAGAGTAGTAAATATTTTCGGACCCACTTAGCAGCTTCATCAATCAACGAACCATCGAACGCCGCAATAACGCCGTGATCGTTTGGCAACTGGTTGCCAATTCGCCACCTTCGCACACACACACACACGCGTGTACGCCGTATGCTACCAGAATTTTCCGGCGGTACATTTCCAAGTCCCACCGGCGATGGCGAAAACCGGATAAATCGGGGTGTGTTTGAAAGGCTGTCTCATAAATAAAGCCAGTTTTCTGATGCGGCCTTCAAGTGGAAAGGCAAATTGACTTCCTTTGGCGCGTGAAAACACGCCGCCCCATGAAACATATTCGCCCGAATGGCCAAACCACTCTCCCTCCCCCTCCTGGAGGGGATCGATAATTCACGCTATCGCAATTGGGATTTACGATTTCGACCGACCGGTTCACGGAGTGTGGTGACTACGGAGTGTGGTGAAAAGTACTAGAGTGTGGTAAAATATTGTGGCCACTTGCTCCCGTTTGCCTGTCCCTCGTGACAGCTAATTCCGTTTTAATTAATACCTTCTTGAGGTGTAATTTTTTAAAAATAGCTTACAAGAGCATGCAGCCTTTGAAAAAAAAAGAGACTGAAAACATAAACAACACTCACCTTTTCCATAACGCTTTCCATGCGCCGCGCGAAAGAAGCTCGACGAGCTTGAGCGTCGCCCATGTTGCCGCCTGTTTTCGGTCACTCGAGGGGAAGCAAAATTATCTGCCACAGACCAACCCAACTCAGCTCCAGTGGAACGGGGAAACACAAATTTAATGTACACTTCACGATAATGTTGGACACACCTTTCACGAGCCAAAAAATGTGATAAAACTCTTCTTTCACTGGCACTTTAAAATCACCTTCATTTGGGGAGGGAAGAAAAAAACACAAGCATTAGGTTTATCACACAATCAATCAATAATTTTGACACTTTACCACTGGAAGTACGGTGTTCATATGGTGTTACGTTGTCAAATTTAGAACATGTCAAGAAGTTGAGTAGCGTTAGGTATTGTATTGCACCAGACAGAGACGCAGTTCATTGATGTTGGAGTTTCGATACTTTAATTTCCAGTTTAAAGATTCTTAATGATCTGTTTCAGAAGAGTTTTTTCTCATTTTTGTATTGAGTCTAGTACGAATAAAAATGTTGTGGGATCAATTCCTGCCTTCTAAACCGGTGGAGACATTTGAAACAACTTGATCAGCTGATTATGTATACAAATTCTTTTCCCGCACGTGGCCCTTCCCTGACGAATGAATGTTTTGAAACGAACAATCAATAACCAACACTTGCTAACTGTAAACATGAGTCACATTTTAACACCACTTGAACATATTTTTACCAAATCACTGCCCCAAAAAAATTATCACTCTCCCGTGTTGTTCCGACCGGTTCGCGAGTACAGAGTCAACTAAAATGCAATTAACCGCCAAACGCCCAACGGTTAGCGATCGTCCGTAGCGTTTTGGCTCTCAATGCCCGCTTATCAGCCGCCACCGAACGGTTTCGGATGCCGGGTAGTGTTTTACTTTTTCTTTTCCTCTGTTATTATTATTATGTACATATAATGCTATTCATTTGCCGGCGTGCGATAAGAAGTTGAGATTTTCGACCAAGGAAAGCGTCTTATCTACGACAACGACAGCAGACAGCTGTTCGATGGCGGTGCGCAGTGGCTACTTGGTGGTGATAAGCGGTGTTGTATATGTGTTGAATGTGTTAGGGTATTTTTTTCCTTCTACGACTTAAAATTATGCTTTAAGAATATCATGTTGCAAAATCCATACGGCAAGCAGCTTACACGAGAAAATATTTCTATTTTTGTAACATTGTTTTCTAAGCAACATTTTATAAACACAATTTTTCCAAAATTACCCACAACAGCAACATGTAAATGAGTCGTCACACTGCAACAAAGTGGTGTGCAAAAGACTTTCGATTGCTTTCCTACCGAATTGGCATGTTATGTCGGGTATGTTTGTTTTTAAGACCGCATCCCCTCCCGGCCATACATTTCAAGGATAACTCCCTCCCGCCGAGCCTCACCCGTCATTATTTGATAGCAGCCACTCATCACGTTCCGAACTGTTCCGGACATCAATTGGCTCACTAACTCGTTGGGCTGGGGGTGCAAAGTGGTCGTGCAATTATATTCCCATCACGAGCAGCCTCCGCCACGGGGAGAGGAATGGTGGCACAAAGCACCCCCCCGGGCTTCCCCCGAGCATGTGTTGGTGCGGTGTATTAGAGCGTCGGTAATGCCTTCCTTCCCGTCGGCCGTGGTCCACGAAAGGTTGGAGCAAACAAAATAAAAACAACCCGACCGAACATGCGAACGATAAGTTTTAATTAAGCCGAGCCATCTAGCGGTGCGTTATGTTGATAGTTCGCATTCCGGTGGCCCTAGTGAGCACCGGCCGGGCGACGATGTGGATGCGGTATGGAGGAGATCTTGGAGACATTGAGCAGACGGCTCCCTGCCCTCCAACCAAGCACTGGCACCCTTCCCCGGGTCGAGCAAGTGCGTCCCATATATCGTTCGGTTAAATTATACCGAACGACGAGCCGCCCGAGTCTGCCGGGTGAAGTTGGCCCCACGAGCTACTGGCTCTTGGACGACTCTAGCAGAGCTCGTTAGAGAGCGGGCAGAACTTCCCTTTCCGCCCGTTGCAGCACGGCATGCGTTGCGCCGTGCATCCGAATACAAGTAAATTAAGTTTAATTACTATTTATTGCTTGCGTTTGTTTATCGAGAAAGATAACAGCCTCGGTTCTCCCGAGGGAGGAGGAAGTGACGCTGACCTGCTGCCGTTACTGTAAGCCCTCCGTGGGCATGGTCCCTTACGGAATGGCGAGCTTGCTGCTGGAAGATACCGTATGGCATGGAAGGCATCGGAACCGTTCGACCCGAGATCGTCATGTTTCCTGACCTGCTCCCTAAACAAAGCAAGCCAGACAGCAAGAAAGACATGTGCATCCCACCGGAACGCGCCAGAGTCACGTACATCGAGCCGAGTCGATGTGTCTTATCGTAGCCTCGGGAGAAACGACGGGCAACCGGTATTGCCTTCCACTCTTGACGCCGAGAACTTGTAACGTAAACAAACCGGAGGACCAGGGGAACAAACTGCTTGAACAAAGTCGGTCATACATGTATCGAAACCCCCCGCCGAGTCGCCTGCTTCGACAATTTCAAACGTCTTCTGGCGCTCATTTGACTTTAAAATGTACGCTGGAAGAGCGCTTGAGCAACAGTTTGCTGCACCGGGCAAGTGTTGTTCTGACATGTAAAGTTTAGTATTATGAATTTTCAAACCGAAAACAAGCATCTAGCTCTGTTGACAAAGCATTTATTAGATGATAAGGGATAAGCTTAACAACTTCAATGCCACCTTCAAACCGTGAAATTGTTTACGGAAAGGCGGCCCATTTCGCTTTGTTGTGGTGTCAAAAGAAAACAAATTATACACCCGGCGTGGCAATCAGCTGTACGAGCGTAAAATATGTGCGCTCGATCACCTTCCCCGGGGTAACCGCGCATTAACACCGGCAGCATTTCGGGGCAAAATGTTGTTTACCATCCGAGAAGTTTTTCGGTCACCACAAGGCCAACCGACACGCGGCGCACAACCTCAACAAGCTGTCCTCGCACAGCAGCACGCTTGCTTTGGCCAACGGGAAATGAAAACCAGCGAATTAACGGTTTAACCGCGCGATACAAAAACAAATCGGTTAGGATCTATTCGTTGGCAAACGTTCTGGATGGATGCAATTTCGCGCGAGTTATAGCGCAAAACAAGTTGCACTAAAGCGCCATTTGGTCGATATTTTGAATTTGTGGCGATCGGTTCGAAGCGCAGAAAACTTGTTGGCATTGTCGCCCGTTTCGGAAGATGCAACCGGCGGTTCAACACTAGAGCGGCCGCGGGTGATTTTTTGGACAACAATTACCCATTACTGCTTTACTGTTGGCCATTTCGAATAGCACATACGAGTGATCAACTTATAAATGGCGCACAGAAGCTATCCCAGGCAATTTTGTTACTGTTGAGCTTTGAGAAAAATGTGTATTTTACTTGAAAACAATTGAAACAAAATATCAAGATTTTTTAAATTCAGCAACGAGTCAAAGCAACAGTGATCTCATATTGAAGAAACACTCGTATAAAAGAGATTGAAGATTAAATAGCATGACATTTAAAAAAAGTACGGTGAGTCTTTCAATCTGATACAATTATCGGGCGGTGCAATGATAACGTAATTGTGCTTTATATGGTACAGTTGACGGCAGCGGTTATAAATCGTACACAGCAATCAATCAATCTTCAGGTAGCTTTGCAGTTTGCACAAATGTGTGCCTCTGCCATAGTTACAGTACTCAAAGAGATATTAAACGTCGCTCGATTACATTCGCTCAAAAATAACTATAAAATAGACCTAAACTATTAAACGTTGATTTTGTGAGGTTTGCTTCGCTTGTCAATTCTCGATCGGACAACTCACCGTAGCAGCATTGTACCGAATAAAACCCTTGTCGCTCTAGTGTTAACGCACGCGACGTGTGCACAACGTTAAAATATTTTAATGACTGTCGGGCCAAAAACAAACTTGGTAGAACAATTATTGGCGACAATGAAGCGTGCCTAGAATTTGCGAACGACTGCACTGATCATCGAATTGCATCGATCACGCTCACGCAAATGACACTTCCAACGCAACCCCCTTTTCGTTTCGCAAAACAAACCCCTAGGGGTGAACACTGCTAGGGTAGGTGGGGGGAGAGGGGTGTAGACTCGGAGATAAACTAAACAAAGGCTTGCTGGTTGGGGACCACCTTGGCGCGGATCGAACGATTGGCATATTGACCCGCGCAGTGGCAAATTCGATTGACAAGTGATTGAATTAATCGTACCGCCCAGTGGGGTGCTATCGTGGGACCGGTGAAAGGGGGGAGGAGTCGGGGAGGAAGCTATGTTGGAGGTGATTTGAATTGTTTCGTTTTCACCCATCCTTCAGTTTGTTTATCGCGATCGTGTTTTTCACGCGATCGAGTTGATCGCATTCGTGCCAATGTGCTCTGGGAAAACGCGAAAAGCCAAAGGGACCGGTACAACAATTACACCCCTTGATGGGGTGATTGGACCAGATGCGTTTGAAAGCGAATTTTAAAATTAAAACACACAAACCGATCGATCTCGTAATCGCTCAAGAAAAAGCCACCCTTACGCGATCGCGCTATCGAAATCTACAAACACTTTGCCTAGCGTCGTAACGAAGGTGAAGTTCAAAGTCAACGATCCGTCGATCGGCGATTTGGGATTTGAAACATTTCCCCTCGGAATCATCGCCAACCATTGTTTGTGCCGAGAGTAATGAGATAATTTTTCGCCTCCTTTCACCAAACATCACCAAAAATAAACCTTCGTTTGCCTTTATCGTCTCCTGCTTTGCTACATTTCTTTTGTAGATTGTACAACAAAGTTCTTCCTTTATCGCGGGAAAATTTCTTCATCCATGTAAGCAACAAACACGCACACACTTTTGAAAAACAGATCGACGAACGATCGCCGGTCGTGAAGAGATCCCCTGGCCCCACTGGCTCAGCGGTTCCGAAAAACTGCGACGAAAATCGGCCACTGTTCGGCTTCCTGCTCGGAAAATGTAGCAAATACGCAAACTAGACTAGACACAACGGCTTCAGCGGCGGATTTGGATATTTTGGTCCTGCGGCGATGGCGAACGCCCATCTACCGACCGATTTCGATTCGAGCTCCGGCTCCGGAATCCGTCCGATCAGATTACACAAATCAAACTGACCGCTCGAATTCGACGTAGCACGCCTCGAACACCTCGCGCGGAAATCGTTGCCGTCGCCGATGTCGTCTGCGTGGTGTGTGCATCGCACGTACAGTCACGGCTGGCACGGGATGTGGGCCGTGGCAGGGTGTGTGGGGGGAGGCAGACCGTGCTGCATCCCGCGCACGTTCCGCGTTTGCTGCGTTGTTGTTTCGTTTCATCCGACAAGTGTTACCATTCTGCTCGGGCGGATTTTGTTTTTGTTCTGACTGTTCGCTCCTTCTCCTGGCGCACCGAGACCCTGGTGGTTGGTGGGGTGATGGGGTGGGAGTGTCGGCCAGACTAATTCTAACACCTTCTAGCGCACGCAGGGCTTGACACAGGGCACCAACACACCGAGGACTTCTCGTCAGCCCATTTTCGAGTTAAACGATCGTTAAGACGGAAGGGCACTTGGAAAATTGGTTCGTGGGGGAGGGAGTGGGGAGAGGGTGAAAATAATTACCTCCACCTGTCCTACCCCGATACTGCTCCGTTCGACCCAAGCCGTGCCTTTCGTGTCACATCACGAACTCATCTGTATCTTCCCTCCGACCGAAACCGAAACACCCCGACGTTGTGGACAGACGACCCTCTGTTTGGGGGCTTCTCTCCATTTGTGTATGTGTCTGAGAGTGAGTGTGGCATAGAGGTATGGTGCGCG
Source organism: Anopheles ziemanni (assembly GCF_943734765.1). Classification (NCBI taxonomy): domain Eukaryota; kingdom Metazoa; phylum Arthropoda; class Insecta; order Diptera; family Culicidae; genus Anopheles; species Anopheles ziemanni. The sequence continues at coordinate 17,486,737 of NC_080706.1, forward strand.
ATCCAATTCTAAAATGTGTGTAATTGTTTTACCAGCTGGACCTAATTTCTCATTTCCATTCAGTAGCAAAGAAAACGACGAAAAAGTTTCTCACTATGTATGGTTTGAATTGTTTGCTCTTATTACTCGAACTTTTTCATGTATTTTATTATTGTAAAATTAATGGATCTTGTTTTTGAAGCCTCTAGCCTAGAGTGCTTTTCAAATGCCATGAACGATATTTTTTTGAGTTTAAAAAAGTTTCAAAAAATATATAATAAGCATAGAACGTTTGCCATCCACTACACACACACACACACATACTCGATCGCAACGAAGGGTTCGACTGTGATTTTTTTGTTTTAATGACCACAGTTGCGGATGAACCGTCATCTGCCGCTTTCCGAGGGAAAAAAACGAATGGGAAGAAAATTCTCTCATCTAGTAAAAATACATTTTGTCTTGATCTCCTCCTGGGCCGTCCGATTTTACTCCCTTCCCATTTTGTCGGATTTTAAAACGCATAACGAATGCGCTCCGAGTCCGATGCAACGGGGATGGTAGGAACAGGCAACGGTAGTGGGAGTGTCGGAACTGAAGCTGCTGTGACATAATTTTCTATTCTTATGTGTTTCATTTTTCCGACTGTGAAAAGGTGTTGTGATCGGGGGCGAAACTATTTCAACGTTTTATATGAGACGTTATATTAGTATTTCCTTATTTTCCACTGCTTTGGTTTTAAACAGTGATTTTGAAATGTGCAAAAATACAACACACTTTACACTTGTTTTACTGTAAGGTGCTTCAAAAAATCTGAAACGTTTCCATTCTGAAGAAAAAATACTTCTTTGCCTCTAAGAAACTCCATTAGCTTGCGATGAAAATCTCCTGGGACGAATTAATGCCTCCCAGACACTTTTCGGGATGAGTGTGGTTCGTATGTTCCACGAGCGCCGTCTTCATATGCGTTCGTACATTCGTTTTTGTTGGTTGGTTCGCTCTGTTCGCTTGTTTGTTTGTCTAATGGCTCTGCGCAACCTCCTATACCCCCTTGGGGCGTGCCACCAGGTTTCCAGGGCACGGTGCTGCCGGGAAAACGAGAAAGTCTCCCCCACACGAAGGGGTCGGGCGAGTGGCTTCTACGTGCTGTTTGTGTCGCCCGACCAAAAGGAAACATTGTTCCCCGCTTGGTTTTTGGGTTTATTTCGGGTGCACAACTCTATTGATCAACCAGCGAGTGGCAAAAAAAAAAGATCAAACGAAAGTGTATTGGACTGGGGAAACGCCAAGAGTCTGCCAGGAGTGGAGCTGAAATAAGAACTCTACTCACATTTCCTCAGCGGTGCGAAGCAACGAATGAATTGTTTAAATTAAATTCTACCCAATTTCAACCGAAGCAGCATGCTCGTTAAATGTTGCTCAGAATAATCAGCAATCATTTTCTTTTTTCTGTTCGCATAACATTTATGCTGAGAAAGGAGCAGTTCTATAATGAATGTAAATAATGATGATTTTAATAGTTTATAAGGATTTATTTTAGAAGGAAAATAGTTATAGCAGCTTACATTAGAGAACGTAGCTTCATTTTTCATCGTTAAATTGAGACACTTTTTTGAGTTGTATGTTAGTTTTTTATGCCAAACTGTTCTTTTTTTCTGGACTAACATTTGTTCTTTCCAAATATTGAAGTTGTATTTTTTTTATTTAAACATTTCTCCAGCAGGATGGATTCTTGTCCAAAACCGGAGCTTCGCAATGGTAGCTTATGTTTAAATTATCCAACAATGCAAATATCTAGTATTAATAAAACTAGATCGAATAAAAAAGAAGAACACCGATCATAAAAATGTCCATGACAACAGCTTCCGATTGCGTAATTAGTTATTCGCGCACGTGAATTTTCATTGTGTCTAGAATGAAAGGTGCTAGATTTGCGAAGTGCAAACAGCTTCGTCAACAAGATGCGAAGATCATCCTACCGAGGGGATGAGCAGCATTGCGCCACTACTATCACCACCAACACCGTAATCACCTCCCCCAAGCAAGCACCAACAACACTCGTCGTCTGACGATCCTAATCAGCTGCGAATTAGGACTGTTTACCTACAACTGTGCAAAGATCCGGAGCAGAAGATCGCAGTCGCATGATCGCCTGACGGTTTAAACCAGCAGCGATTGCTTGATGCAACCGATCAAGAAACCAGCTTCTATTAGACGCTATCCCTTCGTGCTCCGGCCACTGTAATGGGGCCTTATTATCGTCCAATTTGCACCGTTTAGTGGGCAACCGATTGGTGGCGTATCGGCTGCCCGAGAATCCCGGCTGCACGATGACACCACCGCGTGAAGGACGACGGGCGGGAGGGTGGGCAATTGTGAAAAATCACGACCGAGTGTCGCGCCCCGACTACGGTACATCCAGCAATTTCCATCTCAATAAGATGATAAGTGTTGCCGAAAGTAGCACCATTAGAGTGCATCCGCACGATGGTTACGTGAAACCTGCGGCACACAAGCTGGAACAACATCGGAAGTAGCAATCGTGGTTGGGCTTTCTCGTGCCGGGATTGACGGTTTTCCTCTCCCTCCCGTACGAGCTCCACCCGCACACGTTGTGCCGTTTTGGGGGCGGTGGATAAGAATAGAAGATGGATTACATAATTTATCATGTGCCCTCCTGGTCGTCGCTTGATGGCGTTGATCGTTGCTCGTTTAGTCGTTTGTGCGTCCATCCCACGCGCCAATTGCGAAATAAGGACATTTATTTGCAACGGAATGTAAATCCTACTGGCACACTTGCTCATTGGTGGCGACTCCCTTATCTCTTAAATTACATAAGAGAGGCTTTGTATTAAAGGAGCGATGGTAGAAGTTCATAAAAAGCATATTCTCAATGAGATAATGAGTTATCAATGTTTATACTTCACAATCGCAATAAGGATGTAACCTAACACGGACGGAAGAGGGCAACAAACAGCTCAAGTGAACAGTTTCATTTTGGGCCTGGTGAGTTTAACATCACTTGAAAGACATCGATCAATAATGAAACGTACATTCGAGTACTTTGCGCCCACCATTTGCTACGACAAACCCGCCGCCGCCGTAGTGTCGAAGGAAGAATGTGACGCTCGAAGGTCCCAAGCCCTTCGAGGTACACTAGTGTTGGAGTTGATCGTACCGAAAAAATCGGCCAAAGTTTGGTCCATGCAGAAGGGCGATCTGTGCCGCATTTCGCTTCCGGAGGGATCGCAGGTTGGCGACGTTAACTTGTGGAACCTGGAGAACCCGCGGAAGGAACGATTCTTCTCGGGCAAGACTCGCCAGATCCATTCTACGCATCTGAAAACGTACGATCGTCTGTGGAGTTGCTTTCCGTACCTGCGTCCGATGGCCACCTTCGTGAAGGATTCGCTCGAGGATTACGGTATCGATCGCGATGGAGGATCGTTGCACGATGTCGCCGGGACGAGGTGTGATGATTACATCTACAAGCTGATCACCGGAGAGGATCGCGTAGGCAGTTGTCACAGCTACCTAACGGCCGCTGTCCGAGAGTACGGACTCTCGGAGGAGGACGTTCATGACACGTGGAATATTTTTATGTGTACCGGTTTCACAAGAGTAAGTACGAAGCGAACCGTGTTTTAAAACATTTTTTAAATCATTTACTTCCACTCGGTTCTAGGATACGCAACAATACTTCTGCAAGCCTAGTCCAGCTCGGAAAGGAGACTTTATTGAGTTTATTGCGGACATGAATTTACTCGCAGCTCTGAGCGCTTGTCCACAAGGCGACGTTTCGATTCAAGTAGGACAAAAGGTGCCGGATGAGAAGTGCTTCCCGATGAAAGTTGAAGTTTACCGACCAAACTGATTGGAAAATTGTCTATCCAAATGTAAAATAAATAGCCGAAAGCCTTTTTGTATTTGATTTGATATACACATATGATGCGTTCTGCACTGTAAAACACACCTAGCTATTCTTTTTTGAATATTTTCCATTCGAAACAATCCAGAACGACGATTCCCGCACATGTGACCAAATCCAAATAGCTCCGAACTGGGAGCGATTCACCTGACAAATCCGGATCGTAGGACCCACCATTACGTTAGCTGGCGAACCGGTAAATTTTTTTCCAAATTTTTCAAAAACTAGAAAAGATGGAAATCTGTTTCGACAAACAAAGATATTTGCTATAAAAAAAAACTATTAATTTGAGTGATTAACTTAAAAAATCACTTCAGAGGCTAACAAGTTCGCACTGTACACTGCAAATCGAAGATCGATTTCCGTTTCCCGGCAGAGTTGTGTCTCTTTATGGATAGAGAGCTAATAACCATTCTAGTACAATTCAAGCTATTAGATATTATGTTATCCTTTCGAGTTTCGCCTTAAATCTTTTATTCTGCGAAATTCCCCGAAACAGAAACGCTACGTTTGAAACGTAAACAAAACTGACTTTTCTGTCAAAATTTTCTCGCATTTTTCTATTTACCTGTTTGTCAAAATGCAAGGATCAGAAAAATCTGTGTAGTCTATGTTGTGAATCCGCACGGGATAGTGAAAGTACTGAGGCAAGGAAATTTCCCTTGCTTTCTCCGAGCGCCGCTACAATCCGACCCGTTTCAGGACACTGCTAGACCGACGACATAACATCCTCCGCACACGATGGCTTCCCGTGGCGGTCCAATGATCCTTGGCACCGACGGTGCCGACTTCGAGCATAGACAACGCGTGGCAGCTCACTACCAAATCAGGTGCTAATTATGTCCGCAGGGGTTAGGGTTATTTAAAGTGACCTGTGGAAAACGCATGAAACCCCATGGAAAAACGTTTCCCTAGGCATCGAGTACGAAGAGCGACCGGACATCACATTCGGACGGTTTGACTCACTGTGTTGCGTTGGCAGTTTAAAGCAACCAATTATTTTTGCCTCTAGTGGTGTGATAGAATTTTGCTTCATTGTTAAAAATAGACGTGCAATCGGGCACGGGCCGGCATGGAGTACGCGGAAGTGATCGAGCGTTTGAGGAAAAGCTGGCGGTGCTTTCCGTGCCTCAGTGACGTGGTGTTGTTTGTTGTGATTCCCCAAACGTCACTTTGGTTTGAAAGATCAGGCGCGAAGAGCGGGTATTCTGGAGAACCGGAACTCGGTGCACCACGTTTTCGTGTGCGGTAATCCCTGGCTAACCGACACTAACCGATAATTGTTTTTACTTTTCATTTTAGCGCACTGAACAAATCCCGGTTAAAATACTGCATTTTCTTCCACTACTTGCTGTTCTTCGTGATGCTAGTCAAACTGTCCGCAGACATCCTGGACAAACTGGACATTTTCATCCTGGAAATTGAGGAACTCCAGATACCCCCGCCGCTCTGGTGGGAGTACTTCTGGTGCCTGTCCGTGTTTTTGTCCTTCATTGGGCTGGCCGCCGCCCGCGGCAACCGGATCAACGATATGAAAAAGTACATGGTGGGTATCAGTACGGTTGCGTTCGTCCCGCTGCTGTACTGCATCTTTTACTACTTGAACGACGTCCTCGAGTATCTCAGCCTGGAAGAAGGTACCGAACTAGATGATACTGATATTTTCGTCTGGCAGGTAATTGTTAGTACCGATTGGCATCAATCTACACCCCCCTGGTGGAGCAAATCTCAACTTATTTTCCCTTTTTCCTTCTTTCCATTTCTTTCTTCTCTATCACCGTTTTGCGTGTGCGTTTGTGCCTTTCCGGTGCATCGGACACCCGTTTGGTTAACTAATAATCGCACGCATGTTTCACTTCCCTCCAACTTAACCGTACACATTTTAATTTGCCTTTGGTTACTTACCGTACACTTGGGGTGGATTTTCCATGCACCATACTCACTCACCCTCACGTGACGATCGTTTGTTTTGTGACTTTCTTTTCCGTAGGGCTATCCGTATGGACTGCTGTGGTACGGTTTCGTGCTGATGGCCTTCCAGGTGCACTTTTTCTCGCTGTTCTTTGCCTGGAATCTGATCAAAGCCTGGAGAGCGCGTGGCGCGCTCAAGAAAGGCCAATAAGATGGAAAGATGTGGGTGCCAGAACGGAGCTACAGCAAATCTGCTCAAAGATGCACACGGAACCGGGTGCACAATGTAACGAACCACAGAACCAGCCGAACGTCTACCGTACGCAACACATACGAACAGAAAATAATTCATCCAACAAACATCATTCTACACGGCACACTACGCTCAACAAAAAGGTGCTGCTCAACGCAACAAGGACGTGTTGCGCTGGGTAACGAAACGCTCCACTGAAACCCTTTTTTCGACAAAGACAATATACTTAGTATGCAATGGAACGAGTTGTTGAACAGTCGATGTAAATTTTAGACGTGTTTTTTGTTCCTTGTTGAAACGACCTTTTTCTTTAATATTATCCCTCACCATGACTAGAAACCCTTAGCATGCTGCTGGCTAGAAACCATTTCTGTTGCGACGAAAACCATGCATGAAGCGACCGTACGTGCACTATTGCCGATCCGATTGTATGTTTACCTTGACGACGTAGAAACGGTTCCATCCTCGCCCAATTCACCCATGCCTAAACGATATTTGCAAAGCTAAAAATGTACGCGTAATGGCTATCGAACGATTATTGAGATGTTTAGTAGGAGTTTAAGTAGGAAATGCAGGTAAACGCTGCCTTATTTGGTTTCTTATTTGCTTCGCTTTTTACTGCCTCTAAGGTCGATTGTAAACATAGCGGATGTACTTGGGTATATTATAGTTGGACAATATTAACACTTAACTTGCCACCCACCCACACACATACTCTTGTTACTAAAAGTAGTCAAAAGACAGCATACAGTGATATTTAACAACAAACATACAGGACACAAAAACACGCTTTTTAGTGCAGAATTGAGAAACTTATTGGTGTGCAACGTTTTTCTGCGTAAACTTATCAATACCCGGGTTAATAGGAAACCCTTATCGTTGTTCAAAAGATGAACCTAAATTTCTACCCATGGAACCACTTTGAGATGGAGTCGTCCTTTAACGGAATAAGGAAGAACGCAATGTCGAACAAAGCAAGATTGGGTTCATTTCAGTTATGTTCAACCATCAGTTACATTCGTGTTACAATACTGCCATGATGGGAAAATTTAGAACATCATCAACCTCCCAGCCTGATACCTACCCCAAGGAAGATACCAGCATCATCTCCTGTGAATTACGCGAACGAAGAAGTGGAAGTGACCGATATGATCCGTGTATACAACCAAGATCGTCCTGTTCCTCTTCACTTTTTTTCGGTAGCTATCGTTGCGGTAGTGTTACACTAAAAATGACTACGATAATTTCCGGTCGGGCGACAAAGGAGACGAATAGTCTTAGCTTTTCGTTACCTTGTTTTATGTTTAGGTTTTTCTTTCTTTATTAATGCGTGATAGAAAACGAAAAAATGTTAATCGATTAACAGTAGCGTGAACAGAGAGAAGAAAATAAGGAGTGGTGAGAGAAGTACACAGGGTTTTGAAACTGTTAAGATGACTTATTTATAGTAAATGGAAAATCGAGAAAATTTACTGAAAACTGTTCTTATGACGTTTGTAGAGACGAATGAACTGTGCTTAAGAGATTTAAATAAAATGGTTTATTTAAACTGTTGTTTATTATTAGTAGAAATTCAAGCACGATGTTGTGGTAAAAACTTGACTTGGAATGTTAGAAACCCGAGAAAAGGAAGTATAAATAATGATCCATATGTAGAACTTTTCTACAATGATTGACGTGAAAATGACTGATCTTTCAAGAGATAAAAAAGTACATTTTTTACTGCTTCAACGGAACTGTTGAACCGCTGAAGCTGTTAATATGGTATGATAAAATAATTTAAAACTCCGAATGGTGATTAACATACATCTTTATTGGTCTATAATTATATGAAAAGGTCAAAACTCACTTCGAATAACATCGAACGTTGGGATAAAGCAACGAAATTCTATTTAACACAAGAAAAAAACATTCTGATTGGATTGGATGAAAAATCCTTCTTTCGTCCTGAAAAAGCCAAGAACCAAACCGTTCGATGCGGTTCCATTTTATCGTACAAAATATCTGCCATATTCTATTGATTAATAGTGTATCGGGAATTGCTTATCTAATGCTGCTCAATGCTGCTGGCATGCGGCTGAGAACTTTGAGCATACACCGTGCTTGTTTTTTCGGGATCGTAGGATCGTAGGCTCATTAGCACGAACCGTACTCGTCCATCCACGTTTCGTAGCGAGCAACATCGTTCGCCGAAACCGATTTGCGCGTCTTCACCATCGCGTCCTGGAAGTCCTGAGCAGTAACGGGTAGATCGACCTCCTCCCGGCGTATCATCTTAATCTCCGACGGGGTAAGACCGTTGATGTGTCGCCGCATGGCCATCATTGCTGCGTCGCTGTGGTGAGAAAGAAACATGTGATGAAGGCATTCGTTGGATACATCATTTTTGAGCCACGCAACTCACCGACAAACGTTGGCTATGTCCGAGCCGGTGTAGCCGCTGAGTTGCTCCGTAATGGTGTCCGTGTTGAGATCGGGCGATATGTTTACCCCCTTCAGGCAGAGTTCTAGCAGCGCCTTGCGCGTGTTGTCGTTCGGAAGACCAATGTAGACGCGCTTTTCGAACCGCCTCCGGAAGGCTTCGTCAATGTCCCAGGGATGGTTGGTGGCCGCCAGCACCATGATGACTTTATCATCACTAAAAACCAAGACAAAATTGAATATTGTTAGAAGTGATATTTGATCACGGTTAGTTTACTAGCCAACTTACTTGGCCGCATTAAGACCATCCATTTGTATCAACAGCTCTGCCTTGAAGCGTCGGCTGGCCTCGTGCTCGGAGTCGCTGCCCCGACAGGCACACAGTGAGTCGATCTCATCGATAAAGATCGTACTGGGCGCATAGAAGCGGGCCATCTCGAACAACAGCCTCACCAGCTTCTCACTCTCGCCCCGGTACTTCGAGGTGAGCGTGCTGGACGAAACGTTGAAGAAAGTCGTACCACACTCGGTCGCTACTGCCTTCGCCAGCATCGTCTTCCCGGTACCTGGTGGGCCCACCATAAGCACGCCCTTCCACGGGCGTCGGATGCCACGGAAAAAGTCCGGCAGGATCACCGGCAGTACGACCGCTTCCTGCAGTATCGCCTTCGCTTCGTTCAACCCGGCCACATCGTTCCACTGAACGTTCGGGTTCTTCTGCAGCATGTCCTTCTCGAGCGTATCGATCAGGTGCGGCTCGTAGCCGATTCCGTTGAACATCGACTTCGACTTGTCCACCCGCTTCACCGGCGAATGTTGCTGCTGCGGCGAGTTCTCCTCGACCGAGGTCACCTCTTGGTCGTCCGAGCCGCCACCTTCCTCCGAGGAAGACTTCTTCGGGCGCTCCTTGATCTTCGAGGTGGCCAACTTGCGCGCCCGGATACGCTCGACCGAGCGGCTCTTGCGGAGGGACGACTTTTGGCCGCTGGTGCGGCTGCTTCGCCGGTCCGTGTTGGGTGTGTTGGAGGAGCTCGTGTAGCCGATGCTGTTCTGTTGCGTCAGCGATGAGGTACTATGGTGATTGGAGTGATTGATCGAGGGCAGTGTCGGTTGAAGCTCCGGATCGCGCCGTCGGAGTGAGGAGATCCAGCGAGAATCCGTCGCCGTCGGGGGTGAGGATGCGTTCGCGGCCAGGTTCGCATGCCGTGGGTTGGGGTGAACCTCTGCAATGTGTCAGGATGGAAAATACAGGCCAAGTTAGTGTGCCTCTTTGATAGCTCAATCAAGTTCCGATACGGCAGGACGCGGCACGCAGCGGCATTCCGGTAAACCGCGAGCGATTGAGGTTAATGATTGGCATCCGCGATTGGACCCTTCCGAAAGTAGACCGGACCTAGACCGATCCAGCTTCTTACAATCGCACGCAAGTATGTCACCGTCTCATTAAATCCTCAATCCCTTGCCTAGTCTAGCCACGGTTGTGCCACATTTGTGTTCCACGGACCACACCAGCAGCGAAGTAGTGTTCCACTTTCACCCCCGTGTGGCACCCCCGCCCTCGTCAAGGAAAATGAGGAACCTCATACCGTGTAGCGGTCCGCACTGACCTTGTGTCGGTATTTTGTTCTTCTGCAGGTTGACGCGGATCGTCGAGGTGCTGACCGTGCCGGCCCCGACCAGATTGCTCACGTTGCTCGTGCTCGTTGCCTTCTTCACTCCGCCGTGCCCTCCTCCCGGTCCCGCCCGCAGTATCCCGTCCTGGCCCAGCCCCCCGAGGGGACCCACCCGGGCGTCAATGAGTCCACCGCCGCTGCCACCACTTCCCACTCCGCCGCCACTCCCATTCCCTCCGCCTCCACCACCGCTACCACTACCGCTGCCGCTACCTCCTCCGCTGCCCGCCCCACCACTGATCCGGGTCGGGCGGTGCGTGGTTGTGATTTTCGTGAACGCGAACGGTGCCAAATTATCCAGGATCAATGTGTCCATCATGCGGGCCATATGCTGGAAGCCGGACGTGGACGGGGCAGAGCTGTGGGAAGGGAAAAAATAGAAGCGAGCAGAAAATAGAACAAAAACACAACGATGAAAAGGACAATATTAGTGTTCAAATTGAGACCATCTAATCAGCTCGGAACGCGAAACTTTTGCGTTCGGTGGAATAAAATGTAGGTTAGTAGAATGGAGAGTGGTGAGTCGCCTAAAACGGGGTCAGCTTGTTACTGCTCGGACCGGATTAAGAGAACTACCATCATAAAATCGTCCAATGCAAGCAGCATGTCGTGCTACTTCTCAGAAACTGAAGAATAGAACGGGTGTAATCTAAGATTGGTGGTGGCCCAATCTTCAAGGCACAAAGCATTTATATCTAACTATTGTTTCCTTTCAATTTGCGGTCGAAGTACCCAATAATATTTGAATATGATCGTGTTTTCTCTCGTGTCTGTTTCATCCAGGATTATTACCTCCCAAAGGAGTGGTACGCGCTTTACTGTTTTTTCCTATTTCTTAATTTAAAATCTGTCAGATTACGTTTAGTATTTCGCGTGGGGTTTTTTTTTTAAATTTTACTTTTATTCAGCACCCAAGAAAAGTTTGCTAACATATAAAAAGGATTGATGTAGATTTTGTTGATTATTAAGGCATCTGATAACTAATGTTATTTAATGGCGATAGCGATGGTAATAAGTTTTAGAGTATTGATTGTACTACTAGAATCGATAAGGGTGATAAATAAGAGAAATAAGGATGAAACTAAAGTCAATACAATTTACGGGATAGAAATAAATTTCACCTTAATTTTGATGTCAATCCACTTCAATCTGTTACTCAAAATCAGCTAATTAACCATAAGTCAAAAACAATATAAAACCCATTCAAAAGATATGTTCACACTATAATCGTCGATTCAATTCAAAGTTAATCTTCAATTGATTCAAGTAAAATTTGAGTTCATACTTAAGTGTAACAAAATAACCCATTGAATAGATCGCACGAAACTTAATCTAAAACATGCCAACAAACCCCATACCGTTATCAACTAAATAAGAAAGAAAAAGAATTCAAGTACCAATAGTATGAATAAGTCGTTCTGCTTTACAATTTGTCCTTTCCATAATGTGTTTGCAAGGCTCCATCGGCAAGGATATTAATCTGCATTTCCTCAAACATAGCGGCCGTGCGGTTTATTGTGGTGAAGAAAGAAAACATTTAATATCGCACTGTGGCACAAACATTCCTTTTGCCTCTCATACTCCCTGCAGAGGGTGGAAAACCCGTGTAGAAAATGTGACTAATCCGTTCCGCCATCAATTACTTTCGTCTTCTTGGCCGCGATATTAAACTAAAATGCACTGCGTCCGACGGTGACCTACTTACACAAAGGTGTAACTCAGAGGTCGGTGGAACTAGGGAACACTTGCACACACTTGACATACGCCATTGGCCACCTGGTGGAGGTCCTGCGGTTGACTAATGTTGCCCGCAGTTCAAAGACCTTGGCGAGGTCCGGGTCAGCGAATGCCCGATAGAGATCTCTACAGGACCTCATATGCACTGGTGGTGTTGCCCGAAGGTGCATACGAATGCCTTGCTGGTCATTTTGAGGTCCCACGATTACTACAAAATAAACCATTTCACGCCATTCCGGCAGGAATTTCTCACACGATTGCTTTGAGTACTTCATGTAGTTTGCACGTCCAGTGTGCATTTCGTGAGAAGAAAGAACTACGTTACGGGAAGTTTTCCCATCATATTGGAAATTTTTCTCCGTTCCTTGTCCACCTCGACTGTTCCAAGATTGTTTCCTATGATTAATCGCTTGGCCGGAGTTCAACTTCCAACGATAGCCAAGTCCGTACCCTCGTCATATCACGAGCTTCCAAAGACCTTCAGCTGCTCATAATGGACCAGAAAAAAAGGTACCAAAAGTGTACTAAGGTTTACCAGCGGGAACTCGCTGAACCATCCCGACTCGGTAGTCGTTTGCGTGCAGCGCCTATTTTGAACCTCCGTTGAACTAAGAATACCGCCTCTGACGGCAGCAGGATGTGTGTGGAAATATAATTACCGTCCTTTGGAGCACACCGGAACAACGGACCAACCCCTACCGAAACACTTCCCAGCGCTTCAACGATGTCAAGGTAGTGGTTCTTCCGAAAGAACCCACGGCCCGAAACGCTGGTGTTGCTCCTGCTGTTTAACTGATAAAGAGACCTTGGGCACGCAGTATCGTTAAAAACAAAAATGGTGTAATCTACCCACTTTTTGGGTACCTTCTACCACTTGTAGTTGTTTCAAGGGCACCGACATGATGGCGATAGCTAGCCTGATAATCAGCGGGAAAATGATCGATGATAATCAGATTTATATTTCTAAGCATTTGAGTTACAAAGCACTTTGCGTGTTAACGATACAACTTTGGCTTTGCCGGAGGTTTCTGAACTTTGGAATGGAATTGGAGTTTTGTAAAGTGTGAAAAGTGTGTGTAATGAAACTAAAATAAAACTTACAAGGTCAGCATTGGGTGACCTTTTCTTATGAAGCACATTCTTTTAAGCAAATCATGTCCTTTCGTGGTGAACTCATTTCCGGTTTCCTGGCTTCAACAATTCGAAGGCAGAGGGTTGGTTATAATTTGGCCAAGGGCCTCAGGGTAATTTTTGTTATGAATGTTTATCGAAACGGTCATGTAGTCCAAATTACATTTTCGACATTGAGGATGTTATTTCATGGTGACACTTTTAATTATACTTATTAGGAATCAACGTACGGATTTTCAAAATAAGATATTTAATTCATCTTTCGAAAAACCATGCAGAAACAGAGTGATGGAAAACATAGTAAAGGCGAAATTTTGATAAAAAATACATTCAAAACCTATTCCATAAGCAGAAGAAAATAATCTGAAGCTAGATTGCCTGAGGGACGCAAAACAATATATTTTACTGGTTATTTACCATCAAAGTTCAGTGATCCCAAGCAAAACATGAGAGATGACCAGACGTGGACAATTTCAGCCAGCAAAGAAAAAGCAATTTATATCAATTAAGGCAACGTTTACATTGCAGGTCGGTTTCCACCGTGTAACGTTTCGATTTACAGGATTGATTTACGACCATCCCGATACCGGTGATCCTTTACTGCTGTCGTCCATTCGTACAACAGCCTGTGTTCGATGGAATGCACACGACTGCAAGGAATGTGCAGCAACAGAATTCGCTCAATCTACTCCCACCCGTGCTACCATTTTCTCCCCTTTTTCCACCCCTTTTCGATCAACAAGAGAGACAAGTGCATGTGTAACGTTTTCCACCTGCTGAACGGTCTATCACAGTAGTGTGGTGCGAAAAGTTCAACGAACCCACATCCCCTAAGGACCAACAGGGGAGTGTGTTTGTGTTGGTGTTCGGCCCATCGCAAGGGAAGTTTAATTTTTCCCTCCCCTTTCCGCTGATCAATTATTTACCACGTCTGTAGGCCTCCGCCACGTGGCCTGACTTGTGGCGGTAAACCCACGTTTCTATCAAGAGCATGTGTGTGTGTGTATGTTGGAGTCCGTTGAAACCCTGCGGGAGTAGTCCCGAGCTCAACTGGGACAACGACTTCCTGCCGGAAATCGCGGAACTGGTTGGAAGACAAATTTCTTTCCAACGCGCTAAGGGAGGATTTTTTTTATTATTCCATGAACACTGGGGGAATGATGGAATACAATTTACTACACCAGGAAGGCAATTACTTTGGGCTCTTCAGCGAACCAGAATACCTTTGGAAAAGTTTTCAACCATGGTGGAAGTACATTAAACTTCTTCGTTTTGAAGCATGGGTGAAAAAATTAGGTCAACCATTTCAAACATCGTTCGTTGGCGAATCTTCTATTTGCTTACATGAATGGAATCGAATGATCCGTTTAAAAAATTGAGTCACAAACGCCGTCAGGTGGAACCGAAGCACAAATATTGCCACAAATTGGGACCGAATTTTTGTCAAATAAAAAGCGTTCTCTAACCAGAACTGTTAGTCATTTAACAAGGGAAAACGCCCTCCTTTTTCCAAAATATTAATTTAATCTCGTGTGTTTTACATTTTCTACAAACACTCAATTTTAGAAAGATTAAATAAAAACACCATAAAATGGATGATGGACAAACAATGACCCCGCCCAAATCCGTTTGCTCAGCGGCACCAGATTGCAGCAAAAATAGAATGTTTCATTTCAGGCCGGTACATAGCAGAGACCGGCACAATGGCGACTTTCGATTACCGACCATTTTCCCCACCGGTTGTTGTGATACCTCCAACATCGTTAATTGCCCCACGACCCTGTTGCAGTGCGTTGTTTGACGTTCTCTACCGCCCGATTCCATCGGACAAAGATTACATCGCTCGGTACATCCGCCAAAACGCCGGTGCGAACCTTTTCCGTGCTTGGAAAAATTCAATTTCCCACCGGCAACAACAAGGAAAGTTTCCCGCGACCACACGAAGGGTTCATCGTACCTTTACCATCGACCGCGCACGGGAGTTTCCCCTGCCGGACAGTGACTTCGCGGACGGTTTTGGTCGGCTGATGGCCTATGTACCTTGACCACCGGGTAACACGCACACCGAACTGCCTGTCCACTAGCACACATACACAAACAACATGTCAAATCCGGTGGCACAATCATGGCGATCATCGTCGGATTGGGTCCGGCTCCTTTCGGCAAGGACCCTAAATGTTGGAACTAAAAAACAACCCCATTCCCCACCGTGCAGTGGTTGGTTTTTCCCTGGCGGCGAGGGAAGCCCTGACGCTGTAAAAGTGCTGACAGATTATATACAAATTCCCACACTGGCCTTAACATAGTGGCAGCACGAGGACGATTAACGAAAAATGTACGCGACGACGGGTGCCGAGTTTTGGTCGTTAGTTTTTATCGATTGGATTGCAATGGTCCAATGAATATTCACTACCGAAAAATCCAATTTTCTGACAAGTTTTAATCAACTTTAATTATAAAAAGTTGGTTTAATACTTTAAACAAATCATTAGTTAAATTAAACATACAAGAAATTAAATTAAACATACTGATAGAGAGTGGATTACAACCAATCTACAAAAGTGTCTTAAGAAGTTTGCTTTTAAACAAACCGTTTGTTTTGTTCGAACCAAGTTTTGACATGTTAAGTCAGTAACTTATAGACGAGATCATGCCTTTGAACTCCTAGCTAAAAATATACAGACTACTGAATTGATTCTATGAGGACTAAATTGAGGACTCTCAACCCTTTAACCGGGTTCCACCCTCTTGCAGCCTCGCTTACCACTCGTGTAGATTCCATAGCGAATGGTACGGCGTGTGGCGGATCGACTCGATGCTGTGGATCGGGACGGCGACTTCGTATTCCACGTGGACGTCGGACCGTTCCAGGGCCGGGTGCGAGTTGGAAACGTTACGAGACATTTTGTACGTGCTTGCGTTAGAAGGATTGTGGTTTGTGCCGCCACCCTGGCCACCGATCGGGGCCACCCGGGGACCGTACGGGTCGCGCAGATTATTACCGGTGGCGCCGTGGCCAGCCGCCTCGTACGGCTGCGGCGGGGCGTAGCCGTGGTGGTGCGACGGCTGGTGGGGGTGATGGTGGTAACCGTGATGGTACTCGCTCATCACGTTGCTTCCACCGTTGCGCGGTCCGGCGGCCCCGTACTGTACCAGCATCCGGCGATGGGTTCCGCGACAAGAAACTTCCACCAGCGAGTGGACAATTGCAATCCCGATAGGGTTTTCCCCCCGGAAGGTGCGATCGAACGATACCCGGTAGGAAAGTTTGTTTCCTCTAACACTTAACTTTTTTCCTGGACCAACACGCTATAGCGATGGTTTCTTGTCAGAAAGAAAATGGAAAAAACCACCAACTAAGTTCACTGGACTGACACACTGACGGTAAAAATCAATCACCAGAGGCCACTGAACGCCAACGGTGGACACGAACGACCGCTGCCGACCGGTATGGCAACGCGAACATCGCGAACTAAACCCGAGCACGTCCCAACACCGACTGAGCTGGAAAAACTCGACTTGACCGCAAACGTTCGCTGACCAGTCGGCACGAGGCAAGAAAAAAAGAATCCAAGCGAGGAAATGACTTCCGATACCAAAAGGCAGGTGGAAGGAGGAGGTGGAGGAGTCACACCGAACCACCCATCCACCCGCTAACTGAGTTGAACCACACGCAACCCACCCCTCACGCGGCATAGAGGTCCTTTTCTGGGGAGAGCGCGAGGGTAAAGGCAGAGAACGATATGTGCGACATTATTTACCACATGGAAGTCCAGCAGACACCGAAGGAGTAAGCGTTTCAGTAGAACCCCGAATTGGACCCACGGGTATTGGAAGGACCCTTTCGTTTCCTTCGCGAGTGACTTGGGGAGGGGTTCGGGCTTTCTTACAAATACACTCGCCTCCGTCTTCAACTGACCAACTCCTCCAGAGTCGCGTGCAAACGCCACCTCGAACGTGTTAGGGGGTTGGAAAAAATAAAGCCCAGAAGTGGGGGGAGGGAAAAAAAGAAGCGATAGAATGGTGTTTTCAGACGAATACTTTGGTCACGACTACACCGAGCCGGCACAAGAAGTTACCAACGAATTAACGGACCTTTTGGGTGGCGCATTTAGATACACCAACATTGAAAAACCTAATGAACTCCATTGTGTGTGTATATAGACGGAGGGGTGTTAGGGTCCTTTAAGGGTTCGTTTCTGGTGCTGTCGATACAGTGGCCCCTTCTTTCTGGCTGGTGGCTTAACTCGCCATAGTGCGTACATTTTAGACGTCCCCATGAGGTCTACAAATCCACCTTCATGGTAGCCGCTTATTAGTATCCTTAAAGAAAGCACCTGGGGGGAGCGAAGAAAGAAATCTAAAGCAGTGCCCTAAACCGGACCAACCGTATCGATTACTAGCTCGGACCTTTTGCAACGGAATGGCTCGAATGGAGAACTGGAACACCTCGGAAGAATGTAGAGCGTGGCGAGTATTTCCCTAGTGACTTTGGATTTATGAGTTTTGATGAGTTAATACGGTTAACGCTAACCATCGACACGGTACACGGTTACAATTTCGGTCATGCTGTCCTTATTGCGCCTTTTTTTTCGAGGAAAAGAGGTCATCCCAGCGCCAATTATGTTCGATACTTGACTATTCTCAAAAATGAGTTATTTTGAGACTAAGTCAAAATATCTTAAGGGTGGATGTATAATCTTATACATTTACGGAATTGAAACCAGTTTTAAACATATTAACTACTGTGTTATTTATGTTTTATTGAAGTGAAGTTGTTTTAATAGTTATTATTATGAAGTTGTTTGCAAAAACTTTTTATTATCTAAAACTGATGAAAGGTAACTCAAAACTTTCAGCACCATTACAAGAAAGGAAATTTGTTTTTTGTCTCTTTATTTCTTCATGCATTTCATGTTTTGATAATCATTTCAATCAATTGTTAGAAAAAAAGCAATAATCAATTTAAGAGATGTTGTTAAGCTTTTTCGAAAAATTTACTGCTGTCCTCAATGAACTTTCAAATGTTAAATAGGAATTCAAAATGCAGTATGACTTTTTTTTAAACTAAAATTAATTAGGAATTATGCCTTAAATAAAACTGGTTTATCTCAGTTTGTGAAATGTTATCTTGCTGTATCATGCTTTCCCTTATACCTTGATGCCCTCTTCAAAATGACCATTCAATCGACCAGTAAAATACAACATTCATAGCCATAGCGCTCGGAACTCGGAACTCAGTTCGGCTGGCCAATCCCAAGAGTGTTGCGTTCCGTTACATCGCAAAGTGATAAATAATTCTATTTCCACTTGCCTACATTTCCCAGATGAGAGTTGATCCCGGCGTTAGACATCCGAGTCCTCAGATACTCACGATTCGACGATGGGCAGAAAGGAAACTGTTGAATCCAGCGTCCGGATGGTGGTGTTGCCCCTTACCACCACCTTTTCGCGCGTGATCCGCCGGTATGTCTCGTCCCGTCGCATCCCGCTTCCTGCTTTGAGTGTAGGCCGCTTGTGGTGATTGTCTGTTGCTCTTCCTTGGCCGATCGATAAGAAAACCGTTCAATACATGGACCAAAACAAGCTAGCCCGACGGCGCGTGGCAGAGGAATGGCGAGACTAAAAGATGGTCCGTTTTCCTTTGGCACTGAGGACCTTTTTCCCCTTCCTTATGGTTTATGGTTGAAAATCAGCTTGTTGTACAAAGGCGTTAAAGCTGAGCAATATGTTTTATATCAAACACTTCTAACGGTAAGTGTGAGGATTTCCGTAATTTGTAAGCCACAGATATAAGATGCACTTGCCAATCTAATAGACGTTTAGCTACGCAGATGCAAGAGCGGGTATCAGTGCAATAGTTGTACAACAAAGAAGATCTTTCCAAACTCCAAAACGGAGCGCACTTTGTTCACCAAGTCGCACAGCCTCATTTGCATTATTTCCAATTAAAGCAATGGAAATAAAACTCCTAGCACCAGATACTACGTTACGGCATGGACGAAGCAACAGACACGAAACGAAAGGCAACGCAAAAGACGACAATGACGCCCCCAACGATATTTACACAGCGGTCACTTGTGATTCGACTAAATTGCTGCCCGCAATCTGGCCAATAGTTCGGCCTCGTGAAACTTCTCTCAAACCACGGTGGTAGAGCTCTTTCCGGATGCTGTGTGCTGATAAACAAAGTCCGGATAAAACACCGACACGGCCACTTTGACGTTTGACGGACGATAAAAGACGGAAAAGATGGTCGAGACAGCCTCCACCCCGAAGGCAGACAGACAGACGATGGAGCCGGAAAACCAGGAACATCACATCCCTTTTGAGGGATACGTCACACGCCGTCGCCACAGATGCCAGACTTCGCAAGGCGGCGAAGCACGTTGACACTTGCGAGAACATGCAAGGACATGCGCAGATTCCCAACACCAGGAACCGACTGACTGAAGGATGGCCACAGCGAGGGTCAGTGGACGTTTCGATGCACACACCGTGAGCCATATGTAAGGTATTCGATGCACCGATGGGTAGATTGCATACCAAACGTTGCATTCATTTCCTTCGGGTCGTTCGGTTTATGTGGCCAGGTAGTTTATGTACAGGAAGCGAGCATGTGCTACACCGGAAGCCATGCTAACCGTTTACGTGGAAGCATTCTTCGACCGTAGTCTGTTGCATTTTTCAAAGTTGTTATGCACCTTTGACGCATCCTTTCGTTGGTATGCTGGTTATGTTAACGTTAGAGTATGCTTATTTGATCGTTTAATTCAAACAGTAAAATATTCTCCCCAAAACACCCTTGAAATTGAGTTACAATTTTAGAATGGGTTTCTTCTATTCACAAAAAAAACAATCCTCCAAATTGGATACAATCCTACCACAACCCGTGGGTTAAACCTGCCCGAACGCGAATCAATCATTAGCATTAATGCTCATCGTTGCGTTGGTTGTCTCTATCGTATACTTGACCCACTTTCGTAGTCCATTAACCTATTCGGAATTAGGACGACATTGACATCGGGGTAGGTTAGGAAACGGTTTATCAATTTTAGTGATTTACTTCCGCAATTTTTATGACTAGTATTTCCAAGGAAACGAGCAACTATCTAACTAGTGAAATTAATAGCATGCAACTACTCACATTCTGGTCCGCCGAAACAGCACCCGATCGGACGCCGCATTCTCGAACAGCGCAGGCAACGAAGGAATCGATGAGAATAACATGTCTTCTCCGTGAAACACTTGCTAAACTATAAGAATATATTATAATGCATCCAAACATTCAACACTTTAAACTATTTGCATCCCCCGTTGAAAGGGTTTTGGTAACTAAAGCACATGCTCTAAAGAGCGTGGATTCATCTCGTTGGACTTCAAACGATACGGCACGAATGACAACGTGTGGCTTCTTCGTGCGAAGGCGAACAACAACTGGCGATCGCATTCCGTATTTCTGGCGCGTGAAGAATGTTTATCGTGCATCAACAGATTACTATGGCGATAAACCATCATTAGCACAATTTCCGGACGTTAACGGTAACACAGGCCCCGCATCGTGAGTTGGTGAGTGTTCGGCATTCGATCCATTTGGATGGTTGGTAGGATTGTATGAACTATCCTGTACTTGTGATAAGACAGTATTTATCAAACCGGGACCCTATATGTTGTACGTTGTTTTTGTCTCTTTATTGAGTTAGATTTATGTAAAGGATAATTATGTAAAACTATACAAGGTGCACCAATCTAATGTGTAAAATCCTACTCGTCACTGTCACCGTCGGATTGGTTGCCACCCTTACCACTCTTTCCACTGCCCGATGCTTCGCCCTCCGACCCGGAACCGGAGCCGGAATGCGTCGGGGAACGTGTACCACGCGACTGTTCCGAACCCGACCCAGCATCGCTATCGTCCGAATCGGCCAACGATTTGAGGGCCTTCTTTTTGTCGATGTTCTTTTTGCGCCGTCCCATCTCCACATCGGACCCCTCCTCATCCGAGGAATAAATGGCCGTGTTCTGTCTACCACCACCCTTCGCCTTGTCGCCCTTGAACTTGTTCTTGATCGCCGCAATCGAGATGCCACCTTCGTCCTCCGAACCTTCATCGTGGTGATACGGATTGCTGGTGTTCGCCCCCGAGTCACGCCCTCGTTTGGGTTTGGTCGACGTTTGCTTGGCACGCATTGCCATGCGGAGCTTCTCTTCCTCCTTCTTGAGGTTCTGCTTACGGTCCGCATCCGGATCGAATCCGACCTGTGTAAGAATCTTAATGCCGGACGTTTTCTGCGATCGATCGGCCAACGAGATAAGCATCTTTTGATGGGTGAACGATTCGGTCGAGTGTGGCCGGAAGGTGAGCTTGGTGCGGAACACCGACTGACCTTGGAGACCGGTTCCCTGGCGGATGAACAGATGGTTATGGTCGCCCTGCAGTGGTTGCTTGTACACGTCGAAGATTTCCGAGCCGAGGTGTAGGCTCATACTTCCGTCGGACCACTTGACGAAACGGGCGTTTGTTTCACGTTGTGCATTACCCTTATTGTCAATATTATTCCTCCAGCGGATTGTGTTTTCCACCTTCAGCTTCAATCGCTGGCGACCTTCTTCATCGAGCGTTTCTTCTTCGTCAATTTCGTCCTCGTACGTTTCCGCATCGAATGGGCGCGTCTCTACGGACAAGAAATTCGGTAGTTTCACGAAATGTATATCCCGTCCGAGGTCCGTCACGATACGCGGAATCTCCACATCGATGCGTGTCTCTGGAATGGGCTCAGGTTCCGGTTCCGGTTCCTTCGGTTCCTCCCAGCGTGCAAGGCGATCTCGGTTTCCTTCTTCGTCCGACGAACGTCGACTATCGCGGCTTCGGCTTCGACTGCGACTACGACTCCTGGAACGATCCCTGGAACCACCTCTTTCCTGTTCTTGCTTGCGCTGTTCGTCCTCCAGGTCGTCCAGTTCATCCCGTTCGCGACCGGATTCATCACCGCCACCTCCCGCTTCATCGGAACTAATATCGTCCGCGTCACCAAACAGTGCGTCAGCTGTCACGTCTTTTCCTTTGTCCTTTCCAGGCACAGCCTCTTCCTCCGAATCGGTGTCGATAAGTTTGTTCTTCTTTTTCGTTTCCTTCTTGGTACCATCGTCGGATTCGGAATCACTCAAAACAGCACGCTTCCTTTTCTCGTTCACGTCCGACTGAGCTGACCCCGACCTACTACGTGCCGATGCAGACCGTGCCGAACGAGAACGTGAACGAGATTTCCGGTTGGACGCAGGCGAACCCGACGCAGCCGATCCGCTGCGGGAACGATTTACCGGTGTGCCACTACCGGACCGGTTCTGTGGAGTGCCACTTCGGGAGCGATTTTGAGGTGTGCCACTTCGAGAACGACCGCTTCCGGAGCGAGAACCAGAACGCGACCGGGAATGCCTCGAACCGGATCCGGAACGGTGAGAAGCGGCTGGTGAACCAGAACCGCTTCGAGAACGACTTTTTCGTTTCTGTTGCCCATTCGGTGATGGAGAGCGACTGCCTGAACGCGAACGACCACCGGAGCCTCTTGATCCGGACCGGGACCTTTGCGATCCGGCTGAATTTGATCGACTTCGGTTAGGTGCCGGTGTGCCCGATCGTGAGCGTTGATTTGGTGAATTTGATCTACAAAACCAATACAGAATAGATTGTTTAGGTCCCTTTAAGTGACAAAAGATGTATCGTCAAAGCTTATTACCGTGAATCGTGATGCTCTAGAGAGAATCCAGGTGTTGGCGCGAGCTGCGGTGTTCCGCTACGGCTACGACTACCGCTTCGGCTTCTGCTGTGGCTCCGACTCCGGCTTCCCGAGCCCGATTCAGAACCTGCTTACAGAATGTACACCACGTTAAATGCCGCCTGTTAAAGAACACTGCGGAATATACTAACCTGAACCATCTGTTTCAGTTCTTCGGCCCATTAGATGGTTTTATTTAGATTTATCACAAGAAAATGTATGTTATGAACTGCGCTTCACTTTTCCGCATCAAACGACTCGTTTTGTTTTCAATCACATTCGTTATGTCAAATAGGAACTGCCAAAACTGACGTTTTACTTACGTCATTAGCGTTGGTTTTGAATGTTTTGTTGGCTTCAATTATTGAAGTAAAAATTTAATATTTATTTTCCTTATCAGTCAAAAATATAAGCTTTGATTTTACATCATAATCGTTTAGGTAATACTTTTTGAATAATTCAATTCCTTCCGACAAAGCCGTAACAATGCCGGGCTACTTTCACGCACGGCATGAATTGTCAAAACACGAGGCCTTCGAAAATACGAGTTTGTTTTGATTGTAACATTCGCTGCAAAACTTCGCAGCAACTTGTTGTAGCTTGGCTCATCAAACAGTGAATTCTCTGGGAGGATTAAAATCCTCCTGCATCCGAGCGCTAGTGCAACCAGTGCATTGGTCTTGCAGTGACCCAGGCCGGGCGGTAAAGTTGGCCCCTACCCGTCGATGCAGCAGTGAGTGCGAAAAGCGATGTGGAAATATGTTTCCCGTCGTATACGCGATGTGTACGACAAGACCGCAAATGTACTAGAGGTACGCCGCACCTGGAACTGCGGCCAAGGGGAGCGATTCTGCGCCGACAAACTCTCGGAGGAGGATGTTGGCGCCGGTGAGGACAACGGAGCGAATGGAAGGCGCTACTGTTTGTTGCAGGTTGCCCGGCCTAATCAGCTGGGCAGCGGGTCGCAAAAGGAGTACGGTACCGGGTCGAATAGCAGCGAGCGGGAAGGCTTCAAGCGGAAGGATTACCACCATCCGCATTTCGAGCATTCGTGGCTCGGGGCAATAACATGGGTAAGCTTTTGCCGACTCACGTTGATAGAAACGATTCCGGAAGAGGGGACAAAAAAAGCTCCTAAATCGAACGTAAACAAAATTGCGAAACAACCCCTTTATTCACAGAGATAAGATACTTATCTGTCCTGCTTTATTATCATTCTTGCAGACCAGTGCCATTATCTGTGGATGGTATACAAGCCAGTTGTTATGCCTTTATCGTCGGACCCAGCAGTTGGATCAGCCCTCCGGTCGCTGCGTTCCCACGCAGCTTCTTCGAGCCGCATCCGAGCGTGGTAGGCTTTCGGCGATTCACTGTGAGGCACTTTCACAGTACTTCGGGCTAAGACCTGCTGGTAACTTTCCATCCATACGTCACGCACCGTCCAACGACGCGGATACACTATACGTCGACGAGAATCCGAAGAGCAACGCCCTCTTATCGTCATTGGTCCCATTCGTGCCCTTCCGTGAGCAGGATTTTGTGGACTACACCGACCGCAACCGAGTCGATGTGAGGAACTTCGTGTTCCACATCAACAATGATCGAAAACCCACCATAGTTCCCCGGCCAACCGAATCGTCGTCCTCCGTTGCGACTGAGTTGCACCTGGTCAACGAACCTTCTTCCCCCGAAGTTCCCAAAGAATCGGAAACTGTCGATGGTGCATTCAAAAATTTGCTCTCCGTTCTGGGAGAGATTGAATTTCAATTGGGGCGCCGCAATTTAGAACTGGGCGAATATTCTGCGGCCGTGTCTCACCTGAAGCTTGGCGCCAGTCATCAGCATGCCGGGGCAGCGTTCAATCTGGGTATATGCTACGAGCAGGGATATGGCATGCCGAAGGATATGCGTATGGTAAGCCGGTGTTTTTCAGCAGCTCAACTGTTTGTACGATGAATTACGTTGTATCGTTGCTCTCCTTGTTTCAGGCACTGGAATGCTACCAGCTTGCCGCCGACCAGGGTCACCCGCAGGCAATGTACAATTTGGGCGTATTCTATGCCCAAGGACTCGCCGGTCTACGTCCGAGTCGTTCAACGGCGAAAAAGTACTTTGTAGCGGCGGCCGAGCTTGGCCTAGAGGAAGCAATTGCTGCCCTCGGACCAAAGTACCGACCGAGCCGGAAGGAATCCTTTGCATCCAACGAAATCCACGAGCACCAGTCGGGTACAGAGATTTTGCCCTCGGCCTATTTTTCGCTCTACAACGTGGATCAGTTTCATGCGCAAAAATACACCGGAGAACGATCGAATGTGCAGCTTCAGCTTACCTCCGCTAGAGCATAGACTAGCCATCTGGTGCTAGGAATCCCAATGCAATGCATGCAATCCCGGCTAGTAGAATCAGTATCCTTTTGCCATTTAATGAGTGTGTTGGTTTCCCAAATCCCTTCTTTAGCTACCATTTAATGCTTGATATCGTTTCTAACGTAAATGAAATGCCATTCGCATGTAGACGAGACATGTTTTGTCAGGTTTTGCTTTGTCTACGAAACGTTAGATTTGTTTTATGGTTTTCATGGTAGCTAACAATCCGTTTATTGTGGTGTTCGGGTTTTATCATCATTATTGTGCTATTGCTGGATCAGAGATCATTGAATGAAAGTTAATAAACATAACCAAAACTAACCTGTGTGTCGTTTGTTTAAATTGTTTTTGATTTCGCGTTGTGATTTTTGTATGGCCAAGGTCAAACGAAATAAATGTTAATAAAAAAGCATCCAATGAAAAAGCTGAAGAGTGTTATTAAGGTTTCAGTTGAACAACAATTTTATGTTTAGGTTAAACAAATGCAGCGGAGCGAAAAGAAAGAAAACTAAATGAATCTCAGCGGATCCGCGACAAGCTTCTCATCTGAAAGGTATGCCCCAAGCGAGCTCGTACGCCACTGCCACAAAATTAAGTGCCCTGTTAGGGGGAAAAAGTTATGACAACATTACCACTAACTACCCGGAAATCAATAAATAAGCTAAAGCTACCCTCACATTCACCTTCGTGTCCGTTCAAACTGCTTTTCATCCCGATTGGCGTATACTCCTCCAAGCGCGCCGGGAAGCACGCATGAAACTTCGGCCGAAGTTTTATGCTAAGCCATGAAACTTTCGATAAACTTTACCCATGCTTTCAAGTGAGTTCAAAACTCATCCCCACATCGACCCCTCCGGTCATCAGAACAAATACTAACCTTACAAGAGAAAAAAGAAAGTAGAAAAACAAACAGCCCACCGATATACAATAATCTTGAACGTTTTATTTATCTTCTGTATACAGCAAACATATCCTTCGGATTTGTTTTTCTGGCACATCAAATCTACCGGAAGTCTCGACCGCAGCTCACGTAGCCGTTTGAACGTCAGCGATCCGTGATTTGCTCGGGGGTCGAAATTTGCAAACCGCCCAGCTTCCGGTTCCGTATCGATAAAAGCATAAAAAACTAATCCTCGACGGTCTCCTCCCCTCATTCGGTAATTGATCGACTACAACGTCGTTTGGTCGGTGGTCACGTGGTCTCGTAGCCGGAAGTGATTACGCTTAGCATTTTTAACGTTTGCGATGCTCTGTGCAGATGTGAACTGGCCGCTCGATCGGTTGGGGTTCCCTCCGGTTCGTTATTTGGATTGTATGAGGCTTTTTTTTTAATGTTTGCCATACAAATTGTAGCTCGCAAACGTTTAGTAGGGCGAGAAGCGGTGGGAGTGAAATGTGTTTGCTTACAAAAATCAATGAAACAAGCGTATTATAGTATCCTGCCTATCTTGTGTTTATTCAATCTCTAGCGTTCTTTTAAGTTTTCTTTTATATGTTATTCCTGCAACCATTTTCTAACAATCCACTGCATTCAGTTCTTTTTTTTATGGGGATTTACTGTGTTTGTACGTTTAGTTACCATTTTACATGCTCACTTCCGTTCCTATCTTCACATAACTCTAATGCCTACGACCTGTTTTCGGGGAAAATTGTTCAACTTTTAATTCAATTTGTTTACTGTTATCGGTTCTGCAAGGCTCAGCAGTTTGAAAACAATTTGGCGCCCGGTAATGGAAGTTTTGTTCAAAACAAGTTGAAAAACTCATAACTAATCCGTGTTAAAATATCATACAAGTAAAAATACATTGAAAATACAGGTTTTATGACAAAACATTCATCATCATTAGTCTTAACTATTTAACATGAATTCCTCCAAGTTGGTTATTCTTGTTGTACTATTTGTTTCATGGGCGTATTTAAATTAAAAAATCATTTTTTTGGTTTCAAAAAACCCAAACATAGTTCATTTCTTTGACAGTAAGTATAAAAGATTTAACATTATTAACAGATTGGAATGTTTTTACATTCCTTCCCCAGGTCGTAGATATTTGGGTTAAACATGTTAGTGTCCCTACAGCTATAAATATAAATCCTTTTCGAATTTATAAATCCTTTACGTCATCATCATCTTTAACATACCTCTTTAAGATCATCTACCTGCAAAAACATCACTTGGAATATACTTGTTTGGTACACACTTGTAGCCTGGTATGTAAAATCGCCATCCAAACGGTTAGATCCGTTATGATTATATACTTAGGTTTTGGTAGTGAAACGGGATTGCGCTAAGCTCAACATCACATTGTCGCACTGTACAGATCATTTTTCTCGCTTAAAAAACTATCTTATCGCTCACACGAGCGCACACCGCAATGTCTATTGTTTCGTTTGGTTTTTTGAAAGTTTGCTCGGAAATTCGATTCCGTACCGGTGCCGGGACCCTTTGGAGAGTATCCGGGACGCGCAGTCTGAGTATCCTCCCTCCGCCGTGCAGAACCTCCACCGGCCACGTGTTGCTCGTCTGGTGTTGTTGGGAAATCAACAGTAATAATTGTCGCTCACCGTACCGTTAAATGCACGTTTCCCGTTTGGGATCGCTGAGCAACACGACATCGGCGTCCGGTTCGCCACACCGCTGCCCGGTGGCCGCCAGTTGCGGGTGGTGGTGGAGATAGTGAAACTTAGTGGATGCCAGACTGTGACAGCTGCTGTCACCAAACTGCACGACGGGGTTGCTCAGTGGGGGTTCCGGGGATGAATTCACTTCTTCTCCAGCCACATCGAGGTCCGCTCGTACGGGACTATCCATCGAATCATCTGCCAGCATTACGGTAACGGTGGGTGATGGCATACTCGAGTGGTCCACTTGATCCTTCTCACCATCGAGCGTTCGTGGAGGATCAACCGTACCGTTTTCCGGTCGTACCGGGGGAGATTCAGTATCGTAATTTCTATTATTACACCCGTTGCTGTTGTTATTTGTGTGGTGAAGGCTGCCGGAAGCAATATCGTTGCAGCTGTCACTGTGACTCGCCGGCTCGCTGGCCGGAACTACCGCATCGGGCCCGAGCGGCCTGTCGATGCTTATCAGCGGTATCTTGAGACTATGCTCCGTCACCGTTGAGGTGCTTGACACGACATTGGTCACCAGCGTCGTGGCGGAGGTCGTATAGCAGCGGGGCCGCCCGTTGAGATTGCTCTCCAACATCACGACGACATCGGTGGTCAGGTTGGGCGACAGCGAGTTCCGGCTGCCGGGCATGTTGCCAATCTGATTCGGCGAGATAAAGCACCCGAAAAAAGAGAACAATCGGAAACTAATATTAATTATCGAACGGTTGGAAGGCATCGTTGTTGGGTAGAATTGTAGGCATTGTGATTCGGATACATTATGTACTATCGGTTCCAAGCTGTCGTCGTTGACATCAGGAAACGTAGAACGAAGTTGGGGACACACGTACAGGAACAGTCAAGAAGGGAGAGCCTTATTATCGTTATCATAACTCTTTGCCAGTGGAGCACAAACATATCAGTTAGGGCGCAGATGGGATTGGTTTGTGTGGCACGAGCTACCGATTTAAAACTTATGAGGAAACAATCAATTGTCGGTTACAGATCTATTCCCCCTTTTGTAAACACATCGATTATCCTGACACAGGATCGGAACGAGACAAGGCGAGGAAAACACCCACAAGAACTTGGTGGAATGCTGCGGAAATAGGAACACCGGCCAGCCAAGTGATTGCATTGAAGGAAAACTATATATGTAGGTATCGAATTGTGTCCAATGCTAAGCCTTGATACACAGAGGAAAAGGAATGTCTCGGTACAAATGTAACACAACATTCAGGACACGAGAATCTAGGTTTCTTTGCTGACAACACGCTTCGATGGATGCTGTCGGTCTACATCGGTTCAGATTATGGGTTACATTCCAACATACATCGAACGAAAGATTCAAGCCAGAAAAATCCTCGCACAGAGAATGTACGATTACGGACGGAAGTGGTACGCGGAGGGACGTCTATTCTTACTGTGTGTGTCCAATGATCGATCGTGGTTTCACTAGGATACGGTGCTCACGTTCAGTCGCTGGCAAAAGATAAATTGAAATATGTTTTCTGTTAAAGCTGGCACGAGCCTTACGACGTCTACAGAGTTTCCGATACATTCTCTGTTTCCGTAAAATCTAACAACAGTTCTTGTTTACTCTTGTGGTGGGGGGCTTTATCATTCGGTAGATTTTAGTTTGAACGTGCAAAGAAATGGCCATGAATTATTGATAAAATTATTTAGAACAATATATTATTATTCCATAAACGAAGGAAATATTTCATCAAATGTTTTAAATATTCTAATATTGTAATATAAAATTTTTCAATATTATATTTCATATGACAAAAGAAATGAATTTTTTAACAATTGTAATAAATTAATTGTAAAACCATCACAACCAAAATCTAAGCAAAAAATCTAAATTGTAATTTGGTTAAAATGAATAAAAAGTTATTATTTTGTTAATATTTTATTGAAAACCTGCTCCAATGAATACATGGTTAAGAACCCCTGATAAGCGATAACTAATAAACTATCATCACAAAGAGCTCGCGAAAGCATTCTTTGTGAAAGGATAACATTCTTAATGTGCGGAAACATTAAAGCTCCAAACAAATGTTGTCTCGTCGCTCTCGAGCAATGTCATCCATACGAATGGCTTGTTTCTTCACAGGAATGGCTAGCGGGAGCCCAACTACAGATATCAAAGTGAAGGTTTGTTTTTTGTAGATAAGTGGCAGCATGAAATGGCAACGAACGTTTGCTGACTCTCCACCGATTTAGGTCAACGGGAAAATAAGCATTCATTTCCTGTTCGAATCTTCATGACTTCGGGGGAAAAGGATCTTGAAGAGGTTCATGGAGCGAAAAATTACTAGAAGCTACACAGCAGTCTTGCGATGGTCTGGTGCTTCAGCATAAATTAACGTTCCTTGACGTTTTCTAGCAACTAATGAAATGGCACATCGGAGAAGGGCGGAGTATGAATTGCATGACCTCAGCCATGTCATTCACTGGACTCGCTTATTGTGGACGAACTCATGCTGAAAACGATAGCCACTGTGGGAAATGAGCTGAGAAGGAAAACTGTGGTAGCATTTGATTGGTCCGGTTGGTCTCCAATGATCGGAACTGGAGGACCTTTCAACTCTCACCTGCAAGGAGTTCCGTCGTATGCAGTTTTCATTGTACCGAATGCTGTTGTTGGCATGCAGGTTGCCCCGGAACCGGGAACGTTTCGATTGCATCATGGATCGAGCACGCAGCTGAGAAGAACATAATAATATAGAAGATCTACATTAGTTCACTTACGAATTGCAATGTATTTTGCATATAAATAAAGGACCCCTTTTACCCTGTTGTGAAGTTAGAGTTTGAACGGATCGTCTTTCTTTTTTAGTCTAATAGCTCTGCGGATAACAAATCGAATTTGGCATTAAAAAAAACCAAAAAAAACAACATTCCCATAACAAAACATTTTGAAATTAAACCTTCACTATTCCATCCGATTATTGGTTGTACTAATGTGATTAAAACCTACTTGTTGTTATTATGGAAAATGAACACTGTTTTATTTTTCCCTTATCAAAAATAATCCTTTATAGCCATCAATCACCAATCAATCAATGCCATATTGTTTTTGTGAGAAAAAGATTTAAAAGCTTTGTCTATGTTATGAATATGTCCAGAAAAAAGAGGCGATGATGAATTGTTCAACAATAAATGGATGGTTGTTTGTAATATTTTGAATCATATTCATAGATTGATAAAACAGAGAAAAACATAAAGGATTTACAGGAGGGTAATGAGGCTTTTTTGAGAACATGGACGACATAGACCTGATTCTATGGTGGGTCGATTTGTATTTGCTTTGTAAATAATCGACACGACATGGTATCGGACTGCAGGATATATTCCTTAATCTATCAGAAGCCGTTAAGACTCGCATAAGTGTTTCATCCCATACTATAGGAAATTACTAGATCGATTAACTGAAAAGCCGGATTGATTGGAAATATATTCGCTTTTTAAATCGTCCTGATTTCCCCAAGGTTCCGAGCTGATATCCTTTTGTCTCGGAGTTGATTGAAAAGATTACCAGGACTGCTAAAGCTTTGACTGTTCGGAATAAATATGGTCGATTTTGTCATTTGCTCAATATCGTTTGCTGTTATAAGACTAAGGACAGAAAAGAAATGAGGTTATCCTCGTAACATCAAGATTTCACAGAAATTGAAAGCTTAGTGCGCTGCAAGGACCACTAAACCCGAATTGCCATCATTTCCACAGCACATCCGGTCGAAAAACATAAGAAAAACGATAGGATTACAGTCGGTTTAGGTGGGTCCGATATGGTTTCCATCTATTTTTAAGATATTGCTCTGCCCCTGGTTTCGTTCGAAAAGGGCTTCGACATTGGGTAAGTTTGGAAAAAGGATTATTTTTGGGGCCCTTTGAAAATTGTCCACCTCCAGCACAAACCAAGGGTTTGGAATGAAAACAGTATAAAATGATGTTATCATATTTGCCAACAGCAAGAATTTGTCACCCTCAGCAGCAGGCGGTCGTTGAAAAGGGTTTTGCCCAAAACATTCCACAGTTTGTACTGGGGAAATTAAGAGATAAAGTAGTGGCAACTCGAGTAGACGATTTATTTCACCAGTGCGAAGGAAGGGTGGGGCAAAAACACGGTAAAATACTTTGGAGAAAGAGAATAACGTGGCACAAGGTGAACGGAACATGTTTGCATCATTGCACCGCAATGTAGCGCATATTTGGTTGCGGCGAAAATTTAGAAAAAATACAAGCCTAATATACAAACAATTCAAATTTGAGCGGCAAAACACGGAACGGTTACTGAGGACCGAGTTTTCGTTCCGAGTTGAGACACGCCGATAAAAACGTCGAGGAATGTTGAATTCGATTTTCCGTCCCATCACTCGCCGTGACAAACGTGCACAACCGTTGAATTCTCGCGAAATTCGTTTCCCTTTGGGAAGTGGTACTAGCTGGAAAATTGAAGAAATTCCTAACGACAAACACGGTCGGCATCGCTGGGTGCGGCTTACTTTCAAAGTTTATGGTGTGAAATAAAAGAGCACACCACCAAGATGGTGGAAAATCAGGAAAAATCACCGTACCACCCTCTTTGGCGAGGCACAGGGTGGAAAAACGATCTTTCCCGAGTGAAAGGCATCTGCGCCCGGGAAACCGTAAAAAAATGGAAGGAAAGCTCAAATTTCACCAATTTCCATCAATCGACATTCAAACCCGGTTGACCCGGAGCATTCAATCTCAGGTCCCGGTCAGGCTACGGCACCACAAATCGACCACCAAACGAGGCGATACCGAAGGCGCGTGCCGATGGATTTACAAGGAAGCAACTCGGATGTGCTTGATTCATGGCCCTCCAGAGTCGTCGGATGCGAACCTTCCCAGATAAAAAAAAGGATGAGTATTGCTTCGCAGCTCCCATCGCTCTTCGCCGTTGGTGGCTGATGGCATGGCTTATCCTCCTTTTTGCAGGCTTATCCCACCCAACCCCTCGTCCATCCTTCTATCGGGATGGTGATTCACACGCGCGTTGGTTTAGTAGAAAATCTCAAGTGTTACGTAGGCGAACCGCAACATTACGGTGTTCGAAGAAATGGGAAACAAAGTGAGCCTCCCCACGGGAGGGTTTCGGGTTGTGATGGCTGGCTGGGGTGCAGGTCGGTGGAAGCTGTTGCTGAGAAAGGGCGTTGGAAAATTTTCCAGCACCATTTCCTTGTGCATGCTCATTTAGGCGCTTCCCATCCAATATTCGATGAATCACTTTAAACCGTCGGCTTGGGAAGTTAAACGCCCTTGAGCCCTCAATTAGGCCTCGTCATGGCGATGTGTTAATCTGATTTTAGGACGTAATAATCGACGTCAGCTCCCGCTCCTGCAATGGTGCGCCGGGTAGGTTAACTGAAAAAGGCACGTGTGCGATCAAAAATGTTGGATAATGACGTCAGTATCATGGCATACTAAATGACTGGAGTGGTGAACTGAAGTTCTCGAGCAGATATTAAAGGAAACTTTTAAACTAATGCTCGGAAATAGATTTATGAGTGAAAGTGAAATGAAAGTACACCGCAGTTCTATTAAAGGATATTTAAACTAATTCTCGGGAATAGATTCATGGGTGAAAGTATAATGAAATTAAAAGTACCTACCGTTGATTGAAATAGTGCTTGAAAGAAGCTTGAATAATTAAGTGTTCGATGACCATTCAATTTTGATGAGGAGTGTAAATTCTATGCATGGTTTTGATTTTAAATATGTAATGAGAATGAAAATCAAACAAGAAAAGTGCTTAATATGTTTCTGCAAAACTGCACAATTTCATATTCCGTCATTTTAATGCGATAGAATCATTTATGACAGCTTGGTATTCAATTGATTTTGCTTTTTGAATAAATTTTATGTTGTAAACCGATTATGAGTTTTTCCTGTACTATGTAATATCAATTAAAAAAATTTACAGAGTTAAGCATACATAAAGTACGTGAAATATTTCAAATAACATTTTGTTGTTGTTAAATAAAATGTTTGTAATTTAATGGACTAAACGTTATTCCACATGAAATTTATAAAATGAAGATATTAAACTCTATGACAAGAAGACTTTACTCGATTGATGTTGATAGCGATATTGATAAATATAGTGCTTTTTCTATAAGTGGGAAACTAATTCCATCAAAAATATGTTGTCCTAGCAACGATTATCTCTTCCCGCAATGGAACCTATAAAGTGTTAAATTCGTTGGTTCCGTTACAACCGATTTGGTGGGATCCACCCACCCCGTTTTTGTCTGCAAATATTTTTCTGGAAGTGTTTGAAGTTCAATCAACCAACCTTCCGACAGAATGCTGGTTCTCTGGGGAACAAAAATGGAGGAAACCTCCTTTTCTACCTCCCGCAGACTCGAGAGCTGTCAATCGGCGGGAACAGTCTGCCCGTTGGAAACACTTACCAGTCGTGAACTTTCGTAGCCCCCGTACCCGTTGCCACCGCCGCCCATGGTGACATCAATCGTCGTTTCCCGGAAGCTCGATTGGTCGCGGGCAAATCCGGACCCGAAACCGCGCCGCCGCCCGCAGAGCGTCTCCCGGAACGCGACCCGGTATCGGTGCGACATCACGTTGTACAGGATCGGATTGATGGTGCTGCGGCGTGGGAGTGGAAAGCAGTGGAAAATAGACGGAATGATAATAAAAATCCATACAAAAATGAACAGAAAAACATAATACGTTTGGTTGTAGCTTAAAAACAGTTTATATAGCACTCTTTTCTTCTTTTTACGACCTCAGGGACGTCGTTTTGCGGAATTCGGACACACCGGAGAACGAAGAAACATGAAACCGGGTCGGAACATCTCTCTTCTGGGGATGAAAATGCGTGCCGTTATTCTGGGACTTCTTTTCAATTTCCATATCAGTTCTAATGCTGTGCGATCATATTGATGATCATTTTTCAGCCCACACTTCGACGTCTACTGTCCGTTTTGCCGTCTGAAGATTCAATGAAATTGTATCACGACTTATGGCGGTGGCTTAGGTTACCCTACAAGTGGCTTTTGCCACGGGCAGTTGCATTGAAAATCATTTCTTGCCTGTACCAGATATCGGCTTCATAGGATACGCTACAATGTTCATTTCTTTTTCTCGTTTTACAACATTCTTTAAGCCAAATTGGATTTTTTTCTCAAAAGCTTCGGTGACATGGAACTAGAACCTTTCTTAGTAGTTGTTTTCATATTTGTTCAGTGATTGTACATGGTGAAAGTTTTTTTTAACACCACAAATGTTACCATTTGCAAAAGTGACAAGAACTATCTATTGAAAGTAAATATGAAAAACCCATTTGACTTATTTTGTTAATACAATAAAAGAGCTAATCGAAATTATAAACATTAACATAAAATATGTTAATTGAAAGTTTACAAAAACAGTATTAAATTACACAAACATGGAAACATGGTAGAACTTACAACTATATCAATAAAAGACCCTTAAGTTACGCCGAACGAGTTAATTTTCCATTTCCCTTCTCCTATTGAACGTAACGTTTCGTAACCAAGATGTCGATCCAAGATGTCGAGTAATATCTATTTGCATTCGGTAACATTTACGCTCAAAATATCCATATTGAAAGTCGATCGAATGGAGCGAAGTCGTTCAATTTCCGAAACACCTCTTTTCCTTCTCTAACTTCCTTAAGATGTACTTAAACAGTGTACATTTTTATACGAGCCGGTGGTGGTACATTTGAAGAAATTTGTCTACGGGTTGAAAATTCACTACCCTCCGAACTTGCTTAACAACATAGTGCCACGCGTCCTTGGGGAAGTATTTCCCAACTACTTCTACGTCCCATTCAACCGTACCGGTAACCCCATTTTTCCATCGCAATGGTGGATGGTTCCGGTTTATGAGGAAAGAATGGAATGTGTACAAAAGGATGCGATTTTATCACGTTTCACCCCTCGAGGGAAGAAAGCTAGCATACGGAACGCGGGGGTCGACACCGAGCAGCATCGCTTAACGTTTACGGCGTCGGCAGAACACATTGCTTGAAAAACTTTCCTCCTCTCAGCGAATGAAATTTGCATCAGCCCCAGCCGGGTTTCTTCCCGGAGGAGCGCCAGGCACAAAGGATGCTTCACCGGCCATATGTTGTAGGAGACGGTAGGCAAGAAATTGGTTTTCGTTTAGCAAAGGAAAAGTTTACCGTGGTTTTCTGTGCATTTCGTTTTGCTCTACCAAGCAGATAGAAAGCACAAAAGAAAAACGTGACGTGCGTGAACCACCTGCACATGCTTGTACGTGAACGATTGGGCAAAGGTAAAATGGACGCAAATTCCGGTGGATGCCGATGCTACACATCGTGCCAGAGCGCAAGCCGCAACAGCGTTCGACTATACGTGTAGACATTTTTCTTTCGTTCCCACGGATACTGCCACAAAAAAAGGGAAAAAAGTCATGATTTTTAAAATAAACTCGTATCATCTTTTTTCCTTTTCGCTTGTTTCAGATTTTGGCGGCTTTTTCCACCACGTGTGTCGCCTTTGTTGTGTTTTTGTTTCAGCTACAACCCCTTTTGCATAATTTTGGCCCATAAACAGCTCCACTTGGGGCTGCCAGCGATGATTCTTGTTTGGAACAACCAGAACCAAATTATAAACAAACAGGATACGATAGACATTCTTTTACGCTTTCCTGTCTTTTGTAAATGATTGAAAATGGACTGTCCGGAAGATACAGAAAATTGTGATTTTATCGACACCAAAACGAGCCTATCACGTTCTGCATTATCCTTTCGATTTCTTATCGAACTTTCAGAGATAAATTTCCGAACAACACCCACCGATCCGCTGCAACCGCTTCCGGAGAACGCGCGAGGAGAATAACGAGAACTTGGCAGGAAAACGATCGGTTAGGGCGCCCCTCCCGAGCCGAGCGTCGTTTGCTTGTAAAGAAGGTAATAATCGAAAGTCATTTCAATTTCCGCAAAATTGCCCCCAACCAAACGTGAAAGCTAGAGCGGGGCGGATGGAGAACGAAACTGCAATCTGAGATAAAATATCTTCCCAGCGTAGGAACAGTCGCAACACGCCCCAAGGCCGTTCAATCTTCTTTCTCCAAATGGTATCCTTTTTAGCAGTAAAATGTGTTTGTCTACCGATGGTGCACTCCCGGTCTATCGTTCGAGATCAATCTGTGTGGAAAATGTAAAGAAAATTACTTCACCGCGAGCGAAACCGTGCAGCATCTTCAAATAGTGAAGGAAAGTCTAAAAGAAAACATCGTTCCTCAGCTAGGTGCCTTGATGCTGCATTTAGGAAAAAATAATTTCTTTTTTCATTTTCCCAATCATAAAAACAATCATTGAAACCATGTTGTTCTTCAGAAGGAACAAAAATAGTTCTTGTTTATCGTAAGAGAAAACCTACAGTGTTCATCTTTTGTCAATGTCGGGTTCTATTTTTGTGCAACTTCTTACGAACTTCCTATTGATGACAGTTTGCCCTTTTGATGGAAATATCGATATTTTATTATTTTCCCTCGTAGAAATTTTCATGGAAGATCAAAATGCTTGAACCATGCTATTACATCTACATTCATTCTAACATGTACATTTTTTGCCATCTCATTCTCTAATATTTTTCAAGGGTTTGTCTATCAAATCTCTTGGTATATTGTGCTAGCTGTAGCTCTACTAAATGCTATAATGATTCGGTATGACGAAGGGTGGTGGTTTTATACGCCAATTTACGCTGACAGAATATTTAAGGCGTTCCATGCGGTCGGCGATTATCATTCGCAATATGTCGCGTGTCGAAATAATGGACGTTCGATGGACGATATTTTTCTGCGTTCGGTTATGTTTGAGGTGTTCCTGGGAATGGTAACAGCCTGTCGGGATTGTTGTGAATAAATCGCAAAGCTTCTCAGGGAAAAAATCTCCAATTTTAGCAGGAAGAATTCCAACGCATTGTTCCTTTGTAGTAATACCTGCTGCTTCGTTTTTATTCTTTCTAGGCCTTTTTCCCCTACGGAATTCAACACTACCTTCAATTGGTGAATAGAGTTCTTGTTTTACTTATAGCCTGTTTTGACTCAAACCATCTCACACTCTCGCGACACTCTCTCCTGTGATGGAGTGACTGTTTTGCATAAACCAATTTTCGTCCAGCGCAACATAACAACTTTTCATATTAACGCCGCTCGGCCGTATTACTTTTGTTACGGCCGTCCCTAAATCCAACTGTTGTGTTAAAAAAAAAAGTGAAACTTTTCACTCTGGTCGTAGCTGGTGATAAAGTGTAATGCTGGGCTGAGCATAGGCAAGTGTGAAGTGATTGTCAAGTAAAGTTTTTGAGCCATTTAATCATGTAGATCGTTATCACCATCTCGTGGAACGCAATTACCTGGGTCTAACGATTGTTGGGGATTTTACTAAGTAGAAACATTATTTTTATGCTTTTTTTATAACCATCAAAACCAGGAAATGGTTCGTATATGCTTTAATACTGGTACATGTTCCGTTGTTTATTCTTCCTTTCATTTGGATTGATTTAACTATCTTCACGGGAACTCGATGCCTAGTTCATGGGTTATAGTTATAGTTTTTTTTTGTAAATGTAGTTAACAAGACGCATTTTGCGATTTGCAATGATAGTCTTAAAGAATCACATTGTTTGTCGACATTTTTCGTCTCAATCCGACAAGTCATCTAGATTCGATGAGTGAAAATCACTTCGTTAGAACTTTACTAGAGGCCCTTAGAAACCGAGAGATCCGGAACAGTTCCGGTAGGAAAACAGCATAACAAAACACCGATTCACGCTACAATTTCGGTCACAGAATGAAAAAGTGATAAAGAAAAGCGAATTGATTCATAATTGTTCCACGAACTCCGAGCTGTTTACCCTTCGCGAGAGTGACAACGGAGAGATAACGAAGGAGAAAATTGTTTCTTCCTTCGCAGGCTTGTAGGCAGGTGAGCGCGAGGAAAAGTTTTCCCATTGAAATGGAAAAATGAGATTTATTTGTTTGCTTCAAATGTTGCGGCGAGAACGTTAGCGGGCGAAAGAAGGAACGTGAAGTGGATCATTAAAGAAGTCTGCTGGAATGGGTAACGGATTATGGTAAGGAACTGGAACTGGTTTTTATGTGTCTCGACTCGAAACTCTCGAGAGTCAAAACAGATCAGCAGATTTGTTGCGAGATAGGTTTCTTCGGAGGTAACACATTCCGTTGCTGCATTTTCCTGAGAATTTATTTACATCTTTGTGCAGATTGTTTCTTTTTCAATAGGAATGATGAGGTTTACATTACGAGTTTTGCACAGCACATGCATTCCCTGAGGGATTTTTTCCTGTAACAAAGTAAGTCAAACATTCGCGTCCCCGCGTCAAACAAAACATCCCCAATTGGCTGTCAAGTGGTTGTATTTGTTTAAGCGTTTCCCGTGTTTGCTCGAAGGCTAAAAAATAAAATGGTCAATCGGTTCATGATTAAGGCATTCGATTTCCATCCCTTGCTGGTCGGAAACAAATCAAGACCATCCCCGCCAAAAGATAGGACAGACTTCCTCTCATCCCTTTCTTCGAGCGCATCGAACGAGAAGAAAAGGTCGTAAAAGGGACGCAAAGTTCCCGATGCGTGACACCCGAAATTTCTTCGATTGTAACATTCCACATGGAGGGTGGGCTAGTATCTCGCTGGGCATTATATACAGTCGTTAATATTCATCATGCCACACCGGAAGGGCATGCTGGCCATCCCGTGTGGGGAATAAATAGAATCCCGGGAAAGGTGCTACAAATTCTGACCTTTTGTTGCCTTCCCTTCGTCCTCCAAAACGGAGTCAACGCACAGTGGTCCCCCGACTATGGGACAAGGACTTTTCCAAACGAGTGACGCACGGCACCCTCACGCGTTGCAGAAGACGGCCCAGAGGTGAGTGAATTCTGATTCTAAAAATAAATTAATAACAATTCAGTTGGGGACAATCAAGCGAGATGAAAACAAACTAAAGGTTTGCTACATTTTAAAGCTCTCTAAGAAGCACCAACTACCCACGGTGAAGTCAACAGAATTCAGTCCCCATTCAGTCGGGGGTAATGATAAGTAAACACGCGGTAACAATTAACATCTGCAAGCAGGACCGAGCTTTTGTGGAAGATAAATGGGTGCCAGATGGCAGTGACTCGCCGGGATGGCACTTACCAGGACACGTAGTACAGCCAGCCGGCCACCGAGAACAGCCACGTGTTGACCGTGTTGTAGTGCTGCCAGTCGCGTGCGTAGAGGAAGAGAAGGCGCTGTGCGTGGAAGGGCGCCCAGCAGACGAAGAACGTGATCACGACCGCCGCTGGAAAGGAGAAGGAGCACGAGAGTGTAGAAACGTTTAGTGACGGCTGCCACGGAGGAGTTTTATGCAGTGATTGGCCCAACGGTGTTCGTTTTAGACGGGAACTAGCGCACTCGCAAGA
Source organism: Anopheles ziemanni (assembly GCF_943734765.1). NCBI lineage: Eukaryota > Metazoa > Arthropoda > Insecta > Diptera > Culicidae > Anopheles > Anopheles ziemanni. The sequence continues at coordinate 17,526,995 of NC_080706.1, forward strand.
TCTTACAAAAAACGACCCAGCATCACGGAACTGCATCAACTTCACCACCAGGGGAAATCAGGCTTGAAAAGCAAGTATACACTTCCGAATAAACCTCAATCTGTCGGTTTAATATCTCATTTTCAAGGTTTAAAGTTTTCACGTGAACAACCTCTGTTGGTGAACTTGCCATGTACTTGTACGTGCACTTCCAAGAAGCGAACATGTGCGAATGGTGCTGATTTCCCCCGAGGTCACCAGCTCAGCAGGCCGTGGCTCACTTGTGCCGTTGCTCCCCTTCGATTCGGTTAAACTTTTGAAATCACGTTCCCCTCGGTTTTGGGTGTAAGTTCGATCTGGTCAGTTTTCAGTTGATTCCGTACGAAGCACTTCCCGGATGCGATAGTAATGAAGATGCTCTTTCGTAATAATTTCCTAACCATTTCTCCTGAACACTCCACGATAGAGCGAGATTTATTCCCCACAGCGGGCGCCTTCATTGACTAGAGCTCCCAAAATGAATCACTATTTTGGGATCGGACCGTCCGGTCGGTAGTAAACAGACGAAGGGACGCAGGTTTTGAGGGCAGGTAATTTTGGAGTGCCACCTCCACGTGCTACACGGAAGGAAAGCAACTTTGTTCGAATTACGGTCGTTTGTCATCGCTGGCCGCACCCGTCAGGATGTCTCGATAGCCGGTCTGATTTATGCTGTCTATTCAATTTTTCCACTTCGAGTGCCGTGTTTTCTTTCCGTACCCGGGCCCATCATCGCACGGTTGGTGCGAACGACATGAAACCCCACTTCGGGTTCATCCTTCGGAAGAGCGAGGACGCGCGTGGATTTATGATTCATATTTCCTGGACGATCCTTCGTGGGCCTTTTTTTTATCGGCTCGGATCAGCCGGTCTTCCGGGTTCGCCCGGTGGCATTTTGATGGACGCGTTTTTCCACTTCCTAGCATTCCTGAACCGCGGTGTGGTGTTGATGTGCGTATGGGTGTGTGTGTGTGTGTGTGTGTGTGTGTGTGTGTGTGTGTGTGTGTGTGTGTTTATGTTCAACACAGAACCTTTGACAATATGTCTGATAGTGGGGGAAGGTCGTAAATGGAAGCCGAAAAGAAAGCAGCTGCTCCATGACATGCTCAAGATGTCTTCTCGGTGCGAGTAGTTGCCGCCCTGCGTGTTTGTCTCTGTTCACTTTCTGTTCTCCGATTTTGTGCCACATCGCTGAACCCCTTCCACAACACGTGCGCTCTAAATCGAATCGCAAGCGATGGCCCCGGGCATTTGAGGAACGTGTAGCCAAACTTGAACGTAATCTATGATTGAATTCGAAATATGATCAAGGGAACAAAATCTAGCACAGGACGTCGAGCAGATGGTTGTGTAATATTTTCCAGAATTTGGTGATTGGATTGGACCCAGATGGCTCCATTTCGGTTATGAGTGTGCTCAGTTCCCAAGTTTCTTCCAAATGACCCAACAGTTTTATAGTCGTATGAACAAACGGTCTTCCATTAAGTGTCTGAAACTAAGCTTCAACAATTACTAAGACTTCTCTTTCCAAATGTTGCACATTGATTCCTTATAAGCTCGTGATTGCCGATCATTTCACAAAAAATAGTAATCAACGTCGTTAATCTTGATTTGATCGTCCGTTGCCAATTACGTAGCGGTGCAACATTCGACCATCGCCAACCAGCAAATAGGACACTTTGGCTGTTTTTGCTCACCTTTAGTATCCGCCAAACGGAACGATCTCGTCCTGCTGGACATTAATGTCCATCAAGTGCCAACCGAAGGTTAACGACGTCAGTCACCAGCGCCACGAAGGCGAAACTCACTGCAAATGAACGACGGTATCGCAACTGACCATCCACACCATTAACCTCTTGATGGAGGTTAATGGCGCACCATTTGGGTAGTTGAGCGACAACGATAAGAACGATGCAGCATCGTTAAAAAATCATGATACACCGAACCGGTGAAAAAATCATGATACACCGAATATTTTAGGTAGGATATCAATGATCATAGGGTTTACTTCCCAGAGTTCATTTCACAGATTCATCTCTTATTGTTATGCACTCGAGTTACCTATTTATTGGAATTGTACATTCAAAACTGTCGAATCAAATTTAACACTTAACACAAGACTAATAAATTAAGATTTTTAGTTTGTTTTTGCTAGTCGATAAAATGTACTTTAAAATGAATGATATAAGAATACTAGAAAGCAACATATAAGAAGTTGTTCGAGACGAACGACACTTTGTACCGACCGTTTATAAGTATTTCTAAGAAAGGAAATTCAAATAGAATCCTTCCCATTGATGGATCCGTGCTTAAAAGCTTCCCTCACACATCAAACCGTTCTGCTGAGCAGACAGTCTTGTGTCACTGTCAAGACGCTCAACCTTTTCTAGGAATGGGAAAGTCATTCGCATACGAAAACCCTTATTTGAAACCACCGCTTACCGAGCATCCGGATGATGGCTTTCCGCGACTGCGACACCCTCGACGGTCCATTAACCGAGCCGTTGCGAACGCCTGTGGGAACGGAAAGCAACGGCGTGATGAGTGAAAATATGCAAGTCCGTTTACGATTTGTTCGTAACCCTTGTTGGCTCTTTTGCGGGGGAAAGCGCGGAACTGCGCCCCGTGGTCGCTTACCGAGTTCCGCCGTTCGCTGGGTCCGGGATCGAATCTGCATTCCCATGCGCCCGTACAGCACGACCATGATGAGCATCGGAAAGGCGAAGAACAGGCAGAACGATAGCTCCCACAGCGGGAACCCTTCGGGGATGCTGAGCATGGCGCAGAACGCTGAGTCGAGGATTTTCTCGTTCGCTATGGAAAATAAAGACGACGAAACAAATAGAACGCGGCACTGAGAAAGTGAACTCCGACCCAACGGAATCCGGTGCGATGTGTTGTATGCGGTACCTACTCGGGGGATAGGCGATGTAATCGATTTCGGTAAACACGGCGAAAGGCACGGCACTCAGCAGGCTCACGATCCAGAGGCCGGCGATGATGCGCACAGGCCGCTGCAGGCCCGACATCGTGTAGAGGTGCAGCGGGTGACAGATCGCCAGGAAGCGCTCCATCGAGAAGGCGACGATGGTCAGCACCGAGACGTACGTCGACGCCTCCGAGAAGAGCGCCCGCATCTTGCAAAACGGCAGACCGAGATTGTACGGGTACTGATGCCAGTAGAGGCTAATCTCGTACGGTAGGCCTATTTACAAGGAGAGATGAGCAGGGAAAGAAAATAAAATACATGCAGAGAATTGTCATCGCTTACTATTTACCCTGCACAAAATAGAAGGAAAAACAAGTGCAGTTAAAACATTGGCATAGCAAATTAATTTTGGAAAGTATTTATTCTCTTATTTTGAATTTTTAATAAAAAAAAATACAACTGAGCAAAATACTAAGTTAAATATTTATTTCTCAACTAGAATGTCGCTTTGCACCAACGGTTACATCTATTTTTATTTCTCGTACTGTACGGCTGGTTGAGAACAAAACATCAGGTTCTTTATCCTTTACTCAAACAGTTTACTCTGCACTTCACTAGTTTCATTTGGTGTGCAAATGTTTGGATTACTCCAAATATCTATATTTATTAAAATGGTGACGAAACAGTTGACAATATTCGAAATGAAAGTTGTGTTTATTTTGTGTGAGATTAAAGATTGCAGAAAATGGCCTCCTTTTTTCACAAGAGTGATTGGGAAATGACGTTTAACCAATTTTCTTGATATTATTTTGGATCGCAGGTAAAACCCATCTTCCGCCGGAAGGAACTCCATTCGCTAACTACATTTGTTCTGCACTAAGCCTTTCGCTGGCACCAATAAAACGCAGCTTCTTCCATTCATACTTTCATCAGGAAGTGAAAGCATCCTGTGCCCACGAGCAAGAAGATTTGGGGGTTCCAGAGTTGAAACATCACGCTTCGGAGAAGCGCCTGACAACTGTTTCCAATATCCGGCGACAGATATTCAATAACATAAAGCTCTTATACGACAACCATCATCTCCTGGCGGGATGATTATTTATACATGCACGGCACTGGAAACGATGCTGCCCGGGGATGCTGTAGTGGGGTGTTTGTTATTGAAATATGCATGACTGTGCTCAACCGCCTTGACAATGTCGAGGTTTGTGATGATGAACTTTCGCAGGATGCTTGTTTTTTGGCATATGGTTTATTTGTTATTTTCATTCGAATCGTAATGGAATACCATCCATACCGAACACGTGCCTGACGATATGTTTGAATTTATTAACGGGCATCCGTGCAGGACACGGTTAAAGACACTAATTTTATTCAACTTTTCTGTGAACCCTATGTTATATTGTACACATTTAGAGACATTGGATGTCCTGCAACCATGGGATATTTTTCGTCGCCATTGCTTATTAAAGCCACCCGTGTAAGCCAGTGGGTATCATGCAGTAAGCGTATTCAATCAGAAGGATCAAGTTATCAACATTAAATTCTACTGGCGCCCGCACGAATACTTACTCCATATAATCCGGCCGAGATAGAAACTCGTGTCTGTAAAGACAGTAAACACCGGAGAAATGGGGATGTTCCAATACATATGTACCGACTGGCCGATGTTTTTGGGCCACAAAATCAGTATGCCGACAGCGACTGGTATTCTTTGTTACGTTTCATTTACCATAGAACCCACGCGCAAGAAAATTCATTGTTCTAGCCTATGAAAAAACATGTCAAGATGCTTGCCAAAGGAAGAGGCCAGATTTGTGCGGGCGACATTTTTGTTTTTAAAGGAACTGCTTTTATTATGATAAACAAATTTATTACTTTTTGAGACACTAAAGAGTTTTGTAATAATATCAACAACAAACATGAAACATTTAAACGATCCGCTAATATAAACTAATCAATTTTGATGAACAAACTTTAGGTTTAACCGGAAAAAATGTTGAACAATGTTCGAAGCCGAGGGAGCTTTGTTCAAACATAAACTTATTTCTTAGGAAAGTAAAACTGAATTTCGTTTTGCGCCGAAAAATAAGCAAACAACAGGCAAAACATGAAACTGTACGCCCACCGCTTCCGATGGAGGCGCCCGGTACTTCGTTAATAGGACGCGTGTCTGCAAGTGTGCGTGCTTCGTATGAAAAAGGTACGCTCGCGGATCGTGTTTCCTTCTTCATGTTTTATTTTTATTTTTGCATCCGCTTGTGTAAAAGCATCAACCATAAATCTCCCTTTCACCATACGTTTCACGTTGGTTTGAAACCGATGCCTCGTGCTTTGGAAAAAAGGGAAAGTTTTTCCAAGTTCCGGCATTGTGTGTACGGTGGTTACTCTTGTAGCAACTTGTTTGCCTTCGTCCGTCCACTCCCAGTGGGCTTCTAATTAACTAAAGTTTGGTTAAATGACAAACTTTTTCATTGTTTCACAAAAAATGGATTTTTGTGTTCAGGACATGCGACTTCATGCGATACTTATTTTTATGGACATATTGCTTGATATTATTATTCATTCTAGTGAGTCGAAGAAAATTAAGGTAGAGTATTGTGAATTTAATATTGTTTGAATGAACAAGCCCCACAACATGCAAAGACTTAAGTCAATTTTTGGTTCTAAAATTGTTTTCATTCGGGGAAATATCTAGATTGGCATCTTTTTAAATCTATCCCAATGAACACCAGGTGAACAAAGAATCAAACAATTCCAAACAATTTATTACCTACAAAGTGACATTACTCAAGCTCGATGCTCACTTTTCCTCCGGTTAGTTATTTTGCACTCCATCCAACAATTTACACAATTAGGTTCCATCCTGTGAACCGTTGCCACCGCAGCATCGTGAGCGCCAATTACCGGTGGATTTATTCTCTTCATCCGGTCCGGTGAAAACTTTTGCTTTGCCATCGCCTGACCTTATGCTATGCCTGAGTTAACAGCAGCACGAGGGTCGCTTCTGGCAGCCTGTGGTAAAAGAGAGTTGTGAACTAGATAGACTTTCGCATCGTTATGTGCCCCGTTCCGCAGCACTTCTTTCAGCGCACGTGTGTGTACCAAGTGTCGTTCACTTCGTAAGTGCATCAAAGTCTTAATGTCCAAGTAAAGTTTGTCTTTGCCCGTGCCCGTACAGAAACCGTTGGGTTTCTGTAGCGTTTCCACGCAAGCTGAATGTCGGTGGCCGAGAGTAACTCCAAGTGCTGGACCTGAGAGTCTCCCAGGGGAATGGAGAAGAAAGCTCGGGTTGGTAAAATCTGAACCACGTACCGAGTTCATGTCAGTTGTCCTGCTCACAGTACATCCTCGAGGCGCCTGAGAACAACAGCGAATCCAGAAGTCAAGTGGAGGAATCCTGTCAAAAATCCATTCCAACCCTTACGCATTCAACCACAATTTTCTCATGTTTTTTGTCTTTTTTTGCTTTCCTTTTTGTGAGCCCGTTTCCTCCATTCTCGAGCCTTACGAAACCGAAAGCGAAAGGGAAAGAAATCTCATTCGGTCACCAAAGGAACGTTCGCCGAAGGATCCGATGCCCACGTTGAGGTCCACGGTCGGGATCTGCTCAAGACGCACACCGCTTCCCGTATATTTTCCGCTCCTTAGGGTGCGCTTCTCCATTTTCTTCCAATTAAAATTGAAAGTGGTACGACGCTGTGCAAGAAATCTTACTTTCAGTGCCACGGGACAAAGTGTTGTTGGCGGCACGAGGTTGAGAGAGAGGGTGTTTGTGTGTATGTGTGTGTATACGTTTGTGCCAAGATTTTGCACACACTCCCGTGCCTAGACAAACGCTACCGATACGTAATTTTCCGGCCCTTGTGGTATAAGTGGAAGGATGAAATTGAAATCTTCAAACCCCGAAACACGGTACAACAGAAGCGGCGCACGAGTCGCTACGCCCAAGAGCATCGATGAAAAGCGGAATTCTACTCAATTTAAAGATTATTCTCTTTCAGCTGGTTCGTTTAAGGAACTGCCTAACGCTGTCATTGGAGTGCTATAATTGAAATGTGTGAAGTATTAACGGGGAAATACTAGGGAAAAGTAAGACCTGTTGAGTGCGCGTTCACGCTACGCTCCTGTATGGCGTATTGTTGCCTGGATTACTTTCAAGGATTCAATTCAGAATTGACGCTTGACTAAAAATCCGTTAATACATAAAAAGGGAAATGAAAAATTCGAACGAGGAGAAGATCTCAAGATGCCTTCTCAACATTGATTGAAAGTCTTTCATTTAAAAAGATCATTCTTTGGAAACGAGAGCCGTACAGACTCGGTTTAAGTCGTCATTTCCCCGAAGTTTTGTGTGATAATCCCGCAAAATGGTGTGTGAAGTTGAGATTTCAAAGAAAATGTATTTCGCTTAGCTATTAACACGATTTTATCGTAAAGATCAAATGAAAATACGTTGAATTTGATGAATCTAGTCCATACGGTGAGGTGTTGTTTGGTTGGAATCTTTGGTTGGCAGCATTTCGTACAAAGGTGGCAGGGTTAAACTATGTCACTTCAAGGTGATAGCTCCTCAATGTTATTCGAAACCCAGTTTTAGTTTCTTATAGCGTGCCAGTACTCATTAGAAGCATCAATCAACATGGAAAAGCTACCCAAATTATTTTCACTCGTCCTATCCACGAAAGGGGCAACTACACGTGCTCCGTCCGTCGTATTATTTAGTTTTTAACGTAGCCTTCAAGCTCGTAGAATCCACTTGCACACAAAACACGGCCAGACCTACATTACTTAAGATACCTTTGGGCAGTGATTTGCCTTCCACCAATCGTCCTTGTCGATCAGTAATCACAGTACAATTTCCGCTTACATATTCAGAGAACGTTTGACGACCGGACGTACGTGGTTCACGACAGAAACGCACATCCTTCGGTCAATCTGACTGCACGCTTTTTCTTGGACAAACATTTGGGACGCTCTTTTCGGTTCTTCGAGACGATGCGGCGTGTTGCTCAGTCGAAAAGATAATTTTATTGACCGAACCGAAACGTCCACACGCATGGAAGTATACACAAATAGGCTACGGAAGCCCAACGGCCTACGATGTGACACTAATGAACTCGAGATAGACTACGGGCTAGGTGGTTCCTTTGCGAGCCATCTGTACGAATTTCTCGGTCTTTTCCAGCTTGGTTCGGGTTCGGCACGAACGAACGAACGTACAAACGAACGAACGAACGTGATCAATTATGGTCATCCGATGAAGAGAATGTGCCGTTCAGAAAGGACGCTCGTCGATCCCTACGCGAACGACGCCCACTTTGAAGGAACCCTTTTTACTCAGCAAAGTGAGCAATCTCATTATCGGTATCATCAATGTTTCGATGACAGACTTGGGGGTCGTCCGGTAAGGCTTTCAAAGAGACCAGCTGTGCTCTCTAAGATCCCAGGTGCTCGTCTAGGACGGTGTCTCTGTAACAGCTACGCTAACTTTGCAGCTTTAGGCCCTCCCGAGCAGTGTTAAGTTAGGAAACAAATTAATTATAGCAAAAGTTTTCGTCCTAAGCAGTCCGGACTATTAGCAGGGTTACGAAAACCCGATTAAGGATTTAGGCTCCAGCTGGTGCAAGTAATTTCAATCCTGTTTTAACGAAGCCAAATGAAACTGAAATGGGTTTTCCAGCTAAGCGTTAGGTTTTGCACATTGTTTGATCTTGTGCTATTAGAATACAAACAATTCTTAGCGAATAGCTTACAGTCATTTTTCGACTTTGCTGTTTAAGAACCCATTTTTCAATTTGTTATTGCTTCACAAAAATTTAGTTTGAAAAAGCAGAAGAGATTTTGCGGATTAAAAATACAAGAAGATCCTTGGTGAATGTAAGGTTTTGGTAGACCATCCCCAGTACAATGAACTCTTGGTAGTGTCACGTATCCTGGATTCCAGGTAAACATCTGACCATTGTCGTTTCAATTGTGGTTTCGGTTAATTAATTTTGTGGCATAATTTAGACCAAAAAATCGCGAACGTCTACCTTTCGACATTTAATGTTTAATTAGTGAAAGTGGTTTGCCTCATAACATTCCACTAACAACTATAAGTTGAATCTCAACATTGTGGTGAACTTCAATGAAACGAAACCCAAAAATAATAGAGCAAGTGCGAACGAAAAACAAGTTTTCTCATTGTCTCCGCTGCAGGAAATTTCATGGGAAATAAAACAGAATTACTTTCACCGGAACGGAGTCTAACTTCTTTCTCTCCAAGTTACATACAGCTTCAATTGGCGACCGGGGTTGTGGCTTCTAAATACTACCTCTGCCATTGAATTGTGCTTTGCTTTCCTTTTTGCTGACTGATGAATGATTGAAACCTAATGTCTAGCGCCAACAAGGACGCAAAGTGTGGTGGTAAACAAAGATGTTTTTGAGACCTGGAAAGAAGCATATTTTTCTCCTATCAAAAGAATCGCTAAAAAAACATCTGCTTTTCTTATTTAAGCTTGATCCTTTTCTCGAGTCTGCCTTAGGTCTGGCAAAGCAGAAAAGAATCAATTTTGACAACGACTTGGTTCGGACCGTTCAGTGCGGCTTTATCTTCTGTGTAAATGTTTCGAAAATTATTCTTGTGTCCAATAGGCGAAGATGGAAGTCGCAAACATGTATTGAATAACAGTACAATCTCTTCCACCAATCTGTTGACATATTTGCGAGAAAAAACGCTCTTTATTATCGGCCCCCTACAACAAACCGCTCGTCATATTCAAGGACATCAAGGGCCAACGGTGAAAGCCCGGAAAAATAAAAATATTTGCACTCGATCCCGGTCTGTCCGGCTTTTGCTCGCCTTTATGGCTTAGTGGCACGGTTTTATGCTTTCGTTGAAACCGGACCAGAAAGGAATGGTTTTTTTCCGGCACCCCAAGGATTTTGGGCACATGTTTTTCGCCAAATCCGGATGGTTGTAACTTTCCCGACGGTGTTACTAGCGTCGGCCTTCAATTTGTCCTTGTTGATGTCTGTTGCTGTTTTAAAGCTGCCGTTCCGGTGTAGCTGTATAGGGTCATACGAAAGACCCGGAAAAGTAAACCATGCCAACCGGTGAGGGAATGTTATGGTTCGGGCAGAGATCACGGCTGGTGAAGCATAACTCACGTTGACGAGGGTCTGTTAGTTTTTATTCCCTGATGATCGCGAGTTATGTACAATGTGAAAATGTGCACAAGCAAGATTAACAACCAGTTTATACTGCTTTTAAAATTCAAGCACACCTCAATGTGTGTTCTATTTTAATTCACCATTATAAAGAAACGTCAAAGGACTTTTTATCACGAACACTCAGTTCCACGTCAAGCCAATTTTCGATAAAGTATCGATAAATTTTCTTCCAATGTCGTATAGTTGATAGACGTATTGATAAAACAGAAAAATCATTCGAATTCAACTGGTTCGATGATTCCGTGCGTTGCGCTTTATTTCATTTCTAATTATTTTTCGATTATTTCGGTGCTTCATGAATAATATAATGAACCCTGTCAATCACGCCGCAATAGATCAACAATCGGACGTTGAATAAAGTACTTAGTCCTTAGCTATCGAACCCTCAGTATCGTAGCGTTTTTATTATGCAGTGTAGGCAAAAATTAATTCAGTTATTCATACGTCTGAAAGCGCAACCCGTTTCGATCCCAATCTCGTAAAAATCCAATTTGTTAGCCGCTTGAATAAGCAAAGTGAGCATGAAATCGGACGGAGGTTCATTCGCGTGGGTGACTTTATTGAAAAGGGATCGCCTTTGGATCCCTTCTTTGTTTGAATTATAAAAAAATTTCAATTACTCGGAAAAACACCGTCCCGCGCAATATTGGTGATTCTATGTTAATTGATTGGTTCGCTCTTATGCTTCCGACGAAGTAATCATGTAATCGCAAATGGCGTCGATCGGATCCAGCAGTCTTGCCTTACCTAGCAGGAGAAATATGAGATCCGAAACGGCCAAGCTGAACAGGTAATAGTTGGTGGCGGTACGCATCGATGGATGACGCACGATTACGAGGCAAACGATCAAGTTTCCTATCACCCCGGTTACCAGGATGCCCACGAACAGGATCGTCACCTGGTGAGAAAGAGGGAGAGAAAGAGAACAGAGTCAGTACGGCCAATCCTTTGGAAATATGTTTTAAAAGTATGGTTTTGTTTTTCAAGACGAATTTACAGTCAAAGTTGAATCCTATCAAAATTTCCACGAAATTAGCAGACGAAGGAAGTTATTAAAGAAATCAAAAGACAAATTGAAACCGTTAAACTATTGCCAACTCGGCAAAGTAAACCTGCGAACGGGTTGACAAAACTTCCTGTTTATTACACTTTGCTCAATTCCCGCGACGCCATTTGTGCCGGGCAAAGGAAACTAAAACACTAACTCGCCCAAACGGATGAAAAAGCGCTCGCCGTTTCTTCCTCGCAGCCCATCACGCACACCGTGAAGTACCAAAACTCCTTCCGAGTGCCACTCCACCAGGTTGTGGCGTCTGGGGGAAAATTAGTTTCTGCCAGTCTTCAAAGAAACGCTCCGGTACGGCCAGGGAAAAATGCGCACGGAGTGGTAATTGAATCGAGAATTAATCACAGCTACGACGATTGGTGCCAATTGGTGCAAAACTTTTACCCGTGGCATGTCTTACAGTCGGGCGCTTTCGCAACGCCGGGCAATATAAAACTTCAAGCGATAGCCCGACGTCCCGATGGTGGAGCTTTTCGTGGAGCAAAAGGGTTTTCGTCGAAAGTTTGCGTCATTAAAACAGATCATAAAATTAAAGTATGGCATAATTTCCTAGGGCAAATATAAAAGGAGTTAAATAAATTATATCAATTTTGTGAAGTTCAACTAAACAGCTGGTCTTCAAGTTTGAAGTCAATTTTACTCGGTTTTCTTTAAGCAAGATATTTATAAAAGAACTTCTGGCTTTTGCAAAAGATAATTTTCTTTAAGCTATCCGGTTAAATAAAATAAACGAATATTGAAGTAGAAAAATGGTTGCCGTTGTTTTATTGTTTTCTTAAAAATAGTATAATAAAACACAATTGCAATTCAAAATTCACAACATAGGTTTTGAAAGAATTCGAAACCCGACAATATGAAGCCGACCCCAAACACCACAGTTATTTATCAGGATCATATGGTGACAAACGTTTGAGTTGACAGGCAGTGTTGTTACGAGTTCCATGAATTGTTTTTCCACACCTGAGCAAGTTGTCTCGGAGGAAAACCACAAGCTGCTCCGCTTCACGACCAAAGGAATTCGAGAAGCCGTAACTTTACCAATTAAAAAGTTACGGCAGGAAAAACCCGGAAATCTGATCGCCCTTATGATGCATGGGAGAAACTTTTACACACATGCGAACCGGATCGGTTTGTTACAGAGTGTTGACCGTGAGTCTAGCGTGCAATCATGGCCAACAGCAGTAAAAGAGCGATATGCAATGATATACGGAAAAGTGCCAGATTTTGGAAGCTCATGCTCGCACGATGATTGATGTTTGAAAACTATGATTGTTTTCTCTTACTCACCCCTTTAACTTTTAGATATCGTAGGATGAATTTTGAAATAAATTTTCGTCATTTAAATTAAAATTTACATGCAGTATACAAACTACGATTTTAATGAGGGGTTTCAAAAACGTTTTTAAAATGTTTTTTATTTATTTCTTAAAGCTGTTAAGTAGTTTTATAAAAGTTTGGTTTCACATCGTCAGTTAGTATACCAATGTTACTACCTAGAGCGTTTATTATTGCGTTAGATCAGTGGCAACTCTTCTCCACTGGATGCTGTGTAGGAGGTCGTACGATAACACTATCTATCGTCAACAACAAGTTCTAGCTTCATCCGATAACGGACCAACAACTCCCTAATAAATCTGACCGGCACATTGTTGGGTTATGGCCACTATTTTCAAGAGAGACGGAAACCAAAGCGTCGGCATACCTATCCCACCCGGGAGCTTCAAGCAAACGTTACCCGATTGTTGTAAGGACCATACACTGCGATAATATACCACTGAGGCTCCAGTTTCCATAACACCTGCACCACTACAGTCGATCATCATTAGTTGATCTGTTTCGCATCAATAACTTCACACTAACTAGCGACCAACATATGCGCAGCTTCGGTTAGCTTTAATTGTTTCCGTTTCATAATTTATGTGTATTGATGCATTGCACTGGCACTCTCAACCGGTCCTTACGCTTTACCGGGAATGTATACCTTACTCCGGTATTTACCGCACATTGACCACACCTTTGCGTGAGCTTGTTAATTCCGAGAACATTCACTGTGAAACCACACTCTCCCGTTTTCAGCGCACACAGTTTCCCCTCGAAGGGAGATGTCCCAACGATTTCGCCGTGCGGTTCGCAGGACACTCGCACAAAATGGAATCAAAGCCAATTATGCAGCAATTGTGCTGAGTCCGGTGTTGGGTTGGAAAAGTTTTTCCACCTTCGCTAGGGTGGAAGGAAAACATTGCAGCGACTATTTTCTCGTCCATTTTGATTGCACCGCAGAATCGACCACAATCACAATCGAATCATTAAATCGCCAACGGAAACTGATATCCACAAGTTTCGATATATTCTATATTAGATGAACTAAATTGAATGAAAATAAAGCAAAATTCACAAGCGAAATAGTTTTCAATGATTTAACATATATCCTTCATAATTCTTATCAATTTCCATTCCAATAATCCATTTGCAACTCTTTTTTCGTTCTACAATTGTTCACATGTGTTTCGTTCATTCTACATGTGTTTCGTTCTTCAATAGTTTCTGTACAGCTTTTAGGTAATTTTAATTCTTTGCATAAAACAAAATAAGGTGATGAATGAAGATCAAAACAGATCATTAAATTAACTAGGTATTTCCAGTACTTTGCCAATCTGTCATTCTTCAATAAGCTTCAAGCGACATAAAAATTATGAAATAAGATCTATTTCTCGTTTTTAAATTGTAATTTCTTCACCCACTCATCGACGTGAAATTTCATTACTTTATTCAGATTTGAAATACTCCTCTCAACAAATGTTAGATCCAAACAGCATAAGCTTCTAATAATGCAAAAAAACTGGAACAAAAAACTCACCTGAAAACCATTGTACCATTGCGCTTCGCGATGGAAAACACCGCCAAGCCAGCTTTTCATAACTTCTACATTAAGCCCGAAACCAAGGGAGGCAAACGGACGAAATCCGCTTAAGTGCAAATACGAACCAAACCATTACCGTCCAGCCGCACATCCAGCTACCCATCCCTTCCCTTTCGGGCCTGTATCAAACTTTCGCAATTCGCAAACCACAAACGATCATTTTATTACCTTCGACTGTGGCTGGCTGTTTGCGTTCACCGGCCAAAGCTCCCCCTACGCGCGATTCTCGCACATGTGCTGGAAAACAAACAGCTTCCCAGTGAGCATCGTGTTCGGAAGTCATTTAAAATTACCGCCATTCGACTGGAACGTTCCGTTCGATGCGTTTTTGTGAACAATGCGCAGTGAAAGGTCGTGTCCTCTAGTGCTCCCGGCAGGGCAATCATCCAAGCAGGTGGTGGAAGTATGTTGGCGTATGCTAAAAGCCACCGCCCGGCCCGCCGTCGGTGATGGTGTTTTCCTTTCTACGCGATAAAAATCCTGTTGGGTCGAGTGAAAGTGGGGAAAACGTACATACGAAGTATCCATTTTCCTTTCAACCCGCCGCTAGAAAAGTCGAAAGCGAAACCACTCTCTATAAAACAGCCATCAACAAGCACACCTGAAGAGTTTCATGCGTAAATTTTTCTAGACTTCACTTCTCGAGATTGTGTTTGTCCGGTTAAATTTCCTTTTTTTTTTCTCTCAGTTCCACATGCGGCTCATCCCAAACTGGTTCAAAACTAATTCGAACTCATTTGGAAAGCTATTAAAAACTTTGTCAACCAAGGCTCCGGTCTTAGCGATACCATGTCGCGTGTTTTTTTTTGTTGGGTTTTTTGCTCCATTCTTTTTCCTGTTTAATTTGGTTTTACCACCCCAAAAGGAAAACGGACGCCTGCTGGGGGCGTTCCGTTCTCCACTCGAAACTTCGCCGTTGGAGGAAGATTTCTTTCGTAATCAGATTATTTCCATAGCGTTTTGTCACGAGAGACCCAAGCAGGCGGCGAACTCGGAAGGGAACAGCAAAAGTGGTTCCGGTCGGAAGTTGCTCGCGGACGCACGCAGGCTAAAATTGGGTTGGTATTTGCCTCGTGCCGTGCTTTGGTTCCGCAAGTGATACAGAGAGATAAATTGTAAGCTGATCTGGCTAGATGGCAGGGACTTTGGTATTTTCTTTTCTCGTCCACTGTGTCCCTTTCCCCGGGCGTCTGGCAGACGTCTTGGGTCGCGTGTATTTTTACCGTAATTAAGGCGATACTAATCGGAATTGGCTATTAATGAGGAGGGTGGAGGAAATTTCAAAGGAAACTCGCTACACTTACCAACAGCGCGGTGAAAAGCGGCATCTGCTGCGGTCCGCGCGCGTACTCCAGGAACGCGGCGATGGAACAGTTGAAGTTGACATTGAAGGGATCGCACGGGTTGGGCGGGGGGAAGAGATCGGTGAGCGAGTCGTTCTCCGGTGCGCCGCTTCCATTGCCCGCGCCCACCAGCCCCACCGTCACGCCGAGCAGCACCTCCAGCGACATCGTCGACCCGGTCGGAACGGTCTCGTACGGACCCTCCGGGAGCAGCCCGATCGAAGGGACGGACGAGGCAGTGGCCACCGAGGGCCACACCAGGGAACTCGCATTTTCCAGCCCCTCCATGGCGGCAACGAGTCGACCGATGGTCCGCACCTTAGGTTCCACCCGGCCTTTACCGAGAACGCCGCCCCGGTGGACGCTTTCGCATGGCCGCGGGATTCCTCACTCGATCTGCTTTTCCGGAGGGGTCTTTTCTTTTTTTTCTTTTCCGTGGAGCACTAATTTACGATACCTTAACGCGCGTCACGCACGATGAACCACGGCCCTCATCAGTGTCGACATCGTTGGTGAGGGCGCTTCGCAAGCAACAATCAACGCGCATCAGGAGCTTCTCCCCGGGGGACGCAATTAGGCTGCATCCAGTGATATCAAATAGCAGGATAAAGAAAACAAAACTGGACCATCGAACACAACCTGCGGGGAGTTGGGGGGAATCGCTGCACGCCTCAATTAGCGAACGTAATTTAACACTCCGCCTCAGTTCTTCATCTGCACTGGAGGGCAATAACACACCCAAAAGTTTATAGAATCCCCCCACACAACGGTATATTTTTATCTACGTGAAGTGTTTGGGCACGTATTTTTTCATTTATTTCTTTCTATTTTTCTACACTTCTCCCAACACCTTCAAAGTCCACCCGAACGCAGGTGCTCTTGCGCGAATGACTGCCACGTACCATTTTTGCTATCTCACACCGTCGACACCTAATAAAGTGTCAATTGCATTTCGTCACACTGTGTCGCATATGGCATTGCACCAAAAACTGCTGCACTTTTTCACACCTTCCACCTTATGTACCCCTTGCTTCACTTCGCCCCTTTTTTTTCTAAGTGGCTTTATTTTCTCACACTCGAACGCCCCAAAGTAAGTAGCTTCGAAGGAAGCTCCACGCGAT
Organism: Anopheles ziemanni; assembly: GCF_943734765.1. NCBI lineage: Eukaryota > Metazoa > Arthropoda > Insecta > Diptera > Culicidae > Anopheles > Anopheles ziemanni. The sequence continues at coordinate 17,543,610 of NC_080706.1, forward strand.
GGAAAAGAAGATTTGCGTCTGAAAGATAGGCAAACACATTTGCACACTATTTTCCTGCTTCGGTAAGATGGCTATCCTAAGGACGATGGGCTGCATTACGAATGGCCTGATAGAGCGGCAGAGAGAGATAGAGAGATAGAGAGAGAAAGAGATCATAGAGAGGTCACGAAAGAAATGAATCAAATAAAACCACGACATCAACGGCTACATTACGCTCATTTAGCACATTGCACGAGCTGCAGGCAGACGTCTCATGCCAATGAAGCTTGCAGACGCCATCGACGGTGAAGGATGACGGTGAGTTGCCTCGCCATCATAAGAAAATCTTCAATATTCATCTCCCTTCCATCGTAAGCGCTTGGTCGTCATCAAGATAAGACAAAGGCTGTCCAACCAGCTCCAACGCGAAGACTAGGGAAAAAAAAGACGGGAACGAGATACTATTGCAGTAGTGAACCATCTCGTTAGCTCTTGGATGCTCCCATTTTTATCATCCACCCGTTCGGTGGAGATACACTTCGTTTTCCCTTCAGCAAATCCGTCCACCGCCCGGGCGAAACGCGTCACGGCCTCTGCCGAAGCTTAGGTGTCAGCCATTGGCGTCCGCTCGGTAAAGTTTACTTTGGCAACGTGTGAAGCTGCGTGGTTGTCTATTATCTTACCCCCCTCTCCCCCTTTGATGTCCACCAACAACCACCCCCACCTTCCCCGGGGGCTATTTGACAAGGGATTCCGGAAAGGTGGCGGGTCTGGGTGCGGCTAGTTTCCGCCGGGGTTGTTTTTCCTGCTATCACCACTAGCGCCGCATTAACGCACAGTAGGACGTCGTGGCGGATGCAAGTGGAATAAATTTACTTCAGGCTTTCCCTGCTTAAAATGTATCTACTGCATATACTTATTGCTCAGATTTAAGAGATTTCATTTCGAAAATGCTTATAGTGAATCAATTTACAAAGTGTTGTACAGAAACTTGTCTCGATTTGTACAAATTCAACCTTTTTTCATGATATTTGCATACTTTTTGTATTGAATTGCAGAATAACCTTATAATTAAGAGTCATTTTCCATTTTCATGTAAATCGAATTTGTTCACAAGCATCTTTTGTCTATTTTCACAGTAGGAATAGCCTAATGCAAAACGAAAAACGAGCACAGTTGGGTGAAATAGAAACATTAATCAAATACAAGAAACGACAAATAGATATAGAAACATTTTTCTTCCATCTTCCGTAAGAGCAAATAAACGGTTCCAATACAAACCCTTAATATTTAACAATGAAGCTTTGAAAAAACTTTATATTTTGTAATTTTCTATCGCTTCCTGTTGATTCTAAATTCTTCTAAAGAATTTTGAATGCGTTGGAAAATGAATTTCTTTGCTGATGCTGCATGAACACACAAAACATCCGCTGAACCCAACACTGCACATGGTCCACTGTGAATATGGAACCGTGCCAGTGATACGGAGCATTACAGCAGTGCCGGCTTGCTTTCCTTGTCTGATGATTTAATCCAACCGCAGTGTGATAAATAGCGCTGGCCGAGCTTCGCCTGACAGCGTAGTCCACAGTTGGCGAGCTTGTGGCCCGCGACCCACCGAGATGAGTGGATTGAAGGTTTGTTTAACGGTCGGATTATTTTTTGTCCTATTTGCATGTAGTCGCCACAAGGGCCAGCCCGATCCTTACGCCGGCTGGACGCCGCTGTAAAGTGTGGTGGCGATTCTCGGAGGGCTTATTAGGGCCTGCAGCTACTTAGCGGTGGCGGCTTTCTAGGAAGGTCAGGCCATGGTGGAGCAAGCAATTAAAAAATGTTTGAAAAGTCCATCGCCACTTGCTCGGAACGGGAGTACTTAGGAGCGTTAAGAGTTAATGGAATTATGATTGAATCGCTTTAAGATAATTAGTGTTGCTGTCTAACTCACCGTCTTTACTACAACATTTTTACCATCCATTCATTAGGCTAGGCTACCATCCATTCATAATACTATCCTATGTATTTAATTACTTTTTGTACAGCCAAAATTTCATTGTTTTTCGCTGGTAATAAAATAAAATGGTTTCATGCGCGATTTTCCCACCAGTTTTTGTGTAGTTTTCTGACGTAATTTCTTGCCGCCTTTATGTCATCGGAGTACATCCGATTAATTTGCACATGCCTTTTATCCAAAATGTAGAACAATCGCATGCGAATGTCTGAAAGCCAGTGAGCAACCTAATGTTATTCATTTCCCTTCTGTGATTTCCCATTTGAGCAGCAAATCCTATATCTTTGCCTGCCCTAGCGGCGATCACCACTTCCCATCGTCCAGCGGGAGCTGAACGGAATTCGATGAGGCTGTCAGCAGTGTTTGCGTCAGTCGGAAAAACGCGGTCCGTTCAGTGGTGATACCAGCGAAAACCCAATTTCCCCGATAGCCCAATCCAATCAATCGGGTCTCGATGACGCCCATAAAGCTGCCAAAAGATACCGTGCACTTTGTGCGGCAGGGGGCATATCACCATCCTTCCATTCCTTTCGCCTCCTCTCCAACCTGGCGCCATGAGATGCCGTTTGCGTTTATTGCTGGAACCACTCATACCACCGGTCGGTGTACCGGAAGGGCAGAGCGCCGGAAGTTAATGAGCCCTGCGGAGGAAAATAAAAGATTCCCGACTCCTCGCTCCACACCGGAACGGTAATAGAGGTCGAGCTATTTATGGACACATTTTCTCTAGGAGCAAAAGAACGGGAATCGGACGGGCCGGGACCTTTTCCGCGGAGCAGTGTGGACCGCATCGGAAGTGCAAATAATCTTTGGTAAATGGTGGAGGGGCTATAAAAATTTTCGGTTCCCCTGTACGGGTGACCGTACCGGGTTGTGTAACATCTGGCAGCAAGTGGCTTGCCAATCGTGAAAATCAAATCAGTCATAATCCGCCTCAGCGTGGACGAGATTTACGACATCGCTTGGTAATTGTAAATTTTGATAAGTAGTCTATAAATATTCTTCGTGCGTCCGTTGTTTTATGTTGAGAAAGGAGAAGACGAATGCAATGAAATATTTTTAAAAGAGTTGACTTTCACAGCGATTAAACGTTAAGAAACATAACCAAGACAATCGTATATTTTATGTTAAATTTTCTAGGCTCAGCATTATGTTTATGTTTTTCACTTATATGATTCAGTGTGTTCCTAAACTTTAATAAAATAATTGATCCGTTTGGCATGTGTAGTATTGTAACGACTACACTCAAATTTTTAACATTCTACTAGTTTGTCAAAAAGAAAACCACCGGAAATTCAAAGTAACAAACCTAATTTTGGGACAATTATAGAAAACTCCCATATTTTTAACTATATTTTAACAAGCTCAGCTTGGCACCAGCAAGTAATTGGTTAAACACTCTAATTCTTGTGTTATGTGCGGTGTGAATTCAGTATATTGATCGCCAATTCAACAACGTTGCTTTTATAGCATTTAAATACAACATACTGACAACTCTGCTCAATAGAGAGACGAATGACCGAATAGGTCAAAGTCTCTAAAATTATTAAAAAAAAAAAACTCTGCTCGATAGAAAAACTCTTCTACACTCAAGCTCTGCAGTTCAACATTTTTTTAAGCGGAAAATTTGTCCATCAACAGTGATCGAAAAGAGAAAAAGTAAAGGGTCCAGGCACAAAAAAGGCGCTGTAGTTTCCCGATGCTTCTCAAGGGCGTTTCGTGTGAACCAATCATCCAATCAGCGCAGACGAATATACAGAAGCATCTGTTGCATTTCCGGTATTGCACCTCGTGCTTTCGTTTACATTCCAGCGCACGGTCGATGCATCGGACGTACGGTTTACACACTACTATAGCCACCCAGTGGAGGAACAAACGGCATGCCAAAGGGAGATATCGTGCAACTTCTACAAAGTTTCACCGTCCGCAAACGACAACGTTATGGTGGTGGATTTTTATTTTTTTTATTTTCATGCTTCGCTTATGTTCTTCCAACTATCGCTAGTATGGCCACCTGGTACCTGAACGTGTCTGTGATTTGTAGCATTCATTTTTTCCCGCGAGCTCGTGACGAATACCCGAAACGAAAGAGGAAAAGTGCGCAGCGGAACGTGCATACCACGCTCGTTGCATATTAATTGCCGTTCGATTCGCATCCTTGCCTTCACAGTCCTTGTTCTATCCGGATCCTACCACTGCGAATCCAGCGTAATTCCATCCACCATTGTATTAAATTAACCATCATTCAAGGGAGCAACTGCAAACAAAAAAGGATTTCAGGACACCTGCCGGCGAAGCTTTTAACAGATCGTTTTAGCATTTATTTTCCTTTCTTGCACCGCAACTTTGCCACGTGCTGACAGGGGTTTTCATCTCGAATGCTTCACGTTGACTGTGGCTTTACCAGCTACCATCGGCTTTGGGGTTGACTGATTGGCTTTGTAGGTTTGTCTTTCGCTTTGCCGTTCATCCATCGATAGGGCAGGAGTTAAAACAAGGCTTTGCTTCAGTCACGTTCAACCGCCAGAAAGGATGCTTTCCATGGTGTTAGCATGGTCTGGTAAATTTTAACGGTATCAGTGCAAGCGAATGTAATGCAGCCAAACACGATTAACTGCCACGGAAAAGTTCCCATCAACAATGGCTTGTTAATTCAATTAGCTGCTGAAAGATTGTGTCTTCAAAGCAATAAATTTTAAATTCACCGTAACGAAGTGAATCTAAACACGCAACTTTCTTCGCCACCAGTAATGAAACGTTGTGCCATTTTCTTTGGTACGGCAACATACATTGGGAGGCATGGAACATTCCGCGGAAGGTATTCAGTTGTGGTAGGCACTGATTTTTTTGTTCTTTTGAGACAAACCATCACATTCGGGGGAGAAATAATGAAAATTGCATTAAATAAAACATTACATTATTGAGAAATCTTTCCTAATGATTTTTGTTTTCTTAGGAATGTTTAGTAATTGTGACGTAGAGTTCTTTATTTCATTATAAAAATTGGATTTTATTTTTCTACATTTCAAAACTTAGATCAAGTATACAATTAAATAAGAAGTAAACAAGTAAGTTCAAGTATGTTAGAAAATAAGCGTTTATTGCTGTCGATTTAAAAAGGTGGGAGAACCTGCTCATGCTAATTAAACCATTAAAGCAAAAGTGTTAAAAATCATTAAGAGATAAGCTGCAGTAATTTTCGTAGACAAATGCATAAATTGACCACGCGTCACTTGCATTCCTCCCGGCTAATTTATTCTTGTCGCAAGCGTATCACGCGCTGACTAGTGCAGATAACTCCATCCCGAACCGGTCCTTGGGGCGGCAAAGAATTACTCCACCCATTCACCGCCACCAATGGTATACGGTTTGTGGTCTATCGGTTGTCAAACGCCGTTCAGTTCCGCAAGAACCGACCACATTCCAAGGGCTACCGATCTGCGTCAGCAGGCAGGGTCAGCATCATCAAATCGTGATCACAACCGGTATGTCGGCTGGGCAGTGCACCGCAACCTTGCACCAAGCGCAACCGGTGTTCCAATGTTTGCCGGAACGGGTCAAGAACTTGTTCGCGGCTTAGGGCTGCAGCGACCGAATCGACCGTTAAACAACGAAGCCGCTGAAGTATGTTGAGGTGGGGTTGCTTGAAGGATAAAAGCAACATTTCATTATCATGGTGTATACACCCACTTCACCATTTCTATCTGATTCAAGTGCAGGCGAACAAATTGCGCGTGCTTACCGTGTTAACGCCCTAACTAAATGTTTTAGCATTCAAAACGCATCATTCAATTTGAAATGGATAAAGGTGATTAATGACTTTCTTGCAATGAACAAGTATGGAATGGTTGAAAATAAAGTGATAGAAATCGAAATAATTCTATCCATTTGACAAAAAGAAAAAACCTAATTTTTCAACTGAGATGTATGAAGAAAAATGACTACAAACGGTTGGATTTATTATACGCTCGATTTTATCTCCCATCCCTCCACAAAGTGTCACCATTTCTCCTCAAGGCAATATTTAATAAATCATTTTTCCCAAAGCAGCAAAACTGAGCATGACATTAAATGAAATTAAAACAAATGTGTGCAATTAAAATGGGAAAACGACTTTACGTCACGTTGCGTCACATAAAATCCATTTATCACACATTTCCTTCGCTTCTTTTTCTACGAGGAAAATGTCACGGTGCTTCTCTCGTTTTTTTCTTTTTTTTTTTGTATCAATTTCCAAAGTTTTCAGCATCCATTACGCGTTTCTGCGACGGGCATAAAATGTATGCCCGGTTGGTGCTTTTGAAATGAAATGTTTATGTCACACCAACGACAGCACATATTTCAGGATAAAAAAGTGGCATGTGGCAACTTGTAGGAGTTGTTTTTCCTTCTACCCTTTTTTGTATCGCAAACATAGCAAAATTGTCCCTATTTGTTCTTTTTTTTCTAGATATGTAAGGTCTCGGTGATGTTTAAAATAATAAAAGAAAAGAATAGAGACGGGCCTTAATGCTACGTTCAATTAAAGTAAAACTGAACTTATATCCAACACATTTGCCCCTTTAAAGACTCGTATGACCGTTGCCCTTTCCTTCCGAAACCGAATATCGGAGAGTTTTTTTCTCGTTCTTACACATCTTAACTTTTGTCAGAAATTTTATTTCCCTCTGCTAGGTCACTTTCTTGGATGAAACTTTGCTCACTTATTACCATAAAATGGCAGTCAAATGATGACCGAAAGTAAAACCCTTTCTACTGGCTGTCGGCAAACTAGCAACGGTTGATATAATTCATTGCCGAGTTAAAATCCCCAAAAAGACCATCGTTTTAAAACAGTACAACTCCAGAAATGACAACTGGGTCGGGTGAAAGGAGTGTCATAAAAATGGATCCTTTTTACAAAATTTTGCATCCCCTCGAAAGCAGTATCGTAGAAAAACAAGGTGTCGAGGTGCGCATAAAAGAGCCAAACGTTGGGCTCGAGACAGCAACTGACAGCAGAAACAGTAAACTAGACCCTCGGCCGCTTTTTGTAGCATACCCTGATTCATCAACAATTCAAATCGATGAAAGCGGGTGCGCTCGACCAGGGATGAAAGGTTTTCCTAAAGCGTAGGGATCTCCACCAACGTCGGAAAAAAAACCTCTTGAAATATAATCCTCGCCTTTCTATGAACCGTTTACTAAGAACATACGAATTTGTTATAACTTGTACAAAGATGTTCGGCAGGTGAAAAGTTGTTGGAGTACAAGAAAAACGTTGTTGTCGAGTGAGTTATTCCGTGAACGAAATAATGAATGCCGAAAAGTTGCTCTTCCTAATGAGAAGATGTTTTGTTCGTGATAGCATTGTTCTGTGTTGGGGTAGAAATATTTACCTTTGTGCCAATTTTCTTGCCTAGCACATCTACTACGTACCACACAGCTTCTTAAGCCTATTTCTTGACGCTACCTTGGGAAAACCCATAGAAGAAGAACTTAATCTGATATGTACTTAACCCACCGCTCTTCTTTCGCCTGCATGCAGCAAGCATCAAAATAATTTACTACCGCGAAAGAATGTGAATCGAATGGCTAGTAAGCGGCTTTCTGGAAGCACCAACGCGTGAAAGCTCAGGGCTTATTCAACCAGAAATACCACACGTTCTTTTCCTGTCGGAAAATGACGAAAGGGAATATTCCCAAGTTTGTGTTAAAGCTATCAATCTTTCTGAACTCGATAATGCTAACATTATCGAACCCTTCGAAAATGAGACATTCGCCGAGAGAAAGTGAAAATCAATTTGTGAGCAAAAGCACCGCAAAGAGTAGATGATTTGATGGCGAAGCAATAAAGTAGACTCCAACTCCAACATCAACATAACGATGACGTAAACATGGCGTACATAAATCAGGATTCCGACATTTTCTGGTTTCACCGTTTCGCTTTGGAACGTTTCATGGGATCCTGATCTATTGGTGGAAGCAAGCGGACAGCATGGTTCTGAATGACACGTTATTTAAACGTAACACAAGCTCTGGTAAGCATAATTAATTTACCCTAACCCATAATCGATGTCACTTGGGGGGCAAGTTTACGATTTCCTCCTTTGCTCTCTAGCCGGCACGTCTCAACGTGACGGTAGACGATGAAAGTGCTTTTGCTGGGACACAGCAGAGAAGTCGAGATGACGGAGAACTTTATCATCAACGCACCTCCGGGCCATCCAATGTTGCCCCCACCCCCCTCCCCCCATTTTCTGGTCGGTGCTTATTTGGCAGGGTGACTTCTTGCACTCGCTGCTACTGTACGCGTCAGTTTGCTGCCGGCAGGCGATAGGAAAACTTTTGGGCACTCGCCCTCCGGTGGCTTGTGGTTGTTAGCATCATCCAACAAGCAATAGCAAAAGTTACCTCAATGAACGTCCCTCCCGCGGACAAGACCGTCACATTGGCACCCAATACAGCCGGGTGCCAATTTCGGCTGTCAAGGTGTGTATAGAAAAGCGATCGAGCTTAATTAGCCTTGAAATTAATCAAAAGAAGCCAGAAATGTCTCAACCTCCTTTTAAGCAATTTGTTACCGAACTGTGGTCACCATCTGAAAACAACTTATACAAGGGAATTCGCTAGAACTGTCAATTGCTGCGAAAATGGCAAAATTCCCCGCGGAATTTCTTTTTTGGCCTGTCAGTCATTACTTTTATTTCTTTTCATTGCCCTTCTTCTACTTGCTTATCTCAAATGCTTTCTGGTCTAATGAGCATTCAGTCTGTCTCCCTGGCTTTTGAAAGATGTTTACTGTTTATAAAAACACAACTTTTCTGTCTGCACGCTCATATACAGATGGAAGGTTGCCTCTATTCAGTTTGCCTCATAGACAACGAGACAAAAACTGAAGTAAGAAATGCAAACAGAACGACAAACTGAGAACAGGGTATGGAAGCAAACAGATAAACAACTGTATGAACAAACAAACAATTTTAAAAGAGCTGTACTCACAAACGCACCGGAAAACGGTTAGTGTGAAGATCGTTATCAGCGTTAAAATTCCTCATACTTTACAATCTGCTCCGCACGAGCTGCTCTGGATAAATTCATCAACATGAACTGATTTAATGCGGTTCCACTGGTGCTCAAAAACAAAACAAGAAGCAAGTTTGTGTATTCCTATGTAGGCCAAGTTTTCGGGGTTAAAGCTGGGAGCTCTAGTAGGAGACACCGGGGAAATGTGCACCTTCGATAAAGTACAACTTGAACACCATCTACAGAACATAGTTTTGATGACTTTAGTAATAATTTTAATTTGATTCGATTTTTTTAAATTATTTTTTTAGAGGGTTGAATTTGTCTCAATTTCATACGATTCAGTTTACTCCCAGCTCCCCTATTTGGTGAGAGGTTTGATGGTGTTAAGAGTCATCATAAGGTGAAAAAAGCAATTATATCCGCTTACAGATAAGCATGTTTTCAGGCAACCGAGCAGGATCTGTGACTTTCGTTTTATTTCAAAACGGTCTGCCCGCTCCTACGAATTCTTTATGGCGCCGTGCAGCCAGGTGGGTTACCAGTGGGGAAGGGAAAGCCAGCCGATGGAAAGATATTGAGAGGCATATTTTCCATATCCGACCGAGCGCCAAAACAGCACGTTTCATTTCACAGTCAATTTAAGTGTTCGCTGTTTGGGGTTTTTGTTGCTAAAACCTGCCCTTTTCCTTAGTGGTTCCCCGGAGGGTAAGGCATTAGTTTTCCACCTCTCGACCAATGCAGTGAGTCCGTTCGCACTTAAGACGGCACATCTTTCCCGTGCTGGATCATGAAGTTTGCGATCCGAGGGATCAATAGAGAAACTTTACCGCAATGACTGTTTCCACTTGACAGGAATGGACACACACCCGTAGTTGAAGCGGAAAAGTATCCACCAAAGCACCGATTAAGGGTACAAATCTTGGGGCTGAAAACTTTGGAAGCGAAAATGTAGGGACAAATAAAATGGAATTCCCCAGCGTTTCTCTCTGGCACACCTCTGTTGGGAGGTCTATGTGTTGAGAAAAAAAAATCTAATCCAGTTGCAAAAGTCACGTCGAGCGATGGAAAACTCCACTCAGTGGTTTTCGAACAAAACTCGAGAGATGAGGTTATACCCTCGACCCGCTGTAGGCAAAAACAAAGAAGAAGAGCGAAAAAGTTTTTGACATTCATTTCATTGTGTAAGGGGGTCACAACATGACAATTTAAAGAGCTTTGTTTGTAACATGTTATTTCGGTGAAAGAAAATGATAATTGAAAAGTTTCCCTGTCGCACTTTCTTTGGTTATGTATAAAACAATGATTATAACAAATAACTAGCAACGTTTTAGATTTCAGCAAACAAAATAAAATCTCACACATTAAAACATAAATAATCAAAAACGAAAAAATAACTCCGCACGTATATTGTGTATGTAATGTTCACACTAAAATCAGATTTTTTCCACGCTATACGCTTTATCGATATTTGCTTAAGATTTTTATATTTTTTTCTAGAGCATGCTAAAGATTTGATTTTGTTTTCACTTCCAATTTGTGGTGTTTTGCTTCCATTCCGTCACGCCAGCCGACCGTGACCGGTGCGAATGGGATTTGTTTATTACATAAATAAGCGGAATGCATGATGCAGGTGGCAGCGCTGCTTGGGGAAGGGTTGCGTTTGGGTGCTTATGTTTTATTTTCCGCAGCCATTTTTACAAATGGTGTGAAATTCCGGGCATGATTCAACCTAAGTGAAACTGAGATGAGAACACAACGTAAGGTATCGAGCACCTGCATAGAATATTTACGACGGTAGCTGGCAAAAAATCAAGTCACAGGTCGTTTTGTTGTTTCCAATGGTAGAGGAAGAATTTAATTTGATAATATACCACTTAAGTAGATCATCCTACCCTAAAACCATTGAGCCACCTTAAAGTTTTTTGATGGACCCTTTGTAAGCTTCTGAAGTACCATAGGTAAGCCATCAATAAACAAATTAAACGAGTATCAGTAAACAGCCAACCACCCACCATCGGATTGTGCATTGTGTGCAACGGACGTGTAAATTGGATACACCCTAATTAGTGCCCATTATTTATTACACCAATATCAATTAAACACACTTTCCTATTCAGTTTCTCAATACCGTTGGGTTGCGCTTTCCACCTGCTCAAAGGTATTCCCGCTCGGCAAGTACAGACCCCACTTGTGTTACTCACCGCCCCAAGTGGGTTGAACGAACCCATCTTTATTACTGTCGCATGTACTCCCGGCGATACGGAATACCATTTTACGTGCCGTTTGTCGTTTCACCAGTCGGATGCTCGCACCAGGCGCCTCCATCGTTTATTTATTTAATTACCGATGAGAAAACAAAAATAAAAACACAAATGATGCGATCGTATCATTCCCTCCTGGGAGGTGTGTAAAACATTCTTTTTCATCTGCTTTTTTATACAAATAACTGTTCCAGAAAGTGTCTGTTAGCCGAAACCTACGGCCCGGGCAAGGGATTAATGTAATTCCGAAAAAAGTGTAATATGTTCATACTGGGTTTAATTTCTTCTATCGAAAACAGCATTCAATGAAATTCAATTTATTTTAAGATTGAAATATATCGTTTTTTAACTATGTGTTAAAATTCAGGGATGTGTGTAGTTTAATTAATCGGTGTCTTATTTATCTCATCATTTGTGCATTATGCTCAGCAAAATTAGCACACCCTAGGGGATGTAAGAGTGAAAAAATAAAAATATATGTTTCTTATTTCACCCAAATAAAACCAAACATCGTGTACAACAAACTTAATCGTCATAATAAAATATTGAATAACAACTACAGGCATTACATTAATCTTGTTTGAATGGTTAACGCTTGTTCAGCCCATGTCACGATCATTGACCCAAATGTAAATCGGGTAAATTTTGGCATAATTGAATTGATCATGCGTTTGGGGTAAGGAAATGTGGCTGGTAAATATGAGGGACATTCGGCACTACGTACACAAATACTAGCTGATGGAACATCATGAAAACTTCACTTATGGTGACATTCCATCAGCGCAATGCACCGACCAGGACCGAATGTATCCATCAGCAAGATTCAATTAGAGATTCTTAAACCCTTTTTCCCCTCACCAATTCATGGTCGATAAACTTCAAGCACAGGGCACCCGATAGTGTACGGGCGTGTCATACTGTCACCAACTTCACCCTATCGCGAGCAGTTCCGATCGAACGTGTATTTATTTTCCGTTTTGGTGGTTCACTTTGCATTATGCTTTGCAAGCTCTTAGCATCCTCCCGCGTCCATCGTATCTGGATGATGACGAAAGCAATAATCGCATTTTTGAACCGACATTTGATTGCGAATTTTACGCAGCACTTCACTTGATCGAATCGACTGCTCGTACGCCCGACCTCGGCCGACTTGCCAGAACGATCCCAAACAGATACAACTTTAAACACGTCTGCGATGTACGATACGTTTCTCCGTTTAAAGGGTTCACTGCAAGGTTGGGTGTCACGTGGCGCAAATATTTTAATTTTCCAATCACAAATTAAATTTAAAGGCACTAAAGCAGGCACTTCTGCGTGTTACTCGGATCAAAGTAAAAATATCGCACCCGCGCGAAGGAAACGACGATGGCCACACTTGCTTCAATTGGCCTGATGAATTCAACAAGTGCAGCTTCCCACGCCAGCACGCCCGTCTTTGGACACACCCGTGACGTTAGAGACATCACCGGTTTGGCGGATCTCTATGGATCGTGGTTGATTTAATTAATGCATCACTTCTACCACTTTTCAGCACCGAACAATATAATATCTTAAACTGTATGCTGGAGCGTTTGCTACACTGCTTATTCTATCATTTTGTTTTCAACAACTCATCGAAGCAGCTCCTACCGTTAACTATCACTTTTCCCACAAAGTATACCAAAAATCAACTTTATTCTTCACTACATTGTTTAATTTCTAATCAGAACGATCGCCCCGAGACGTAACGCACCGTAACGCTTTAGATTAGTCGCCAGCTGCACGTAGAACTGAACCGTCAGCGAACCGTTCGGTTGCCGTAGCGAATGATAACTAATCGCACGCTCCACACTGGAACCGGTGTTTATCTCATGCCCGAACGCCATCGTGTGCTCCCCTTCGCGATGTCGTTTGGTCGGCTGAGTGTCGCCAGTGAGTTACTATAGGCGATTTTGCTCCCGGTTTTTTAGTCGTGTCTGAGCTCCTGGCGTGTTGGAAACACGTTGGTCGATGGAGGCGCTCGGTTGCTTATGCTTCAACAGGTAAAACGCTACGGCAGGTGGCGGGAAATTTGAATGTTTCCCTCCAAGACAAGGAAATCGTTTTCGGTACGAAGGAAATCTAACTACTTGCAAGCAGGCTACCATTCATTTCCAACGTTTAAGTTCGTTCGAGCTTTACCGTGGCGGCCCGCCAGCAATAATTTCAACACAATCGATTCTACTGAACGCTCCGACTCCCATCGGTGAAGGATGTAATTTACCTGTCCAGCGGGCACATCATCCACACTATGTACGGCACGGTTGTGATTTATTTCACCTCCGTTGCGCCGGGAATGAGCGTCCCGGTGAAGAATGCTTCCACCTGGTTCTGAACCGTGGCCAACGGGCGACGTAAAGGCTAGTAAGATGTGCCGTTCGGCTTGATCTACGACGCCACGGTGAGATTGCCATCTGCGTAGCCCTTCCCTTTCCACCCCGTGTCCAAAATGGAACGGCAAAATGACGCATCACCTTCGGTGGAAGGAACCTGGTAAAGAAATACGGCGAATCAAGTTTCACGCTGAAATTCGCAATGAAAATTAGCCCACCGAAGAGGAGGAAACAAATCGTCTGAAGAGTTATCGCTCGCTTACGCTGAGCCATTTTATGTTGCTTTAAGGATGGAGTAAAGTCATTTATTTAACCTGTCTGGCATGCACTACTCTAGTAATTGCTACTTTGGAACATCGCATTTTGTAACGCGCTTGAAAGAGAAAAGCGCGATACAATAGTTTGTTTCTCATACTTATACTAAACCTTTTCCATTTTCAATCAACCATTTCTCATCTTATCTTTTTCACAAGAAAATAAAAATGTAAGAAAATGTAAAAAAGTGAAGTCCTTAAGTTTTTAAACATTCCTCATTCTTCATTCCACAAAACATTCTGAAAAATAAACTATAAGAAAAAAAAATTTAACAAACTGCAAATCAAACGATTTCCTAAAATTTTTCAGCTTTTTCTTTCGAAATGTTTGCCATAATGCAATCCTCATGTGTCTTCATGTACCGTTTTACTCAAACTTACAATTCAACCACTTTACTTCATATCTTTTCTAGTTATGCCATTCAACTATCCACAAAAAGCATGATTATTGATTAACATTCTATTAACTGTAACTTTTAGTGTTAACATTTATTTGATTTAAACCTAATACGCAAATTTTATAAAACAAATTTGCGAATCATATTACATTTGATAACATTTTGAATGTGTTTAAAAACAATAAATTGACAGTAAGCCTAACTAAACCGTTACTAAATTCCATTACAATGTTTGAGGTCCAATGTAATCCACTGTGAAATCAATTATATAGTCATATTTTCACCTATTGCCGTACCTTAACTATGTACCAATTGCTAGTAAATATTGTCGCGAATCCAATCCACATACGCCGATATGTTGGTGTATACGACCGGGGTATCAGAACTACAAGCTATCGTTCCAAAGCTGGCAACTCCTGCCAAGAACCATGCACTTCCGTTTCCCTGCATGAGCGTGCCTTCTGCATGATCCTTACACTTGCTCCAACTCGCTCCCATGTCTACGCAAAGTTGAGTCGATTGGAGGGTTACCGATTTTTGTTCATATATCGGGGAACATTCCTCAAAGCCATTAATGTTCACCGGATGATACATTTTCTTGCCATCTAGTGCGCCTATCGCGCTATCTCGAAGCCAACCAGTGATCAGACTTTTGTTTCCGACGACCGAGTCCAACGTTGGAAGGCAGATCGGTTGAACAGTGTCGGAAAAGTTCACGTCACTGGTGAAGCGAACGAGTGCAATGTCATGCAGATGGTTGCGCCGATTGTAATCCCTGTGTTTGGTGATCTTTTCGATTTGCATGTCAACTGGAGGCCCTGCACATTGCTTCTGATTGCAATCTACATTTGAGTTTATCTCCCACTCACCGAGACGTACACGATGGCTAGGAAAATAACGGTTATAAGTAATGCAACGGTTAACGGTTATAAGTAATGCAAACATTTGTTTGGTAAGTAAGTAACATCTTCATACTCACACTTTAATACCTCCGCGAAGGTTTGACACGCAGTGTGCAGCTGTCACGATGTATCGTTTGGTAATCAATGTTCCACTGCACATGAGCTCCAATTCACCACGAAGGTTTTCGTACTGAATCAGTGCGGTCCATGGATAGTCATCAGCATCCGTGTAGGTATTCAACACTAACCGGTGTGGTTCTGACGACCCGCACAGTGGATATTGAGGGAGCGTTCCTCTAAACCCAACACAACATACCTGTGGTAGAACTCATTCAATGGAAGAGACCTCTCAATATTGACTAGAGAATAACATACCAGATTCGTGGAGCTATCATTGGCGCAGTGACTGTTTGTCAAATCCTCCTCTTCCAGGGAGACCATTTTCTGGCCTACGGTTTTTAAAAACGCTGCACATGTGTCAACGGAAACACATTTTCCACTCTGTCCGGATGGCCCCACACAAGCATCTCCGGTGGCTGCAAACATTTGATCATGTACTAACCGAGACAGATCAATTTACTTTCAAATCGTAGATCCTCACCATGTGATGAGACACATAGTGCCACCATTTCCAGCAAGGTTACAATAATCAGGCCTAAGTGTAGTGCAGCCATTTTCTAGCTTCGATAATAGCTGTTTAACCGTTCCAACCTAACATTGACCACTGAGAACGAACTGTTTAGAGTTAACACGGGCAAGCTTGCTCCTGCACGTTTTTTTGCAATTTGAAACTAATTTATACAAGCTAAATTGCATTACCATAGGTGTTATCGCGCAGCAGACGGCAACACCACTGCAATGTTTTTGAAAAAAGATAAGGTTTCCCCATCGAACGACGATGACGATCAACAACAGAAAAAAATACATTCAACTCGTAATATATTGTTATCGTTGAGCAAAGTTATTGGTAGTTATGGTGTAGTGGGTTTTTACGAAATTTACACACACATAGAAGAAGAAGAAGACCCATCCTTTATAAAAATTATTGTTACCCTTCTATTCTCATATTAATTGGAATTATTTTTGTGGCAAAAACATCGATTTTTAATGTATTTCATGCACATATTATCCTTTTGAACACTGACAAATTTATCGTATGTCTAGCTCAGGTTCGAAATGAAGCATGATGCATTCGTGCCGCTGCCGAGCCCGAGCTTGTGTTCTTAGTTCTCAATCGTCAGGTCTGCTGGAAACATAAAAAATATTGAATGAACTTGAATTCTTTTCATGGCCATAATTATCTCCCAACACGGCATCTACTTATTTACTCCAATGACAAGCCCTTTAAAATATTATGGTTGATGATTTATTGCTGACGAAAAACAATCAGTTTATTATTTTTCCATTTCGTAAGAAAACATGTGCTTCACAGATACATTCACTTAATTAACCCAACTAAGAAACAAACAATTTGGAAGTAAGTCTCCTTGACTCTCTACTGGACGTTGTTTTGAATCCAATCGACGTACTCCGCCACATTGGTGTACACACCAGGAACCCGCGCAGTGCCGCACTTTTGCGACCCAAAACTGACCACACCGACCAGGTACCAGGCACCGGAGATCTGCCGCATCAACGGACCGCCCGAGTCGCCGCTGCAGGTGTCCTTACCCTTCAGTCCACCGGCGCACAGCTGCGTGGACTGCAGCGTGATGCCGATGCGCTCATAGACCGGAGAGCACTCCTGCAGACTCTTGATGTCCAGCTCAACCTTCAGCTTCTGCTGGCTAGCGGTTGCGGTCTCCGTTCTACCCCAACCGGCGGCAAAGCTTTGCAAACCCTCGTGGTTGCGCGTGCGGATCGAATTCTCCACCGGCAGGCAGATCGGGCGAATCGTATCGGAGTACTCCACGTCCTTGGTGAAGCGAATCAGAGCGATGTCGTTGACGTTGCTTTTATCCTGCGCATTGTAGCCACTGTGCGTCACGACCTGCTCGATGTCCATGTCGATGGGAGGATCGGAGCAGGTGTTCAACTGGCAATCTCTGGGTGTGCTGACGTCCCATTCTCCAAGCCGTACCCGATACCTACGGTATTTGAAAAGAAACAAACATTTTAACATTCTAATAACTCACATAAGATCTTCCGAGAGGTCATTGGGTCCCCTTCAGAATCTCTGTCACTAAATTGCCCTATCTTCAAAACGTACAACTTCCAGCCTCGGGGAAGAGATGTCACGCAGTGGGCCGCTGTTACGATGTAACGTTCGTTGATAAGCGATCCACCACAGTGAAAGTCGTTCTGGCTGCCCGTTTTTTGGTACTCAATGAGGGCTGTCCATGGGAATTCGTCCAGCATAGTTGGTTGACCGCCAACAACGCGGTTCGTATACTGGATTCCACATTGCGGTGGTGATAGCAGAGAATTTATTCTAGGCCTTATGGTGGCTCCTGCGCAACAAACCTGAAGAGTGCAAAGTAAAAATGGTAGATCGTGCTAATTAAACCGGGAGAAAACGTTGTCGTCTTGGTGTTAGTGGGCAGCTCATCAATCAGCTCATTTCCTTAGTCGTTTTAGATACATGATCTCACCGAAAACCGGAATGCTATTTCAACTTGTCATTCACGAAAGTTCAATCTCCTCCAGTCTTGTTTGACGGTAATTAACTTGTTTGCGAATGTGTCGATAAACTTAGTCAGCTTACTCTATAAACTACCTACCAGAGTGCTTGTCTGCTGTACACCACACCGGCTGTTCCTTAAAAAGTTTATCTCATCTGGAGTGTTGACACCTCTATCAAAGATCTGCTTAAGCGACTGGCATTCTTGAAACAGGATGCATTTACCTGGTTGGCCGAGCGGATTTACACAGTTTTGCCCAAGAACTATGCAGAACCGAATATATAAGAATAAAATGTTCATAACTGAGGCGTACAGATTGTTTTGATTCCTTAGATTGAAGGGGAATGCATACCGAGGGCTGCGCTCTGTCCTATCGCTGCACATAAACAAAGCACCAGAAAGCTTCGGGTAGCCTCAACACGCGTCAACGAATCCATTTGATAACGATGGTCAATACAGACTACGGACTGATTCAGTGTTTAAATGTCTCAAGATTCTGTTCTCAACTTATCGACCCGGAAATCCACAACACAACCTTTTCTTCCCACCAGCGAGAAGAGACTGACGTTTGTAGGGTCCGGGCAGGTCAACTTGATCTGACCGGTTTTACCAAGACTATTATCAGTGAACGTTCACATGAGGCTTCTCTCGCTCAACAACTCTGCCGATTTCAAGTAAAAGCATCTCCCAAGCATCGGAAACCGGTACATGAGCCGCGCTTCAAACAAATCTGGTTTCCCATCGGGCAGTCATCATCTCCATTCAAGATCACCTGCGGTTTGTTTTATGGATGCGCATCGGTCGGGTTGGTCATAACCATCACTATAGCAAAACGAATGGTCTTAACTTATTGTTAATGGGAAGATGACAATAAACATATGCCCTTGAAAAACCCGGGCCGGCGCATTCAATTTGCGAACCCAAAGAACAACGTGATGTTTCGATATTTGTTGAGTTTGCGTATTGATCGGCCGGTTTCAGGTAAGGGCACAAATGGGACTTTTGACACTGACTTAAACTGTAGCAGGTATGATATATTTTTTTGCAATTTTGTGCACATCACGTAGTGAATCTTGCCAAAGCTATAGTGCAAAAGCTAACCGGTTTAAGAGGATGGCGGCATGCGAAAGGCGGTAGATGAAATTTGTGAGGCATTTGGAAGGCATTTATTGATATTGGTTACCAGTTCACCTACGATCGAGATGTAGCCCTTATCATATTTCATAATAAGCATCTTTTATAAACTTCACTGAGCACCCGGTAGGCAGTCTGCCAGTCTGCTAGCAGGATGGTTTTAAACAAGCCCACAGCACAACAAACACAGCACCCAATAATTATGAACATCCACTCAAAAATAACACATCAATTTTTCATGTGAAAAGAATTTGTCGGAAGTACATCACAGTAATTTAAATAGGCTTCCCTATTCTAGAATTAAGTTTATTGTAACCACACATCACTGTGTTCCTAGAACCAGACAAATCTTATACCATATTTTCTTGAATCCAATCGATATACTCCACCACATTCGCGTAGACTCCGGAAACACCGGGGGTGCCACACAGTTCTGGGCCAAAACTGACCACTCCCAGCAGATACCAGGTACCGGCCATGGACCGCATTAGTGGGCCCCCGGAGTCCCCAGTGCAGGTATCCTTGCCTTGTTTACCACCGGCGCACAAATGTACTGAGTTTAGTGAAATTCCAACACGCTGGTAAGCCGGCGAGCATTGCCACCGGCTGTTGATTGGCAGCCTGACCTTGAGTTTCACATTGCTTTGCAAAGAGTACTCCGTTTTGCCCCAGCCGACCGCCCAGGCCAACATCCCGGTGTGATCTTTCCGCCGCATAGCCTGCGAAACCGGGAGGCAGATCGGTTGAATCGTATCGGTGTACTCCACGTCTCTGGCGAAGCGAATCAGAGCGATGTCGTTTGCTTTACTCGCATCCCGCGGATCATAATTATTGTGTTTGATGATTTTAAAGGGTATCAAATCGATCGGTGAATCAAAACATTGCGGTTTAGTATTGTTTGCATCTTCATAACAGTCCGGATCTGAGGTCAGATCCCACTCGCCAAGTCGTACCCGGTACCTTGGAAAAAAGGGTTCAAGAAGACAAATCACGTTAATGGCACACAAACAAATACGAATTGGTACTTACACCATGAAGCCGACAGGAAAGCCGGTGACGCAGTGTGCAGCTGTTAGAACATGACGTTTGCTGATAAGAGATCCTCCGCAGTGAAAGCCTACTTCTTCGGAAAAATTTTTGTACTCGATCAGGGCCGTCCATGGGAACTCGTCGGGTTGTGTCTTCTCCCCACTAAACACGCGATCGGCTAATTGTAATCCACATGTTGGTGGTTCTGGCAAGATTTCGGAAGGTGTTGTAACAGGCGTGAAATTCGGATCCGCACAACATACCTGTGAAAATGGCACGTAATATTTATGAACAACGATGTGCACATTACACTAATATAACCTCTAGTATGATATAAACATAAGTCCCTACCAGTTGCTTATACCCAACAGTACCACATTTACACGATAGGATAAATTGATGTTGCTCTTGTGTAGTGTCGTTTGCTGTAAATAGCTTTACAAGTGGCTGGCACTCTCGAAACAGTATGCACCTGCCCGACTCTCCGCGCGGGTTCACACAGCTTTTTCCTTGCTCTGATAAAACCAATATAAAATGATACTCATGTTAAGCCCAGTGCAAGTGCAGGGATATTTTTCCTCACCCAATGTTAAAACACCGATTCCGCTGAGTACCAGCAAACCGATGATGACGGTAGACCATCCCTTACTGAAAAAAATTTTGATCATTTTGCAACGCCTCAGTTGGAATTTCCCAAGCCGGTAAGGCGTTGTATTCCTTAGTAGCACGATTCGTGTCCAATCCTGTCAAGTACGTTTTGCAGACTGAATGCGTTATCGTGGCTTCAATGAGATTTTTATTTGAAAGAGCAATCGTATGTACGCAGAATGTTTATAAATGGGAGATTTAGCTGATTGTGTGTGAATTCTGATCTTGAGCTTGTGGTCTCTATACTGTGTGGTGTGGTTCAGTCATGTGGACTTACTTCAATTACACTTTAAGACTACTAGGATTTTCGAGAGTTGTATTTAAAATATAATGGAAAACTGTGTCATTTCAATTAGTTTTCAAAATTTCTTTTAAAACGTTAGCTACAAGTGATTGAAGAGATTGTAGAACAAATGCTTTAATTCTTGCAGGGGATTATCTATCTCAGTGCTTCTATTCATTTTTCTGCTATCTGTGGCATATTACATTTTTTTATGACACTTATCGTTTACTCAGAATAACCTGGCATATATCGCAATACTCACCAGACTTTAAATTTCACAGAAAAAATAACGAAGCAGCCCCTCCAAAAATGTATTTCTTGGAAACTACAAGAATTATAATTTAATACAATATTTTAATGTCGTGTTTGTTGTAAAGATACATCGCGGTATTGCTAACATCAGACAAAACCTATATAATATTTTCTTGAATCCAATCGATATACTCCGCCACATTAACGTAGATACCAGATACGCCCGAGGAACCACACTTTGCAGGCCCATAACTGACCACTCCCAGCAAATACCAGGTACCGGCCATGGACCGCATTAGTGGACCCCCAGAATCTCCAGTGCAGGTATCCTTGCCATGTTTACCACCGGCGCACAAATGTACCGGCTTTAGGGCGATTCCGTTACGCCGATAGGCTGGTGAGCATTGCTGTAGGCTGTTAATCGTTAGGTTGACTTTTAGCTTGATGTCGCTACGCGAGTTAGACTCCGTTTTGCCCCAACCGGCAGCCCAGGCCAACATCCCGGTGTGATCTTTACGCCGCAAAGCCTGCGAAACCGGGAGGCAGATCGGGCGAACCGTATCGGTGTACTCCACGGCTCTGGCAAAGCGAATCAGAGCGATGTCGTTTGCCTTACTCGCATCCCGCGTATCGTAACCATTGTGTTTGATGATTTTAAAGGGTTCCAAATCGATTGATGAAGCAAAACATTCCGGTTCACTGTTGTTTACATATTGATAACAGTCCGGATCTGAACTCACATCCCATTCGCCAAGCCGTACGCGGTGCCTAGGAGAAATAGGTTTAAGAAGACATCGGATTAACTGAGTCCAATGAAAAGGTAAGCGAACTGGCACTTACACCGTCCAGCCGTGAGGGAGTTCGGTGACGCAGTGTGCAGCTGTTAGAACATGACGTTCGTTGATAAGTGACCCACCGCAGTGCAAGCCAAATGTTCCGTCTCGCTTTTTATACTCGATCAGGGCCGTCCATGGGAACTCGTCTGGTTCAGTTACCTCCCCACCAACAATACGATCCGCCACTTGTAATCCACACATTGGAGGTTCTGGCAAGGCTCCGGATGCAGGTGGTAAGGTGGTTGGCGGATCGGTTATCACTGACGGGGAGTTCGGCTCCGCACAACAAACCTGTGAAAATGACAAGTAAGATGGGTTGATCGAACTAAACTGGGTATCTTTTCCAACTAAATATTTCACCAAAAGAAAACTTACCAACTTTTTGTACCCCACAGAGCCACATTGACACGACAGGATAAATTGATGTTGTTCTTGTGTTGTGTCGCTTGCTCTAAATAGCTCTACGAGTGACTGGCACTCTCGAAACAGTATGCACCTACCCGGTTCTCCGCGCGGGTTCACACAGCTTTGGCCTTGTTCTGATAAAATCGATTTAAACGGTGAGCTAATTATTGCCACCCACTGGTACAGAGCTATTTTGCCTCACCCAATGTTAAAACACCGATTCCGCTTAGTGCAAAAAAACAGATGACGACAGTAGTCCATCTCCTACCGGAACAGGTTCTGGACATTTTGCAACGTCTCAGTTGGAGTTTTCCTAAGTAAACTTTCAACCTGGCAACGTATTCGCAAGTAGCACGATTCGCGTCCAATCCTCTCAAGTACCTCTCGCAGACTGAATTCACAATCGGCTTGTATAGGATTTTAATATGGCAGAGCGTACGCATGTTGGTGAAAGTTTGAGATGGGAGATTTCCCCGCTGGCGTTGAGAAGCTTATGTTGCGCTCTATTAGGTGGGTTGTCTCTACATTGTGTAGTATGTGGCATTATCATCGAGTGGCCGATTGTTTACATAAACGTCAACATTTGATTTGCTTGGACATCAGCGCCTGGACGGGACTTCCCTTCTTGAGTAACTAGAATCTTGAACCTAAAAATCTCACACAACCACTGGTAAAAGATGGATCCTGTTATGTATTGTTTTCAAGCACAAAATGGGAAGATCTCGATTCAAATTCACACAGCATGCTTATGAAGAATGGTTTCGTGTTGTTCAATACATCGTTTAATGATCACTCAGTCAGTGGACTTCACATTCCAAAAACATGAAAAATCGAAACAACACCAGTGGTATGTACTTTTCGTCGATGAGTTTTATTGGTAATTAACGTAGTCTCTCCGGAGCGTCCAGCAAACATTTGTTAAGCCTAGTAAACATTCTGCCGAATCCAGTCACCGAACTTTGCCACATCGGTATACACACCAGGAACGTCGGCAGTACCGCACTTCGAAGGGCCAAAGCTTACCACCGCTATCAGGTACCAGGCACCAGCAAACTGGCGCATCAACGGGCCACCCGAGTCACCGCTGCAGGTGTCCTGTCCGTTCACACCACCGGCGCATAGCTGCGTCGACTGCAGGAATATGCCGTTGCGCTGGTAAACCGGTGAACACTGCTGCAGACTCTTCACCTTCAACTCGACCTTCAGCTTCTTCTGGCTGGCCGAAGCGGTCTCCGTTTTGCCCCATCCAGCGGCCCAGCTTGACAAGCCGACGTGATTAGCGTTGATAGTCTTGCTCGATAGCGGCAGGCAGATAGGTCGCACTGTTTCGGTAAACGCCACCGGGCTAGCCATACGAATCAGCGCAATGTCGTTAAGGTGGTTCTTGTCCTGCGTATCGTAGCCAGTATGTACGACGATCTTCTCGATATTCATGTCAACCGGAGCATCGTTGCAATCACCATCACCGTTACAGTCGCGATCCAAGCCGAGGTCCCACTCGCCCAGTCGTACCCGATGTCTGTAAAATGACCAAACAAAAAGCAACCGGCCGGCCACACATTAAACCTCGCATCTCATGTCCGTAAATGGTGAAACTTACACCTTCCAAGTGCGCGGAATCGAAACGATGCAGTGAGCTGCGGTTAAAACGTAGCGTTCGTTGATCAACGATCCACCGCAGTGGAAGCCATAACGACCGTTCGGTTTCTGGTACTCGATCAGTACCGCCCACGGGAACTCATCGAGTTGTGTCGGTTGGCCACCGAAAATACGGTCCGTGAGCTGGATACCACAGTGTGGCGGTTCAGGCAAGACCGAGTTGCCGGTGTTTGCGGGAGCAGTGGAACCGGCGCAACATACCTGGAAGAGGCATTGAGAGGAACACACAGACAAGATAAGCCAGCGTCAACACCCAACAAGAATAGCTACCATTCTGAGGTAGTAAAATAAAGTCCTTTCAATTATTGCTCGAACGAAGAACAAATGTGTAATTGATGTACAAATGATGAAGTATTATACTTCCCGATTCATATCTCATTTCCTGTACCCTACTAAAAGTGCAATGTCAACGATTTGGTAGCATTCGAATACAGGTGATCCAAAGGGTCTATTTAAAACATGCAGATGACACAACCATAAGCATATTTAAACACTTACCAGTGCCTTCCGCCCGGATGAACCGCAACGGCTGTCTTGTAGGTACTGTGTATCTTCCGGTGTAGCGATAGGTTTGCCGAAAACAGCAACCAGCTCTGGGCACTCCCGGAATAGAATACAATTTCCCGGCAGGCCACGAGGATTCGTACAGCTTTCACCAAGTTCTGATGAAACGGGGAAAACAAGGATTGAGAATCTCAGTGATTTTTCCCCCGCAGCATCGCAGTTACGACGTTCTCACCTAGCGCCAACACGCACTGTCCTACTGCACCCAACAAGCAAAGCATTAGCAGACCCATACGGGTACCGGTCACATTGCCGACGACCATCTTCCAGCTGGTGTATAGCTTCCCACTGCGTTCGATTGTCCTTTCGCCACACTCAATCAGACGGATGCTCCGTAAGGGCACGATAATCTTGATGAACACACAACCTTTCCTCCCCGGCGATAGCAGAGGACTGGAAATTCTCGGAACAACCCGGAGAGCTATCAACTTTTCTATACGTGACCGACACCACTACCGCCACAAGCGGCCACCTACCATCACTTGGACAGACGGCGCATCGAAAACAAGTTCTACAGGTAGCGGAAACCTGCAGTTTCACCAACCCCGGCTTAACCGAGACCTTCGCTGGCGATAACCTTCCGACACTCGACGAAGACTCGCGCATCGACCGCGACCGCGTATTTACATAAAACTAACAACGACAAAAGAGCACAGCACAGAACAGTCTTCAAACATTTTCGGATTGGTCAAACAGGTTTGTTGATCATTTTCAAAAAACAAAAGTAAATAAAATCTCGGCTTGTTCTGCGCGTTTCTACGCACACGCTAATGATTACGCTAATGAGCTGTACAGCCTCCTTCACACGTCCGGCCGTACAGGCGGTCAGGGAATTCCACAGTGCGACCACAAAACTAGTTCTCCAGCACAACGGACCGGTTCTTACAACGACGACGACGACGACGACGATCGTCAAGACACCGAAGTGTGGATCTTGAGCGGAGAAACGTATTGTTGCTTGGCTGTATTCTCTCTTCCCTTCGCTCTTCATCTCTCTTCCAAAGTATGTTTTTACGTGATAATGATGTATATTTTCTGACCGAAGCATGTATGTATATACATTCACGGGGAATTCCCTTCGACATACCGGCACGATATAAAATGCATGTAAACGCGTTGGATACCTGGAAACGGCAAAGACCCTTTGTTGTGACTTGGGGAAACCGAGATTGGCGTTCATCCCACAGATGCTGGGTTTTTTTGCTCTCTCGTATTAGCTAAACAGATCATGTTTTGAATACAACTTTGCCAGAGTTTCATATGTCGCGGCAATCAAGATTAATCTAACCATTGTACACGAATCAACTCAAATACGCCATGTAGAATAACCGCGAGGCTTATTCAACCGAAAAATCAACAAACTATAAAATACCCATCAAAATGTTTATATGAGGTTTGCCACACATTTTCTCCGAATAATTTCGTAACAAAACGACTGAATAATTCATTAAATACTCGATCGGGTTCAGTCAAGATCGAGCATATTTTTGAGAATTGAAAATCCTGCCAATTCGGCCGTAAATTTGTAAACTGTTAAATCAATCCAGTTGAACATAAATAAAAATTCACTGAGCCATGGTTTATGTTCCAAACATGAGCATCAATATGGAAATAAATAAATAAATAAAGAGATATTTGTTGTTGATCGTTATATCATTAATCGTTTCTTTGAATAAAAAACTGATATCAATAAACGTCATGCTGCTCTTATTTGGATGAGTGTTCGTAACAATACCATATTTAATTAAAAAATCAAGTTGTCCCCATTGTTCCTGGGACTGAACTGAATAAATTATTATTGAGATTTCATGGAAACAAGCAAAACTTCGTAATATGTTTTTTATACATTTTTTACGATGATTTTGATGATTACGATGATACAAATGCAGCGAATATTGTTGGTTTCCAATAACCGCTTGCCCACGACTCAAGGCTAACGTGCAACGGGGTTCAACTGTCTGTGGTGGCTTAGAACGGTCTCAACCCCGGAAACAGTTCGTCAATGCCTGGACTGATGCACATCATCATTCTGAAGGTTCAAAATTGCTTGCTTGTCTGATCGAGTTTTCGATCATCGTTTGTCTGTGTGGTAGTCGCAGCCGTATCAGCAAGGTGTCACCCTGATAGTGACCCCGGTGCGGCCGAAAGGCTGATAGTACCGTTTCGCGGGTTCCTTCGCTTGTTTTCACCCTTGGTTTGTGTTTGTGTTTGTGTTTTTTTTGCTGAAAACGAAGTGAGGAAAAAACCAGATCCACCACCAACGTCAGCGACAGCATCTCGTCTGTCCTGGCCGTTTAGAAGGCGACGGGGTGCGAGATGCGCAGCGAGGTCTATTCTTTTTCCTCTTCTCGTCCCTGCTCCTCCGATGGTAGCTTCTCTATCAGAGACCGGTTGGGCAGAGTTCGGCGCCTCGCATACGACGAAACGCGGGCATAACAGTGCCAACGTGCTTACGAAACACACCGAGTGTGGCTCCGGTGGGTTTACCTGCTGAAAGTGATCTTTCTATCTTTCCTGTGTTACTTTTTGACGATTTTCCGAACGGCTCAAAGGCTTTTTGAAAGTAGCCTATAACAGTCAGTTTTACAATGTTGCCACGTGCTGGAGGATTCCTGCTAGCACCGCTGCTCCTGTTCCTGATAGCATGCATCGGTGCATCGTCAGCACGTGAGTTTCCCGTTCCGATCATCGCTGTAATCATAAACGCGGTCGTCTTCAAACCATTCTCAATCCTTTTGTCTAACAGAGAAGCTGAACACAGAATGCCAAACGCCGGACGGAAAGCGAGGCACCTGCGTGATGTTGCGATCGTGTCAATCGATCCGCCAGTTGGTGCTGAAAAAGGATAAAACGCCTGCGGACAGGGATTACCTCATGAAGTCACAGTGTGGAATAGAAAACCGAAGCGTGCTTGCCTGCTGCCCGCTGCCCTCTAGGATATCAGGTAGATTTGGTGAGAGAGTTGACCTACCGTCTACTGCCGATTGTGGAGGGCGCCTAGATGACCGCATCTTCGGCGGCGAAGTAGCCCCACTCGGATCCTATCCGTGGTTAGCCAGAATTCAGTACTATAAAGGTACGCTTCCAAAGTACACTCTTTAGTTGGTGAATCTTTAATCCATCTGTTGTCAATTTTAAGGAAACAACCGCTATGGCTTTCACTGCGGAGGAGTACTCATTCATAAACAGTTCGTCCTTACGGCGGCCCACTGTATCGAAGGCGTACCATCCAGCTGGATTGTGTGAGTAGGACATTGCGCAGGATCGGAGGCGTTCACCGACTACAGCCTTTACTCTTGCATTCCAGCTACCAAGTGCGGCTCGGGGAGCACGATACAACTAAAGATGAGGATTGCGATTTGCTAGAGGACGGCGAACAGCTGTGTGCTGATCCAGTGCGTGACGTACTGGTGCTTGAATACCTAGTGCACCCGGATTACTACAAAGAGAACGGGGCAGACTACAACGATATCGCCGTGCTGAAGCTATCGGAGTCGGTCGAAAGCACCGAGTTCATTAGCCCGATTTGCGTTCCGACCTCGGCAAACACTTTGCCGAGGAATCTTACCGACATTTCTATGGTCGTCGCTGGTTGGGGACAAACGCAGACCAGATCGTCTAGTACAAAGTTAATGCACCTGAATGTACCAGTATGGGATAACAGCCGCTGCAGCGAGGTGTTTCAAACGGTGTCCCTGGACATTGTTCCCACGCAGGTGTGCGCCGGCGGTGAGAAAGGAAAAGATTCCTGCCGGGGTGACTCCGGTGGTCCACTGATGTATCGCCGCAACATAGGTACATCCAATTGGTACTTGGTCGGTTTGGTGAGCTTCGGTCTGGAACGGTGTGGTTCCGACAACGTGCCGGGAGTGTACACGCGCGTAAGCGAGTACATGAATTGGGTGCAGGATACTTTGGAAGGTGAATTGGGTTATTGAAACAGTTTAAATGTTCAAATAACAAGCAACGCAGATTTAAGCAATAAAAATGTATTTTTTCTAACGAAATCTTCAGCGTAATGAACCGGTTTGATTTTCTTTCGTGATCTTTACAATGTCATTATTATATAACAATAGCGTCAAACTAACCCGAAATGTACTTCATTAGTAATCTTTGACGAACAACAGGTTACCGGTATGCTAAAATGTTCCTTTGATCTGCTGAATTTGACCAACGTTGTCCTCCTTTGATAGCATCCATGGTGATCAGGGAATCCCCAATGGATTGACCCTAATTACTATATGTCACCTTGACTTATTTTGAATAAGGCAACAGCCAACAAAATTGGTATGCAATTGTGGTGCTTTCATTCTTGCAACCACCACCGGGAAGGCCCATGTTTTGTGAAATTCACTTACAGAAATCACCGGTAGATTGGAACGGTCCGATACGCCGTCGGTAAAATGACAAGTACGATCATCCCACCCCCTGCACACGTTCAGACCACGTCGGTCGGCGATCACACGAGAGAGCAGTAGGGAATGCTGACCAAAGAGAGAAAAAAAAACAAAACTAGTTTCAACCACCACGTTCGTGTCTTTATTGGCCCCGAATACGAATGTGGGATGTCCGGGTCGGCGTCGGCTGTCCGAGAGCCCGTTAAGCTGACGCTCGGTGGACAGCGGATTGTTAGTTGCTGTTTCTCGTTCGACCAGTGCACAACGGGACAGGCCAAGTGAGTAGGCCGACGGTAGTTGCCGGTATAGCTTTCGTCCTTACAAAAACTATTTCTAGATAATAGCCGTGATCAAGAACCGAAAGAAAGAACGGGAAAGATAGACTGGAAGGTTGGCGTGAAAGAGAAAGTCACTTGCGCCGGAGGATCTCCTGTCCCGTGAACGTCCACACCACCGTCAAGATGACGGCGACGAGTATGAGAACGCGGCCCTGTCGGATGCTGGTAATTGCCGTCATCATCGTCATGTGCGTGCCGTACCACACCGAGGCGCAGTGTTAGTGTTGTTAGCGTTGTGTTATGTTTTGTTATTAACTTTGACTATCGCGGCGTGTGCCTCGCGCTATCGCGAAGACCATCGTCAATAACACCGATCGATCGAAGAAGCGATTACTGAACGTTTTGCGTCCGTTTTCCTTTTCCTTGTTTTCAGATCTCTCCCAATGCCGTACGCCAGAACAGAGCGCCGGTTCCTGCGTGTTGGTAACGCAGTGCACTGTCGTGCGAAACCTGCTCAATAAGCCGCTGCTCACCGCGAACGATATCCAGTATCTCGAAAACAGCCGCTGCGGGGTACTGGACCGCAAAGTCCTTGTGTGCTGCGCCAAACCGGACGTTCCACCCAATACCCCAGCTCCAACCGCTCCACCGAACCGTGTGCCAACCACAAATGCGATACCGGTTGATAACCGGCTGTCGTTGGAGCAGCGTCAGCAGCTGCTACCGAGCGAATGCGGTTTACACCTGTCCGATCGCATCGTCGGTGGTGAACGAGCTAAGCTCGAAGAATATCCCTGGATGGCGTTGATTCAACATCGTCGCAAGAGTAAGATGAGATGGCATGCCGAGAAGCAGTGTGGAGCATCCTTTCTAATCGTTTCAATTTGCCTTTGACAGATGGAGATCTTAAATTCCACTGCGGAGGTGCATTGATCAGCACCCGCTACGTGCTGACGGCGGCGCACTGCATCCGAAACATTCCTTCGTCGTGGACGCTGTAAGTAAGCTGGACCAAGTTGATGCGGAGCAACGACGTTGAACGATCCACGGTGTTATTTTCAGCACGGCTGTCCGGTTGGGCGAATGGGATCTCGCGTCGGACACCGACTGCATGACACTCCTGGACGAAACGATCTGCGCCGATCCGGTGCAGGATATTGCGCTCGATAAAATCATCGTCCATCCCGACTACCTTACCACCGGCACGCAAGTGCGGAACGACATCGCCCAGATACGGCTGGCACAGGAGGCGGTGGTGAACGATTACGTGTTCCCGATCTGCTTGCCGCTTGACACGGCGTCCCGCACGGTTTCCTACGATGGGAAGAGGCTCGTCGTGGCCGGATGGGGACAGACGGAGGAAGGTAAGCTGCAGTTTTGGAACTCGTTTTTAGTTTCTCATTCCGCATGGTTATGAAACGTCATTCCTTCTCGCTTTTGCAGCCCTCCAGAGCCAGTACAAACTGTTCGTCGGTGTAAACGGTGTGCCCGAACGAACCTGCCAGCAGCAGTACCCGCAGGCCAACATTGACCAAACGCAGCTGTGCGCGGGTGGAGAGTCGGGTAAGGATTCCTGCCGTGGAGACTCCGGCGGTCCACTGATGTTCCCCGGAAAGCGCGGCTACCAGGACGTCATGGTGCTGGCCGGGCTGGTGAGCTTCGGCAAAAAGTGTGGCATCCAGGGCGTTCCGGGGGTGTACACGCGGGTAGGTCAGTACGTTGATTGGGTCGTGGGCAACCTGGAGCCATAGTGGCGCCAGTGAAAACCAGTTGACGAGGTTTCTGCCGAAGAAGTTGTATCCCGATCGCACTGAACGTACTGAAGTTGAGAGACCTAGGCGAGGACCATTAAAATTATTTGCGAACCCTCTGCGTATGCTTACTGGTAAAGGTTATTTTGATACTCTTTTGCAGAATATCGAGTTAGAAAAGCATCTCAGGGAAACGATAGGTTATACATAATGAGACGAAAGGCTCTTCTCAAAACAATCGCATGGTTAATAAGATAGATCACATAAGCTGCTCTAGAGAACTTTGCTTTTGAGTTGTAAATTAGCCACATTTTTATTTAAAATCATAAATTCTGATAAACGCTGAAAATAGATCGTTTTCAAGAAAACGAACGAGCTTTCGATAGTGTAATCTAACAGTGTTGTCTGATCGGGTTATTACACACGGGTTGTTGCACTCTCTTCATTGACAAGCTTATCCTGAATCCATTCAAGGTATTGGCCCACCTTCGTATACACGAGAACTCCGTCATAGTTTGCACAGGTTGCCGTCGAACTAAGAACTCCGACCAGCTCATTTACCGATCGTGATCCATCGTTGCTGTCGATCGTTTTTGTCACCGTCAACGCACCGCCAACATCGACGAACGGCTGTCCAGCCGACGAGACATATATAAAATTGTTGGCCGTTACGTTCGTTAGGCTATAGTTCGACAAGAACTTGTAGCGTCTGCTTCCATCCTCTAAAGAAAGAACGGAAAAAGACAAATGAACCACGTCTCATCAAATGTAGCACTTTCACTCAGGTGCTTACCGCACGTGTTCTGATTCCAGCTGGCCGAATGGTACGTGGCACTATGATCGATTGCTGCCGATTCAGGCAGACATATCGGAGACACCCACTCATCAATTTTTACCGGCTCGGACAGTTGTAGTAGCGCAATATCATGAAGACGATTACCGGCTGCTTCGTGCACCAGAACTTCCGCTACCTTCACGTCGTACGACGGTTTGGCGCAGATCATATCGTCATTCGGGCCCGCGAAGATACAGTCAACGTCCGATTCGAGGTCGTACTCACCAAGCTTGGCAGTTAAGCTGTTAAGGAGAGTAAAATGTTAACGGCATTAACTGAATCAGTACCACAAGCAGGACTTTATGTGCATCACATACTTAACCCTCTTGTCGACCTCATCTACGCAACCGGCAGACGTTAGCACATACTCGGCAGAGATAAGTGTGCCTGTACATGGGAATTTCGTTTCATGTGCTACGTAAGAGTAAAATACATCATTCGCAACGGAACACCGAGTATCAACCCGTCGTAAGAGAACTACTTACGTCGATTTCCGTTATGAAGCAGGACACTCCAAGGATGAAACCCAATGTTTCGGCTTGTACCTTCGATAATGCTTTCTCTGGCAGCGGGCTGAATGCCACATTGCGGTCGGTTTGATGTGGTAGACTCGGAAATTCCGGAAGCGGGAGGCTGATTCCTATTTGAATCTTCCATATTGGTTCGTGTTGCTGTGGTTTGCGATGCAATGGTGGAATTCTGCACGCAGCAAACTAGAGCCTTCCCATCGGGTAACGAACCACACTGGCTGCCATAAACGAGCCGGATGTCTGCATTGGTGTGCACATCCTGACGAAGTACATCCAGAATATGTGGACAATGTTTCACCGGCACGCATCGTCCTCGGATTCTGTCTATGGTGTAACACACTTGACCGCGATCTGTTGCGGGAAAGAGTTTTCAAGCTGCGTGACGTTGGGAGGAATACAACAAAGTTACAACTCACTTTCGCCAGCAAACACGTTCAATCCAAAAAATCCCATCGTTATGCAGCAAACCAGCCAGCCGCGAAATATTACCCTCGAGAGATTCTTTACGCTTCTTGACGACTCCATGATTTTCAGAAGACTGAAGCTTCCACTGATAATGTCAGTAAGCTGGCGGACACTTTCGCGACCCCTTGCATGTCTCTTGTACTTACTTCCCCCCCCCCCCCCCCCCACCCCCACCTCCACCCAGAAGAGTATCGTTCGACTGACGCTGATAGTGAATGGGATGACGCTGACCGGTGGTGGTTAGATTTGCAGTGGAAACAATGTAATCACAAGTTCCATTCGAAAACACCTCGAATTAAATACAAAAATTGAGCTAGCACACGAACGAGAAAACAGCCGAGAAAGCCCCAAAATATCTTTAAACCAGCAACCGATGGTCAAATGTTTCGTCAACGAATGTTTCACCTGGTTTCAAGGGCATACCGCGAGCCACGGCGAAGTGGATCAATTAATCTTATATTAACCCTAATGTGTGTTTCTTCGTTTAAAGTCCGTCCATTGCTGCAGAGGTCAAACATATTTAGTTAAAGCATGTAATCACCGACAAACGGATGAAACCAATCACAGGGGGGCTGCTAGTTCAACCCATTACGGTGGGTTGCTCATTATCATTTGATTAAAAACTTCACAGAAAATCGTTCAACCGATCGGTAAATTGAAGCGAGCGGGAAAGAATGGTGTAAAGAGAGCTAAAAAGCATAAGCTTTTAGTCCCTACCGAGGACAATGTACGGGCTACATTCCAGAACTGCGTTCAGAGAATTATATTTAAAATAAACAAAAAAATGCTCACTATTAACAGCCTCAACTCACCCATTCTTCATCTTCATTTGCATGTCGGAGCGGCTAGACAGTCTCTCAGACGGGAACCACCTGTTCCGCGAACTGATCAAGGATGAGCTGCTGCATACTTTAATTGAATTGAAGAATACAATGTTCTTTATACTGGTAGAGTGACGCTGCGGTTTATTTACGCATGAATCAAAAATGAGACTTAAGGTAATGCCGCAATCGGATGCTTTCTTTTGATGTTCATGAGTTCTTACTTAGGCTGATTTTAGAATATTTATACATTCTTCACCCAAGCACTTTACGCTGGG
This sequence comes from Anopheles ziemanni, assembly GCF_943734765.1. Lineage (NCBI taxonomy): Eukaryota > Metazoa > Arthropoda > Insecta > Diptera > Culicidae > Anopheles > Anopheles ziemanni. The sequence goes on from NC_080706.1 coordinate 17,577,617, forward strand.
CGTCCGAGTCCAGCACAAAGTCGCAGCCTGGCTTCCGACAATGCCCATTGATGTACATGTGCTGCGTATTGCAGTTGAACACGCAATTACCTGTTGAATAACATGAATATGGACATCAACCTGTTTTTTTTTTTTAATAATTGAGAAAAACAGGACAAAGTTATAACTCGCTTTTTTCCGCAAACACCTTCAACCCAAAAAATTCAAACGAGATGGAGCAAGCCAATTCTGACTGCGAGTGACGCCTCACGCTTGTAGAAAGTGAAATGTCTATCGCCTTTACTTATATTGTTTGCGATATAAACCCCTTTACTTGTCAAACATGCAAAAGAACCAACTCAGCTCCATCTCAGAACCAGGTTGGTCCAACAGGTCCAACTCAGGTTCCGGACATGGTCCATTCAGTGAGTTTTTTCGGATATTTTAAAGAGTACTATTTAATGTGAATGAAACAATTAATTTCTAATGAACATTTTCGGTTCCCGAAATTTCATTTAGTTGCGTGCATGAATTAAGCATTAAATCAAGTACATTTACGTATCATTAAAACAGGAATCGTGATGAAACATCTTATTTAACTCCAAGCAACTGTCATTCAGTGTGTTTAATAAAAGTGACCGTCAAACACTTCGACTGCACCTGTAATGAAAAATCGGATACTAAGTTAGCAACAAACATGCCAAGCGTGGTCGACACTCACACTTAACAACGAACAAAATGACGCTCCCAATACGGGGCACGCCCAACACTAGCAAAGCAACACAGACGGTGACTAAGTACGACGGCTACGACATCGCAACACAACAGCGCAAGATGGCGAGAGCCTGCGGGCTAGCAATGTGCCTCCCGCCAAGGACATCGCCTCCCCTTTCACAGCGCATCGATTCGCTGGAGCTTACACAAATCCACATCCGGCACTTCGGTCTTGTGGAACTGAATCAGAACCAGCTCGTAGGTGATGATCGCCCCTGTCACATTCAGCACGAGCTGACGGGTCATGCTGAAGAACTTCAGCCCGGTGAGTGCGACGGTGTCGGTCGCAACCTCCTCCGCGAACCGTTTCGCCTCCAGACACCAGCCGGCACGCGGTATCGTACGCAGGACCTCGATCGGACGCTTCGACTCGTCGTTCACTTCCGCCGCAAACATGGCGACCGCAAGCGTGCGCCCGATCAGGATGACCAGGTTATACCAGAAGTATACCGTATGGACGAAGGTGGGACGAGACCTGAAAAGGAATTGGGCGATGGTTAAGCCGTCAGTAATACCAGACACTTACTTGTATCTTTGTCTTCTTCTTGGCGTAAACGACCTCTGGGTCATGCCTGCCCGTTAAGGGCTTACGAGACTTGTTTCCCTGTTGTACGTGGATAGTCAGTCCTCTCGTACAGGGGAGGGTCCGGTCTCGGTTGGGATTCGAACCCACACCGTCGAGGTGGTGAGCCCCGGCGCTCATGGGCCGATTTTCTAACCGGCGCTACCGCTCGTTTGTCGCGGACCCCATCTTTGACTTACATCATGCTATTCAAGATTTGCACGCAAATGAAGAACAAGTTGTTCGATATCGAGAGCATCGTGATGACCGAGATGTGATCGTCCACGGTGGTCACTAGGTCGCACACACCTCGATACTTTTGTCGCTGTTCGCCCCAAAACTGCTCGGTCATTTTCTGTGGACAAACGGGACACCGGCATTACCTAGTTCCAGAATCATTACAACCAAGTGTCCTACCTCACGCTTGTGCAGAAATAGGAACGCATTGATCCGACGAAAGGAGTGCGACAGGCCCATGCTGATCACGATCACGAACAGGTCCACGTAGCTCCACATGAAGTTGCAGATCACATTGAAGAACTTGGTTAGGAAGCCGCGCAGCGCCGAATACCGGAAGTAGTAGTACAGGAAGGCAAAGTTCGACTTGAAAAACGCCTCGTACGGATCGTGCACGGCCGGGCAGTTGTTCGAGTAGTGCACGGCGGACACTATCGACAGGAGGTGCTCGGATAGTGACAGTGTCATCACCAGGATCGAGCACAGCTTGATTCGGTAACCGAGTACGCCTCGCTCGAAGAGATCCTTCTGTGGTGGTAGTGTCTCATCGATGCGCGTCCATTTCGCCATCAGGGCAGGCCAACGTTTGGCAAGCTGCCCAAACCGGAACATCGCGTACAGGTTGTAGGTGTAGAAGAACGCCCCCACCATCTTCTGAAAGTTGTACCGTGTGCTCGCGAAAAAGTACATCGCCATCGTGGCCAGAAACACTATACCGGACGCACAAAAGTACGCGTAAAAGGCACGTCGACTAGTGTACGAGAAGCGCAGCTTTCGGGGATCCTTCGCCAGTATGCCGCAGACGGGCATGATCGAGAATAGTTGCGCCATCATCAGTACGCCCCGGACAGCCTCGTGAAAGGTGCCGTTGTGGCACCAATCGTCCCGGCTAGCCCGACGCGGCAACTGAGGCCAGCGGAGCCAAGTTTCACGCCATTGCTGCAACCAGTGTTGCCAGCGGGGCGGCACGAGCGGTTTCAGGTCCGAACATTCCTTCGTAGTGAACCCCATTTGTCTTCGCTTCTCACAAACCAACTCGTCTATTTGAAGGCTATTTTAAAAACTTTATTGGTTTAATTCTACCAACGATCCACGCTTCGAAGGCCTGCCTTACCTTATGACGTTATTTCTTCGAAGGAGAAGCTTATTTTCCAAAAGCTTGAAAGCCATTTTCCCACCGCAAAGTGGCGGAGAGAACCACTCCACAGTGCACGGGCTAACCGACTGGTTCACAGAGGCAACAAAACAACCCAATTATTATCCTCTTGGTTCAAGCATGGTGTTTAAAGTGATTCCTGTCCATAAGTTAATTAAATAGTGATTACACGCCACCAAGCTTAGCAGTCGCTTGCTTGCCGAATGATTTATGCGAGTTCGAAATCACTGCAGGAATCGCGGGGGAACGTTTTATCCTTGCCATGTGCCGTATATCCCTCTTGACTTAGGATGTAAACAACAAAAACAATATCGATTGACTGCTTTCGGTTCGCGAATTGACTCGAGCCTTGGCGTGTCTAGGGTCAATTGCTGTTGTTTCGGTTATCTTCCATCAGACTGACGAAAGAAAATTAGTTTATGTGTTGAATCGTTCACAACACGCTTTCTTTTTCCAGTCCTGTTCAGACAACCTGTTTTTGGTTTGTTAAATTCAATTCACACCGTTGACAAGTTGAACAAGGCTACAAAGAACTGTGATAATAATGTAATGACAAAAATGTATAATGCAACACCATATAACCTATCGGAAGTGTAAACAACTATTTATGTTAGTACTGAGAGAGTAATACTTTCTACATTGTAAATCAATTCTAATTCCTCAAAAGTTTATGAAGTATTAGAATTTCTATCGCTATACAAAACGCAATTTAGAGATTGGCTTGTAACGTAATTCCATCTAAATAAAAGCCTAATGAGGCGATAAAATCATTTTCCTTTTTCCACTTTCTTCAGTGTGAACAACAGAACAATTTCCATCATATTAAACTTTCCTTTCGACCTTTGACTAGTTTGTTTCTCTGGGGCACCTTTTTATCCGTTCGAAATAACTTTTTGAAAATTGTCAACTCAACACGAATCTTAATGTGAATTTCTAAATACACATACAACTCGCACTAAGTGACTCCCGAACGAGGGTTCCCGAAGCTCACCAGCACCCTAACCGGAACAAACAAAACCTATCCCGAAGGAATGGTGACGATGAGGCACGGAACCGATTGGGATGCCGATAACGAAACGAAATGTGGAAAAACTGTCAACCCACATTACCGCAGCGCATATTCACTTCGCACAAATGGTCGTCCATGCATCAAAGGCACCCACCGTTCCCGCACGCTCTCAGTGTCGCACACGTACTTCCACTTTTTCCCTCCGATCCGAACCCGAACCCTACAAACCCTGTTTGTGGGCCCAACATCTCATTATCCTTTCCCAGGCTTTGGACGGAACTTTTCGGTGAGGGAGGGGGGGTACCGTTCGGGGTCATTTTTATTTATTCTCGCACGTTCGCACGTGGCTACACTCACTGCGGAGACAGCCGGAACATCTCGCCTCGGCCGACCCGGGGTTGAACTGGATTCCGGGCCCCTTTCAAGGCTACTCACGTGCACGGATTATCGTCACCATTTTTGGCTTCCGCTTCGTTAACTTGCGTCAGGACCAGCTCGTACGTTACGACCGTTGCCGCGATCTGTGGAGTGAAATAGGGAACGGGCGGAGAAAGTTAGAAAGTGAATGTTATACGCCCAATAAAAAAAGGTGCAAACAAAAATCAACCAAAATAAAAACACAAAAAGCTGCAAAAATATTTCCCAGCACGTCGAACTGTGGAACAACTTTTCCTAGGAAGACGATGGGAGCGATTGGGTGGAGGAAATGGAACGCTGGCCATACCTTTAGGATGAGTTTACGCGTCAAATGGAAAAACCCGTACCCGGTCAGGGCCACCGAGTCATGCTCGACCTGTCGCTGGAACCGTTGGACCTAAGTGGACGTGGGTTAAAAAAAGGGCACACACCGAATGAGTATGGTTAGAGCGGAAGAGTGACTGAAGAGTGTATATTTTTCGCATTTACTACCTCCTCCCGGTGGCCGAACTCGACCGGAAGCCGGTAGAACATCGAGCGTATCCGGCAGTACTCGTCGTGGATGGCGGAACCGTACAGCGACACCGCAACAATGCGGCCTATGAGGTGGAACAGTGAGTACCAGAAGTAGGTGGTCACGATGAGCGAAGAGTTTTGTCTGGAACCAAAAAAAAAACACAGCAAACGGGCACAAAATATTTTGGCTTTGATCTCGATGCGAGTCTGTCAACGAATTCGGCATCAATACTCACTGGAACACGTTTACCAGCTGAATGCAGATGAAGAATAGGTTGCTCGAGTACGAGATGACGATGAAAGCGCCGATATGATGGTTGACGTGACGTATCAGAGCTAACACACGCCTATAGCCGGCACACTGGTCCTCCCAGAACGATGGTCGATGGTAGAGCTTCATCGAGCAGCGGATGACTTCGTTCACGTGGTGTAAGATCACGCACAGTCCGACACTGATGGCGATCAGAAACAGATCCACGTAGTTCCAGTAGACCGTCAGCAGGGAGGTGATCGTTTGCGCAAGAAATCCAACGTACGGATCATACGGCACGAAGGAGAACATCTCCGGAAATGCTTGCTTGTAGTGCGCCTCGAGGAGATTCGGTATTGGGCAACGGTACGCCCGATGAAGTCCGGCCGGTTTGGACAGGATGTGCTCGACTAGAGCGCTTGTCAGCAGGATCGCCGCGATGACCCGCAGTTGACGACGACATCTGCGATAGGCTGAGCAAAGTCTCGGTTGGTCGGGAAGTGATTGCTCCAGCTGCACCCAGCGAAACATCACCTGTGGCCAGCTACGCGCCAGCACACTAAAGTTGACCGATATCAGCAGGTTAAGCGTAAAGAACATCCATGACACTGGAAATTAAAGGAGTGATACTAGCACGATGAGTTCGAGGGAAACTTTCGGTACCTCTAGGACACGCATACTCCGACATGCGTACTTATCTTTGCAAACTCCACCCCACTGAACCAGAAGGTGGCGAAGGAAAATCCGGCCATTACAAGTGCCCCCAGCTGAATGGCAAAGGCGTACCCGTTCTGGAGCGAAACCAGCTTCCACCGGAGACACCACCACTTTCCGCTGCACACACCCGCCACCGGCAGCAACCCGAACAGTTGTCCAACGCTCAGAACCGGTGCTATCGTGCGACAGAAGTAACCCCCATCACCGATGAACTGTGGCCTCTTGGGACGGTAGAAGTCCTCTGGGGGAGAGCACCGCCACCGTCGGAACAGGGGAACAAATACCAGATTTAATGAGGCACAACTCCGCCGATAACTTTTGGTAGAATTCGGCGTTGGGGAAACTATTCTACTCACTGGCAAGCAAGCGTAAAGTTTTCGTCAGCACCAAAGTCCGACGGCACGCCGGGACACGTTGCTCCTCGGTCGCAGCGGACGGGCGTATCTTTCTCGGAACCATCGAGCACGGGACGACCCGGGCCTGTAAATGAACCTGTGCGATGGCTTCCGCTGCCACGACCCGGCCAGCCGTTTAAATATTCGCTCAAGCATCAAACGAGGAATATGCAAATCACTGGCGCTCGTAAATGTTTTACTCTGATTAAACTCTTCCCGTTCGATCGGCGATGCCGGTGACAGGGAAATGCCGGAAAAGCGTTGTTCGATGGTGGTACCGTGCGCGCGGGTTGGAATTATTTTGCAAACTCATTTCGAAAGGCGAGATAGGAGGACAGTTTCTAGCGAAAAATGGTTCAGCGCGGTACTGTCTTGTCTGATGGTTTGAACTATCGAACCCAAGGAAAACTGCAAGACGTTGAGGGTGTCTTCTACCAAACCCAAGTGTTTGTAATGCTTTTACATTGTGCATATGGAATGTTTCCGCAAATATTGGTTCCACTACTTGAGTACTTCAGCTTGAACATAAAGAAAAGATGAACAATTTGAAGGAACCCCCACTAATAACATTTCCTAAATGACCTTCCCTACCACCTTTAATCAGTTCCAGTGTTTTTATCTATGCATTGCACCTTGGAAAACCTCTTCAGTAGATAACTATTACTCGATGCTGGTTCACCTGTACCTGTTAGTTTTAAATAGAAATATAATTTTTAGAAATTGAATTTCGCTAAAGAAGGTCAAATCAATTCGTTTACTCTTCGTCTATTTTTCCTTAGTTTTAAACAGTGAATGAATGTTTCAATTTCAACATTAATCTCTCATTCACGAACAAAATATGTTAATTGAGAAACACACAAGGCTTTCCACCAGTGATTTGGATAAGTTAAATGAAATTGTTACAACACAATCGTTTTCAAAAGAAAAGAATGAATTTTGGGCTGTGGTAAGCTATTGATTGTTATTTATAATCGTGTTTCGGACACCTTTAGCCCTTTCGATAACTGACAGATTTTGAAGTTGATTGGTGTACACAGATTGCTTTACTGTTGTGGTAAAATTTAAAATAACTTTTTGTCTCCCGCACAAAAATCTCCCTCGTCACGAGCGGCGATCGCTTCCTTAAGCAGTACTAGTTCGTACGTTATCAACGTCCCCGCCATCTGGAATGAGGAAGGATTTAAACCCACAGGTTCGAACTGAAAAACACATAATTTGTGTTACTTTACCACTAATATAACACCACGGTTTAGGTAGAAAAATCCATGACCGGAGAGGCAGTGTCTGCCGTTTAAAACTTCATGCGTTAACCGTTGGACCTGTGGGAAGGAGATTTTGTAGAGGAGACTAACATACGGAAGGAAGGGCTGTGGACAACCCTTACATCAATGGACCAGCAGCTCATCGGTACAGAACGGAGCACATTGAGCGGTTTGATTGAAGCTACGTCCACGTTCGACGCCGCCATCAACATCGCCAGTGTGCGGAATATGAGAAACCCTAGCGAGAACTTAAAGTACAGCTCCGAAATAAACGATGCCGAGAACCTGGAAGTAAAAACCACCTTTCAATTACTTGGTCTCGGTTCGACATGGTACTGCTTCCTTGGGGAACATTACTGGAATGAGTTGTACATCTGTATGAAGATGAAGTACAAATCGGACGTGGTGGTGCAGATGACGATCGGCGCCATGATACCCTCCATATACTCCACCAGCCGGGAGATGCGATTATATTCCAGCCGCAGCTGTTGCCAGGTTGTCCCGGTTGCGTGACGATCCTTGTACCGGAGCACATGCCGATGAAACCGACTGTAAAGCCGCGCCAGTCCGAGCGATACGAAAATGATGAACAGGTCCATGAACGTCCACACGTAGAGGTATATCTTGTGCGTCACCTCGAGCACCAGCACGGTGGGCAAGTTGTAGGGCACATAGTGGAAGAACTTTGGATGTTCGCGTTTGTAGAACAGGGTCCAGAAGGGGATGCTGTTGTTGCAGCGGACAAAGAACTGCTGATTCGTATAGTAGACGGAGCATACGTGCAGAAAGTCTTCGACTGGAGCAGGTAACGATACAAACCATAAGCGGGTTTTCGGGGAAAATAATATCGAAGCTTCACCTTACCAAAGGCCAGCACAAGCATAAAGACTCCAACAGTGCCAATTGTGCGACGCAAGGTCCAAAACCGTCGCTCGGCGTACGGGTAATGCAGGAAAGGTTCCTCCAGATTGCGCCATTCGCTCATGATCGTTTTCCATCGCATCGCTATCGTGAACAGTGTGACGGCACCGGACAAGTTCATTGAATAGTAGATTATATTACCTGGATGGTCAAAGGACCGAACGGAATTGGTTAGAATTAAACTCCACGAATGCGAAACCCAACTCACTTATAGCCTCGGTGGTTATATGCTCCCGGGTCGCACTGTAGTAAATGTGGGCCATGAAGGTAAGTAACGCGGTGGCCAAAAAGTACACAGAGTACAACGTCCTCAGACTGATCCATCGAAACGAAATGTCTTGTATTGGCGCCCGAAACAGACCGCCCAGTGGGAACAGGGAAAACAGTTGCGACAGTAGCAGGAACGGCCGGACCGCCTGATGGAAGTCATCAATCTTGGGCTCCTCCATCAGTGATTTACGTTGGCGATTCGACGGGGTTACTCCCGACGGTAATTGGTCACCATGTATCATCCAGCTCACGGTTGGAGGACAGACCGCTAACTTGACTTGTCCCAGCGGTTGGGTTGGACACTGTGTCCGATGCTGGAACCAAAAACTGTTCCACTGCACCCAAAGACACCAGCGTGCTTTAAGGTCATTTAATCCACAAATGCACCTAATCAGCGCGGGGACAGACACGCGAATGTTGTCGATTAATTTTTAAAAGCTACCGTGCGAACAGTCACACGTGTTGTTTACGTCTGATTTACGATTACTTGTTATGAGTATTAATACGAACTAACGGTAAACGAGTGAATGACTACTTTCAACAAAAGTGAAAAATAATCAACATAAAACACACAATTGAGCATATTAAAAATATGAACAGTCCAGCGCGGTGTCAGGAATTTTTTTCACCTGATCCAGCAGCACAAGCTCGTAGGTAACCAACGTTCCGGCCATCTGTTAAAAAGTAAATAAAAAAGGTCAAAGCATTTTTTTCACAAATTGCCACATTCCTCTGAATGATTAAGGACCTGTAATCATCTTTTCTGGTGCAGTTGCACTAAGTACAGCTTTAGTCATTATGACTTATCAAACTACTGAGATATGATTCAAAAATGATTGATAATTTCCGTTATATAACTAAAATTTAAAAAATGATTAAAATTTTAATTATATAACAAATAAAAGAATGAGCAAAACATTTAATTCTCACTCAAAATACATAGTTCTTACCGCAAGGATGATTTGTCGCTTGAGGAAGAAAAACTGTTTCCCGGATAGTACATTTTCTCCCGATGAAACTTCATCCGTCAGGCGTTGAAGCTAATGGATGGCAATAACAGTACGCTTCAGCCATTTGTTCGAAGCCTACTTTAAACACACTCTTACTCACATCTATACCCCAGTTCTTCGACGGAACATTTCGCAACAGATGCAAAGGCCGTATGGACGCAACGTAAACGCCGGATCCAACGTACAGCATTGTGATGGTTCGAAAGATGAGCAACAGTAGCGAGTACCAGAAGTAGATGTAGTTTGCTAGTGCGCGACGCCGTCTAAGGAAAACAATCAGAAGTTCTAGGAGTGAATAGTTAATCTATCATCCAATTGTGAGTTAGAATCGTACTGGAATCCGTTTAAGAGCTGCGTCGCAATGAAGTACATATCATTGGCGCAAGCAAGGAGCACCAGGTGGCCGAAGTGATCGTCGAGAAAGGTCACCAGCTCCGAAACGGCTACGTAGTCCATGCGGAGTTCGCTCCAGAAGTTCGCCGGGCAGGCCATGCCCTTGGTAGCAAGCAGCCGTCGGAAGATCTGCTCATACCGGAACTGGGCCCCGTAGCTGAAGGAGATGATGAAAATATCCAGGTAGGTCCACGTATATCGCATGCACCGATTGATCCACTATAATATAAGCAGCAAAGACCGAGAAAACGGATCACAGATGGACCATTCGAACCACGAGCTCTAACCTTTACTAACCTCCGTGACACCAATGGTAAACGCATTGAACGGAACCAGATGGAACACGTGCGGATGCTCCCGGAGATAGAAGTTCTCCCAGAGTGTCACATTCGTTCGATTGCATGTCTCTATTTGGATGATGTTACTTTCATACGCCCGGTAGAAGTTCAGCCAATCCTCGGCCATAGCCAGCGCAAACAGGGTGAATCCGGTGAAGCGGATCTTCCACACGAGGCTCCTCCGTGTACCTTGCGCCAACCGGCGGTATTGTTCCCTCAGGAAAGACCGCTCACAGTTGGCGAACGCTCCCAGGATGGTCTGCCAGCGCATGGCGACGAGGAAGAAAAAGATAGCTGAAACGTACACCACGACCATATAGATACAGTTCGCTGGAAAGATATAGAATTTGACAATGAATCCACGAGTTCGAGCCACAACCCCCTCGCTTACCAAAGTAGGAAATGTTCAACCCGCGCCGGATGTACCATCGTATCGAGAGCACACTGTACAGACCGGCCATCAAGAGATACACCAGCGAGATGACACAACGGAGGCTTCGGGCTTTAAAGCGCGTCGAGCGGAAGTTAACACTGAACACGTTCACCACCGGCAGCAGGCTGATGCATTGCCCCATAAAGAGCACTGAAACGGTAGAATCGAGTTCCAAGTTGAACTTCGGTTATGTGGTGCCAGAGGAACTCCATTCGCTCTCACTTACCCGGTGCAACCGCATGGTGGAACGTCCCGTCGCCAGTGCGGAACACGGAACGGCCGAAACTTTTCCAATTTCCCTGCCAATTGCCACTTTTGCGCTTCGCCAATGAAATGATCTGCATCCCGGTTGGAGCGCTCATGCAACTCGATAACGCTCGATAATTATTAGCCTTCACTAAATCGGTGGCAAAGTAGTCAACAAAGTGTTCTGTGTGCATCCAACACGACCGGACAACAAAATGGTGGTCGGATATTTTATCCTTGCTTCGTCTCCCCATTTCCTATTCCAGAACCATTTGTATTCTCCCCGCTTTCAACTGGTGCGCAATGGAAAAAAGCAACACGTTTCTACGGTTATTAACACACTGCAAGCTGGCATTCATGGGAAAGACCTCATATGGTACAAAAACGGACAGGGTCAGTGTAGTTTGACAGTTATGAAAAATTACAATGAATTCAAAAAATCTATTTCTATACCACTGGGAAATTGTATCATCATTTGTTTTAAGTGACGTCAACTTTACGGAAGCTATTGCAATACATTCAGCAACCGGTGTAGTAGTTTCAGCATGAAGATATAAAGTCGTCTTTAAGCCCATTGATTCACAAGTAAAAATTTTAAAGGAAACACAACATATTAAACACATATAAACTTTTAACAACACATACAAGAACACACAAAACAAATTACATATTTTTATTTCATAAATCATTTAGTACGAGAAATTAAATTGAAAAATAAATAGATGATTAAATAGATGATGCTTATTACCATTTTTTAAATGGTCTACAATACGGTCACTACACATGATGGAATTTATTAAACCTTTAAAATTATTCTACTACTGTCATAATAATTTGAAGGATTTGCAAACCAAAACAATGATTTACATATTGTTTTAATGAAAAACGTTTTAATAAACGTTGTGTGAGTATCATTTTGTCATACCGGCCGGCATTGGCTCCTTATCTCGGTCACGAGTTCATCGAAAAGACGCAATCATCAACATCAACACCATTTTATTAATCATTCAAACCACTGCACTACTACACATCAAAACCTTCTGTTTACAGCCATTGAGTTTAACGACAACAAAAATAGGGTAGAAGAATGAAGATTCAGTCGATCTGATATCACTAAATCAGCAGTAAATGGAAGTTTTTGTTTTTCTGTCGTTTTCTTTTTTCGAATTAAGCGCCATTAAATGTTTAGCTGAGCTTTTAGTTTAACGCCTGGAGTCCTTCAGGAAACTTGGATCGTAGAAATTCGCCCACCTGCCGGGCAATTTCCTGGTCATCCTCGAATCCCTTCAGCTGGCGGCAGTTTTCGTACCACTCATTCAGTCGCTTGTATTTGGTCAAATCCAGGCCACAATGCTGCAACGAAGGGAGTGACAGAGGGCGTAAGGGAAGACGGCATTATGTTACTAAAAAGATAGTAGTTCCCGACACTCTCACTTACCACAGCCGTTGCGATCGTTGGAAGTAAGGAGAGGTCCGCCACAGTCGGATTTTCTCCCGCGAAAAAGTCATTCCGGACGAGGTAGTGTTCCAGCTCGGTCAATGCCTTTTGGGCGGCGGCCTTATTCTCTTCCGTGATCTCTGTTTGCGCTCCGCTGAACAAACCACCGTATGAGCCTCCAAACTTGGGATAGAACGCACCCAAATCATGATGCAGCACGCGATTAATGAGGGCCTTCTCCTTCGGGATGTTCGGGTAGAGTGAGTGGCCGGGACGGTAGGCGTCGACCAGGTACGTCAAGATGGCGCGCGACTCGCCGAGATAGAACCCGTTGTCATCCAGCGTTGGGATGGTGTGTTCCGGATTTATGCGCATGAACTCCTCCGTTCGCGTTTCACCAACCATAGGGTTGACCTCCTTCAGCTGCAATGTGGACAGCAATGTCAAAATATTCTCTAAATGCCACGAATCTTGCATAACTAGCAAGAATGTGTGTTGAAACTTACGTTCACAGTCAATCCTAGCTCCTTAAGTAGCAGCAGTACTGAACGAGCCGGTGGACTCATCGGGAAGTAGTACAACGTTGGAGTAGGCATATTGTGTAACGAGTTTTTCCAAATTCACCACAACTCCTTCACTCACGATAGAAAAAACGTTTCACCGACGTTCGAAGACTGACTGACAGACTAGGTAACTCCAATCTAGTTAGATTCATTGTGGCCGCACCGGTTGCCGATAACCTGAATCAAACGAGATTAGATAAGTTCTTCGATAGCCACACGATAAGCAATGGCGATATGTTGAAGCTATTTATTGTAAGTTAGCATGGCTATCGCGTCAACAATTTTTTTCAAATCATTCTTTTCCACAAGCTTTTCAAAATCATGGAGGAAAATGCTCCTCATAGTGGAACAGGTCGTTGCTAATTATTCAATTAGAAATATTTCTAAAATTTTTTATCTTTTAAGCATCTATTATGTTGAAGGACCCTAAACCAGAATACACCATTTTTGAGTAATATTCAATATTGATTATTGGCATATTACCGAAGCCAAAAGTGTATGAGCAGTTAAACTTTATGAACAATTTAAATTTCCCTGATTACAAGCCATAATTTTTAAAATTTTATCGAAACATATTTAAGAACAACAAAAAATGTACTTTATATATTTTTATTTAAAAACTTGTTTTTGTATTTTCTTAGCTCACATATGCATATGCTCTTCCACAATTAATCAGATATGCACACTTTACGTTGTATGAGTATCATTTTGTCATATGAACCTACATTGGCTAGTTATCTCGGCCATGTGCTCATCGAAGAGACGCAATCATCAACATCAACACCATTTCATTAATCAGTAAAACCACTGTGCAACATCAAAACCTTCTGTTTACAGCCATTGAGTTTAGCAAAAACAAAAATAGGGTAGAGGAATGAAGATTCAGTCGATCTTATCTTATTAAGTCTCCACATATCCGTGAATGGTAGTCTAAGTTTTTTTGTCGTTTAGTTTAATATTTTAAAAGGTTTTTTGAGCTGAACCTTTAGTTTAACGCCTCGAAGCCTTCAGGAAACTTGGATCGTATAAATACGCCTATCTGTCGGGCAACTTCCTGCTCGTCCTCGTAGCCCTTCAGCTGGCGGCAGTTTTCGTACCACTCGTTCAGTCGCTTGTATTTGGTCAAATCCAGGCCACAGTGCTGCAACGAAGGGAGTGAGGTAAGGAAAGCCGACATTAAGTTTCGAAAATATGTTCCACAATGAGTAGTTCCCGACACTCTCACTTACCACAGCCGTTGCGATCGACGGAAGTAAGGAGAGGTCCGCCACCGTTGGATTTTCACCCGCGAAAAAGTCATTCCGAACAAGATAGTGTTCCAGGTCGGTCAATGCTTTTTGGGCGGTGGCCCTATTCTCGTCCGTGATCTCTGTTTGGGCTCCAGTGAACAGACCACCGAATGAGGAAAAAAACTTCGGATAGAACGCACCCAAATCGTGATGTAGCACGCGATTAATGAGGGCCTTCTCCTTCGGGATGTTCGGGTACAGCGAATGGCCGGGACGGTAGGCGTCGACCAGGTACGTCAAGATGGCGCGCGACTCGCCGAGATAGAACCCGTTGTCATCCAGTGTTGGGATGGTGTGTTCCGGATTTATGCGCATGAACTCCTCCGTTCGCGTTTCACCAACCATAGGGTTGACCTCCTTCAGCTGCAATGTAGACAGCAATGACAGAATTTTCTTTAAATTCCAGAAATCTTGCTTAACCAGCTTCTTGCTGTATGTGTTGAAACTTACGTTCACAGTCAGTCCTAGCTCCTTAAGTAGCAGCAGTACTGAACGAGTCGATGGACTCGTCGGGAAGTAGTACAACGTTGGCGTAGGCATATTGTGTGATGGATTTGATCAGAATACACCACAAATTCTTTACTCACGATGGAGTAAATGTTTCACCGACGGTCAGAGACTTACTGATGGACCAGTCTCATGCGTTAAATTATGACGGCACCGGTTGCCGATAAGCTGAATCAAACGAGGTTAGGTCGTAGATAAGTTCTTCGATAGCCTCGCGATAAGCAATGGCGCTATGTTGAAGGTCTTTACTGTAAACTAGCATGACAATCGCGTCAACAATTTTTTTCAAATCATTCTTTTCCACAAGCTTTTCAAAATCATGGAGGAAAATGCTCCTCATAGTGGAACAGGTCGTTGCTAATTATTCAATTAGAAATATTTCTAAAATTTTTTATCTTTTAAGCATCTATTATGTTGAAGGACCCTAAACCAGAATACACCATTTTTGAGTAATATTCAATATTGATTATTGGCATATTACCGAAGCCAAAAGTGTATGAGCAGTTAAACTTTATGAACAATTTAAATTTCCCTGATTACAAGCCATAATTTTTAAAATTTTATCGAAACATATTTAAGAACAACAAAAAATGTACTTTATATATTTTTATTTAAAAACTTGTTTTTGTATTTTCTTAGCTCACATATGCATATGCTCTTCCACAATTAATCAGATATGCACACTTTACGTTGTATGAGTATCATTTTGTCATATGAACCTACATTGGCTAGTTATCTCGGCCATGTGCTCATCGAAGAGACGCAATCATCAACATCAACACCATTTCATTAATCAGTAAAACCACTGTGCAACATCAAAACCTTCTGTTTACAGCCATTGAGTTTAGCAAAAACAAAAATAGGGTAGAGGAATGAAGATTCAGTCGATCTTATCTTATTAAGTCTCCACATATCCGTGAATGGTAGTCTAAGTTTTTTTGTCGTTTAGTTTAATATTTTAAAAGGTTTTTTGAGCTGAACCTTTAGTTTAACGCCTCGAAGCCTTCAGGAAACTTGGATCGTATAAATACGCCTATCTGTCGGGCAACTTCCTGCTCGTCCTCGTAGCCCTTCAGCTGGCGGCAGTTTTCGTACCACTCGTTCAGTCGCTTGTATTTGGTCAAATCCAGGCCACAGTGCTGCAACGAAGGGAGTGAGGTAAGGAAAGCCGACATTAAGTTTCGAAAATATGTTCCACAATGAGTAGTTCCCGACACTCTCACTTACCACAGCCGTTGCGATCGACGGAAGTAAGGAGAGGTCCGCCACCGTTGGATTTTCACCCGCGAAAAAGTCATTCCGAACAAGATAGTGTTCCAGGTCGGTCAATGCCTTTTGGGCGGTGGCCCTATTCTCGTCCGTGATCTCTGTTTGGGCTCCAGTGAACAGACCACCGAATGAGGAAAAAAACTTCGGATAGAACGCACCCAAATCGTGATGCAGCACGCGATTAATGAGGGCCTTCTCCTTCGGGATATTTGGGTAAAGTGAGTGGCCCGGACGGTAGGCGTCGACCAGGTACGTCAAGATGGATCGCGACTCGCCGAGATAGAACCCGTTGTCATCCAGCGTTGGGATGGTGTGTTCCGGATTTATGCGCATGAACTCCTCCGTTAGCGTTTCTCCAACCATAGGGTTGACCTCCTTCAGCTGCAATGTGGACAGCAATATCAAAATTTTCTCTAAATGACACGGATCTTGCATAACCAGCAAGAATGTGTGTTGAAACTTACGTTCACAGTCAGTCCTAGCTCCTTAAGTAGCAGCAGTACTGAACGAGTCGATGGACTCGTCGGGTAGTAGTACAACGTTGGCGTAGGCATATTGAGTGATGGATTTGATCAGAATACACCACAAATTCTTTACTCACGATGGAGTAAATGTTTCACCGACGGTCAGAGACTTACTGATGGACCAGTCTCATGCGTTAAATTATGACGGCACCGGTTGCCGATAAGCTGAATCAAACGAGGTTAGGTCGTAGATAAGTTCTTCGATAGCCTCGCGATATGCAATGGCGCTATGTTGAAGGTCTTTACTGTAAACTAGCATGACACGGGAATTCAGATAATCATTTATTTTGAATAATTTAAACGAGGCTGAGCTAAGTTCAAGCAACACAGAAACTTTTGAAGATAAATATGAAGATGAAGATGTCACTTTCAACTGATACTAATAGTTTGATTAGAACTATTTCTAGTATTTTATTTCTTTTAAGCATCTATTATTTGAACACAAAGTAGATTATTCCAAGAAACACTGTTTTGATAAATATTTAATAATAATCATTTGCGATTTACGGACGCAGAATATGAATAACGCTTGCCTTATTTTAAGAACAGTTTAAATTTCCCTGATTAAAATCCATAATGCCGGCCGGCATTGGCTCCTTATCTCGGTCACGAGTTCATCGAAAAGACGCAATCATCAACATCAACACCATTTGATTAATCAGTAAAACCACTGCACTACTACACATCAAAATCTTCTGTTTATAGCCATTGAGTTTAGCAACAACAAAAATAGGGTGGAGGAATGAAAATTCCGTCAATCTTATCTTATTAAGTCTCCACACATCAGTGATTGGCAGTTTTCGTTTCTTTATCGATATCTTTTTTCAATCGAACATGCATCAAAAGAGTTTGGCAACGTTAACTTGTCAGGGGGGTCTAATTAAACCCCTCGAGACCTGCTGGAAACTTGGATCGTATAAATACGCCTATCTGTCGGGCAACTTCCTGATCGTCCTCGTAGCCCTTCAGCTGGCGGCAGTTTTCATACCACTCGTTCAGTCGCTTGTATTTGGTCAAATCCAGGCCACAATGCTGCAACGATGGGTTACGGAAGTTACGTCAAAGAGGTCCCACAATAAGGAGTTCCCGGTAAAACGCATATACTCACCACAGCCGTTGCGATCATCGGTAGCAGGGAAAGGTCCGCCACCGTTGGATTTTCACCCGCGAAAAAGTCATTCCGAACGAGGTAGTTTTCCAGGTCGGTCAATGCCTTATGTGCAGTGGCCCTATTCTCGTCCGTGATCTCGGTTTGGGCTCCACTGAACAGACCACCGAATGAGGAAAAAAACTTCGGATAGAACGCACCCAAATCGTGATGCAGCACGCGATTAATGAGGGCCTTCTCCTTCGGGATGTTCGGGTAGAGTGAGTGGCCGGGACGGTAGGCGTCGACCAGGTACGTCAAGATGGCGCGCGACTCGCCGAGATAGAACCCGTTGTCATCCAGCGCCGGGATGGTGTGCTCCGGATTTATGCGCATGAACTCTTCCGTTCGCGTTTCACCAGCCAATGGATCGACCTCCTTCAGCTGCAGTGTGGTAAGAGGGCTGTCTAAATCTAGTCCTGACGCCAGATACCTTGCATAAACAGTCCTTAGATACTTACGTTGACAGTCAATCCTAGCTCCTTGACCAGCAGCAGCACTGCACGGGCCGGTGGACTCATCGGGAAGTAGTACAATGTTGGCGTAGGCATATTGTGTTATGAGGTTGCTCAAAATTCACCACAATTCCTTCACTCACGCGAAAACGTTTCACCGGCGGTCGTAAACTGACTGACGAACTTGGCCACTCCAGTCTGACGGGTTTGATTGTAGCGACACCGGTTGCCGATAAGTTGAATCAAACGAGGTTAGTTATTAGATAAGTTCTTCGATAGCCCCGCGATAAGCAATGGCGATATGTTGAATGTCCCACAAACAGTGGTTAAATAGAGGAGAAAAAGACAAAGAGAATTCTGGAAAAAGAAATCCAGAATGGTATGTTATCGTGATACGCTACCACCCAGAAAGTATTGCATGCCACACTGATTAATGCACTGGTTACACTACCTGCTGGCGCTTGAAAGTGTTATCGTTTCACGTGCAAGACAACACTTGTTGGATGCCAAAAGGGGAGCCGGCATGAAATCAGTAAATCAGTGCCTTGCCCATTTGAGTTCAACCAGTTATCATGACTCCTGCTTGTTTGATTATAATTTCTAGCGTGTTTTAAGCAATACTAACACCAAGAATTTAGTCAATTTGAACTCATCCTAACGTAATTAGAACGGAAAAAACTCTAAATCTTTGCAGAAACTCCATTTCGTAAAGACGTTAAACACCATCAAATTCCATTCATGGTTATTCACGATTTTCTAATTTTTAATATATTCAAAGAGTTCAAACACTGAAGTAGGTTAATGCGCAACGTGATATAAATTTACATAATTTTATTCGTGTGCCGTTTTCAACTGGTGTGAGCTTGTGTTTTATTTTTGTTAATGCTTTACACCATTTTGCATTAAATCAAGTTTATCGTCTGGTGCTTACCATAAAATACCTTTGAAGTTAAACAGATTGCCAACGATAATCTACCACATAAATCTAAGACATTTATAATTATTTTACTGTGTTGCTAATTACGAGCCACAATGGTATCGTTCCGAATGGCAGGTCGCCCACAGTCACCCGATAGATAGTGACAGGAGTGCGATGGACTTCCACCACACCATCAGACCAGTGCTGTTCGTTGTTCAACTATTCGGCCAATTTCCGCTCCAGGGTATCCTTAAGAGTGATCCCTTGCGATGGCATTTCCGCTGGTGTTCGGTCCAGACGGTGCTCTTCGTGCTACTGGAACACGTCGGTCTATTCCTCTGCTACATCGAGTACGATCGGCTGATGGTGATCGGTGTCAACGCGGACAACCTGATTGGACCCTTGTTCTATCTGGACGTGATGATCATCATGGGGTTGCTGCTAAAAGTTGCCTACCAGTGGCCCTCGATGGCGTCCAAGTTCCAGCAGGTGGAAGCCCTCGAGACGATGCAGTACGACGCGCAACGGCACGGGCGACAAGGTGCTAGAAAGATCCGCACCGTTGCCCTGTTGTTGACATTTGCCGGATTTGGTATTTCTGTTCAACTACTCAATGCAGCTAGTGTCACCTTATTCTAATAGGTTTTGGTTTACCTTCCATCAGCTGAGCACATGCTATCGATTGGGAAGACAATGTACGCTAAGGTTGATGAGGCACGTGTTTGCAACTGGAACTATAGTAACTTTCCCGAATACTACGCCCTCCGGACATATGAGTCCTTTTTCATCCGTGTTCCATACAACTTCCCGACGTTAATAGTGCTAGAGGTTAGTTATAGGACCGATGTATGGAAATTCTGTGGATTGAAAACTTTAAAATCATGTCACCTCAGTACGCAAACACAGCCCTCACGATGGCGTGGACAGTCCAGGATGTGCTGATCATCATCATCAGTGACGCGATCGTCGGTTACTTCGAGCGCATCAACGAACGGATTCAGTTGTACTGCTCTGTGCAGGTGGTCGCGAAAGAAAAGTTCTGGTGTGATATCCGCTCCCATTACGTCACCGTGCGAGAGCTCCTAGAGCAGGTGATGGCCATCGTTTCCCCACTGCTGGTGGTATCCTGTGGCACTAACCTCTATCTTATCTGCTATCAGCTCTTCCACATCGTCGAGTAGGTGTTCCACGGGCGCATTGATATCGAACTCATCGACCACTTCTCTAATATTTAATTTCTACTTTGCAGGGAACAGAAATATATAGTCCATACCATTTTTGCATACTTCTCGCTGCTTTGTGTCATCACACGGGCGTTCCTAACCATGAACTACTGCTCGGCCGTTCATGAGGTTGCACGTAAGCCAGTTGGCATGTGTCGTCGAATTCCGTCGCAGAGTTGGTGCAGTGAGGTGAGTACTATTCCAATGCTGAACTTTTCAAACGCTTTAAACTCATGTTTGTTACAATGGATAAACAGCTTCAGAGGTTTCATGACCATATACGTAAGAATTACATCGTCATCAGTGCAATGGGCTTGTTCAATATAACGAGGAGAACAATGCTGACGGTAAGTACTTGTCAGAAGATAATTCATTAATCATGAAGCATTACGCACCTGTTCTTTAAAGTACTATCAATGGAGTGGCCAGTTTAATAGCCAAAATGCAAGTGTCTAAGTAATATTTCACTTCTTTTATTTTTAAACTCGTTAACATATGTATTGTCAAACAAATGATTGTACCTCAAGATGTTGGTAATCACACCGAATTATAACCGCACAGCAATTTGCACGAACTATCATACGAATGCGGTATGTAATTCTTTTTCTATTCTTAACCAATCTCGTAGATGCTTGGAGCGGTTATAACCTATGAGCTTGTGATGCTGCACTTCGCCAAAACGACCGAAAATCAGGGCGTCGTTAAGGAGTGCTCTAAAACACAGTTCTCCTACGAACCCAAGATGGAATCCACGTTAGCCGCTCAATCCTTATAGCTGCAGGGCAGATCCTCACCGACGCCCTTGGAGGTGCTGTGGAAACGCAGCAATACCAGCTCGTACGTCAGTATCGATCCGGCCATCTGTGGAAGCAAACGTAAATGAATGTTTGCGGTACGTCCCGATGTGATTAGAAAACTGACCGTTAGAAAGATTTTCCGTGTAATTTCAAAAAAGCCCATCCCCGAGATGGACACACCCGCGGTAGAGCAGATGCGCAGAATCTCCAGCTCGTCGTTGTACTGCTCGCTTTGCACCGTCTGCACCAGCTTGTGCGTACGCAGCGATTCTTCGTTTACTTCAGCCGCACACCACAGCTTGGCCGTGGTGCGCACGATCAGAAACAGGAACGAGTATCGAAAGTACCACTCATTGATGGCGTACGGTTTGTTCCTTTGAGTTGGGGAAGAAACAAAATCCGTGAATGTAACAGCTGTAACCTGTGCGTGCAACTAAAACACATACTCCACCGTGTTGAGCGTTTGCAGGCAAAGAAAGTACACATCGTTGGCACAGGAAGCGATCACCAACGGGCCCACCATCCGGTTGGCACGCTCCACCAGCTCCATCAGCCCGACGAAATGTGCCCTCATTTCGCCCCAAAAAGCCTCGGAACTGTTGTACCGGTTGGCATCGATGCGCTTGTTTAGCTGGCCGAACCGACACCCGATGCTGGTGGAGACGAGCATGATGAACAGGTCCGTAAACGTCCAGATGAAGGTGAGTGCGATCGTGGTGTACTATGGAGAGTAATGGCCGCTATTATCAGCAGTCTTGGTATAACGATCGTATAGGATATTTACCACCAGGTATATTGTAAGGAGGTGGTTATAAGGGATCGACGGATAGACCATCCGGAAGGTCAGCATTGCGTACAGTTTGATGGGGCTGCTGACATTGTACCTACAGGTGAGGCTCTCCTGGTACACGTTGTAGGCATGATTGATCACACTCATAGCATGTTCAACTGAAGAGAGAGAAATAGAGTGTGTTACGAGATGGATAAGATGGTACACGTCTGAGTATGAGAACATGATCTACCTACCGATTGCCGCACCAATGATACCAACGGCAACCCACACCACCCTGCGCCTCAAGTTGATCGCACCGTACGGTCGGGCAAAGAACAGCTCCTCCCGCTGGGACCAGAACGTCATGAAATCCCCCCAAAGGATCGCCAGTCGCACGAAGAACACATTCAGCAGGGCACACATCCCGAAGAATATCGGTTCAGCCGAGTTGATTGCATTAAAGCCAATCCGGTTGAGCCTTACCAGGGCGGCAATCATAATCACAAAACCGCCGACCATGGTTACTACACTCAGTACCAGTGGAATCGAGAGCAACCGGAAGTGCAAATCCTTCGGATCCGTCGCACTGATGTTCGTCAGTGGAAACACACCAAAAAGTCGGGTCCAACGTAGCACTAGAAAGGGAGCGTTGTTTTTGTTTTCACACTTCTGTTCTTTTTTCGCTTCTGTAAAATCAACGTTTTTGGAGACCTACCGGACGCGATGGCTAGATGGAAGCGCTCCTTCCGGTCATCGATTTCCTCGGCGGCACGTACGAACGTCACGTTTCCCCGCCGCCGCAGCCAGTGCCATTTGGAAGGATGTCCCTTCCCCCGACCCCGACGGCCCCGATCCAATGCACCACGGCTGCTCCGCGCCGGAAATCCAACACCAAACCCGCTGGCAATCATCGCCAAATGCGACGACCGGCATCTACAATGTTGCTCCCGTGAACGTGCCCGCTCGTTTAACGTGCCGCAACTCGAAACTGTTCGGGTTCGGGTTCGGGTTTGTCCCCACGGCCAGGGTCACCCGTGTAAGTGTGTTTTCGATCGAACGATAAATCACGCCATCATCGAAACGGTGCCGAATGTCAAGGAAAGCGGTTCAATTAAGGAGCAGTTTTGTACCCTCCCTGCAATCCGATAGCCCGATGTCAGCGTGCGAGCGCAGCCACACGCAGAAGGATAGCAATTTGATGTTATTACGGCACGCCAACGTTTCGGTAAACAACAGTCTCTAGAAACAAACGGCGAACGTTCTAACGCCTTAGTGCGCAGTGTAAACAGAAATTATGTCTATTTCCGTTCGGAAGTCCCTTTTTGAGAACGCAAAGTCCTATCGAAAAACACACTTTGTGGGTGGTAATTTTGTGCTATCATTTGGCCCGCAGGCAATTGAATCTCCCTGACACACGCAAACCGGAAAGGATAAAGAGTCGAATTTGTAGCGGAGCATAAAGCCCCACCCGAATGGGTCAATAAGTATGCTAGGCAATGGCTTTTGCTGCAGCATTTTAACCCTCTCTAGCAGGAATTAGAACGCAACAGCACGTACAATTGGGTTCCCTTTATTAAAAGCTTAAAATAATTATGATTGCATTATTTTTCCCAAACCTATGACCTTTTGTTTCCTAGGTTCTCGATAAGTAAAGTTTTCATCAAGGGCGTATTAGAATGCGTATCAGGAGTCACGTACTGTCATATATAAGTCTAAAAGTCTAATACTATTAAAATAACCCTTTAACGACACAAAGATTAAATATTTGTACCATATCATGTAGGAATCGGGAGTAAGTTTAAGTATCAACCGTAAGACAGTTTTAAACACTTAAAATAAACACTAATCCGCTCCTAAAATCAGCAGTCATTCTATCGGTCTACGCTGTCTCAAGGTTGGGTGGCTTCTCCGAGCGTAAATGTCATCATCGAAACCCAATTCCAGCCCCGTGCCAAACACTTGAGATTGAACTTTATCGAGTACCGGAGCGGCACCAGCGGTTTGTGCCTCGAGATATATGAACCGCCCGGTCGGTCAATTGCGATTGGGCCACTCTCCGGGTTGGGTTGCCGGTACCGAGCGCTCGCAGATGGGCAGAATGTTGAAGATGAGCAACACATGCAGCTGTAGACGAAGTTTCGACGAGTTCAAACGGACCGGTTCGTTTCCCAAGAGGGCGAGTCGCGCGGATGGCTAGAAGCAAACCTGCCGAACGGCTTAGGATCGGAGGTTATAAGTTAGCGCTGGATTGCTCAACGATTAGTCATTGCATTGCGCTGGGAATCGATTCTGCCTTCACGCGACCGGTGTGGCTCGGCCGAGGGAGGAGGACATATTTATGGACCCTCGACCGGCCCCGAAAGAGTGTGCCATCGACACTCGACAACAAAGTAAGAGGAGCGTGAATTGAGCTGTAACGATCCGAAGAAAAACACGCTCCTTGCGGATGATTCCGGTGCCGGTGCTGTTGACTTTTGAGGGTTTTTTTTTTATTTCTCACCGTGTAGCTAAAATTGCTCTAACCTAAACATCGAACACACAGTTGCCACCGACGGGGCCAGTATTAGTATTTGTTTTGCAGTCACGCATCCGAAGCCGTCAGATGCTCGAAGGGAAATTTCGAGCAGAGCGGAATGTGGCCCTTATTTTCCGAGTCCTCGTCGAACTTGAGCATCACCAGCTCGTACGTCACAATCGTGCCGGCCATCTAGGGGAAGAAAAGGGAAAATCATCAATGGCACCGATTTCAATGACAATCAACGGATTTTTCCCTTACCGAGAAAAGCAACTGGCGCGTGAGACTGAAAAATCCCATCCCAGATAGGGCAACCTTTTCGCTCTTCAGCTGGGCAGCAAAACGCTCGAGCTTTGTAAATGAAATGTGGTTGAACGTAAACAACGCCGAAGGAAAACAATCGAACAAGAGTAAACAGTTTTTACGAATCGATCTCACCTCCACACACCAGCCCACGTTGGGAATTTTCATGATGATCTCGAGCGGCTTTTTGGCGCAGTCATGGATGTGGGCCGCCGAAAGGAACACCGTCACCGTGCGCGCCAACAGGAACATCAGCGAAAACCAGTAGTAAATATCGTCGACCGTGTTGGCGAGCTTCCTGTAGGGTGGGAAATTGGAGTTTGCCTCTGAGGAACTTGCGAAACTCTTCTCAACGAAAGCATGTGTTTCATCTAAGATAAATAGAGTCTAACAAACGAGTCGTAAAGTTTGGAGGAAAGCACGCCACACTCACTGCGACACGTGCAAAATCTGAAGGCAGATGTAGT
Organism: Anopheles ziemanni; assembly: GCF_943734765.1. Taxonomy (NCBI): domain Eukaryota; kingdom Metazoa; phylum Arthropoda; class Insecta; order Diptera; family Culicidae; genus Anopheles; species Anopheles ziemanni. The sequence goes on from NC_080706.1 coordinate 17,602,690, forward strand.
ACAGGTTGGTAGCACAGGAGATCAGCATCGTCCACGAGATGGCACGGTCGACGTCGTCCAGCAGCTCGCACACCGAGACGTAGTGCGTGCGGACACGAATCCAGAAGTCCTCGTTCGGAATGATCACCCCGTCCGACAGCATCTTCAGGTGGTTGTTGATCTGCTGGAACCGCGTCGCTATGCCGATGCTGATGCAGATGATGAAGATGTCCTGGTAGTTCCAGTAGATGGTCAGCGCGGTAGAGACGTACTGTTGGGGGGAAAAGGCAAGTAAATGGAAGACTGGTCATCTCCATAACGGAACAGTGTTAACTTCCCCGAGCTCACGGTAAAAAATACAGCGCTGAGATTGTGGTACGGAAAGATGAGATACATCTCGGCGAATCTCCGCAGGGCGTAGTGCTGGAATTGGTTCGTCACCGTCCAGTTGCACTGCTGTATCTCGATGAACTGCGTGTGCGCCGTACTGTACACCGACAGGCAGTGTTCCACTGAGAGTAATAATATTTTGAAAAACAATTATTATAAGAATCTGTTGAGTGGAACATAGTTCTGGTAATTGCAGTCCGAACTAACCAACAGACAGTATTAGCAGCGTAAATGATACCACAACCAGGCGCTTCCGCAGGCTCCAGCCAACCATCAGGAATGGAGGTCGGTTAAACGTTCGGTCCACCTCGTCCCACTTGATCGCAACCGACCGCCACACGGTGGCCAGATTTAGGAAGAGCACATTGATGAGGCACGCGTCGATGAAGAAGACAAAACCGCTGACGTTCTTCGCGTTAATGCCGATCACCATGAGCCGCTGGTACTCGTAGAACGCCTGCAGCAGGGCCGTCACCACCACGGTCAGGTTGAGCAGGACGCGGAACGAGAACCACTTCAGCCCCAGCTGGGCCGGTTCGCTCCGCACGATGCCGTCGATGGGGAACATCCCGAACATCTGCCCCAAAATGACCACTGCACGAAGACGGAGAAGGTGGTAGGCGGGAAAATAAGTGGTGATGTTGGTCACCCCACCAGGTTGGACCTCCGCCAAATACCTACACGGTCGAATGCCCCGCAGGAAGGTATCCTCTTCATCGCCTCCGATTTCGGCCCGAAACTTCTCGCGCCAATTGCGCAGAGCGTGAACTCCTTTCGATACCAGCATCGTCCGTCGTCGCTGTGGTCGTGCCGTTTGGGATATCTTGCACCACGCGCGATATGGTTGCACGCCGAATGGTTCGCGTTTGGGAGGACGTGGTTTGCGTGCCCGCTCGAATCCGGCGAATTATACGCCGCTCGTAATCGTAATCGAAATCGGATGAATAATTAAATCATGACCCCGCCAATCCATGGCTACTTCGCATGGGATTCCCGTGGGTCGTTAGTGGTAGACCGAATGGCGGGAAGTTGTTTACGAGTTGCTCCAATCTGCGGCTCCTTCTATCTGCGACCGAAAGCGACTGCCAAACAGATCGCTTGGGGACATTTATCACCCAACTCGCAATAATCTGCTCAACCAGAGCGGAGGGAACTAGCAAAAGTTTGATGTGCTGGTAATGAGATTATATAAGTGATTAGAAAACAAACTATGAAAGTCAACCGTTATTTGTCAGTTTTTCCGTGATTTTATTTTTGAACATCATGGCAATCTATTTTACAGTTCCCCATGTGTTTGGAGTCAAATCAATAAAACTACCGCTAAATACACATTAATAACAGTGATAAACTTGTTTCGCTATATTTCATCTTTAGAATATTTTTTCCTTTCGGATTTCAGCAATATAAAATGTCATCATTCAAAGCGTGAGAACCAACTCGTTCGATCTATTATTGTCCCAACATTATTTTATTTTTAAAAACACATTTGTTGGTGCGAGATATATAAATCAATACGAAAGTAGGATAAATAGAGTGCTCGCAAAACTTGAAAGTTTATTATCAAAATATTACATTATGTATTGCATAATTTTAGATAAAATATAAAATCCAAATCACCATCAAAAATTTTACTTCAAAACACTAAACACCAATTACAACATCCACATAATTTATGCTCAAAAAGATTTGATGAACAAAAACTTGAAACGCTTAAAAGGTAAATCGACCAGACTTACAAAAAAATGTATTTTCTTTGAAGATCTAGTAAGATACACTGGATTCTAAATAAAAAGAAAAATGCTTAAAGTTCGTCCTCAACTGTGCAGCCTCTAAATCAAGCAACTCATTTTTTAATACCCATTATCTCATACTCACTCGATTCAACACTACTTGCACGCATCCCGTGGTTCTTGAATCGATTAGTTCACACTTTCCGTGTCATTCGATGTTGGTGTCGTATCGAGCAGAGAACCAGAACCTCACGATGGTGGCATCCATGTCCGGAGGGGCTTTTTAACACTCATAATCCATGACGGGCAATTAGCCTTAGCGCGTTTAACAGCACATTAACAGCCCAAACCGGTAGGGTATCGGAGCAAATAACTCATCCTTTCGATAGTGATTATGTAAACGGGGGAAGCCGATTGCTCACCGGTTGTACGACGGATAGCCCTTGAAGGAGGTCTGTTTGGTCTTACACACTTACTGCCCTGTTTTATGATAAAACAGGTACCAAATGTTTGTTCGTTTGTGGCATTTTTAATTCAGAACAATCATGATACACATGGTTAATAAGTAATTTTCTCGACATTAGTTTTACTTAGTGGATTTCACATTTAAGGGTTCGAACACCTGATAGTGTGTCCAGCCCAAACAGCTTTCGTCGCAGTTTGTCGAATTGCCCAAGGAGCGCTTTGTAAACCGGTGGTAAATCTCTGAACATCCTTCATACCAAAGCAGGATAATCAATCAGCTTCACTGCCAAGCACCATCCCCGGCCATTGGAAGCGAGCATGACTTGGAAACCTGGCAGCTCATGTTTCAAATATTTGCGCTGCTTGTGCAGCTCATCCAGCTCCGTTCCGACGCCCCGTTTCGGTTCCTCAAACGGAGAGCCCAGCCTCGTGCTGAGTAAGTTGTTGTTTTCCTTCACCAAAACTACCTCCACGATGATGGGCTCTGCGTTATCATCGCAAGACGACGATGCGATGTACAGACACTTGTAGTGTTGTGGAATCGCTTCACTGCATCGTACGGCGCACCGAAAGCTCCAAGTAGGATTTGAACATTTGAAAAGTGCCGCAACTGGCTCCGATGCGCAATGTTTGCAAAGGCAGCATTGAGAATGCTCGTAAAACTCCGCCACGTAAAAACCGAACAGACGAGCGGGTTCCGGAAGTACACAATCCAGTTTCGCCCAATGTTCAACTCGTTTATTTTTCGTTCATGCACGTGCCCGGCCCTGCCGTTGTGCTACATACACACAGCGACCGTTCACAAACGACCACTTCCGTTCGCTTTGCACAGCGTCAAAACCAGATGCCAAAATCCCGGCGAAACCAAAGTTTTGCGAGTTTTCTCACGGTGAGCACGCCGCAGGTACGCCGTAGGGCACCGCCTCCCGAACCGCCAGAAACCATCCTAAATTCAAGGTTGAAATAGCTCGTGGCTTAAGTGGTTGCGACGAAACTCCGAGCTACGCCAAAGCACAGGTTCGGCATGCATTAAGCAAACAAGGACTGAAATTCTTCGAGCATGCTGTTACATTCTTGCCCGAGTCATGATCCTCGTTTTCTTTGCTTTATACGTGTTCTAGGAACAAAGATTGACGTTTATGTGGTGGTCTTTTTGTTGCGTTTTTCTTGTAAAGAAAAAGTTTCCACAATTTGTTGCAAAAGAAAAGACCACCGAAGCCAAACAGGTAAAGGTAACTCTAGGGACTTCTTTTTTTTCAAACTCTAATGAATCTGATAAAATAAAATTTAAAGAATTCATTTTTAACAATAACAAGCGTAATTTACCTAGCTTAAGGAAAATTTTATCAAGATTGTGGTTCTTTAAAAAAGTTTATAAATTAAAAAAATCATAAAATTAAGCTAATATTCTTATTATTTTGGTATAGTAGAAAATATGTTTATAAAATTGATAACCTCATTCGTTGCGAAACTAAAACGTTGAGAAACGTTTAAAGACACCAACAACAAATTCACCATCAAAAATACACTAACGTAAGACATTTTTTCATAATCAATTCAAAACAATTTTCTCGTGTTCCAATATCAACAACAGGCACATCAATCTTTCACCAAACTAGTCGACCGTATTGCAACACTGTGTCCATCTGGCACAGGTTTTAATCTACATATGGAAGGCATGTTTACCCTCCGATAGGCTGCTCTTTTATCGGCCGCCCGATGGTCCCGATGCTGCTCCGATGTCGGAACGGTGCATTTCGATGCACCACACCCGGATCAATCGTCTGGCCCTAACCCACGCCACCCAGAAATCCCTACTCATCATGACCACGGGTGACCACCGGAGGCTGACCGCACTGGGTCAAACTATAACCAAACTGCCGGCCATCCACTCCGGCACTCGGCACTAATCTCCCACCCGCTGGCTACGTAACCAAGCAATCCCGATCCAGGGCGCAACCGGAAAGCCTTCTTCTGCAATCGGCTTCCATCACTCCATGAACGCGTCGTGCGACGAGCAACGTGTAACGCTGCGTAGCGCGTGAATCGTAGCTCCAAAACCACGTGAGATGAGCTCCCCCAACGGAAAGATACTCGACAACCACACGCGTGGTTCTCCCCCACAGAGGAAGCAGGCATCTTCGGAACGCGCGCGAAAAGGGATGCTTCGCGAGTCGTGCGCACGTGTGTCACTGAGTGACCCGAAGTGTGCACGAAGCGCCAAAGCACTCGTCCCGCGAAAGCTGCATCCCCCTACCCCAAAAGCTCGCCCCACCACCCAACGGGCGGATACTGTAATCAAGCTTTCGCGAAGGGGAGCCCAACGAGAGTGAATCTGCCGGCATTTGCTGCTGAAGGCGCGATCTCCACGTGCTAGCGAGAGTGATCGGCTGTCCTCGCTCAATGATGACGATACTGATGATGGTGATACACGGGGTGAGATGATGGTGATGAAGATGAGCAACACCTCGCTGGTAGACACGTCCCTTTCCACCGGTCAACCGGCGGTCCAGCGCCCTTCCCTTCTTGCCCGGCCGGTGGAGAATGTCACCAGCAAGTACCGGTAGCATGGATCCACTCGCGCCATCTCTATTCCCTCCCTCCCTGGCATCCAAGGCAGACGACCGCAAGTATTTAAGCTATGTCCGACCGGGGGCGCAGGCTTAGTTGGTACGAAAGGAGCTGATCGTGCGGATCGTACGGGAACCGTGCGGAGCCGATATCGTGCAAAACCAAAGGTTCAGACAGTGCTAGTGTTTCCAGCAAGGACAATTGTTAGAAGGACACAAAAAACATCTACTAGAAAACAAAACTAAATCCCCGTGAAACGGCGTGTGCATGAAAGTGATTATTAAAAGTTGAACCACTAGAACTCGGAACCATTGTGAAAGTGTGGAATCAGTAAAGTTACTTCCTATGCTAGTATCTTCTAACAGTGTTTCATGTAAAAACCCCGCAGCTTTTGTGCGTAGCAACACTTCTCGAAGGATTGGTTGTTAAGAAAGGTAAGTAATGTTTAAAATACAAAAGATAGCACTAAAGTGAGGTAGTGTTTTGTCTTTAAAGTGTAGTTAAAAGGAAACAGTGAATGTATTTTACATTTTAACCAAGGAGGTGAAATGTTTGTTGGATATCACTTTTCCTAGACTAAACATACGGCAAATATGATATAATATTCGAAAAATACATGATTTATTGCACTGAGTACTCCAAGCTAGTCGTAACAGAATAAATCAATTCTTCTTAAACAGGTTCTCAAAATTGCAAAAAAAATGGTTCGGTGTTCAATTATTTTTAAAATAAAAGTGCTAAGAATGTATGGAGTTTATAATAAGTAGAACTTCGAGATTCTTGTGCCCAATCTGGAGAAATCAATCATTGAACCTAACAATAATCGTAGTGTATTATCCTGCGTCGCTTCGCTATCTGCTACGTAAATGCGACAATATTTACGTGATAAACATTTCTGGTACAACCCAGTAGTTTGTAGCTTTTAGAAATCCTCACCTATCTATTTTCGTTCCAAATTTGCGTGAGATAAAAAAAACGTAAAACCACCGGCAAGCGAACATATCAATTTTCCACAATCAGCTCCACGAGCATCGAGCCTCGGTTCGAACGTTCACGAACGCATGGCAAACGGGCAGATCGCAATCCAATCACTGTCCCGACACCAACCTGTTTTGGTGTCCTTGTGCCGGTGTAACGATGCTGGAGCATATTAGAATCGGAAACGGAGCACCACAAAGGGCCGAATCTCCGAAAAACCGTGGGCGTGTATGTGGGTCGCTAAACGAGCACACAAAAATCAACCCTCGAACCATACCTAACAGTCGTCCCAATTCCCGGCCCGAATGTGGGTGATTTTTTTGGCTTTTCCCCCCCTAAAGGCACGCCCGGACCGGCAGGACACTTGACGCACGGGAAGGTGAGCAAATGTGGCCGTTTGTCGTCTTTAAGCTCGTCAGCTTGATGGAAGGTGAAAGCGAAAGCGACGTAGCAAACATTCGCTGCGATGGAAAGCATTTATGTGTATTTTTTTTAGTCTTCCATTTCGGATTTCGTTCTTGAAAGCTTCCAAAAGGAGCAAATAAACGAGGATAATCGCCCACAATTCCTTACATTGTTGATTTTTTTTTATCTACGGCTATGTTTAAAGTAATTTCTCGTGGAAGATGAGAATTTATTACGTTCACTTTAAGCTGATTCCTTAAATTATTTACTGTGAAACCACATTTTTGGGAACATATAATAGAATAGAACCAAACAATTTGTTGAACATTACATTAGCATGAAAAACCGCTTGCGATGCCTATTCCAATCGAATTTTGAATTATTTCTCGATTACATAAATGAATATTTAACATGTGGTGTGCAAAGAAACATCGTTAGTCAGTATCAATAGGCATAAAATTACATGAGACAATTCAACTCAATTTTCAAGATTATCATCAATACGTCCGTTATTACAAGACCGAACCAAGTTCGGCAGGCAAAAAGTAGCGAAAGCTCCGACAAATAGAGCTACCAGTGGCTTTAATAGACACCTACCAGCTGCCGACGGTTTGCTAGACGATCGCCGGAAAGCCAGTCCGTAGCTAAACGTATCTAAAAATTAGCCATAATCCCTACCCCTAAGTACTATTTTGTCTTTCACGGCACGACCCCGCACGACGCCGGCATTCGCTCCCGAGCATCTCAAGTGCACCGGATGAAGCTGCCAACGGGCTTCTGTAAAGGTGAAGTTAAAATGGCACCTCAACCGCCCCGACGGGGGAAAACCGTGGCGTGCGGCAAGGAAAATTTGCTACAATTTCATTAGCCTTTGCGAAACCCGCCGTTACGCTTAGCGGCTGCCGAAGCTGGCTCGGCGATGACTGACCAACGACCGACGAGCCGAAGGACCCTGGAGTGTGTCCCTAGCTGGTGGTGATTTTTATTTTTTTCCGTTTCACATTTTATACATACGCCTTCTGGGCATAAGCCCGAACCAGCACTATGAGCGCAAACGATGGACGAAAATCATCAAAAATGACCGTACAGCTCCGTCCCGGCGGCCATTCGCTCGGGAAAGCCAACCACCCATACCCATACCCCATTCGAGTTTGATCATTTCGTTCGGACGGGTTCCGTGCGGTTGCTAAGATCCTTTCCCAACCCTAAGGACGATAAAGGAGTTTAAAAAAAAGGAAATCACAAGCCCCAAGAGAAACACTTAGTAAACTTTCATCACACCCACCGCTTCGGAGGACTTCACTCCCCTTTCAATGGGGTTTTTTTTTTTAATTTTCCACACCATCCCGGTCGTTTATGGGATGGCTAATTTAATGAATCCCACTTGTGCGCCCTTCTTATTTCATGGTTAACTTTATTATGCTCCCCGCATTACCAATTCTACCCGAGGCACACATTGAATCAACACAATGAAGTTTAATAATGAGGATTGATTCATGCGTCCGCATTTGGGTGAATCTTTTATGCACGCGTGCGTTCTTCCATTATGCGTTCCTTCGTGCGTTAGTAGAGTTTTCTTCGATTTTTAGGGAGTTTAAATTCCCCGAATTTTAATTTGATGCTATTAATGCCAAGTCAGATGAAAGCATAATCAGATTTTTGCATAAACAATGCTTGAGTTGCTCCGTGTTTAAATTAATTTATCAATTTTGTACAATTAAATTTCAGGAATAAATCAATGGGAATTTAATACAATACGGCCTGGCCGTCCAAATATATATATAAAAAAAAAATGGGAATTTAAAGGGTATCAACTTACACAAAGGAAAAATAGTTGAGAAAAGATATAAATTTAAAAAAAAATTGTTTTTAGTAACATTTATTTGTTTATTGGTATTGTAGATTATTTTCCTAAAACGAAAACGAACAAAATTATGGACAGGTCGGTCACCAACATGTAGTTGATATTCATCGACCTTTTTTAATTAAAGATCCTACAATTGTAAGTGCCGCGGCGCATAATATTTACCCAGGGGCAGCAACTAGAACCGTTTCACGGACAATTTCCTTCTAAAGCTTTTCCATTTGCTTATGTAACAGCTATCAACGGTATGGCGGAAGAGCATGAAAAGTCAAAAACAAAACAAACGTCCAAAACGGCGACCCAATCGTCGATGTAAAACCTTACAGCACCAGTCAACATAGTAGCCAGTGACGACGATGTAATGCTACGGCAGTCGTTTGTTTTCGCTGTTTATCTTATGTTGTGTGCGATTTTCTGATCGGCTCCCTTGCGGCGGCATGCCATTCCCGTTCAAGCGCGGAAGAAGACGAAACCCTATCAAACATTTCCCACCATTAGCCACCAGTTTTCCACCACACCGCGCGTAATTACCCTCCGTCTCCGCGCTGCCCGACGCTAAACGATCCCCATCGGGGTGACTCGAGTGAAACGGTTCAGTTAAACGCCACCACCAAACGGCCCACGGATCGATGATGATCGTGTCTTGTTTTTTATTTACATAGGCCGACAGAACAGTCGATGAAAGGCGTCCTCCTCTTGGGTGAGAAAACACCTATAGCCCGCTCACTACCAAAGCGTGCCATGATAATGTTTGCAGCCTGAAACCCGAGCCTAGAAAAGGCCAGATTCGTCTGGCGAACCCGACCAAACGTCAATCATTTGCAGTCGAGTTCATCTGCTACAACACGCCGGTTCTTGAGCGGCTTCGTATTCCACACTTTTCTTCCCCGCAGCAATTGGAAGTGAACGCAGGAAAACGGGCTGCAAGACGCACGCGTATCGTGTCAGGGTTCACACTAGCAATCAATCATAATTGCGCCACCATCGCATACACTTTTGCCGCAACGCGCTTTGGAAGCCAATGTTTGCCGATGTACTGCTCAATTTTCCTCGCCGGCTGGGTGTAATCGGAGCTTACGGCAGGATGCGCACACATGGGCGCAATGTATCGGCGATTGAAAGACGATAGCACCTTTTCACGGGATCAATCAGTTCAAAAGCTACGGCGTTGGTTTTCACAGCAACGGAGATGAAAGCGGAGCGTTATTGCCTTTTTTATCTCCCCAAAAGGAAAAACACTTTGGCTAACGCATTATGCGCCACAATGTTTGCCGGCCACATTCAACGAGGTTTTGCCTTTGATTTGCTCCAAGGCCGGGTGAACCTGGCTTCAATGGAAATCTCTTCATACTTCGATTCGCTTCATCGCAACAAATTCTGAACCGTTTTCGTTAGCAACCTCCCGTAGGTGGGCAATCGCTTCCGAAACGTGCTGCCTTCTATTTACTTTCTACCTTTCTTTTCGTTCCGCGGGCAGCGACCATCATCACCCACCTGACCGAGATGCGTCGAATTCAGTCGAGGTTCGGAAAATGGGTCATCGCGGTGACGCTGGTGGAGCCCCCATGAACGATCAGCTGGCCACAGGTCGGACAGTAATCGCCAAAGTAAATCTTGTGCCGTTACGACACGTTACTCAATCGCGCGTACGGGCAACCGTGGGGGGTTGGCCAGGCGTGTCCCATGCCCCATCCGACCCATTAGCGTGTTTGAAGATGCAAACTTTCGCCCCGAGCTCGCTGCGCACAAGCGCATGTGAACATTTCCTGTGCGTTTAGGGGCGAGCATGGGGGATGAGGTCCCCGACTGAGAGGATTGAGATGGAAAAATCAGGAGAAGAACGGCTTACTGGTTTGAATTTTCCCACAAGTACTATCAAATTATTTTATTCTGTTCGGTTTTTTTGAAAATATTTATGGTTTTTATTTTATTGTGTACAGGTTAGTTTGACCTGGCATTATAATTTTGATTTCGATACTGGTTCTCTTCTTCACTTAAGGTTTTTTGGGAACTATTTCGAGTTAATTTTCTAAATGAAATTAAATAGATTTCACTGTCTTTATCGGTTTTTTGGGAACTGTTTTAAGTTAATTTTCTAAACGAAATTAAATGGATTTCACTGTCTTCATCAAAAATATTCGGCGAATGTTTTATGAAACTAAAACAAACAACATGATATATACTTTTCTATTTCAATTTTGAAAAATCAAGAGCATCAACGAGAAAAAATAAAGAAAATTACTGACGATAATTTCAACTATAATGAACTGTATAAAATGCGAAAATGAAGTGAACTATAGAAAAAAATTTCACTAAATCACACAAGCTTTTAGGGCCACTGTCGTAAGGGAGTCAACAACCGCAAACGAAATTCCTCTCTTTTCTTAGCTTTGTAAAAAAAAACCCTTGAACGAAAACCTTACCCTTAAAAACCCTACCGTGACTCGTTCGAAACGAACTACCGCAAGGGTGGAATTGTTGGTTTATTTAATATCCTAACAGTTCTGTCTTCGCCGTTTGTTTGACAAGACAGCGACACTTGTCTTCCCCCATCCGTCGGCTTCTGTTGCCGCTACCGACGGTGTCGTAAACCTCCGGAGGCAAGAATCGATCTGTTTACTTTCGCTCTCGTTTGGCCCGTTAACGTAAACAACATCCCCGTCAGGCTTTACAAGCCTCCGCAGTAAGCCAACCCGTAAGCTTCCGATGAAAATCCGATGATCTCTCACTCCACGTCCGTAACCCGTTACCGCGCGATAGTGAGTGCCCGATGGTCCGATTACATCGTTGAGCCACATCGTCGTTGTTGCCTTGGCCATTTTGGAGCCACGGGGAACTCTTTTCGTACGGGCTTTTCACACCGGAATGTTAAACGAATGCTGTACAAGTGGATGCGCACTGAATTACCTTAGATTTGACCGTCAAATCCATCGTGTGGCGTAATTTTCGTGGGGAGTGACGTAAACCGAATGACCCCGTTTTAAGACGGTTGTATTCTCTCCTTAAAATTCTGCTTTTATTTCAGTTCGAAGGAAAGGGAATCCCCATAAAGTGTGCCCAATATAAGATAGCGTCAAAGTTTGTGGACTTTATTCATCTCATGCAGTTTAAATTGTCCCACCTGCGTGCGTTGCACGAGATAACATATTCATTAGACGACTTAAAAAGGCGAAACATCATCAAACAAAAGCTAATTTAAGAACCATTTTACGGAAAGTGCTGATTCATACCATCATTTGAATATTTTAATTATGTTCGTTAATGATTAACTATTCACGTGTCACATTCGGCGGGCGGTTCACAAATTCAAACTCACCCCCGCTCGCCAAGCTCAAGAATTTCCACTAGCTTGTGCTATATCTCGCTGAAAGGCACCCCAACGATCTTCGCTTCTAGCAGCCACGCTAGAGTTAATGATAGGTAAGAAGATTAAATTCACACCACACACGACACATCGCATCGGTTTCCCGCACGTACCCTGCGAGGAAAGGAAACCACCCTCGGGGGGGGGATTGGAGACAGAACGGTACCCAAGTGGAAAACGATTACCCACCGGCGACGATAGGTATATTTTCGGGCTCCACCTTTTCCGACTTTTACCCGGTGTGCACTTTGGGCTGGGGAGCCATTTTAACATAATTTCGGGCACACCGAGCCCGTTGCTACCGGTTAAGCATAAACAACATGCCGTAGGTCGGCGGAAATGCAAACTTTCCACCGGCGGGAAGGCTCTTTCTTGTGTATTTTTTGTTTTTGTTTTTACTATTCTACTTTTCGTGGCTGCTCCTTTCGTGGCTTTATCCGGCCAAAGACCGACGCCAGAAGTGGCAAATCCCCCGTCGGTTGCGAGACATAATTAATTGAACGTCTTACGCACGAGCGAGTGGAGAGGGGAGGGTCGTTTGGTTTCTAAGGGATTTTAGGGTGTAAATTTGGAGTTTCCTTTCCACCTGTTCCACCACCCTCGGGAGGAAAATTCTGATTTCGGGCACGAAAAGGGAACCCCAACCTGGCTGCGGGGAACGTTTCCACATTTTTCCTCACCACCGTGCTCGACGTAAAACCGTGCTGACAGGTTTCCACTCACTTTAATGCGTACCATAAACTCCAACCGAATCTTCCTTTCTCTACGCTGAAGTGGAAATGACTGCTGTCGAAAGGGAAAAGTGTTCTTTGGTTTTATTTATTTTTTATTTGAAAAAATTCACTCAAGCGAAGAATGATGTGGGTTGCGTGAAAATACCTACAATGCCACCAACGGGGGTGGTGGAAAATGCGCCCAGCGAACGAGGCGGGTATAAACATTCCTCCGGTGGCGTAAGAAGTTTATTACAGGGCGTTCCCGTAAACCCCTTTGCGAGTCAGTGTCCTTGCGAATCTCGGGCACCTCGATTCAGTTCCACGAGCGAGAGCTTCCGGGATGAGGGAGCGCATGGAGTGGAGTGATTCCTCCCGAAAATCGTTCAACGAGCAGCTGAGCCGTCGCAGGGATATAGGTGAGGCGCAAAAGGGAATGATGTAATTGCGGGAAGCCATGATTAATGTGCCATTTAACTCCCTCACGGGCGACAGACGGCGACATCAACCGAGAACCGGAGAAGATGCGCGTCATGGAGACGCCTGCTCGGGACGAGCGGTTCGAGATTTTAAGATACGGACCGAAGTAAGTAAAATCGACCCGCCCGCTCACTTGTACCTTCACCCGGGTGGTTGGCGTGTACGTGAGATTAAAATTTTTCGCGGCTAACCTCGAACCCAACGAACCGGTGAAAGAGAAATACAAGTGCCCGCCACCGTTCGTTCTCGAGTTTCACGCATTTTCTTCACCCTCATGTCGTAGAGGAACTGGTGGTGATGTATGTGCTCGTACATCCATACATTGCTCTTGTTTTCTAAAGGAAGGAAAAAACAAACTCCTTGGCTAAGCTGGAACCAAACTGGAGAATTGCGAAACCAGCAATCAAAAAATCCGTATCGCCAAAACGATGTACTGACAAATGTGTTCATTCGTACCGCAGTATATGGACGGAAAGGAAACATGTTTGTCATGGAAAGGAAACCACAAATTGTGTGCCTTAAAATATTCGTCAAAGCGTAGAAAAAATCCTTCAAGCTATTGGTTTTCATGGTCAATTCTAGATATGAGGAGCTTTTGATGAAGCAACAATAAAAAACGTTTGATGTTAAAAGGGCGACGAGTTAAAATTTTACAATTCACATCCTCGTCACTGGAAGTTTCTAGTGCACGTTTAACATTCTTGAACGAAAAAAAAACCTAACTCCTGAAGCTAACTTAACAAAAACCCTTTTCCCACTCAAGAAACGCATACCAACATCTCCTCCGTTGACACATGTTTGCTGATACTGGAAAGTCACAATCCATAACCACCAACCCTTCTTCGCCCACGAATGCCCGAACCGAGATCTAAGACCGTTATCATCTGCCCGCCTGCGGAAATAGGCAAAAATAAGCGAGCATAAATAATGCACATACATAAACGGCAATGGGCGGGCAAGGCCTAACAGGCATGCCAGTAGAAATTCTTCGCGCACATGGTAATGCCCGGTGAATCACAATAAAATATTTAACGTTGGAATGATGCTCCCTATCCTACCCACCCACTCGGTAAAAGTCTATTTGGGAAAGGCCCGGCCCGGAACGATTGGAAAACATGATTTCTCATCCTACGGGAAGCAAGCTTTGAAAATAAAAATAAAACAGATCCACGGAACGGACGCATTTATGCTCGGAATTCTGAACGAAAATCTCGTGCCCGGGGATTGATTCGCCCTGGGAATCCCTCCAGGATTCGCGTCGACAAAGACTTGCCCAATAAATCCCAGCAGCGACTAGTCACGGTTGACAGCACCGAGTGACTTATTTACGTTTATAGGTCAATCGGCAGATAATGGACATCGTTTCAGAAGGTCGGCGATGTGGACGTTCTCTTTGGCGGATGTGGTGCTACCTACAATCAACTAGTAGATAAATAAAACTAAATGAATGATAAAGCCTAGGTAAGCAGACTGCTCAGTAGTAACTCGAAACTGATGACTCCCCTTAATTACACGTCACACAACTTGTACCATTAGGCTACCCCGTTGGGAAGATCTAAGGTTCCTCGGGTGACTTATGTCCCACAGCGTACACCCTGTACTCACTCGGCAGCATCTTTAACGAGTAGCACCTGCAGATGCTTGCAACGGAGGCGTCCGTTCCACCTGTTTGGAACGCGCCCGCATCCGTCACCCGGGGTTGGTCGGTGTCAAGATGAACCACTTCAGGTGGCGGAATACCATCGTTGTTCCCTGCGTGGCGGTAAACGTCTACAGGGGGGACACATCACATAAACCGAAGCCCCGCGCCAATGAAGACGCAAAGAACCATCAGGCAACTCCTCCGCCTTTAGCTGGGGGACAGGTCGCGGAGGTCGTACCGGTAGGCACCCTTAACTTACACAGCCATACGTATCCTGGGCACCGGCCCGGTCGGAGTCGGTTTTGGTCGTCAAGTGGCCGTTAAAGCAAACGTTCCCCGCGAGCGACGGTGAGGTTCACGAGCATTGCGCCTCCAACTGTGCAAGGGAGATAAAAAGGCAAAGTTCAACGCAATTAAAACGTGCGTTACGAACGCATCGACGGGCAGACATCTTAGTATATACATGATGACGGTATGGCGTGCCGGAGAGAACCACGGAGATGGTGATGGGCGGTTTGATTAGTCACCTGAGATCGAGAGGCGCACGATTGCTCAAGGTCGTGTGCGCTACAATGTAAGAGATTGTGCTTGTCCCTTTCGTTTTCTAATGAAAACAACCGTTTTTCAGCCTAAGGGACATTCCTTAGCAAATCCTTCTTCGTAGCGCCATTGTATCAGTGCACAGTTTGTAGCAGCAATCTTTTTTATTGCGCTAAAAAAGATATAGTAAGAAGTGATTATGGGATGCTGTGTGATTAATAAATATGCAGGAATAAAAACACCCCCGATACTAACCCCCTCCCGGGAGGGAAATCATCTTTTTATGCGTCCACAATTATTGGGTGGCTGTAAGTTGATCCAACTGCCGTAAACTTTTAATTGACCACATCAAACTCGAAGAGCTCCCTTGGTAAGCAAAAGTCAAGTTCTCGCTACAGCCAAAGACAGCCAATAACTGGTACGCATCGGCGTTTGCGATATATGTTTTACGGGCACCCGCATTTACTGCCGTTTTATGCGCTCGTACGGGGTTCACCGACAAAAAAAGGGATTCACATTCCTGTGAGACCCTTCCTTTGCTCAGCGATTTTGATTGTGGTCATGTATATGATTTTTTGCTACATTATTGGGGGATCCCATAACGAACGCGTGGAAATGATCCTGCCTGAGCCCAGGACAACCATTCCGATGGTTGGTGTGGTCCAAAATCAATGATGCGCGAAAAATGCTCCCCACACCGCAGAATCAAACGCTTCTCTCGATGAACTTTGCAATAAATATCCTTCAACTTTGCCAGCGAGGGCCGTGCATGGGTCAGCATCCAGTTCGCGATCGATGATTAGCTGTTCACGGACGGAGTGAATGACGAGAAACGAGGGATGAAGAGCATGTAAAAGATGGATATAAAAATAAAAACTCCCCACTCAGCACATGTTGCTCGAAGGGTCGATCGGGAGCCTCTTCAGAAGATTAGTTCTCCCCCCCCCCCCTCCCCTCCCATTTTCGCGAAAATTTGAGTTATGATGAACATTTTCGAGAAAATCGGGACATTTGCGAGAAAATTTGAGTTATGATGAACATCACCATGTGGTCAAGTGCACGACGTAAAATCTATACATTCTCAAATACTTATTTTTTATCTTTCAAAGTACTTTTAAGTTTACGTTTTAAGAGAAACTATTTAATTAATATGAACTATTAATTCAAACAGATTTGTAAAATAATGTGTTCAATAAACCTTAACACATATTTTCAACAGAAAAACCTTTGGCTCGTTTTAGAGAGCAACTGTTTCCTTGAAGGCTATCCTCATGCACGTTTGATGCAACTATATATCAATTAAATTCGTCAAGAATAAAAAATCTTTAACCTTTATCTTGGCCTAAACAACCGTCCAAGTCCTCGACCAACAAACAAGACTGAAAAAATAAGTTCCAATTAAATTGTCTTCATTCTGATAAAAAAAAGATGAAATAACATCTGTTCCTTAGCGCTCTGAAAAAAACATACCAATACGAATCCAATCTCCCGCTCGTATCTGACTCGGTTGGCGATTAACAGACGCCAGATTTAATGTGGTCAGAATGCATAACTCACGACTCCTTGGCACCTGGCCTAAAGTGTTTAAGCTTCGCGATCGAACGGAACACACAACCTTTGCCTTGGCTCGTCTTCAACGGGCGAATGAGATAAATCCAACGGCGTCTCGTTTCGCTTCGTCAAACCTCGTCAGAACCGCCGCTCGTAACTACCGCACTTGCGCGATCCCAAATGTCAAACAAATAACGGCCGCACAACGAATAGGCCAAGCTTGATCGCCCGCGGTACAATCACGCTCGGACGCTCGGTGCGCCCGTTTCCTTTCGCTCCGCCAAAACCCGCGGCGGTTCCGGAGATCGGTCAGCTCGAAGACGTTAATGAACATTAGATGCAACCATCGCCGGTCCGGAGACCGGTTCTTGGGCGTCCAATAAAGGGAGCGGAGCACGTGGATGGCGGGAAATTCATCATTGAAATCAAGTTAGCATAAAAGTAATTTAATTACCCTGCATCGCGTCGCTCCGTTCCCGGACATGACATTTCGCGCGTGGATCTTCGCTCGCTGCGCCGTGCTGGATGTGACAATCTCTCTCTGGCTTCGTAATGTAATAATGTGCCCCAAAGTTATAGCCACAATTTATTTTCAATATTCGTTACACAATCCCCAATGCCAGCCGAACGTAATGCCAGTCGTAATCCAGTGTCCCTTTTGAATTATCAGCCACCAAGGGAATGCTGGAGTTGTTGCTGAATCGATTCCGAGCCACCGATATTGATTTACGATAAAACTTTTCTCCTTTGTTTCTTTCACACAGAATCCCTCGTCGCAGAAGGCGTCTTGTGTGGGCCACCGAACTGAAGGGTGCTCCAGGATGTTGGGCTTCCGAGCGGTCGGAATCCTGCTGCTTGTTCAGGTGAGTTATAAAAATCGGGCCAAACCCAAAGGGTCGGGCGGAGGGTTTGCTCTCGGCGGGATTAAAAATGTTCAATAGCCGAAAGCTCCAACGAAAGGGAAGCATCGGAAAAGTCGGGGATTGACCAGGTTCGAGCAAATTGTTTCCCAAATTCGGGATCCTCACGCCGAAGGGACACTCGCCCTGGACATCATTAGCATAGACATTAACACCGGGTGAAAATTGGGAACCCTTACCTTTTCCATCGGGAACATCCCACCACCACCGGATCGATGTGGTGTCGTTTCCCCCAATACATTCATCTCCGAAAAGATGGACCCAAAATATCGCGCGGACGCGCCTCTTCAGCTTGAAGGAAATATTTCGTTCTTCCCTCTAGTCCCGCTAGCTGCCGTTTATGTAAATCTATTCCGATATGCAAATTTTCCCGCTATAAAACCCCACCCAGATAGGTTCGATTCGGTTTGATTAAAAATGGACTCGGCTCGGTTGCTTTGGCCAACGCTGCTGTCCTTGCCGTAGCGGA
This sequence comes from Anopheles ziemanni, assembly GCF_943734765.1. Classification (NCBI taxonomy): domain Eukaryota; kingdom Metazoa; phylum Arthropoda; class Insecta; order Diptera; family Culicidae; genus Anopheles; species Anopheles ziemanni. The sequence continues at coordinate 17,620,751 of NC_080706.1, forward strand.
CGTTAATTTTCCCATCCCATGACGGGGGAGCGGGGTGAAGATGCTGCAAGGACGAGCAAAATAATTTGACAATTACGACGATATTAAGCCCCGACGCTCCAGATGGCGAGAAAGAAGATTAAAACAAAATTAACGAAGATTTGTTATTTCCTATTTTCACCGACGTTTCACCCTGATCGATTCGATAGAAGATTAATTCAATACCAATTTATCTTTTCAACTTTGGAAATAATGTGACAAAATCATAAACGCCTTTTTTTTCCATCTCCTGGGCAGCTTTTCACGATTGGCCGGTGAAATTATATTCCTACATCCGGGTTCTACCCCGAGTTGGCGTCTCATAGTTCGAACATGAAGGGATCAAATTATTTGACTTTCGATGATCTCACGTGTGCGAACCAGTTGGGCAAATTATTCTGTCGCCCTTTTTCGTTGGATGAATAAATTTTGACGAAAACCCGCAAATAGCTCCAAAACCGGTCTTAAGGGCGTCCATATCGAATGGTTAGAACGTGTTTAACATGTTTGATAAAAAATAAAAACCACACACATCCATGCCTATCTGCCTGCCATTTCGGAAAGCTAACTTTTAGGAAATTTAAAATATCTTTAAATGACAAATACACAAAGACACTTTGATTAATGTAAAAATTACGAGAACAGTGTTTAAAAATTAAATTTTGTTTATAAGGTTAAACAATTTATAATTGTTTATCAACTGAGCAAATATTTTTAATCGTGATTTTCTTTGATCAATACTGAAGCTAATCTTTTGATATAGAAATTTAACATCTATGGGCGACATTCTTCATTACCAAATCAGCAATCAGTCAGCAACAGCGTGTAGGAAAGTTCGATGCTCGCAGACGCTTGCTTCTTTATCACGGACTACTTCGTTCTGTTCTATTATTTAGCAACTGATTAACACCTTTATTGACTCTGCTGTATAATTATCAGCATGCGACAAAACGCTTCAGTCTTGCTACGTTCAAGTTAGTTTGGGTTGAAAGATTAAATTAAATTATTGTTATATTTCAGACACAGCAGAGGATTTCGATTTCTTTAAAGATCCGTTAAGCTTACATCAATTTCTTATTCGTGTCCTATTGGCAGCTGTCAACCAGTTCCGTCGGAATGGTTTGATATTTTAAGAAGAAAACCAAACACATGAAATTACCCGCCAACGGCACCCAGGCGCCGACTGGGCCGAGGATCAACAACGGTTTATTGTCGTTGCCATTATTGTTATTTCACTTCTTCAGTTGAAGATGGCCTCCACCAGGCAACCTGTTTGTCACCTTCACCATAATTGGTGAATTACCGAATCAGCGACCCGACAAAGGGGGTCTCCTCTGGTGTTCAAGTGTTGAACCGGAGGGAGCGGGGGGGAGGGGAAGAGCGAGTTGTAGTTGGCATCTTCTCATCTGCTGCGCAAAGCACGCGGACGCACGTCTTCACGGCGTCGCCACCCGAAGCGCAAACGACACAGGTTTCTCGGACGCGTACTCGTCGTACTCGTTCGATTGCATGTAAATATAAACGCCCCGAAAGGCCGCCCGAAGCCGAAAGTAATATGGAAGATTCAACCGTGTATTTTTTTTATGAGTTTCTCCCATTTATCGCCCCTCGCCGGTGTTCGATTCTTCAGTGCGTGTGTGTGCGCGCCCCGCGGATCGTCTTCAAGATCGTTGCATCACGTCTTACTTTTTTGTGCACATGCAACACCAGCAATGAGTGAATGTAATTGATTGTTATTTCTCGATCGAAACGGCAAGGATGTCTTCCCGAGGCGGGCCGGGAGGTGTTCCCACTTTGGGTCGGAGGGCACAAAAAGGGTACGTTGGTGGTTGGTTGATTGGGTTTTGGATCTGCCCACACCAACACACGATTGTGGTTTCGCGTGGATACCGCCGGGCCAAAGGGTGGCTAAAGGCCGGATGAAATTTATTTTCTTTCCAATTACTTCCAATGTGGCGGTTGTCTAGGAATCAATCGATTCTGGAAAGTTTTAAAGCATCATCCAACCGCGAGAGTGCAGCGGAAAATCAATCTTATTATTACCACCTCGAAGGAGAACATCAAAAGATTTCAAGCAACAAGTGGTTTGAAAAATTAAATGGTATACTCAGCGAATATTCGATAAGTTATTTTTCCGTTTTTCGAACATAAAAACACACCCATTCACTGCAGCAAGATCGCTTTGATCCGTTGCAATGAAAAACCCAACCGAAACCTGTCATTACCAACGTCGGTTGGAACATCTTCAAACTGCGGACGGAAAAACACGAAACGTGTGGCCAGACCGGATAAGAAACAAGCGGTGGTAGAAAAGACGAACCGAGTCGGCGCGAGTTGCATAACTCCACGCAGCGGCTTCGCAGCTTCCAAAATTAGTCGAACCATTCAAAAAACCGACCCCGGGGGCAAGTTTCGACCGGTACTCCGTTTCGGTCGCATCATCTTTTCCCCGTGCAGACATTGGGTCACCGGGCCAGCGACGTACGCTGTTACCTTCTGCTGTCGTTGCTGTTGTTGTTGTTTCTTTGCTTTCTTGATTGAACTAAACATTATTATGTTTATTTTTAAATCCCTTTCCTTGCAAGCTCCCTCAACCGTTTGTGCTTGGAGTAACCGCTTGAATAAGAGTGTAATTTCTTCAGTGTACTTGAGGATTTAACCGTGTTCTGGCATCGTTAAACAACCGCATTACAGCGAAGTGTCTATGGATGTGTTAAACGAACGTTTATTTGAACTAACGATCGGCAAATTGAAGGTGTGTGTATGTAATGATCACTTTAAATCACGTCTTTGAGCAAATGATGGCTTAACGCCGTTAAACTAGCAGTCTTTATTCACCTTCCCGCAGTTATATGTTTTGGTGAAGTAATAAAAATAAAAATAGACAATTTCTCACTGAGCGTTGGATGGAAGATGAACGCCATTAAATGCTGCTTATTCTCACGCAAACCACGCTTTGTACGGGATATATGAATCGGGATTAAAAAACATCTTCAAGCAACCCCAGAATTTAACACTCACCTCGTGGGGCTATTAAATGACTACTATCAACTATCACTTACTCATTGAAAGGCTTTTAAGATGGTCTTCTGTTTAATCCATCTTAAAAATAAATTAAACCCCATCGTCAGGTGATGAAATATCGCAAGGAGTGGCTAATGGTGTTTTTTGCATAATAACCACATTGTCCGTTAGTGTCGGTAAACCAAATGTCTACACAATCGACAACCGTTCATTCCTTCTTTTCCCGGGTAAATGTTTGCGCTTAACCCTTCGCGATTACGCAACCCCATGCAAACCGAGGTCCGACAGCGGAGAGAGTCCTGGGGTGAAAAATGTGCGAAAAAACCAAACCGCCGGAAAAACGCTAATCGATGAGGGTATCCACCCAAGCAAGGTGCACGATTTCGCGGGATCAAATATTCTTCCGCCATGGGTCTTCCATTAGCAGCACACGGAGATGGATCATAGACGGAGGCTATCAGAATCGTTGCGAAGATGTCCTCAGATGCCGGATGCTGAAGCCCGAACCGAGGTGACATTTATCATCTGAAGAGTATGTTTTATTTAGTTAATGCTCAAATAAAAGAAAACGTGCTTTCTAGCACCACGGCGGTGGAGAGGTGGGGATCACAAAGGAAAGATTTTGGGAGGGATGAATAGGCACGCACGCTTAAATTTGCACCACCACACGGACCACCGGACGAACCATGAATCTTCGATCGTCACGAAACGGAAAGGTCAACCGGTCCGGGTCCCTTCCTTAAGAATGGGCGTTGATAAATTCGGCAAGTTATAGAAGAACTAAAAATACTCTCATCAAGTCTATCTACGGTCCGCAGAAGTCATTTCGAAGGCAAGCATGCGTATGGGAGAAATAAAAATAAAACAGAAAAAACAACAACGCAACCAAAAAAAAAGCAACACGCTCTACCGCGAAAACAGTAATAAAATCCACAGGCCACCGAACCGGTAGACGAATTAGAGACCCCTCCCCGTGCAGGGTGGCCGGTAACCTTCGTCGCGGCCCGCGAAGACGTCGATCGATGGATCCGTCCGATGGGTCGGAAGACCTTGAAACTCTTTACGAGCGGCACATTTTTATGCTAATAAACGCGCACGCATCTTCCAGAGACCCCACCCAGGGGAAGGGAAAGGGAACGGTGAGGTGGAAGCGATGGTGTGGGTCCTACCATCTAAGCGGGTTACATGCCGGTGTAAGATGTTCCGTGCGTGCATGCATGGACCCGTCCTACACACAGCAGGTTGACTCACGCACGGCTCTTTGGCAAGTTTTGCATATTTTATTCATCCCTGAGATTATTAAAAAAGAAACGAAAAGAAAAAACCCGAAAAAACCGAAGACGAACACGAGAAAACAAACTCAACCCCATTCGCTTATTACTATCTCACGAACGTTTCCAAGGTTGACGTGAGCCGTCTTCCGTCCATTTGGCTTTCGGGCTGGGCGGCGGTTACAGGATTGCGAAGCCCGGCAGGTTTCGTCGGTTGGATGATGATGTTGGCGGGTCTGATCGAAGAACACGCATACCGGGTCAACCTCGGTTATCTAACGCCACCGCCAACCGAACCTACTTGGAGCCCTTGATGCCCTTGAGACCAATAAACTGCTATCGGTGTTATCTAACGCTACGGGATGAGTCGGTCACAGCCGCTTGCAACAGGTTGATGGGGTGCTTTGGGGTTGTGTTGTGAAAGATAGTTTGGCTTCCAATTCGGGCCTGACCCAAAAACAAAACCCTACGCCCTTTGGGGAACACGGACGAAGCCTTTAATTTATAGTTTAAAATGGATTTCCGTGCCTCTCATTTCAAATGGCATTTTTGATCGACGAATATTATATCACTACCGGCACGTCGTTGCGTTGGAATATTTCGAATATAAAGTTAATTCTTTTATGAATTTTAATCAATTTCCTATCATGACTCATTTCCATTGTAAAGAATAAAGAAAACTTTGCACTACACCAACTACTTTGAACCGTTCTCTGAGGGACAATTTAATCGAGAGGTTTATGATAGAAACGTAGCTAGTCAACAATTACCAATATGCAAATACTTACATCCTAACGCTACTTTACCGTGCGCGCCCGCGAAACCTTTTCCACCGTTGGTACAAAAGGTACCGATGGTTTATAAAATACACTGAAAAATGGCCTGAGTAAGATTTAATTTTTATCCCCATGTCCCTTCTGCCACCCATCTGGCTACCAATCTGCCGCTCGAGATGACACATCCCGAAGAAAAACGAAAGCTTTTGCGTTTATATTAACAAAAACAGGCTGTATATAAATTAATCCTTCTCCATTTGACCTTCGCACGCGTCACCGTTAGGCGCGACTTTATGCAAATCGTAACGCAAGCTGCACCGGTGAGGTAATTACAATCAATCAGTTACCGATGGTAGCTCATCAGGCCGGCCAGCTCAGCCGTTTTGGGCCATTTCGCACATCGATCGAACATTTGTCAGTCTTCGTAATGCTGCCATCGGTGCAACATTGATGATGCACAAGGGGCTACGGGTAACGATGAGAGTAACCAAATATACCAGCCAGCTTAGCGTTTCTTAAGGTCGCTGATAATATGGCCATATTTTGTTTTTTCCTCTCACCCCATCGAGCTCCATACGATTTATCTATTAATACACACAAAAAAGCCATCGATGGTTTGCTAACCCAATCAACCGGTCGAATGATAGCCGGTTCATCAATCAATTTCACGCTTACTCCAACGTCGCTGCAATGCCGTTGCAGAGGAAAAGGTCAAAGTCGAAGGGAGCATTTTGTGTGTCCCTCGGTCTCCAAAACAAAAAATGGCCACCACCTGGCACGCCGTGATGAGTTGCGATTTGATTTATGGTGCCTTCTGATAATGCTGGTGTATGTTGGGGACAAAAAAAGAACCCCCGGACCATTGGATGAAGGATCATCACGTTTCGAATGTTCCTTCCATGATCACTAATGGTGGATAAGTGGATCCCAAGGAAAGAAAATGGGAAAAAGGTCCCAAAGAAACACATAACGGACGGTAAAGTGGAATGTAAATATGGTTAAAGAACCGGAATGAATCAATCCGGAAATTAACACTGTTGTTCTTGGCGTCCTAAAACATTCTCGTTTTGATGATTAATGTATCATCACCATTTCTCTTGCTTTGAGACAGGCATTGCGGAAATGTATAATACAATTTCACAACCAGCGGGAAAGCGAAACGAATCTCCTGGTTTGGATGAGGAAAAAAATGTCCTTTTTATTGCGAACCCGTGAGTGAGTTTTATAATTTAATCGCCCGTGTCAGTGCGTCACCATTCACCACCGTTGGGTTTGAGGTTGTGTAGGAACATGACGCACCTGCCCGGGACATTGAGGCTCAACAAATCCACCCGGTAATCCTTTTCCTCCCCCGAAGGTGACAGTTGTCGTACCGGTGCGATGGCAGGTCTAATTAAATAGAGACAGTTTCTTTTTCTTTTTTGGTTTTAGTGACTCCATTACAACTCCCAGGGACTCTCGAAGACGTAACCGTGTACCGCTCCTAGTGCGCCTTTGTATTTCAATGTTGTCTCTTCGTTGTTTTTGCTGTCCGCACGTATGAGTTGCGTTTTGACACTTTGTGCGGCTTGTTTGACGCTGCTCAACCGGAGAGCAAATCTGTGTCCCAAATTATGTAAATCCTGCGGCATGAAAGTGGCATCTTTTTTTTGTGGAACGAGGATTTTACATTGCAAAAAGAGGACTGTGATTGCATATAAAACCCACTCCCCGTGTATGAACATATGGAAATGGTATCATTAAAGCAGATGTGAATTTTATTCATAAGAGCAGCTTGCTTTGATAATGCTGCAATTTGTTTCATCATAACATTTGATTTGCATTCGAATAAAATGAATTCCGTTGGAGAAATTCAATTATCTGAAGACGCTTTATCGCCCCTTTAATTTAAAATCTTCGTATAAAGGTTTTCCTTTCGTTCTCTTTATAATTGAAGCGTTCACAACATTTACCCCGCTGTTCATTGACCTCAGAGTGCTACCCCATACACACAAACACGTTTAGCCGAATTGAGAACGGTAATTTTCCCCGCGTGTTGTACATACATACTCATCAGCTTGCAAACGGCCGGAGAAAAATCCACAGAAGACGACGCAACCACCCGCTGCCCTTTTCGGCAGAACGTTGCCAAAACGGAACGGATCCCAAACGCGGATCGATGACATTTCGGTGCGATTTGTGTGCGCCCGCTTTTACCTATTGCCAATTCCGTTCCACCCCTTGCCCGGGAAGGTAGAGGTAAGCCCGACCCGGGGCATCCCAGCATCGACATTTGGACGTACGAAACAAATCGAAGCCATTACCGAAGGCAGTAATTATGATGCGTACTGTTAAACCCTGCCACGTTCGAACGGCACGTATGGAGTCGCAAGTCCTCCACAGTAACCTTTCGGCTTTGGCATTAGGGGGTTCGGGTAGCTCGGGTGTACGCATCATCTCGTCAGCTCAATAAGTCAATCAATAAGCCGCCATCATTTAGCCAGTGTCAATCAGTCGTAGCCGCAAACGCAGGCTTACGGTTGGTCAACATGTTGCTCATGTCGGTGGGGCGTTACAATGGGGCGATAAATTTATCCCAGTGATCCATCGATGGTCATAAGCAGTTGGGATGGGTTTCAGAACTGCACGAGACGTGTGTATGTGTGTGTCCAATTCGTCAGCTTCGATCGTTTCTACCTGTGCAAGCATCTTCAAAAACTTAAAGGGAAAGATCTCCGGCCCTGATTGATTGATCCCAGATCGTTCACTACATCGTCCGCTGTCCCAACACTGCCTTTGGTTACAAGTGAACCGATTTACGCAAGCTACCTCAAAGCTTTCTTGTTACTAAAACGCTCACGGGACCATACGGAAAGCATGTCCAGCGAAAGAGCTTACCGAGGGTAAGCTTCGTCGGTGCGAAGATGATTTATCGGTAGAGAAAAAGGAGTCCTGCCTGAGGACTTTGTGATTTGAGCGGATTTGGGGAGGAGCTGTCTGGTTCACACATCCTACGTGGTGTCTTTCGACATCTTCCTTGACAGATGTAGGATGAAAAATCATACCACGAGATTATCCGTACGCACCCCGAGGGCGAGGGCCCATCGCAGTCAAGGTTGGTGACTCGCACTCCAGCTGGTTGTAAGCTCACACGAGTCACCCCAAACACTTATGGCATCGACTTCTCTCCCTCCAGCATCAACATTATCCAATGCAGAATCGATTGGATTGAAAAGTTAATCGACGATTTGGTTCGGCTGACGATGCTGGATTTGGCCAGCGGAGATCCATACATTTGTATTGTGCAATCAAACCTGGGACAAGTTTCAATTTAATTACAGTTTTGGGCTCTTTTTCCATGTAATTATTAGCATGAAAATGTGGCAAAAATTTGAGGCATTATTTTAAACTAGTGTAGAAATATTTTGGAGTAACTTTTACCTTCGAATATCCTTAAAGTCATTACAAGATAGGTAGTAACCTTTCTAAAAACATTCAGACATCAAATTGTATCTTTAAATATATTCAGATTTCTCCTACACGACTTAAAAATAGCTTAATAGACAAACAACCATCTGTTAAAAATAGAAAAATTGTCCTTTTCCAAACCATTTCTTGCAAAGCCTCGAACACAAAAACCGGACGACCTTCTCATCTACCGGACGGTCGCACGGACAGTTGATTCCTTCTGTTCGTGTCTTAAGTTAAACCCTAAACTGGCCATCCATTCGATGGTCTTCCAACCTAATCCGGTGACGATTCCAAAGCAATAAAGCTTCAAGCTCGCGCCTTAACGACGACGAATTTCATTCACGAGGATTTGCTGACGTTAGCGAGCGTTGTATAGCGTGCCCTTTACCGTGGATTAAGCGAAATGGAGGGTAAGATTTTAAACGAAATTAACTCCAATGCCGACTGCTGCGGTGTGGTTCCGTTGTCTGCACTCCGAATAACATTCCATATTCACGTAATATTCATGTGAACACTGTCTATCAAACACAATCCGTGGGCGAAGGTGATAAACGAGTCATCGAGCGAGAAATTTCACCAAGTCTGGAAATACCGTACCACCGGGCAAAGGGAAATAACAACAACAAAAAAAAAAACAAGCAAAAGCCCCTTCGACCTGCCTGCAAATTGCATAATCTGACATCCAGATGGAGGTCAGCTTTCCTGAGTATTTCTCCGCTTTGAAGATCCGCAACAAGCTGAAGGCTTCGCGTGCAGCAACCCATTCATCATCGGCTTGGGAGAGGAAAGAACGCAACACGAGCAAAAAACCTACGACGGTATGAGCCACTCAGGCATAACAACCTGGAATGAAAAGTGTTTGTGTGCCTTAAACTTACAGAAAAAAAAACCAAACCGTCCACCCCTAAGACCTCGTGTGTGAGTAAGAAATCTGTTTAGGGGTTCATGTTTTGACGCTGCGTTAGACTTCAGGATGGGTTCAAAACCTGTTGGAACAGTGCCTCCGGGGCAGAAGACAGCAACACCATCGATTGGATAAACCCTGCGAGCATTGCGAAGTGTCGGAATCGAATTGAAACTGAAACCCAGCCCCCGGGGCAAGTGCAAACAAGATTCACCGGCCGATGGTCTTTTTTTTTTAATCTGATTCTGTTAACTCTGTTGAACGATATGAGTTTTCTGTGTTCGTTAAATCATCTTCCAAATCCGGAAAACACTACGCAGCATGGATGAGAAGGACACGAGGCCCTCGATCGATCGTGATTATCGATTTTATGTCACCTGTTGTCCGAAGGCAAACAGGTATCCGTTAACCTTCGCAAGCTATAACCTTTCAATTGCTTTATTGTAGGGAAAAAGATATTGGATCCAAATATCTATACTAATAATGAATCTAGATAAATTTACATCATTTACTCGTAGATATATATTGGTTTAAGAATATTATTATTATTTTACTAAATTTATTACAAATTTGAATGTGTTTTTCTGTTCCCATCGAATGAAAAACGACGTTGTAAATTACTTTAAATGTCGTGTAAACTCAAGATGTATGAAACCATAACTTATACCTGGAATATGATACTTCTTCGTCATCTGCAACACCATCTGGAGATAATAAAATGACGAACGTCTCTGTGGCCAACTAGAAAGCCCAGCCCCTGGCTGGCCCGCTAGATCCATTATCGATCGAGCCCAGGCGCGAAGCAGAAGTGCCACTTGAAGTCACCGTCAAGCCCGGAGCTGACCTTTTCGCTCGAGCGATTTCCACCGCGCCCCGGAATATCCACTCGAAATATCCCAGAAGATGGGTACACTCATATCGGCAACGTGAGGATTTCTGTTGAGGTGACGGCCCAACCGGGCACGACACACCAGCGTTGACACCCGACCGTCCGCTTGCGCGCGGATACGGCTTGTACGATTTGACAGAGGTCGGTCAAGCGCGGCCCTTAATGGAGGCTGATTTTTCCGATTCGATGCGCCTCTTTAGTTGCACCGATGGTGGCGCTAAAGCCGAGCCAGGGCTCCCCATGAGAACCGACCTCGAACCCCGGTCCTATCCCCCGGGCCGTGGGAGTAGGGTAAGGGCACACACCGTAGCCACAAACGACACCCCCTTTAGCTAATGGCGAGACTTTAGCCTGTGCGGTCGGGGAAGCAACATATTACGTCCCCGTGAGCCTTTCAGCACATGGTTAGATGACTTCTGGTCTGTAAAAGACATATTTCTTGGCTATGAACCGTGCCCGAAAATGACGCCCATAATGTCAAGTCGCCGGTAAATCAAAATGCGCTACTTCAGCTATTGAACACCAGACTAAAACAGAGCGGGTCGCAAGTGCCGAGCAGCATTCCTCTGTACGCAATATTGAAATACTTAAGTCTCAAATATGTGTATTTTGGAAGTTTAAACACTCGGAAATTATCCGCGATCCTTCTTTAGCTATTAAACGTCCAATTATTTATCCAGAACGAGATAAATTGATTTGAAATGAGATCAACAAAATAATCGCTAAAGTACATCAACTCTTGTACTTCTTCAAGAGAATGGTTAATATGTGGTGTACGTTCCATGTATTCGCATTTCGTTTACGCTTAAATTGAGGATAGTTTCACAAAACTTTGAATATTTAAGAAAAAACCTACAAATGGAGCATTTAAAAATATTTTATTCAGTTGAAGCCAACACTTGATTATATTATCAAGTCATCTCGAAAGCGTTTGGTTTCAAAGCGATGAAACTGGCCATTACCTACGATTGCTTGGCAGACCTTCCGTTCTCATATATTTTATTATCAAAGACGATAGATGACGTTCCCCGTTACTCAATTCGTTCGACTCACCCATAACCGAAATCAGCCACTGGCAGAAGCCTCTCGAGATGCACTTCCCATCGCACCATCGCGCCCTTCACTTTGGCCCGAATGGCTAGTCCGTGCTTTGCGTACGCAATGACTCTGGCCACCACGCGAAAGCTTCTACCGCCGAGGCGAATCGGTTAGCGTCCAGATGAACTTGCACTCCCCGCCGCCAACATCGGGAAACCCGCGACTTGATCAGCCCGAAAGATAATCTTCATTTACATCTGCTAACCGATCTAGCGAACCCTCCCGGTTCCCACCGAGGGCGCCTGGTTATGCAATGCTGGCAAGTTGACAGACACCGAAACATGTTAAACCTTTCCTGCGCCACTTTCTATCGCCCTTTTGAATAGGTTTTTTTTTTCCTCCATCAACGTGCGGGTCATCTCCGCACGCAGATGCCAGATTACACGGTGCAATTTACGGTTGTGACAAGGTGGTGAGCATTTGACAAATTGGTCTCGGTGGGGGGGAGGGAATGGTAGGCAGCACGAATAAGCATGGAAAGGGAGCATTTTGATTTTCTTCATGATTACATGAGGTCACTAGAGCACTATTTGCAAGACACCAAACGCGACCGAAAAGTATCACGAGTCGTTGGGAGAATCTGTCTTTCGGTAGCGAATTAAGTATCGCTTAAGTCCGAGGGAGATAATGATTAATGTTCAACCTGGATTTTGTAAACTTTAAATTCATTTTTAACTCCCGATTGTTAAGGAACCTCCTTCCGTCCAAGGCCTTGAAAGAAGATCGATTTGTTTGGTCATGTTCTGAACCACCGGCATCATTTAGTCACTGAAATTCCAACGCTTCTTAAGCATGCTTGTTGCACACATATAGTCAAGTATACCAAACAAAAATGTCCCATCGGCGTGTGCTGCATGACATCGCTGTATATAAAACTTTCCGTATCGGCGCTCGCCACTGACATGGTATATTTATAGTCTTTACACAAACAACCGTTTGGCAATCGATTTCCGCAACGGCCTACGATAAAAAACCCCTGGAAGCCGATTGACCCTGAAAAGCTGCCAAAAATATCCTTTCAACAGCCGTCTGCCGGCGGAGTCGTTTACGCCACGCCATGGAACAGGTTTCAGCCAGCCAGGGAGTCGTCCTCCCCGCTGATGTCGTCATCCATGAGCCAGTTGGGCAGTGGTTGACCAAACATTGTGGTGGTGGTGGTGGTGGTGTGAGGAATGCTTAACTGATTTACATTTTCGCGCATCCACTTGCCAAAATGCGAATCTGTTGTGACGGGCATCGGAACGGAGAACATAACGTGTTCATCAGTATAATCCGATGAATGAATGCTTCTCCACCAACCAGTGCCGTGAACTGGTGGTGGTCCTTTCCCCGGACCTAAGGGTACGAGCGGTCGGGTGAGTGAATTTGGTAGCCAGACGACGAGCTGTTCGTTACCATCTGAAATGGGATAGGCCGGGGCTGGTAACAAATATTGTCCGTTCAAATAGGCAAACGTTACCGCAAAAATGATACGAAATCAGGTGGGACGGTGAATGCTTCGCGGACGGAAAGTGAATTTCAAACCACCATGTGGTTCGTTAAATCCATACCAATGCCCGTAGGTCAATACACGCAGTACGTAAAATATGTAATAATTTGTCGGATTCGGTTTGGTCATAAAAACGTTCTACAGTTTCCGGTTATAATTACCATCCCTTTTAACATACAGGTTGACAGGTGCGCGCCTCCACTGAAAAAAGCTTGGTTGATAGACAGTTGAACGTGAATATTCGAAGAACTTTGAAAACATTTTAAAAATGTTATCCCATTACCTAGTATAACTGTAAACAAAACGCTTAATTGACGTTAATGATCCTCTGTCCAACGTTTAAGATTTGATTTCAGTCACAAATCAATCAAGGTTTAACCGGAAGTTGGGAAAATTCTATTTTCAGCCAGTGATATGAAGGTTTTTTTTATCATTCCGAATACTAAACATATTTTTTTAAATATAATCTGACGTTTCCATTCGTACAAATTCCTTCAAAACAAAAATCCCCTAAATATTCACTTCTTGTTTCAGCGTAATGAAAGCGAAAGAGAAGGACAAATTCAGGCGGTTTTCCTCTCCGTGTGTAGAAGCATAAGGACCGTTAGTTCCTTCGACAAGCCACCGACAGTTGTTACACGACAGGCTGAATATGTAAATCATCCTGCCCTCGTAAATCCTCACGCAGGATCGAGCTCGGAATAGAGTTACTTAAAGTCAAATTTGAACACATGACATTGGAAGGTGTGACAAAAATTAAAAAAAAAAACAGGAATCAGCACACTCGTTCTCCACCGGGGAGATGTTAATCAAATTTCATGACCCACGGCTAACTCCCAGAAACGGACCGTGTATCGTTGGCAAAGTGTTGCAAAAACAATCAAAACTGCACCAATTAACACCGAACGCGTGACACATGTCGCGATGGTGGTTGGTTGCAAATTAATTTGTCCGTTCGAGTTCCTCGGCAGCATCGAGCTGCATTAAGCTGTATGCACACCAGGGTCGGTGTTTCGTTTGCTGTTCGTCGGCACGTCAAGCTGATGCAAAACCGAAATTAATTTCCCATCATGCCGGGGAGGCAAAGTCATTCAAAAACCACAAACTCCCGGACCGGTAGAGAACGGTTTGGTAGGGAAATAAACATACTACACAGCACACAGCGACCATCGCATTACGGAAACCTTTTGAGGGAAGAAATTTAATTAAATCACTACCACGTGGGGGACTAGAGTAGTAAACCGCCCGAAACTATGTTGGCGAGCGATGCCAAAGTTTCCCTGCGAGTCAGCGGTTTGCGGAAAATTGACGCTTACCGTATTCGCTGGTGACCACGTTTCGTTGACCGACCCTAACTGTTTCGGTAACTTGCTCATTGTGCTAATTAATGGAATTACAAATCAGTTGCTGACTGATGCGCGTTTCGATGGGAAAATGGGGGAAAAAACGATGCCTTTGCAGCAAACGTGCTGCAGAACGGAAGTTGATGTCCTGTACTACATTGAATCACAAACATATTGGTATCAGCCAGGAAACTTATTGGGGAAGTTTTCTGTCCACAATTCATCAATTATTGCATCATCATCAAAGCATCAAATTAATGTATTTGATCAAGCATATATTTTTTTGAATATGTAATAATCAAATTATTCCTATTCCTTTGATAGATATTTGACAAAATTTGTAGTCTACCTTGCTTGATTGCGTGTTTATGATTTCTCTAGCATCCTTTCGTAAACAGAAAGAAGCGGAATGAACTACGGCCCATTTCTAAGACGAGCACTTGCAAATTTTCACTTCAACCCTTCGCCGAAATCCTTAATTACTACTGCATCATTTACACTTACCTTGATTTTTCTCCCTAGTCGTTATCGATAGCCCACTTCTGTGGGAAAGAGATCAAATATCTGTGCAAACGTAAAAAAAAACAACCCGTTTAAATTTTTTTCGGGCTTCAGTAAATTTGCTTTGCTTTCGTTTTAACTTTCCAGCAACGGAAAACCAGAATAGCGACGTTCAGTCATGCGGGGAAGAGCGGGCAAAAACAGTTTTTCCGCATCCCGTATCCTGGCAAGCGATCGATTCGCAAAAGTAACGTCCTTCGTTCGTCGGAGGAAAAATCAAAATGGAAGGTCCAAATCCCCCTTATGCCCACACGCCCTACCTGCCCCAGTCGTAGGTTCCTGGGTTCAAACCCTTTGTTACAACAATTTGTCTCGAAGCTCGAAACAATGAAACCGCGCCCCACCAGGTAATGGGCTCCGCTCGACCGGGGTTCCTTGTTGGTGCTGCCATAGCTCGGGAAGGAAATCAAGTGAAATTGAATTTACCGTCCTTCATCTCGGGCTGCTCCGGGATGGAGGGTGGCATTATTTATCTATTATTCGCAGGAAACGGGAAATGGTGTTTCACCGCCAACCTGTGCTTGGGCAGCCCGATGCTGCTTCAAAACGGGCAGTAATACTTTTCCCCATTTATTCCTTTTTTGCCTAATTTCCCAGAAAAGCGAAAATCGTACCGCTTCTCTGCACTTACTTTGCGGATTCGCTGAGGTTTGCGTGAATGTTGGAAGAATGTTTCAGCGGAGGTGAAAAAGAATCATTACCTTCTTCCACCGACGCAAGGGTGTAGAAAGTAATTTATTGAACATCGCTCGGCCACCCTCGGTTTCGGGGCAGTACTTGGGAACCCCTTCAGCCGGCGAAAGGGTCCCGAAAAGATGCGTCCGGTCGAGTGCAAAGGTAACCCAAATTAATTAGAACAATCATTCGAACGAAACGCTGGTCAGCTGGCAATTTCTTGGTAGGCAAAAGGGTACAGAGTTTTGTGCAACGGGCAAACAACCAACAACATTGGAAGCGAGCGGCGAGAAGTCTTTTCAAATTAAGGAAACCCTCTTTTCCCGGAAGAACGTGAAATAATACTATTGTGTAGCCGTAGTTTGTATTATTGTCTGAAAGTAAGGAAGGAATACTTGCAAAGCGAAAGGGAAGCTGTATATATCATTTGCAAGTAGAAAATCTGTTTTCTTATATCTTTTGGGTATGCAAATACAAATTCCATCTTGTCGCGAGATTTTTGATAACAATTAATTTTGAACAAAAAGATGAAAAATCGGCAACATCTTTCGTTCGAAAATCCATGTGACATCGTTTTTCGAAACGTTGCATTATCTTTTCAATACTCATAAATCATACCCTTTGGTATTGTGGTGGAAAAACGGCCAGCACCGGCGGTAAGTGATCATAATATCCAACCCAACAATATACACAGCCATCGTAAACAAGGCGAAAGAGCCCTAAGCGCCCGGCTACCGGCTCGTTCGGGTTCTGCATACTGTCAACCATAAAGGCCCAAAATCAAGAACACAATGTAACAATCAGGCGTACATCATAAGCGGGAGGAGGAAAAAAAACATTTCGGTAGGCAAAGGAATTCGGTTTTGTCCAACCGATATCGACCAGGGGCGTAAGAATGCTGGCACATCAACCGATGCCAACGTTGATGACGTCGGGACCGGAGTTTAGTTCGCTTGGTTACCGCGGTACCACCGAAGGCCACCTGTCGGAAGGATGCTCCTAAAGATTATTGTACTTCTCCGTAGGACATACGCACATGGCACATTCCCTTAGCGGATGCCAATGGAGAGCCATTTTCCTTCACGCCCGTAAGACCGGTCTAAGCTGAAAGGGTCGTGATGATAACGTGAACGTGAAAAGTGAAGCCGGTGGAAAGAATGTAATTTGTATCCTTCCGTCATGCTGCCGCAACAATGAAGCGGACGGATTGGTGACAACCGAACCGGCAGTCTGTGCTGCGGCGAGCCTCTGGGAATTGAACGTCCGGCCAGATTTTCCACCCACAACCGTGCCGTAGTGTGTGGTCCCTAACATTCCACCGTCTCCTTTTTTTTCCTTTCCAACCATTTCCATTGTTATGGTGAGGTCTCAGGAACTTCCACTACCGGAAGCGTACGGTGGCCATCGAACGGCGGACGTCAAAGCGGAATAAAAACGTTCGTACGACAGCAGAACTTTCGCCGTGTTCCGCAGGTGTTGATCCGGAGGTAATCTCTAACTTTACGACACGTCCGGGACTCTCCGACGACCGGACAAACAGCGGCCAGACCTAATGAGCTCACTTCGTTCGAGTTATCCTAGGTGCACGTGTGTGGTTTTCCGTGGCAAAATATTGCACTTTCCACTTCCGGTCGTTCCGAGCATTCGAGCCGCGGGAAGTTTGTTCCCGTGAACCAATCACTCCAATTACGCGTTGCTATTCAAGCGCATTTAGCTCGGAAGGGGCTGCGGGAAAAATGGTTGGACATTTTCCCGAAAAATCGGACTCCCTTCTGGAGAAAGCCATCAGAAGAGAAATAATCCCACTGCTCGCTGGACCGAAACGAGCAAGCAATTTTATATTCTCAGAACATCCGGATGGTAATTGTGATTCATTTTAAATTATTTTGAAAATAGGTTGCCCCACAAAATGGGGTATTTTTAACTTTAGCAGCAGATTTATCGTTGGTCGTTGTGATTGTTCTCGGTAAGCTTTTCATGATGCCAAACATTCAAACAATCCGGTTCGCTGGAACAGGACATTATTATCCTGTCCGGTTGAGGCAGCGAATTCATTTCGACATTCCACAACATACCAGTCGGAGGGGGCGGCGCCGCCCTCCACCCACGTCCGCCCCACGTGCTCTGACAATGACAATGCTCTCGGGAATTTAAGGAGCTCGAATTGAATCCACTCAATCGGATCTGAAATTTCCATTCTGGGTTCCTTTCCAGCAGGGACATTCAAATATACTCACGTTTCAAAACCGGAGTCGGCCAGCGGGGCTCAATGGTGTATGTGTGCATGAAGGCTGGGCCGAAGGTTTGGTAGGGGTTGGAATTTAACGGGCAGTATGAGTGACAAGTGTCTTATTCTATTCCACCGTGATCGTATTTCGTCTGGCATTTGAAAGTATGCCTCGTTAGCCGGTACCATTCAGTTAAGTTATGGCATACGTGCGAGCATGTTGAACAGGACAAAGACATTTGTCTACTACGAGAAAGGATAAAAACACGAGGAAAATGTCTTACAATTCCCGAGTGCGTACATCGAAGCGCCGTTTTTGTGAGGGATATTTAAAGGCCAAGAACATTTTTCTTTATCATAGACTAAGTTAACAGAGAGTCCTCGTTAAAACTTATGCATGATTTTTCGTTGTTTTCTTTGACAGGCAAGCCTAGCCACTGCGCAGCTGTTTGGCAATAGTGCGAATGCACTCGTGCCAGCGGGACGGAATGTCCTACGACAGGGTGATCGAGCACCGGCCAATGACCACACCCACATCGAGACGATCGACGTGAAGTGCGACCAGCGCAATGGCATGCTCGTGACGGTGCAGTTTGAGGAGGACTTCCGTGGAGTTATCTACAGCCAGGGTTACCACAACGACCCGAAGTGTCGTTATGTGCAGCCCAACCAGGGAGGACGGCAGTTCACCTTCACCGTGCCATATGCCGGGTGTGGCAGTAAGCCATCCTGCGCGGTCTGTGCCTCGGTGGACAACGTGCTCGTCATTCAGACGGACGAGGACGTGCAGGAGGCATGGGACACGGCACGGCGCATCTCGTGCAGCCAGGGCGAGCAGCGGCAGAATACGATCATCTTCAAGCCGTTCGTCGTCGATCAGCTGGAGGTCATCAACGTGCCAACGTCGACCGGCGGTGTCGAGTGCTGGATGGACATTCAGCGTGGCCTCTACCCGAGCATCACGCCCATCCCGAGCATCATCAAGATCGGCGAAGCGCTGAGCGTGCTGGTGTACCTGCGTGATCCGAAGGGCGAGTATGACGTGTCGGTGCGGGACTGCTACGCCTTCGACAGCCCGGACTATGACGCTCCGACCACGGCGCGCCTGCAGCTGTCGGACAAAAATGGTTGCTCGCGCAAGAAGAAGCTGTTCGGGCTGTGGCAAAAGACCACGCAGACCGGCAGCTCGGGCGCCACGCTCGTCGTGCACAACAGCATCAAGGCGTTCAAGTTCCCCGACCGTATGCAGGTGTTCCTGAAGTGTGACATCGAGATATGTCGTGGTGGATGCGGACCGCAAGTGTGTGCGGAGGAAAATTCGATCAGCACGGTTGAGACGTCAACCCGTCGCCCTACGGCACCGACGCGAGGAAGACCAGAAAGACCGACGACTTCGCTGGCACCGACTCGCGGACGTCCAACACGCCCGCCACCAACAGCACAGCCGACGCAACCGCAGTACACGGCGCCGCCCAGCACGCAGCCTCCTCGTCGAGGAACGCGTCCTCCACGTCCGGTAGAGACGACCCCGTTCCCAACGGCTCCGCCACGTCGTACACGTCCGCCGAATACGAGAGCTCCGGTCACTACCGTAGCACCGTTTGTTTGCTCACCTGGCTCGACTGACGATCGTTGCAATGATGTGATCGTCACCCAGCGCCCGGACTGTTCCCGTGGATCTCGTGATCCTCGCTGCCGTTCGCGTGGAACTCGCCCAACAGTTCCACCGGTCACAACTCCGAGCACTCCGGCACCACTGCGATGTTTCCCGGGATCGACGGATCCACGCTGTCCGACGACCTTCCGACCGAACGTACGCCCAACGCGTCCACCGCCATCGCCGACGACGCCACGCCTCTCAACGACTCCGGAAGACGACGAAGACGACAGTGTGCCCAACTGCCTGCTTCGTGGAAGCGATCCACGTTGCGATGAAATTTCAATCTTCCTACCCGAGATTCCACAAAATCAGGTCACGACGCGGCCGGTAGTGGTTCCGACATTGCCACCAGTGCCATCGACTACGACATCAAGTTGTTTCCCGGGATCGAACGATCCACGCTGTCGAAAGCCAGTGCTTCGCTGTCCACCGGGAACAACGGATCCACGCTGTCCCGGATTCGTCCAGCCTACGGTTGCACCAAAAGAAGCTCCCACTTACTTACCACCGGTACAGTGCTACCCAGGCTCAACCGATCCGCAATGCCCACGACCGGTTCCAACGACGACTCCCGCACCGCGGTGCTATCCAGGTTCAACGGATCCTCGGTGTCCGCAGACTCCTCGTCCTACGCCAACAACGCAACCACCACTTCGTTGCTACCCGGGATCGACAGATCCTCGTTGTCCGCAGACCACTCCTCGTCCGGTACCTACAACTACTCCTGGGCCTCGTTGCTTCCCTGGATCTACTGATCCTCGGTGCCCACAGACGACGCCTCGTCCAGTACCGACACCACCACCAGCGCCACGTTGTTATCCAGGCTCAACCGATCCTCGATGCCCACAAACAACACCGCGCCCGGTGCCAACTACTACTCCTGCTCTTCGCTGTTATCCAGGCTCCACGGATCCTCGCTGTCCGCAAACGACTCCTCGTCCGGTGCCAACAACTACTCCAGCACCGGTCTGCTACCCAGGATCTACTGATCCGCGATGCCCACAGACGACTCCCCGCCCAGTTCCGACACCACCTCCAGCACCGCGTTGCTATCCAGGCTCAACTGATCCACGGTGTCCACAAACCACACCGCGCCCGGTACCAACAACTACTCCAGCACCGGTCTGCTACCCAGGATCAACGGATCCACGATGCCCGCAAACGACTCCCCGTCCAGTTCCGACACCACCTCCAGCACCGCGTTGCTATCCAGGCTCAACAGATCCTCGGTGTCCACAAACCACACCGCGCCCAGTGCCAACTACTACTCCTGCTCCTCGCTGCTATCCGGGATCCACTGATCCCCGATGCCCACAGACAACTCCCCGCCCAGTGCCGACACCACCACCAGCACCTCGTTGTTATCCAGGCTCGACGGATCCTCGCTGCCCGCAAACGACGCCCCGTCCAGTACCAACGACGACTCCGGCCCCGGTTTGCTATCCCGGTTCCACCGATCCACGATGCCCAACGACTCCTCGTCCTACACCAACCACGCAACCACCACTTCGATGTTTCCCGGGATCGACAGATCTTCGATGCCCACAGACGACAACACCTCGGCCAGCTCCGACAACGACTCGTGGACCCGTTTGCTACCCGGGATCGACCGATCCTAGGTGTCCGCAAACTACGCCACGCCCTGTACCAACTACGACGCCTGGACCACGTTGTTATCCTGGCTCGACTGATGTTCGCTGTCGGCAGACGACGCCACGACCAGTTCCACAATGCTATCCAGGTAAGAGGTGTTTGGAGATGGAATGATTCTTGTATTTACTTGTATTTGATCGGGGTTTTGTGTTTGTTTAAAAGGTTCCCGTGATCCAACGTGCTCTGATAAGCAGGATGCCGAAACTTACCTCCCTCCGGTGGAACAACCAAGACCAACTACTACCGCTCGTCCAGCGTGTTATCCAGGTAATAATCGGGGCAAAAATTGTGGTTTAAGTTTAGCAAATTTGTTTCTAATAATATTTAATTGTAAAACAGGTTCCACGGATCCTCGATGCCCGCAGACTACTTCACGTCCAGTTCCTACAACTACTCCTGCTCCACGATGCTTCCCGGGATCAACTGATCCTCGCTGTCCTCAGACCACCCCTAGACCAGTTCCCACACCACCACCAGCGCCTCGTTGCTATCCGGGCTCAACCGATCCCCGTTGCCCACAAACTACGCCTCGCCCAGTGCCCACTACCACTCCTGCACCCCGCTGCTACCCAGGTTCCAACGACCCTCGCTGCCCAACTCCACCTCGTCCAACACCGACAACACAACCACCACTCCGTTGCTTCCCGGGTTCAACGGATCTACGTTGCCCGCAAACAACAACCCGTCCAGCTCCTACCACGACCCCAGCCCCACGTTGCTACCCTGGATCGAATGATCCACGCTGTCCCACGACCCCTCGTCCAACGCCAACAACAACAGCAGCACCTCGTTGCTATCCAGGATCAACGGATCTGCGTTGCCCGCAAACAACTTCCCGTCCCGTCCCAACGCCCCCGCCAGCGCCTCGTTGCTATCCAGGTTCGACTGATCCTCGGTGTCCGCAGACAACTCCTCGTCCTGTACCAACGACAACTCCAGCACCTCGCTGTTTCCCGGGCTCGACTGATCTTCGATGCCCACAAACCACACCGCGCCCTGTCCCAACTACTACTCCAGCACCCGTGTGCTACCCAGGATCAACGGATCCTCGGTGTCCAAAAACGACTCCCCGCCCCGTACCAACACCACCACCAGCGCCTCGCTGTTATCCAGGATCGACTGATCCTCGGTGCCCTCAAACCACACCGCGCCCAGTTCCAACAACAACTCCAGCTCCCCGTTGCTATCCAGGCTCCACAGATCTTCGTTGTCCACAGACAACTCCACGCCCAGTGCCTACTACAACTCCAGCACCAGTTTGCTACCCAGGATCTACCGATCCTCGATGCCCCACAACACCCCGTCCTACACCAACAACGCAACCACCACTTCGTTGCTTCCCGGGATCAACTGATCTGCGTTGTCCGCAAACAACACCACGTCCAGCGCCAACGACTACCCCTGCTCCACGGTGCTACCCTGGATCCAATGATCCCCGCTGTCCTCAAACAACACCACGACCGGTTCCAACAACTACCCCTGCTCCCCGATGCTATCCAGGATCCAACGATCCCCGCTGCCCGACAACTCCTCGTCCAACACCCACCACGCAACCACCACTTCGGTGCTTCCCCGGATCAAACGATCTTCGATGCCCGCAAACTACTCCACGCCCGGTGCCAACACCACCGCCAGCACCACGTTGCTACCCGGGATCAACCGATCCACGCTGCCCACAAACAACACCCCGCCCAGTGCCGACCACAACGCCTGCACCGCGTTGTTTCCCCGGATCGCTTGATCCTCGCTGTCCAACCACTCCACGCCCGACAGTGCCGGCACGCCAACCGTGCTATCCCGGCTCTCCGGACCCCAGTTGCCCGCGAGCATTCGATCCACCGACCACGCCATCGGCCTGCTATCCTGGATCACCCGATCCCAACTGCCCGCAGCCTTACCGACCAACTAGCACTAATCCTCCTGCTACTTACCTGCCTCCATTCCCTGCATCCAACGCACGCTCCGTGCGCCATCTCAGCCCGGAAACGCTCAACGATATTAACGCACTGGCAGACCTAACGGACGGTGCCGGTCCCGAGGTGGCTGCCGACGTTTCCGCTAGTGCCGATTCGTCCGCACCTGCTAGCGAATCGAGAACCAAGCGAGAGACCAGCGTGTTCAACGAACTGGATGGCGAACAGACGAAGGAAATTATTTCCATCACGCTCAACATCAAGGGCTACCAGTTTGAGCCGTAGGACCAAGGCAGCCAAAGGCAAGGTGATGCGTGAGTTCACCAACCCAATCGAATAATACTCATCCGTAGTCGCGTAACGTTAGTTTACCAAAACGGAAGCCAGCAGCAGCAACATTCAACGGCGTAGGGAATTGTAGGTTGGCAGAGATCCAATCTTTTAGCCGTTAGGAAAGACGTAAAATTTCGAACCCAATGTACGCTTTGAAGTAGATTGTAAACATGATTGTAAATAAATTAAACAAAAAGTTTGAAGACGTTCTAATTGAGTGCCTTAAACGAAACGTTATAAAATTACCTTGATGGTTCAACTTTCATTCCATCCGAAGTCAAACTACTGCTTAATTTAATTGTTTGGGATGTTTCTATTTATGACAAATTTTCACGGCATTGATTTTCCACTTGCCTCACGTGTCGAATACATTTTGCATCAGTGTTAATTGCTGCTGCTGGAGGAACTGCAGTATCAGCTCGTCCACGTCATCGTTACTGCGCGCTATCTGCTGCCGAATGATCTGCTTAAAGTCCTCCTTCACGCCCTTGTCTGCACCACGGGTTCCAATGCGCCGGGCACCGGTCGCTAGGCTCTGCTGAGGCATGGCCAGTTCGAGCTTTACATCGGTGGCATGTATCCACAGGTGCATAAACTCCTCAATTATCTCCCCGTTGATGATGTAGTTGGTAAAGAGCAGATACGAAAACTGCCGACGGCTTTTGATGATCTCGAAAATAATTTCCACCGTTGATGATTCGTGCGGCCAGTTGAGCTGCGACAGAACCAGCAAGTTACCCAAAACACTATTACCGCACTCTTGCTCGATCAGTTTCGGCTTTAGCACTGCAATCAGCGTCTGCACGAGATAGTGTAGGATGGCCCGTTTCGAAAGTGGTATCAGCATGAGGACGCGGGTGGTTGGCGCTTGGGAGACATTCTCAAGATAGGATCCACCGTTCGGCGCATGCGCCAAGTGCTTAAGGACTGTCCCAATCTGCTCGAACAGCAGGCCTGTGATGGGTCCTTTGGCGAGGGTCAGAGCAAACTGTCGTACGGACTTTTCCAGTGGCGACATCGTGGCCAGGTTGGATGCTTGTAGCAGGGTGGCCGCCTCCTCATGCTTCTCAAGCAACACATACAGATCGTTGAGGAACTTCTGAACCCAGCTTGAAAGCTGCGGTATGCAGAGAAGAAGCTGCGCAAAGTCGGTCTGTATTACGTCATTTGCGTGCAACAGTTGCCAACAGCTATGGCATGCAATCAGACAGTTCGGTGCGTCCGCATTGACCGGTGGGTTAACGAGGATGTGCGGAATCTCGAGCACATTATCACGCGGTCGGTGTGATAAATCCGACACCAGATCCTTTAATGTTTCCACGAGAATCACCTCGGTTTCGTTGGTGCCGTCCTTCGAGCGAAGCTTCGAGTGCGCTATGTACTCCTGCAGCGACAGCACGAACACGATCGTCGAGCAGAACAGTATCTGCTTGCTCTCCGTCGACCGGAACGGGTCGAGATTGTAGATGTGAATGATTTTCTGCCAGTAAACATCCTTGCTCCAGCTTTTTTTGTACAACAGGAACGGCTCCCATTTGAGAATCTTGCCACAAAAGTCCAAGATTTCAAATATCTTCCTCCAGCACTCCGGCACCGTCCGTGCCTTGTCGTCCATTTCGTTCAACATCTGGTTAAGATAGTACTCGAAGCAAACGGCCATCAACCGGTGGACAAGCTTGGGGGCGAGCTCCGGCACTCGATTGTACACCAGCGGTATAGCTTCGTTGAATAGCATCTCCTTGAAGCTTGGAATGCCAACATTTTGAATCAACGTTTCCAATAACCGTGGCTAGAACGAGAAATGAAAAATGACAAACAAGCCAACTGGGGCAACATCCAATTGGGGAATGCTTACCGCATGAGTAGAAATGGCCTGGGGAAAACGCTTCAATAGCAGGAAAATCAACCGGCAATGGTCGAGATTGTTGTTCGAGTGTGCCGCCGTCAACAACAGTATCTGATGCTGCACCTCATAGGATATGTACTGGAACATTTTGACATAAAACTCCTGCTCCGGTGTGGTGGAACCCTCCGGAATACGGAGTGCGTTCGTCATCAGGGATATTTCGTTCAGCAGGCTTGTAGGCGTTTGGTGCGCCCCGTGAAAGGTCATCACGCTGCAGAAAAGATACGTTTGAGCAATCAGCTTTCACGGACGTGTGCCCCACCAAAAGAAAGAAAAACTACTCACATGTAGCTCAAACATTTTGCTGCTTCCTCGAAATTGTTTGCGTTCTTTTCTATCTCGTACGCCTCAAACTGCAATGCACAAGAAAATAAACAAACTTATCTAAACCGTCTTCACTCAACAAAAACGATAAGCTCCGGCTGGTGGATAATCAACCGGTATCGGGTTACCTGCACCCCGAAATCGTTCGGGAAGAGTGTTTTTGCAGCAATTATCCACGCCTTCGCTTTGTACGGATCAGTGGATTCCTTGGCGCGTGCTATGAGATACTTTTCATTCGACAAAACATCCATTTCTTTGATAAAACTGTTGCTGAAACCAAAAACAAATTAATCTACGCGTGTTTACGCTTTCAGACGTACACAGTAGTGTTGGCATAATAGGGATTCGTTCCCCTGACGGATTCGAATCAGATTCGATTCGAGTAGGACTCGTTCAACCTGTTTGATTCTTTATTTTTCGAGACATAGGAACTCCGGACTTCTGTAATAAAAGAATAAAGCCCTAAAATATGTAAATTTATATTTTCGATTAAGCACAACGCACAAAAGATGAAATTTTTAAGGTAACTGAAGTATCTATTCGATTTTATTTTGAGTACCTAGGTAGTACGCCTATGACGTATACCTAGCGGCAGTAGCTAGATCCAAGGATAGAGCTCACTCTTTTGTGATCGATGTTTCATTCGCGAGTCCGCTGTTGTGTCGATTGGTGCTATTGTGTTGTCTGCGCTGGTTGGAAAGCGTTGCTACGGCACGGATCTATAGCTCGATATAACAAACCGTTGTTTAATCTATAAGAAGTGTCCTTTCCAGTAAGTTTAGTGTATGATTTACCCTGAGACGGATTTTTTGTGTCGGACAAACGATCACAACAACTTGCTTCCCTAGATCATTTAAACATCTTCGACCGGTATGATCGTAAGAAAGATCGATTAGCAAATGGAAAGGGAAAGTGTTGAAATGTGGCTACCGTGTTATGTTCCTTTCCTTTTTATTGGGCGTTTTACAAACTATAGTAGGGCAAGTGATTTCACTTGGAAGTTCTTCACATGTGCAAAATAAGACGAATCTTCTATGTTATCAACGATTTATCAGCATTTGTTTTATATTTGACGGAAAAAGCGGATCGATAACTTCAAAAGTGTTTTTCAAAGTTTCCTGTGACATCATCAAAACGGTTGCCATTGGTTTATTAACCCCTCCAGTATCTCAGTTCTGTGCATCGAAATTTCATTTTGTTTTTGAATGGTCTACCATTTCTGCTTGACGGCCGGAAATTTCATCTGAAACAAGCGCCACCTTTGCAAGAAGGGAATACGTTTAAAGTGTCCACGGCTATGTTGCCCGAGCAAAACATTGGAAAACCGGTTCTGTGCCTTTTGGAGAAAAAAAATACCTTGCCAACGCTCGCTCCCAGCATTGATTGTGGGATGGAAGCATAGGAATCCACCATCGGTGATCGAACGGCCATCCCGCTGTGGTGGTAGTCGTGGCCCTGTCGCTTCCAGCAACAATCTCGGCAACAACAATAACGGGAATAAAGCCACCACACTCAAGGACCAGAAAGTGATTCAAAACTAGTTGGATGGTTTCGATTGGATTGGACAACAACGCGCTCCTGTGAATGTCTGGAATATTTGCTGCTCACGATCATCCTCGTAGTCTTTAGCATTGTCGGTCGGACGTCGGTGGATAGAATCCGTGTTGCATAAATCTGCATCCATCTACCACGGCTAATGTGCCGTCCAAACGAAACAATAGCACATTAAAAGTTTCCAACGATCCTCCTTTCGTCTTCTCAATGGACTCCCCACGACAACCCAAATATTACAGCATGAATCATGGTTCATCGTAAACCGCCCTTTAACCAGGTTTTATTAATTTGTTTGACCAACAGAGTGATCCCATATAATCTGAAAACTGATCGTGAAATACAGCACAGAAAGGAGATCGCTGATTTTTAGCAACCAACTTTAACATTTTCGATCTTCAAGTTACAGAAGTGTGATAAAGTGTGTAGAGAAAATCCACCGTCTGGAATCTCAATCAAAAGTGCCTATAATAGTGCCTGATGTAATTCTTCTTAAAGGATAAAAGAAAAGTTACTTTCATTGTAGGTAAGTAAGTTAAGCAGTTGTTTCGTAGGTGCTTGTTGTTTAGTGTAGTCTAAAAATAGCTTCGTTCAGATATTTGCATGCAAAACCATCAAATAAACGACACCATTCAGTCCCATCCGCCCGCAAACCAAGGCAGTAATTAATCGACACAAATTGTCGCGAAAAGAGGAAAAAAAAGTGGAATTGCGGAGCTCTTCTCCACTTTCTTCGGATGATGATCGCAAAGCATTGACGATGGTGTCTCTATTTTTAAAAGGTAGTAGAAGCTATTGGTAGTACTTCCGGCGTATACAAATTGCATACATGATTGGCGCATTATTCTTGCTTGTCTTTTGACGGCACATGTTTAAGAAGGTTTTAAAATTCTCTTTCCGTATGCTTCCTAGAAGTACCTCCTTAGTGGGTTTTCCTTTGTTCGTTGTTGTGGATGATGTTTTTAAATATAACAGAAGATCACCAAATTGCCTTTTCAATTGTTCTTCGATAGAGCATCAAGGTGCAGGTGATCACCCTGGCCATTCAATTTTGAACATGCCGCAATGAGACTTTATGCTAAACCGTTCTATGGTGTTTGACACGATTGACCAACACTTTTCCACCCTGATTACGGCACAATAATTCCCAGCCCCGACTGGCAGACGGACCATTGTTGTGGGCCATTGAGTTTTTCACCTTCTTCGGGGCCAATTCTTTTATCTTCTCGCACGCACACGAGCTCGCGCCCGACCGTGGTTCGTGTAGAAAGTTCCCAGGAAGTACCATCAAACATTAATTTACATTTTTATTTATGCACCCATCATCGGCGGGCGATGCTTCTCCTGCTCCAAACCTCTCGCCGGCCATTGCATTATGCAGCGAAGGTGCAGTCCAGTGTGAATTTATCTGTTTTTATATTATTGTCCCAAGCGACGGGAGAAAACACTACACCGCCATTCGGTAGATACCCTGCTCTTACTTCATCCATCGCGGTGGACTAAGGCAATCGGAGGGCTTGCCACGAACGTGCCCGTATGCGAGGGAAGACTCACGGTCAAGAAGCAACAGAAAGGGCTTGGGCTCGCCGAAGAAGTAGAAACACCCACGACAACACGACCAACAACAAGCCAAACCAAAGCGAAACAAATACTCGAACAAACAACTATACACACATACCCGTACACTAACGCAGAAAACAAACAACAAACAACGATTTGCGGTATGCTCGTTTAGGTCCAAACAACGCTAACGCCTCCCAGCTCCCCAGCCCGCTTTAGCTGGCTAGTGTTAATTGTATGTCTAGTGGGTATTTTCTTACCTTATCTTTTTTCTGTTTTATTTTGCATGCCTCACCCACTGACGATGCCGTCTAGTTTTACCTTTTGCTGTAACATAATTACCAAACAAGCATGAAGAAGCGTGCTTACTGCAAGATTTTTTGTCCCCCAAGAAAACTGACCGTTCGTGGGCGCCATACAATCAACCTGACCTGTACAGCGTTTGGTTAGAGCGGATTCATACTACAGAGTTCTTTGCACTAGAATCATTCTAGTTTTTTTTGGGTATATGTATTATTCATCCCCCAGATTGAAGAAAAGTTACACACGATATAACTGTTCTATAAATTGACTAATTTCTTACGCAACCCCGAGCCCAAACGTTTATCGGAACAGGTAATCTGGTGGTTCTCCCCTCACGCCTGCTTCACAGTGAAATTAATGATCACTCTCCGGGAGATTATTGGGAGCTGATAGGGAAGGTTAAAATAAAATGGCATTACCCACGTCTTAGAACTTTCCCCCCTCTTTAGGGGGCTTTAGGCTTTGGGCCCCCTCTTTAGAAAAAAAGCGTTTGCCAAATTCTTTCATGCGTTAAATGTAAGCTCAAAATTATACATTCGATCGTATATAGGCAGGAAAGAACAAAACAACCCAACCGTACCCTCGTAGCGGTACGGTAAAGTTCAACAACATTAGCACGGGCATTAGCCCGTTTTGGTAGCACCAGAAACGGAGAAGGAAACATACCGAAGGGAAAGAATCATCCAGGAGCGATTCTATCTGATCTAACTGCGATCTACAGTTCAGAGCTGATTGCGGTTTCTGGCTTTCGTGTGGTGTACGCCATTGCGACGGGTAGGTCCCCCAGAATGACCTGCAATTACTTGCGCGTCGTACCGTCGATACTTTGGACGGATGCAAGAAAGGTTCCACCGGGTCGGGACCCCGAGTTTGCCGACTCACAGGCCTTACACCACCTAATTGCCCGATGGGGTGGACCTCTGTTTAGCGGCACAACCTTTTCTCGGCTTATTACCAGCTAAATGCAAGCAAACAATCATCGAGCCCGTTTCGATTTTATACGCTCGATTTGTTCTTGATTCGGTACTTTCCCGGTTCCGTTACCCTCGCGCCGAGCTGTGTTCTGGATGTTTAGGATGTTCTGGCCGTCTATCCGCGTTCCGAATTGTTCGTACTTCACCAGAAGTAAATGCTAATGTGTTCTCAAATTGTCCAACGTTCACGTGGCTAACGTCGGTGTATTAAAAGTACCGTTTACGGTTGCGGTCTGCGTGGCCATGATCTAACCTTCAGCTCGCCGCCGCATGTAC
Source organism: Anopheles ziemanni (assembly GCF_943734765.1). Classification (NCBI taxonomy): domain Eukaryota; kingdom Metazoa; phylum Arthropoda; class Insecta; order Diptera; family Culicidae; genus Anopheles; species Anopheles ziemanni. Next base: position 17,650,929 of record NC_080706.1, read on the forward strand.
GCTGCGCCATTAGAGAGTTGGAAGCCGGGTGATCTTGGGCCAGCCTAAAAACAAACCCCCGTCCAGTCCCGTGGACGAACATTTATTTCTCCCAGTGCGCGCTCCATCGGGTGACCTTTGCGAGCATCATTCGCGATCGGCCATATGCAGGTAGCCATGCTAACGATCGCTCGTTTTAACATCATCGGTCCGTAGGCTGATGAAGTTCCATTTAACCACACGATGACGATCGTCCCACCAAAGTGGAGCCTCAAATGATCCTCAGGGGTTTCCTCATGAAGGGCGAGTTAGTGTCTTCTTTCTAACCGCTTGTGCTTATGCTGGAAAACATGACGTATTAGTGAGATATTGCCATGTTTTGTGGAGACACGCGAGGAAATCGGAGATTTACCAAGCGCGTTCCGACGGGTCCTATATGTTCGGTTCTAATTTCCTTTCGGTAAATGCCAAACGAAGGCGGACAAATTTCACCCAACAAACAGTACACAAGGCCGCCGCCCTATAAACGACCCAATCCGGCCCAGAAATAATCTACGCGCTCGTGTAAACCACTCCCCCCTGCCCCAGTGTTTCGGAAATGGGACTTGTAAGTTGAATCGTGCCCGCTTCGCTTGGTGTGTCCGGGACAAATATGTACATTGGGGACCTAATCTCATCTCCACCGAGGGATCATCTGTCAGCTAATCTATGCACACAAAAGGCACCCCATAATATACTCCCGGTAAGATGTGTGAGCCAGTCCACAAGGAGAGGGCTTAGATGTCCGGGCGTCCGAAAGTCTTCCACGATTCAGAAGTGTGTTTGATGTCGCTGATCCCGCGGCTTCGGCGCGGCGCTAGTACTCAACCAACCCACAAGGGCTCACAAGAAATGTCACACGCGGTAGCCGAAAAGATCGTCCGGCTTCTTTCTCCGTGTGAGGAATCATCTGCCTATCGTCTTGACATGTGGTCTTGGCGTCGGTTCGTCTTACCTCCAGCCACCCATGATCCCCGTTACGAGGATGGTGTCGGTCATGATGATGATGATGATGATGATAAAAACGTTCACGAAGACACGAACGCCACAAAATTAATGGTTTCCGCTGTCGATTCCAAGCGCTCTCGGACGTGGAGTTGGAGGTAGTGAAATGTCTTCGTGAACTCCCGGTGTCGGAAGAAGTGTGGAGTCCGCAAAAATAACAAAACCAAACCAACAATCACATCGCCACCAAAAACCTCCCAGACCGGCGGACGGTGAGTGCTCTCGTGTCTGGAGGATTATTTACATCACATATGATATGTGGCCAAAGTGTGATGCCACAAGAAAGTTGTAATCCTTCTGCTAAAGCGTTTGTTTGCTTGTCGAAATAAATTCGCAACTTGCGGAGGATGAGATGTTTTTCTTCGCTGGACTTATGTTGGATAGGTTTTTTTTTACTAATGCACATTAATGTCGTCCCTTCCATGTTACGTATGGCGCACCAATTTCTCTTCAAATCCCCTCTGGTGCAGTTGCGCAACGCCACTACAGTGTTTCAAACTCCCTCCCGGAAAGAAACAGATCAAACCATGGACAGCTTCTTAGCGCGCTTTTTCACGCGAGCTGCTCCCTGCAGGCCAGATGCGCGTCACGTGCCCTTTTCGACACGGTTGCACCTCCTCGCGCCAGCCAGCTCCGTATCAAGTGTCGACGGGTTTGGTTTTTCCTCCGAACACGCTAACTAACTCCGAAACGCGGAGTCGATGTGGAGTTTGAGACCCCGGTGCTCGTGCCTGTTAATTTGAATTTTAGTGAGTCCGCGCTCCCTAGCCTCTTGTGAAGAAGTAGTAGTGCTAGTAGTAGAAGTCCCACATCCGGACATTACCTTCAAACGGAGAAACCGAAGGGAGAGGTGTTTTGTGGGTTGTAGAAACGCGGGTGGGTGTCAACTCACCAGTGTGGGAGAGATAGAATTTCCAAATATAAACACTCCCGAAAAAAAACCCAACCAGCCAGCCATATTTGGAGAAGCTGCGCCGTACCACAGGGAGGGCGGACAGGGGAATAAAAGAAATGGTTAGCTCGGGCGCGTCTTTCTTGGCGGGTTTACGGGGAAGATTCTACTTTCGGCCCGCCCGAGAATGTTTGCTTTGAGAGGGCTAATCTTTTATGTTTTGGTATTGTTCCTTTTACCCAATCCAAAAATATGATACTCCTCCTCGCGATCCGATCGGTCAGATAAACATGCGAAGACAATCTTATCTTAAAGTATGTTGGGAAAACACAAACACCACCAGGAGGAAGGTTTTCTAAATTTGGTGCAATTTAAATGCCATATAATTTGTTTCGGGGGAACAAACTTTAATGAGTGTTGTCCATGCATTTGTTCGATTTAGTGTAATGTTTGAAGGGAAAGCATTTTTGAAATTATAAAAACTTCGATAGTTCCTCATTAACGAATTGCATTTTTGAGCGATACCAATTTATTTTAAACTGCTTACCAACATTTCTACCATATTTTGAAAACAACTAAACAGTGACAAGAAATGCGTAAACATCCTGTAAAACCAGTAAGCGCTCATAAAAAAAGGTAAACTTATTGAGACACTACCGATAATTTCAATTGGCGAAAGTTGTTTTGATCGGGAAGAAAAGGAAACGAAACATTCATCACCGGCAAAAGTGTGGCGTAAAACTGGAAGATAACTTGCAGGCATCATACCGTCCGTGCTATATCCGGTGTGCCGATCTTGTGTTTATGTGGAGAAAATTTTCTCTCGCGTGACACAATGTATACATTTTGCTGATAGAGGAAATGTTATTGCAGTTGAACGAGTAGAGATCTCAAACTGGTCACAAACTTGAACGGGGCGAAATTTAAAACTGACTCACTGAGTAACAAACTGATCGTGATGCTTCGTACCGTGTTTGATGCAACTGGTAAACTGGAATGGAAAGTGACGAGTGGGCATTTATTTTTGTGGTTAAAAAACATTGTGTACGCAACATTATTCACTCGCCAAGTCTCTATCGCTTCTCGTACAGCTTATGTCAGACATAATGCAACCTCTCCCTGCGATTATTATCGAAAATGTGTTGAACTTCCAACGTACAGATAATAATACGGTGAAAGGGTGAACAGTCATGTCAGCGAGTCATTTCGGAGCCGAAGTTTGCAAACCATTTCGCACCTCTTCGATGATTCCAATGGGTGGTCAAATGATGCGGCCATCCGAAAGTCCCACGAAGTGCTTCTTCACGCGGCCGATAATGTTGGCTGGGTGTAAGGCAGACTTTTAGGTGACGCCACCATTTCATCATATCCTCCCGCCTGTGCCGAACGAGCATAATTGATTTTCATAATCAAATTCGGAAAGGAAAACTGCGCTTCTACCAGTATAATAATTCATCGTCTCGCGGCAGATGAATGCAATTTCCAATTCGTAAGCCTGCTGAAGCTGAAGGAGCGATTAACTTCGTCGATGGCTAGGTGGGCTTTCGTTACATACACCTTTATATTGCATTAAAAAAACATAGATGAACATCTATCCCGATCGGTGCGAAAATCGACAAAACGATAAATAGCGAAAGGGTGGCATAAAATACACCACCAAGCGTAATCGCGACGAAATTATGTTAGTGGATTACGATTGGCAATTCCTCGGAAAGAGATTTTGAAGGCCCACCTCGGAGTAATGTTTACTGTTTTGCACTTGAGCTCTTTGCTACTGTGGTGAATGCTGTTATTATATGTTATTATTATATGTATAATATCACGTTTAATACTCCCCCAGTGGAATCCTATTTCTAAAGGAAAGGGGATTAGCTAACTTCTTTTTATAGAATTTTGTTATACAACGAGCGCTTTAAAATCCCTTTAGTTTCCAATCACGATTGTTTTTATTTCGCTTGTGAATGACCACATACTTGATAAGTTATTGATTTTAACCGTTATATATTTCCACTTCTTGGTCCATGTGGCTGAGCTACATTTTATAACACATCTGCGGCAATATTCAACTATGTTACTGATAAAGCGAACTTCCAAAAACTGCCTGTCAACGGAACCAGCACCACCGACACGCATAATATTACGTGATCATCACATTCGCCGTTTCGGTGACTCAACGTAGTCCCGATTTCCCCGGCAGATTACTCAGCCGCTCGGGCAGGGGCAGACGAAGAACCTGATCGATCGTTGAGGGGGTCCGTGTCGCGCGGTTGCTGACCTCATTTGAACCTGCTGGGAGATGGTGTGCGCTTGTCGACGGGGTGGTAAGACGCTGATTAGTGATCGCGACTCGGTGAGCCTGAACGGAGTCAATACCTCGACCGTCCGGCGGGTCCGTCCATAACCGCTGCAGGGACATATGCTCTAAGCTGGAAAAGGATAGAAAGTGCACAGGGGCTAGCTTGACCGTTCAGGACCGGTTCACCGGCTTCGGAACTCTCTATCGTAGCCGAGTGCGATCGGTCGGTGGTTGCGTATGTAAAGCTGGTGATAATTGGATATTAATTAAAACCTCCTGGCCACGACCGCTGGCACTAACCAGGTCTAGGGTTCCGGCGAGAGTTGTCGTTGCAATTCCTGATGTCGTCGCGAGCAAAACAAAACCCCCATCCCGCTGCAGAGTTCATCACATTGCACTGAAGAGTGCAGTTTGCTGGCCTTGCAGACGTGGACACTTGTGACGTCCAATGTGAGTCGGAAGGGGTCTACAAGTTCGCGCGAGGTTTAACATTCCCACCACCGTGGTTACAGTAACCCCGGCGAAGCCCGGATGCTTTCGACACTGACCATAAAGATTTTTAGGGTCTTTTCGCAAAGATCAAGGAAAGCCGTCTGAAGGATGAACTGCAAACAGAGATCACGCGATAAACACACAAGCTACCATCCTTCCCGAGCTTGTGGCACCTTTGATGCGCGGCGATCCATTAGCGGATCTGCTTCATCAGCCCCCTTCCCCCTCCCCCAGAGATCTATCCGCGGAAACATTCGGACGTTTCGATCGTAGAGCAGAATAATTGACCACAGTGTGTTGTGTTTATGAGTAGAGGCAGCCTTGGACTACAAAGGGGCGAATTTGTGTTTCCTTTCGGAAGAATCATCGGGTTCGGTGTAGCATTATTTACCGACCTGCCGACGGAGCGCCCAAAGGCAACGGTTACCCAACAGCACACCGAATGGATGAAGTCCAATTAATTAGCCAGCAAACTCTCGCGCGGCATGGCGAATTGAAAGCTTTTGACCCAAATGTGTGGTCCGACGTTCTGATGGAAGTACTGTTACAGACGAGCTTCCTCGAGCAGAAGGCAACGCCTGGGGTATCTTCTTCAAAGTCACGGAATAGGCAAGCAGAACGGAACTGAGGGAGAACCGTAGCGTGCGGTTGGAATCAGGTATTAAGCAAACACGCCTGATCGACTGTGGGGTCTTCCAGATGCTGGGAGGAGAGGTGCCGCTTATTCTCGGCCTACATTGCTACCTACCGGCTGTGTCCCGCGAACTTCTTGCTTCTGGTACCGCGGGGTGTATATGGGTGCATGTGTGCTTCCCGGGGAAGGGGTGGGGATCCGATCGCGTGCGGTAATATGGTCGATCGATATCGGTCAGGTTGCGCTCGATTGAACAGCGTCCCGGGATGGGACCTCGACTCCCTCTCGAAGCGAATCGGAAGGCCTAGAAGCTAACGGTTCTAAAAATGGAGAATCGGCACGAAAACAAATTCAAACGGGTCGAATCAAGTGGCACGTAGCGGTGCGGTGAAGTTCATCCCATATTCTTCGCTCCGGTGCTCACCCAATCACACACATGCACACACTCATTTGGCTAGAATCGAGACTGTGGCCCGGACCCCAACCGGTGATCTTCGGTGAAGGTGCTGGCAGGCTGGCGCTTTAGCAAATTAACTGCATTAACCACAAACCGTGCGCGGTCGGAACTGTGGAGGTGGGTGACATGTTGACGAAGGTTTTGGCATTGCACGGATTGGACAGGATAGAATTTCATTCCCTCCGAACGACGGGAACTGACAGACGAGCGCACCGACACCGGTGTGACAGCGGCTGCATAGCCCCCAACCAGTTGGTGTAGGATGTCAATTAATTATCTGCAAACCCGTCGGAAGTGCGAGAGCTATATTTAAGGCACGCTGGGAAGATGTTTGCCACGACAGGCCGTGGAAGGCGGACAGCCTTTGTTGCTGTCCGTGCTCGTGACATTGGATAGGATACGGATCAATCGTTCGCAACGACAAGCCTGATGTCAATAACTGAGATGTAAATATTTCTACCAAGTCGATCTTCCTCCACCGATCGATCGTGACTGCCAGGAGTTGATTCTGGTGCAGAATGGGCTTCAACTTTCAGGAAATTCAAACAACATTCCTTTATCCTTTAACCTCTCAGCCTACCGGGGCGTTCCATAACTTTGTAACTGTTACTCATTCGTCTGAAACATTTCAAGGTTTACACATCCAGTGTGAAAGAATTCCAAAACCTTCTCCCTGCTCCTCGATCGCAATTGGCAAGAATCTGCCCCTCCCGACGGAAGACATAAACTAGACAACAAAAAAGCATACCTCCGGAGAGGCAACAATCTGCTCATTGCAGCCGCGCGACGTATTTAGACCCTTTTCCCTTCGGTGTCATGCCATGTCGTGTCGTCGGATGCTATTCGCACAAAAACCCCGATCCATCTTGTGACACGGCAGCACAAAGGCACGAGGGCAACATGTCCCCATCGTAGGTTTGCGAAAGAACTTGCGAACGGAAATGGCGGCTCGCGAGTCTAGGCGACGAAAATGACTCCCGACGGTTGGCGTTTTTTGGGTAGGTTTCCGACATGGATGGAGCATACCCTTGCAGTCTGCGGTGTCTACTACCCTAGCCTTGATGAACTCGGAACGATCTTCGAACCTAGTAACAAAGACAACAACACACGTACACTCGCGGAGCAGAACAAGTCTCACGACTTTGGCGGCGTTAAAACACCAGAAGAGGCGAACGGAGGAGATCCCGGAGACATTTTAATTGCTACTCTCGGTGCATTTAATTATTCGACACGAGGCGTGCAGTGGAAGCTGATGCCAAGGGTCGCTGGAGCACCACCACTTCGACACTATCCAGAGCATGCGGCGTAGAAAGTGTTCTTCTCTAAAGAAAATAGTCTCAGTGCAAGCGGTTTACTATAGTTGCACTCTTTTGCTAGTAGGGAAGAAGCGGTCGAGGTCTGCGATGGAACCACATTTCACACCTCATTTGTTTTCCTTCTTCGATCGCTCGTGATCTTCTGCTTCGCCTTCTGCTGCTTCGAAAAAGAGCAACTGCTTGTTTGTCTGGTACTTCTTCAATTATACATCTTTTTTTTTTTGACAAGAGATCAGTAGTGATCTGGATTGATCTTTCCAGAGGTGGATGAGTTTAAACCCGACACATCCACCTGATGTACCAGCGCAGCACTGTTCGGGGAGGGTCTTTTCAGTCGCCTCGAAGAGATGATGCTTTCCTCTAGCAAACCGTCGGCACGCATGGTGTAACGCACCACATTCGGTTTCAAACAATCCGCCACCCCACCTCAACGCTTTCCACCCGCTTCCGGAGGCGGTTCCACTGAAAACATTTCCCACGTGTGGCATGCCTTCCCCCCTCGGTGTGCTGTTTTGCCTATGCGCACACGAGCTCTGGCTCGCGAGCTCGACGGCAGCAAAATGGTTGAAATTAATACGATTGTTGCACTCGTAAATTGATGTAAACCCATTAAACTTGTTAACGCCGGTCGATTAAGCGCAATGTTGTTACGGCGTTCCCGCGCAATACTCCAAGCGGGTCTCCCTCGACCGACCGCGAAGTGAAAGTATGCGCACACGGAGCGGCCGCTCTTTTTATGTTTTTCGCTGCCACCTTTCCTACGGCTCGTGGACAACACATTTTTCAGCTAGCATTTTTCGCCTTGTGTGATCACAGCACACTTCCGAACAAATATCCCTTTACCTCCGTACCAAAAACGCACAAACGGAAAACTTTATGACCGACCGGCTCGATGGTCCCGGTCGTTCTCATCCGGTTCGAACTGGAACTTCATCGTGTAGGTGCCGCACGATTTACCCTCCAACCGCACGCGGGACGAGATTCATCAATTAATTTCATTGGAGCGCGCGCCGCTTGGAAAGTGCCAATAAACATTGAAATGAAACAACATGGATACAACAAAAACCCACCCATAATCGATTCACCCGATGAAAGTGTTTTGTTACTTAAAACGTTTAATTTGCAAAACAGAAACAGGGCCCGGCTCGGGAGTAAATATTTAACGCACAAACTGGACCGTGGATGCGTTTGGAATGTTGATGAAAAGTCAATACAATTACGCGCTTCCGGAGGGCGAGTTGGTTTGAGGAGGCATTTCATTTCAGTAGCATTCACTTACGTTAATCTCCGATGATCAATCTTCCTTATTTTTATATAAAACAAGTTTGTTTACGATTGAAATGAATGGGTAATACTCTTGTCAATTTTTTTTTAAATATTTTATTTTTATTTTTAGACCAGCAAACCGAAAGGAAATGGTAACCTACACCTCTCCGGCAGCCCAATTGTTGCTGTCGGTTGTTCCGTAACCGACTTAAGCGAACGCAAAATCAACCTCATCTGTCACCGTCGATCGGCGGTTTTTGGCGGCGCATTGAACCTGCCACTTGTCAAAATGATCACCGGTAGTGCCAAAACCGCACGATTAGCACGGCGAAGGGTGTGTTTAACTTTTTTTGGATTTATGAAACCGCCACCATGTGGATGATGGCGAGTGATGATGGTTGATTTTCCTCCCCAAAGCCTAATAGTAGAGTGTTTTATTACCACACCGTCGACCGGCCTTAGCACACTCACCACCCTTGTGCCTCAAAAAGATCGACGAGACAGAACTAGCCGGAAACGCTCCAAACACCGGCACCGGTGCCCCCCTCCACCATGCCTCCACTAATCCGGTGCTGCCGGTGGCGTGTTGTGCGGTTTGCTGGTTTGCCTTATTTGTAGCAATAAACTCTACCAGCAAAAGCCGCCGATCGGCAGCGGCTTCCCTATTGCGCGCGCGAGACCATTCCGGCCGAACGTGTGTGTGTGTGCATGCGGGAACATGGCGCACCACCGCGCCATCGGTGGAATTGTCGTAGTTGTTGTTGTGGTGTACATAAAGCGCCATCCAGGTACATTGACCCGACCCCGGGCGGCTGACAGAAAATGACCGTCACGTTTCAGCGGCACTTTTGTAGTATTGTAGTGATTTTGGAGCCTTTTTTTATGCTGTGGCCTACCCCACACTGGAACTCAACTTAATTCCCGAGATGTCGAAATTGTTGTAAAATTGTGCTGCCTCTTCTTGATGGCGACGGTTAAGGGTTACACTTCACCGTTAGCTACCCTCTGCCGGTCGTTTTATTTAGTCCATGTTAATGGATGCAATTGCACACAATTTCTTACGGACATTAAAAGGGAATCCATTTCTCCTCACCGTTAAGCGCGATTCGTTTAACGGAGTTTCACGACCTTAATCGACCATTAGTAAATGTGGTGCATGTTGTCAACTACCTCGAAGCAAGTGATCAACAAATTAACTACGTGAATTAAGTTAGTAGGGTCGCGGAATAAGCTATTAAAGATATAAAAGACTCAGCTCAGTACTGTTATGAATCTAATGAAGATTGGTGGTGGTCAGCCATTCGGAATACCGGCCGGCCGAGAGCAGACTCGAGATTCGAACTTGGGACTTCTGGCGTGATGTATCCTCGCGCTTCCGCTGCACCGCCATGAGCACCGGTAAAATCCCGTAACAGTTATGGATAAATATCCTTTTCTGACAAGTATTTATGCTCAACGGGTTTATTTTCAAAGCTTCTTTAATACCTCCTGTATAAGCACGGAAAGCCAGCCGATACATACGGCTCGTGTGCAGTTGATCCAGACAACGGGGTCGACATAACCCTGGAAGGTGTCCCTCCCCTGCTCGGGGAGCCATTTTGGGAAATAGGCCGGAGAGTAATTAAATTATATATACGCAAACACACGTATAAAAAAGGACCAATTCGTCTGCTACAGTGACACATCGGTGACGTTCGAGACAGACAAAACTGGGTGGTGGGGTTGAGGTTATCCTTGGTGGCGTGACGACTCGCCCGGTTGGGCATCCCATTCACCCAGTTTCGCAGAAGAGAGGGCGTCCAAACGTCGCATGTCTCGGTGGGCACCTAGGCGAAAGATAGGTTTAAGTTTATGCTGTCCAATTTCATGCGAGAGACAGATAGCATCGTTGCTACTGCCTGTGTCCCCTGCAATGCTACCATGTTTGGACTGTAGGGTGCAACGAAAACAGGGGTCCAAAGTGCCGCAGACGAAGACCGACCACCGCGCAAATTCAGCTTACGGGCGAAGGTAGACGACGGACATCGGAGGTCACACCGGTTTGTAATGCAGCGCGAGGTTGAAGGCCAGCTACGCGGTTCACCAAGCCGTTCTGCAGACATTACGGAGACATTCGTTAACTCTTTCCAATGCAGCATAACCATTTTGCTGTGAGTTCTAAGTAGGGTTTCGTAATCAAATAAACAGCGATTAAATAAGGTACCAGCTTGAGTGTCCCCTATTCATCATCGTTGCCTGTGTTCGATAGAGAACTGGGTCAACACCCAGTAGAGATCCGCTTCGTTAGGGATCCAATTCTTTTGCGCGAACCTTGTCACGAACTCGAGGACCTGGGGAGTCAAATTTAGCGGCCTCGCCCAAGAGAATTATTCCAATTTGGTTGGTAGTAGCGAGTGCTCCCCTTTAAAGGGCCGGCAACAACCTTGCGCTACCCTAGGCAAAAGCAATGTATCACACCGTAAACCTTTCACTTTCCCGCCACGAAGCAATAAGAATAAATTAAAAATGGTACGAAAGCATACCCGGCTAGCAAGAGCGATCACGCGATCGATCTTTAAATCGGCTGCTCGTTTAGTTCGAGGGTTCCTGTTAATCAAAAGCGGACTTCCGGAGAGCCGCTACTTCGGGAGTTTCTGCCTTTGTGTGTGGATGTTTTATTTTACCTTCCCTTTTTTTTCCACAAAACTGGCCCTTACGAAATTGATTACATATGAAACGAAGCGGTCGTGTGCTGCGATTCGTTCAAAAGATTTATTTCGTTCCAACATCGCTCGACCCGCTCGACTCTCAGACCCAGATTGGGAACGTTCAAATGTGTGTTTCCCTTTGGGCATTGAAAGGAAGTGTTATTTCTTTTATTCGCTGTTACGTTACGGCGCCACTCCCTCGGCGATTGGGTTTGACCTAATGCGTTAAAGGTGCTATGATTTAGCATCGACGCTGCCAAACCTGTCAATAAAAATACTCGATGTGGTAGATGTTGGGAAGGCTGCTTTACCGTGGGGAACAGTTTGATTCGAAAGGGGCGAAGTTTACTGGCGTTCGGTAGACCGTTTGACCCGACAGGCACTTGTCCAGCGCGCGTCGAGCTAAGTCTTGGGGGTCATTTATTTCAACACAGTTTTGATCGGAAACGTACTATTTCGTCTAAACATATTGATTTGTGGCTAATTTGGTGATTGTTCGATTCTTACTGATACATATTGGATTCTTTTCTCTCTCTTTCTCTCCCGTTCCAGGCGTGTGCCAGAAGTGCCACAACTCGGAGGAGATTTATAGACACATCGCGAGCCGTCCACCAACGCACCAAGGCGTAATTTATAGGTAAGGGCGTTTATAGGTTAGACACTCATCTGTACAAATCATTTGAGCGATTGCTGTCAGATTGCGGCTTCCGTTGTTGGGTTCGAGATTGTCCGTGTCTCAAGCTCAAGCCGCGGCTCCACTTGCCGACGGAAGCTAGATTTAATGGCAATAACTTCATGTCGTTACCCACCGGAGCAGCCTCTTGTCATCGTGACGATCTGTGTATGTGTGTTGAGCGTAAAACAAACCAGTATCCCAAAACACCACCCGACCCGGAATGGCCGGACGCCGCTCGTTCGATTGTTGAGCTGGTAATAATTTAACGGTGGGAAAAGATCGTTTACGACAAACGAATTTTGGTCGGTTTTCGTTGGCGCTCGTTGATTAAGATGACGAAACAACGGGCGGAAGTGTTTATGTTGTATTCGGAAGGCATTCATTGATTAACCAATAGGACAGGACAACAACCGAGTGCTTCCCACGGTACCAATACTTCCTTGTGGACCACCACGTCCTGTTTGTATAGCTTCGATCATATTAAATATTGCTGTTTAGTTCGTTTTTGCGAAACAAACAAAATTTAACGAAAATCCGGTTCCTTTTAGTGTGTCGCTTTTCCAGTTTCGCACGAGCTTTAACAAATTTCCTTCCCCCAAACCAAACCCAAACTCTTATTCCATGTATTGACGTTTCCTAAATATAGAAAATAGATCAATTTGAGTACCGCCATCGGACGCCTGCACATCCGCGGCTCTTAGTGCAACCATTTAGTGCATCCAATCCCGGTTTTTCCACTGTTGCGCGCACTAATGCGTTGGCAAACATTTCGAAATCGTCGGGAATCGCGTCGGGTCTGTCACCCCGCCACAAATGGACGCCGTCGGACCAGAGCGCGTGGCCCAGTTCTGCCACAGCTGCGCGCCTACTTCAATTTTATGAGCGATGGATCACACGATGCTCGGCGTTCAGCAAAAATCGTTAATCCGGTACCCGAGGCCCCCGGCCGATGCGCGAGGAAACGCATCAAGAAAGTTTGTTAATTGCTCACGCAAGAGGAAGAAGGGACCACCCCGGCCCTCGTACACACAATTCTGGGGGGGGAGGGAGTTCAGATTGATCGGCGAACAAAAGCATATAGGAAGAGGAAAAAGAAACAGCTGACGAGATCCGTATCCGTCCGATCCGTCCCGTGCGGTTGCGTCCGTAAGTTATGACGGTTTGTTTGGCAGCTGGTGGTCTCCCGCGGATGGCTTCGAATTTCTTGCCACCCTCTGGCCGGTATAAGTCCGGTCGGTGGAATTTATTTTCTTTCTTGGGAATTCTTTTGATTGCGTCGTTGCGAAATACAACCACCTCCCGGGCGGTGCATCATCCTTCGGATGATGCTGACGAGATGATGGTGGTGGTGGTGGTGTTCAATTTGCGTAATATCGGCTCGCAACTTACCCTCCGGATCGGTTTCAAATTGGTCCGTGAGAATCGTGACCTCGGCACATGTGTTTCCATCCGTAGTGAATCATTCTGCGTTTGATACTATCAGCGACGGAAGGTTGGCGGAACGAAATTATTGCAACACGAGGGATATATGATTTGGCCGAAATATTATACCGAAATATATTACAGCCTCGATATCAATTTCATCTCGATTGGCATGTAACGGTTGGGAAATTGTTTACTTTCTTGCAGCGTTGGTCATCTTTGATCGCGATCTTTTTTAATGCAAAAGCTGAAGGATAGTCATAAACAAAACATTTTTACATGGAAATCAACCCTCTCTTGCCTCGATTTCGAATGTTTTTCAACGCGAAAAGCAATACAAATAATGTATATACCACAGATTAAACCCCTTTGTTTTCTATCTGGAAACAAAACAATAAAACGAAAATGTAACACTTCCAAAAAGGCAACCTTTATAAAAATAGAGTCAAGTGGGGCAACGCTTTGTCTAAAATCGCCCAAAAAAGAAACCACCGTAGCTGCAGCCCATTGCGTCGCTTTAAGCGGCTGTTTACGCATAAAATGAATTAAAAATCACCATAAACCGATTCACACTTGGCCGTCGATCGATTGTGTACGAACCGCTACGGGGTCCAATTAGTGTGGCCAACGAACGTCACTAGCCTAAAGATAAATGGTGGATTAAAAGACGCAAAACTAAGCCGCCCCAACCGACCGGAACTCCACTGCCGGACTTCCCATGCGGCCGGAACCGGCCGGGCAACGGGGGGGGGCCATATCATTTGCCAGTTTAGCGGAAAATATGGGTTACTTCCCCGTTTGTTTTGATGGTTTCGGGCTGGCCTCGTTTTCGTTTCGTTTCTGCAACCATCTCTGTTAAAGATACATTTCTTACAGTAGGGGTTTTCTGAGAGACTTTAAAATTAAAAGCGTACACGTGCGAAATCCACGCGACCATCGTATAAGTTCAACATTTAATTACTTTTGGACTTATGTTTTCTTTTTACATCCTATGGTTTATGTGTGTTTGAACATTGGTTCCATAAATGCACAGATTATGTAGACATTTCGATTAATCGGAGGTTCGTTACAAGTGCTTCCAAACCCAATTTTAATTTTTCTTTTTATCACAATCCTACAAATTGACTCTGGCGAAAATCATCCAACCGGACCGAATTTAACTCTTCGACTGCCCAATCCTTTCGTCTCCCAAAAAAACAACACAAACCGCGTATATCGGCCATTGTTGACTGACCTCCTTTTCCGGTGGGACGTCTTTTACCGTATCGCGCCTCATGATAAATGGTTGCCATGGTTTACGTTTTATTTCCACAAAAGTTCGTCCGTGGCCCCCGACACCTGATCTCTCGAGCCTCCTCCCCCGTGTGTATCGTCTTAAAGTTGACCCTCTTTCCCGCACGTACGAAGTGGGGATGGCATTGTTCTTACCTTCTTTAAACTAGCGTCCAATTTCGCCACACACCGTTTTGCGCGGCCAGGTTTGTCCAGGGTGTTTTCGGTCATCTACCGTTCGGGGTCAGCGGCTGCAGGAAGCAGTATGCTTTCTTTGTACAAACTGACTGTCTACTATTTTATTCAATCAACTGCAATGATGCCTAGCGAAGCTTTTGGGAATTTGTACAGAAAAAAAACATTTCGAAAATTAATCTCCAATTTATCCGTTCCGTGCGTGCTTGCTTGCGTGGTTCATTCCAGCAACGGAAAATCCGGTCACGTTTTCGCCAGATGATTACGCTATCTACAGGAAGCGAACTCTCTCGATCTGCTAAAGCGCGACAAAGCAAATCTTGACAAACAAATAATTATAGGGACAAATAATTGTGGAGCATTCTGCTGCCACCGGGCAACTAGCGTGATTGTGAAGAGTGTACTCACAAGACAGCCACAGCGATAAGACTACTTCTGCGTCGATGTACATTATTTCGCTATGATAAACTACACACCAACAATGACGAAGCGAAATTAAGCTCCACGTTTGTAAACTGTGCGTTTGAAACATTTCTACTGGTAACACTTTCTCTTTGTTATTTTATCTTAAGCACGACCAACTTTAATACATAATACGTTCTAATGTTTACCTTTCTTTATCACTTTATTTTCGAATTTAAACTATGACTCTTCGATCTTCAGATGAATCATGGCCGTTTGCGAGCGTACGGAAATTTGCAAAGCGGTTGCAGACACATTTGTATTCCTGCGGCGGTGACCGAGACAAGAGTCACAGAATACAGACGCATTAGTCATCCTGCTGAATCCTACCACCCCTTCTCAAGGCCTTACGCACGGAATAATGCAGTTCAACTGCAGGGTGTTACATTTGTTACTCATTCGTTGGAGTTTCAAGTCTCTGTAATCTTTGAACAAGCAACCATTTGGTTACTCATTGATCTTTCTTATGACTCGATCCTCGAAGGCATGTTCTTTTATTTCTTGTACCACTATCAAAAGTCACTTGCCTTGATAACGGTAAACAAAATGAACTCCCCAAATGAGAGCAAGAGTTTCATTTTTACTGCAACGAAATCAAAACGATAAAGATATCCCATATTTTTCTACCTATCTACAAGAGGGATCTCCAGTCTGTAAGAAAATCCCCACAGCGTCAGGAAGAACACACTTTTGGCGTGAATCGTAAACCGGTACGGTTCCAAAACAATAATTTATTCCCTCACAAAGGCGGAGTGAATTGAATAAGCGGTAAGGCAGCAGCTAATAAGACCGCAGACAATCGAAAGGCGTCCGAAGAAGACACGACGCGGCCAGAATGAGTCACACCTCGATCGACGATGGCCATTTTTGCCTCACAGATCGTAACCGCCGTAACCGCCGGGAGACCGCGGATCGGGAAGGTTTGCGCGGGTTTTATTATTATTCACCACAAGGCACAAGGTCTCCGGAATGAGGCGACTGATGAGCCATTCCTTATCGGCCCGCTACTCAAAGATTGCTGGGTCCAGAACGTCAAAGACGCAACAGTCTAATGGACGAGTTCCGCACGTCAGAGGTGGAATGTAGTACCATCGAATGGCTTTGGGATTGATTGCTTTTCGACGCAATTTTAATTCGACGAATCAGTTTTCCAATCGCAGTTTAGTCATGCTGCAGATTTAAAACACTTTCCAAGCTTGCTATCGGAAAACATACGCTTTTTAGAAACATGATAAGAAATGTTTAAGATACTCTAGTTTTCTTAATAGTACATTGTATGGTTTACTTTTCGAAAACGACCTGATAAAACGAATTGATAACACGCAGAATGAATTGTGTAAATGAATGAATCATGATTCACTGTACTTTATCTCGGTTACATTAAACGATGTTTTGATATTTCCAATATTCTATCGATTGTTCACCGAACAACCAGCGATTACGTTTGTGTTTGGGGTTGGATTGTACAATCAATCGAAAAGATTAAGACCATAATCCCTCTCCGATCATCGAATTCTCTTTCTTGTTTTTCCTAATCGTTTCTTAAACCCCTCGCCAAGCATTATTAGTATTGCTTAGTACCAAGTACTCGCTTTAACAAGTGGCCTCAAGCCCCGGCCCATTGCAGCAATGTAATCGTTTATGCCAAACCGACCAAACCGATCAAATCCCGGTTGGGAAACGTTCGGCAGAATAGGTTGAGTACACTCACCACTGCTCGAGTGTACTTACCCAGTGCAGATGATGTTTCCCCCCATCACCCACAGAACTCGTCCTCTTATCCGGTTTGAAAATTGCGGCCAATAATAGAAACCCAATTTAGGTCACCTCTGCTCTATCTAACCCCCCCCCTCCCCCGGGGGGGGGGGGGTGTTCATCAGCGCCGCAAAGTGTGTGGTGGATAAAGTTGCCGGAGAGCTCGCACCCCCGCCTGCACGTGCCGTCTTCCTTCACCATTCCTCCCCCGACCAAAGGGTGGTCAACAAGTTTGTGCTTTCCCTAAGCTGAATGTGTGTTTGCGGTGGGGTGCAAAATTTTCCGAATTCATCATCTTCTGCCGGACTCTGGACTATGTGTGTGTGTGTGTGTCTGCTTCTGCTACACGTACCGGGAGTTTGCTTTCAGTGCTTTCACTTTCGCGAAAAATAGAGCACCAGCCGCGTGGCGAGCGAACGCAATCGAAGCTGAAAGAAAAATCCAAACTCTCGGCCCCCTGGCGGTGCGGTGTGTATGGAGTATGCGCCAAGCCAGCCCGATGCACAATCGGTATGCAGCCAACAATCGCGATGCGGTTTTGGTGCTCTTGTGTAAACACATTGATCCGAAGGGGAACGATTTCCACGAAAGCAACCACTCGGAGATGGGCCGCGGAAATATTTTCTCGATCCCACTTGCATATCGGACCGGAATCAACACCGGACGACATCTTTGGAAGGTGAGTGTCGGTGTTTTTGGGATGCTCCAAGCGCCCATTCGAAAGTCATGGGCCTTGCGACCCGCGAAATTGGAACGTACATCCATATTCATGGGCTTGTTTTGCTCTTTTTTTTAGGATCTTCTCTTCAGCTAAAAGCAGCAGCTACACCAAAAGGAACCGTATGTTGTAAAGATCCTCGATCCTCGTAGGGAAAAGTCTTGCCCCGGCTCAAACAACAACCCCGTTGTCGATGATATCGCTGCAGCGAAGGTTCCTTTCCATCTGCTGGACCATTCGTTGCATTGCAAATACTGCCAACTTCTTCCGATTTCTCGCGCCAAACTCATCAGTCAACCTTGTGACCCAATTTCTGATCACGTTTTACTTTACACCGCCTCAGTACACTCACCAACCCCGTGCGCCCGTTTTACTCTCTTAGCCACGCTGGTCCACAACTGGTCCTCAACAGCACCCGGGTCACCTTACCCTTCGTTCGCCTGTCGCATCCATTCCTACTTCCTGCGTGATACACCGAGGATCATTATTCGTTTAATTAGATTAATGATATTTGCAAGACGAGACAACTTTTCCTATCGATGCCTCATCCTGCTGCTCCTCCTTCCCCTGGCCCCCCGGTACGAAAGAAGTTTCCGTATACGACCTGTGTACGCATCCAGTTCTGAGACACAACAAAAAAGTTACATCCAATGCCGATAAAGTGTAAAAACAGGTCACGAAGGCAACATACACACATGACCAAGCGAGAGGAGGAGGGTCCCTGAAGAGACTTGTTGTCACGTACGGTCTGATGTGCCCCCTCGGTAGGTCCACCAAGCCAAGCCAAAGAGGGCAGAATTTAGAGTGAAGCAGCCACAAGTGGACAGACACGTGTCGGGAGACGGGTCGCTGCAAGGAGTGTGCGATAAAACCTGATTGCTTGCGTCGAACCGCTGGCGCTACCTGATGGAGAGAAAGAGAGAGAGAGTGATGGAGCAGATGGTTCGTTCTATATGACACCAGATATGTTGTTTACGGAAGAGTGACCACCAAAGGGCCCACCTATGCGGACGTGTTGCGGGAGCAAATGTAAATAATAAAAAAGCAGGCACACATAAGAGGGGGACCAGGTCGAACACAACTGGTTTGTTTCTGATTCCCCTCCTGAAGGACTGGTTTAGAGCTCTCCGGTAGAGAATGCGTTTACTTCCCTTTCAGTTTCGTCGTAACTAGCCAGTCCTTTCACATCCAGCCTTTGGAGGTCCCACACACAGGAGGCCTGAAGTTGACTACCCTATCTTCTTCTGAGACGTATAGGCAATCCGGCACGAACCTCGGCCGCACGATGTGATAATTGACGAAACTTAAAGGTCTTAATTATGGACCACCTTCTTCGACTCGAAGACTCCACTGGCACACTCGCGTGGCATGGCCGTTCCGATCGAGTTTGGAACCAGCGTACTCTGACTCGCGCGTCGTCCGGCAATCCGGTCGTATGCGTGAAAATGTTAATTATGACCATTCTGTTACGCACGCCGCGTGTGCGGAAGTGCATGGAGCATTTGTTTTACACCTCTCCATCAGCGTCTCTGCCGCATCATCAGCCGGAGCCGGAACAACCGGACGCGGATGATCATCGGCAGCGTGATACTTTCCACTGATGACCGACGTGGTGGGAAATTTGAATATCGCACACCGTGCGATGACAGCTCACCCCAACAGATTGGCATTGAAGCAAACGGAAGTAGCCGAGTAAGAAGGCGGGGAAAATACGTAATCCCAGGACGGGGGCATTATTTGGTTTTCCGAGTTTCAGCGGTACGGTACGGTAGATTTAAATTGTTCATCTCGTTCGCGCTAATTGCTCGTGAAGGTAATGCATGTTCTGTAGGCCGCTCAAATGGCTGTTAAAAATCGCTGAAAAAATCACGATTAGGTGCAGAACGGACAGATTGATGAAAATTACCCCTAACGTTGGGTGATTGAAATCGGTTTTCAAATTACTGTTCAAGTGTCCTTTTTTGTTTTCAAAATGGTATGTAGGTCACTACAATGTCATCTGCTATGCGACTTTTTTCCGTTTCGCTCGGATAATATAGACTCATGTTTGTGCCACATTTCGAAGCCCCATACGGGTGGGCAGCTTTAAGGTCATTCCTACAGAAATCATGTTTTCAATATCTCGCGAAGATAAACAAAAACGTGATCAACTAAAGATCACTTTCTTTCAAAGACAACTCTCGTCTAATCTTTTCTCCTACACCAAATAATGGAAACATTTTTTTTCGGATACCCGAGTGATAGTTTCCGTTTCGAAGGAATTAGATTTGCACTTACTTCCGATTTGCCTCGCCAGTGCCATCTGTTGCCTCCTTGAGAGGGAATCCACGTGGAAATCATCCGCTTATCTCAGAAGAAACGCCACCGATCGCATTGAAAGTTGTGTTTGAAAGTCTTCTGTTTTTGTTATTTCATGAAACTTGTGTACGTTCATTAAATGTTTATCTGCATGCAAATGCCTACCATCGTCGACACGGTTCTGGCTTAACGCTTAGCTTAAAATTTCACCAAACCAAGTTTGGCTCACCTTGGAAAGAAACAACCAAATTAGCTAAGCTGTACCGAATGAAGAAAATGAAACGGTAAAACATGGAAGCAAACCGATGCAACCAAAAAATCGGCGCTAGAGTAAAAAAATGAAAAAGATAGCGGAAGCGTCGCTGATATCATCCAATGCGCAATGGTGGGAGGCGGAAAAGTGGCTAAAATTTCCCCCTCAAATGTAAAAAAAAAAACAAGAAAACAAACCGGTACCGTCCGGTAACGATCGCAGCAGCGGGATGGATGTACGAAAAGTGTCTAGAAAAAAACAAAATAATCAATTTTCGCCCGAGAGTGATCTTTCGCCTTCGCTTCTTATTTGTTTTGTCGTTTTTTGCGTTCCAACGCCCTCCCATTTCCGTTTGACCGGGTAGGCGAACCGGAATTGCGTAACTCCTTTGCACCGCGAGCGGCTTTTTATTTATCGGTTTCGGTTCGGTCTTGAGCGGCTGGATGGCTGGACTATAGATGGAAAGCATTTCAGTTTCTCCGGATTGTTTCAAGGGAAGAAGCAAAAAAGCACAGAGCAAGGCTTAAGCAATTCGAACGCAATGGGATCGACGTTGGTCTGGGAGTTTCAGATTAAGTTTAAATCGAGACAACCAGCAAAAAGAGACGATAATCAACACTCGATCGTCGTCTTCACTATTTGAAGGTTTTACACCATTGCAACTGTGGGAAATTGAACCGTTTTTGCTACTGCCTTTCGTCTGGGGAAAAATCGGTAAATTTGATAATCGATTACAGGTTTTCAGTACAAGCCGCAGGTCAGAGATTTATCCCAACCCTAAGATGCGATCAATTGAAAGTAACAGTTCAACATATGAAAAGAGAATTCCCGGCTGTACGGCATAAATTCTTCATTTTCGTTCACACCGGTGACGCTTTCCGCTTTCGATACAGTTCCGATACGTGCCATGTGTGTTCGTGGCGTGCCATTGCATAATGTTGCTGGTATGATGTTGTATGTTGTACCATCTGTACCACGCGATTCACTATCGATTCGCTGTCAATAAATACTCCGCACAAATGCCTTCACACCTCTCTTCCCCCGCCGCACCGAGGCCCAATCTTGCCAGCATACCATGGGCCCCAACATGTACGACATGTGTGCGGTGTAAAAAAAATGGTAAAAGATGTTACAACGACGACGTACTCCGAAAACGAGTGAAACCAAGACCGCTCGCCTTCGATCCCTTTTTCGTACCCTTTTTCCGTACATGGCAACCATCGGTTCGACTCCATTTAGCGATGCAAATGACAAACAGCGGCGAGACAAACCCCCCGAACTCGTGGGACGCATTCCAGTGGCTAATAATTTCGCTGCTTATGGGGGGAACGGTGACGGGAGGCAAACATTGATCAGCCAATGGCACCGGAGTCCGGGCCCGTTGAATCCGAATGTGTCGATTACAAAAATAACCCTTACGATTCACGCTCTCCCTTCCTTTTGCGGTGGCCCGTCTATAGGGTATGCCCTTCGCCGGTATGCAGTACCAGAACACGTACACGATCGAATGTTTGGAGAATTTGTACTCTGTCCACGACTTGAATACTTTGAGCTTAAGAAGGAGAGTGCTTGTTGCCCGTGGGGTGATGGAAAAGACGAAAAAGATGAGGAAGAGAACTACTACACCGCCTTACAAACTCACCGGTGGAGTTCTTCTTGTCGACAATCCTTGGGAATTTGTGGAGTCTAGGGGAGCCGGTTCCGCATGATAAGAAAGAACGTCTCACTACCGACGTGCCCTGTAACAGAAACACTGCTTCTAGGGCTACGCTAAGATGCCTTCAAACAATCGATCCACATCGGCAGGTTACATGAACGTGATCACGTGTGCGCACACCTACTGTGTGGAAGTGTGTCATCGGAGCTAAAATTTCAACTCCCA
Source organism: Anopheles ziemanni (assembly GCF_943734765.1). Taxonomy (NCBI): domain Eukaryota; kingdom Metazoa; phylum Arthropoda; class Insecta; order Diptera; family Culicidae; genus Anopheles; species Anopheles ziemanni. The sequence goes on from NC_080706.1 coordinate 17,672,925, forward strand.
AGTACATACCGCACCGGCACACGGCCAACATTTGTAACGCATGGCTTGAGCCGACTACGACGACGTGTGGAGATACCTACCGACACCGAATCCCGAGTCCAATCCGTTCCATAAAACCAGGCCCCCTTCCCCGGTGCGCCCGTGTTCATCTGGCAGCGAGCATTTGAATAGAATTTCATTAGAATTGATAGCTTTCCGAATCGATCAAAAGGTAAATGGAGCTGCTGTTGACTCCCTCGATGAATCAACCCACTTGGCCACTGGATGATCGCAGAGATGCTAGAGGTCACAAGTTGACATGGTTGCATCAGCTGTAGTTCTGCTGCGCTTCAGCAAACGAATTTGTTCAGAGTGTTTTGGTTGATTCCATGTTGGGTCGTTTGTGTAAAGTATGTACTCAGATTAATCCAAAAGTAGCGTAACTAACAAACTTCATTGGAAGAAATTTGAAAACAGCATAAATTAATCTCTTCATTTTCGTCGGTATTGTTGGTTTTAAGCGTCGATTGATCCATGGTGTGTTCCCATTTACAAACAACATGTCCCTACGGCACAAACTATGTCCCTCCATCTACCGCAGTCAATCCTAACACACACAAGACATCCGATCCGCACGATCGCCGTTGATTTTCTAACCGACTTTGATTTATTTAAACATTCACTTACTCCTCCATCGGTTGGAGGAGCCTGCCTGCGTTGCCGCGTCATGTTGTCTAGCATGGCATGATGGTGCAGCGTTGCGGCGAGTCGACCGCCAACACCACCATCATAATGGGACACATGACCCCGAAACTGGAAGGTCCGCAGCAACTAGGCTCGAGAGATGCTTTTTTCAACCGCTCCGTTTGAGTACATTCAATATCTTTTTTTTCCATCGAACCATTAAATACCATTTCGTTTCGATGCTTTGCACGACCTTCAACCTAGTTGAAAATGGATTGTCCACCCGGTTGGGGCTGCTTGTTGTTTCCTCGCTTTTCTCGGTTTAACATTTTCCGAGAGTGGATGAAAGTGGACGGGTTGTGTGAGGGTTATGGCGGACCTAAACGATGTTGCCTCCAGTTTTGATGGTTTCTTGTTGGCGCGATGGAAAATTGGAAAGCTCTTTGCTACTGTATTTACCATCGAAACTGAAACGGTCATTGAAAGGTGTTCGTTTCGTATACAATATAAAGAGAGAAAAATGTAATCGTGTAATGTAATGTAGCAACAAAATATTAATAATTCTTTCCTTTAATTTCATCTGCAGATCACCAATCGCTAAGCAATCACCGCCATCGTGGAGCAAAAACACGGCCAAACGCTTACCGGCAAGAAGATGGCCAGCACGGGAGACATTTGGCTGCAGTGGTTCTCCTGCTGCTTCCATCAGCCGCAAAGCCCCCGGCGACGAAGACATCACCAGCGCCTTCGTATCGATCGTTCGATGATCGGCAATCCGACCAACTTTGTCCACACCGGTAAGTGCTGTTTCTACTATCCGCCCCCAGCACTCGAAACTAAAACTAATGTAATGTGTTCGTTCTCCTCCATTTTATTTAGGCCACATTGGATCAAACGATGTTGAACTGTCCACCAACCATCTTTCCGCCATACAGAACCAGATGCAAAGTAAAGGTGGTTACGACATGAACTCGCTCCGGTTACAGGTATGGTATCTTAATTCGTACAACTCGCAAACGTTGCTTTTAGCGATGTGTTTAAACTTTACATTCTTCTCTTTTCTCCCGTAGACATGCTGATATCCATTGCAGCTACTCCTTCAAAACACTGCCTATTGTAACATCGTTTAATTTATGATGCATGTGGATCCCCCAAGGACTGGTGAATTGTTTCCGAATTCGATCGTCAGAGTCAGAAGAAACACAAACTACGGAGCGGTGCGGAAATTATTTTTCTGACCATATTTCCATTCGTGGAGCATAGTTCTTTCAAACCCAAGATGCAACATCATTTCGTTCGAATGATGATCATGTTTTGCATCTTGGACGGAAACAGAGAGAATCCGCATGTGGCAAAAAAAGTGCCTTAAATGAGACCATATCACATTCGAGTAAAATTTAATTACGTTCGAAGCCATCGCACTTGCTCGACGATCGATAAAAAATGGAAAATTGTAGCCGATATGATCCTACTTCGTTGTGCACAGATTGTGGTAGAGCAAAACAAAATCCTATGCGCTCGCACCATACTTGTATATTTGTAAATAGTTCCTTTATTGATATTAGCTAACGAGTTTTTGATAACACATATTAACGTTAGCGGGCAGAGGCACAGGAGATCTACCAGACCGTTTCATGCTACTGCAGTTGGATAGGGACGAATCCGTCGATTTGCTGCTGAGTTGTTGGAAAAAGGAAACGTTAGGTAGTAAGGATAGATTAAAGTTAAGCGCAAAACTCTATTCATTAGTGGACGTTATTATACTGTCCTCCTCTCGCTATACCGTTTAATATTAAGTGCTGTGCGTCAATAAAATGCCCGTTAAAATATGCAACTAATTTTGTAAGAAAACCAACTGGACCCGAACGACCGAACGTTCGGTAAAACTTAAAATGTGCTAACAAATAAAAAATAAAGAAAATATTTTCATATATCTTACTCGTAATCAGAGGCGTACCGACTCTGTCCGAACTCCTATAAAGGGGCTCGTCCTTTAGGACCGGCTATAAAAGCCATATGTCCACCCGCCGTCCACGGGAGGGATGATTCCTTCCGTTGTCAGGACACAAAAACCTCATGGTCCGCTTGATTGACTCAAACAGCACGAGATGTGCGGCAGCTAGGATTTGTCTGACCTGAGCTCCAGCTCGGCGTGACCACGCGGTCGTGCCCTAAGCTAACCCTACTTTTCAGCTAACCACTTCAGGAAAACTTGTGCACTGCTAACATCCGTTCTGATGCCCTACCGAACTGGAACTGGAATTATTCATTCCGTTCGTTTGTTTAGACATGCCCATTCGACACGATAACATAATAAATAACAAATGTTTTAGAATATCTCGCACTGTAACCATATATTTAAACTGTATTCACACTGACAGCATACCAACTGTCAAATTAAACCGTGCTGGCAGTATGACAGTGGAGCTGTCAAAATGGCAACCAGATCAGCTGTCATTTGCAATTTGCTCTTTCTTTTTGATGCCTGTTTGTATCTCCCCTGATTCGCGAATAAACCTTTCTCAAGTTAAAAGGAGGTTTCTTCTGTGATTCAATATTTGTTACTTCATTCCAAAAGGATTCTACTTCATACAGGTAAGTGCGTGGACGTTGATGCAATACCTAACTGCATCGGAAAAGTGCAGTTCGCTTTTACAACAAGCAGCCGTGACAAACGCACCATTTTGGCGCAATTTATCGTTGTAGCACAATGTCCAACCTTTCCAACCTGAAGGGTTTCGTTAGCCTTGCCATGGACTGCACCCGCTTCCGGCTGGTGCGGGACGAGGCGGACACGGAAAATGAAGACCTAACGTTCAAGCCGGAGATGGCTCATCAGATATTCGGCGAATCGGAGAGCATCTTCGGCTACCGCGACTTGCGTATTGACGTAATGGCTTCGGCCGGTCCGCTCGATCTGTTCTTCGACATCAGCTACTCAAAGAAGGTGGACGAACTGCACAACGAAGGCCTGAAGGCTGACGACGTGGAAAAGTCCCTGGCAAGCATCGTCGAGGACGGTTGCTACTACACCAGCCTGGACGAGTTTAAGCGGGTGCTCGCCTCGAAAGGTGACAGTTTTAAGCCGCTCGGCACCAAGGTGGACGAGTTTCAGTATCCGATCGGCGCGTCCGGAACGTCTGCCGGGGGTTCCAGCCGAAGCGGACAACCACGTACCTTCGAAGTGTACGTGTCCAGCGCCACCGACACCGAGTACATGAAGTTTCACAGCCGGCTGGAAACTTTCTCGTTCTGGTTTATCGATGGATTCAGCCGGGTCGAGCTCGATCCGTTCTGGCAGTTTTTTACCGTCTACGAGCGCTACGAGACGGACAACAACAACGGATCTGCGGCCGAACCGCGGTATGCCACCGTCGGTTACCTGGCCGCATACAAGTATTACTCGTACCCGAACAAAGTTCGTCCGCGCATCAGTCAAATTTTAGTGCTGCCACCGTTTCAAAAACTTGGCATTGCTACACGCTTGATCGAGCACGTAAGTAAAACGGAGAGATCGGTAAGCCACATACTTTTTCTAACCATACTGCCTTTTTTTTTTTTTTGCTCCACTCCTTAGACCACCTACGAATATTTCTCGAAGCTAGAAAACGTGGCCGACATTACGTACGAGGAGCCAATCGAAGCGATCCAGCACATCCGCTCAGTGATCGATGCGAGGCGCTGTAAAGCATTGCCCGCGTTCACGAAGGATAAACTGCTGACTGGGCTGTCCAAGGAGATGCTACAGCAGGCCCGCGAGCATCACCTCATCAATGCAAAGCAGTGCCGCGTCGTGTACGAAATACTGCGGCTCGGTGCGACGGATCTCGATGACGAGGAGCAGTACCGGGCCTACCGGATCGAGGTGAAGAAGCGCCTGAACATGAACTACAGCAAACACCGGCGCGACCTGGCTCGGGCCAAGAAGCGAGGTGTCGACGTAACGGCTGCTCTCTGCGGGCTTCCCAGTGTAGCCGAACGGATCGAATCGCTCAACGCCGAGTACAAAGAGGTTGAAGAAATCTACGGCCTGGTGTTGCAAAAGTTGCTCGCTTCGGCGTAGGAAAGTGGTAAATAGTGAGTAGAATGCATGAAACCAGTCCTAAATTTTACTGTCACCATTCTTTAACTTAATTCATACTGATTTAGTTGTACGCACATCTCTATTGTGTTTATTGTAATTTTTTTGTCTCACATCAAGTCTTACGTCTGTTACAGTTTTTTTTTCTTTTAAACATTTGTACTCTTTTTCAATTACTGTCAATAAACGGAAACATTTTTGTAATGCATCTAAAGACATGTACTGAGGGTAAATCCGAAAGGTCTCCAAATTGATTTGTTTTGCCAGCCATTTCAGAAACTGCACACCCCATTTGAAAACACAATATCAGAAGTATACGCTCTACCAACATGCAGCAAACAACGATCATTTGCACAGATATACAACATTTATTAACAACACACTTAGACAAAAATCCAAGGGGACAACACATAACCAAGGCTCCCGGAGCTGGGTCATTTAAACAATAGCTGGTTCATTTGAACAGCTTCGAAAGTGCTTTTCGCTGCTGTTGCGTGTACTCGTGCAGACACTTGCGCGATCGATCGTACTCGCTCTGCACGAGCCGGTCATCCGGTATTTGCCGCAAAACCCGACCCAAATCGTTCAGCGCGTTCTCGTAGTTACGCAGCTCATTCTGAGCTATCCCTCGACGGTACAGTGCCTTGGCATTTTCCGGATCAATTGCTAGTGCTGCATTACACGAGCGCACCACGTTGGAATACTCCCGCAACTGCAGTTGGACGGCCGCCTGGTTGAGACAGTTCAGTAGTTGAAACTGTTCCAGTACAACGTTAGGCTCCGGTGTCCGGGGATGGTGTTTGTTGAACTGATTGTTGAAGAAATTGTAGTAACGTTCCGCCTTCTTGTAGCGCCTGTTGGCCGGTACGTACTGTTTCTGTTTAAAATAACAATTGCCAACGTTCCGGATTGCAGTTAGGTACTGGAGCACTTCATCGACCTGGAAGAAAGCGAAAAAAAAGTTGTATGAAGAGCGACCTCCCATCATCTATTGGCATCATCTCGCGTACCGAAAAAATGTCATAAAATCGTTCCCAATCCTCCGGAAACGGGGGCAGCTGGTCAAACACGTCATCACAATCGTTCACGCACCAATCCTCGCCGGCCGCTAACTGTCCACAGTTTTCAATAACAATCGGAACCGTCGGTTCCCCATCGTCGGTGGAATGGCGTTCCATCTCGCCGATGATGCCACCGCCGCGTATCACGTACCCAACGACCACATTCGTTCCATTTAGATGCGGACACTCGCCGGAGGTGATGAAAAACTGCGAATTATTCGTGTCTGGTTGGCCCAGGTTTGCCATCGACACCGCACCATCCTCGTGCTAGGTACAATGTAAAAAGTAGGCGTTTTATGGTGAGGAACGATCCACAACAGCCACAACTTACCAGCAGGGTAAAGTTTTCATCCTCAAAAGTCTTGCCATAGATGCTTTCACCGTTGGTTCCGTTGAAGTTCACGATGTCGCCGCCCTGTGACATAAACAGCGACTTGATTCGATGAAACTTGCTGCCCTTGTAGTGCAGGCGCGTGCCGGTTTCCGGCGCAATGCCCCTCTCTCCGGTGCACAGGGCACGGAAGTTTTCCGCCGTCTTCGGAACGACATCCGCCCGCAGTTCGATCACTATCCGACCCACTGTTTGGTGCGATTAGAAAAGGGAATCACAAAACACTCCACACAAAACAATCTTATCAAATAAGTAAGTTTGTAAAGAGCTTACCGCTTTCCTCACCAACTTTTACATCTAAAAACACCAATGGATTGTTTGGATCATGTACAGCACGCTGTACTTTCACTATATCGGTGGCCATTCTCGTGCTCTTTAGGGATGCAGAATCAATGATTTACTTTCGTAGAATAGTGAGATAAGAAACAGTTTTTTGTGATAAATTTGTTTATGTCTTTTTGTTTTGTTTAGCAACAGTTTCGCAATAAAAAAATAATCGCTGTTTATTTGTGTATGATTTGACAGCTCAACGGTAGTGATGGCAAAAGTAACTAAATAGGGAGTAGAGATAAAGATTCTAGCTCACCACTTGGTGGGTTATTTATATCCTTCTTGTTGACTGTTCAAGTAAAATAAAGGTACAGTACTCGGATAATATTTAGTCTATGTCTCGGATAATATTTAGTATAGTCTATATGATTTAAAAAAAAGTACCTAAGTAAAAAAGTAGTACCTAGCTGGTATTGTTATAACGTGTACCTATAAACAGTAGCTAGGTCGAAAGTTACAGTCCCCTTCATCAGACGTCAGCGAGCGCTGAGACGAATAGGTCGCAGTTATTGGAATTCGTTTGTAGCAGCCTACGGCTGGCTTAGTAATTTAATTAAAATAGGCCTAATCGAACGTAAACCGAAGAGCGCCCTATTCATTCGCAACTTTCTACACATCCTGCCTTATTCCGTCGACGTGGTCGATTCTAGTTTCTAGGTTGTAAAGTTTCGTGTTCTGTCAATCCATCGTTGTGCAGAAGGTTGCAATATGTTCGCCTATTCTACCGAATACGAAGCTGTAGCAATGGTATTGTGATAGTGATTGCATGGAAAACAAGTTCGACTAGCAATGCAAGTAACTATGCCCTTATCGACAGTGGCGTTTACACTTCAGTGAAATAGTCAGTATCAAACTGAAGACTGCTGCAGTATTATCACCGCTTCGGGTATCGAAGGTTCACATTAGAAAGAGATGGTTCCGAATGTGCTCAATTTCCTGGTAAACCCGTAAATATTCAGAAACGCATGACAAAGCACATGAATAATATAAGCCTGGTCTAGGAATTCAGTGTAGCTGGCTACCACGGTTGAATAGCTTGCTTTGTTGAACCAAACGCTTCAAGGAAATTATTGTTTGCGGTCGATCATCCGACCTAAAGTTACCCGGTAACGTGTCAATCGTGCAATGGAATTTGCCGAGTTGATCCTTACGCCGAAGCTGGATGGTGTGTTGCTGTACGATCAGTTGAGCGAACGACCCGTGGACGGGACACTCTGCATCACCGGTCACCATCTTATACTCAGCACAAGGAAGGAAGGTGCACAGGAACTTTGGGTAAGTGGGAATTAACCTACGAAATGTTTCCCATATCGCACAGGTTATCTACAGTGACATTTTCATAGGTATTTATCGTACCATATGGTAGGGTTTTTTACTGCCCCAGCATTTGGTCCGATATCTACAGACACTGGAAATATTAACTTTTAGGCTCAGATTCAATCTGCTATTCAAAACAAATGGCTAATTCGAATTTTGATAAAAATCTGTTGGGTATCTTAACACGTTGAGCGTTGGTATGGACACAGGCTCTTCGGGACCGACAGTGTAGTATCTTTTTAGTAGTCAGACTTATGCCACACATGCCGTCTGACTCCGTATTTTAATTTCTCTGTTTTGTCTTGTTCTATATCGTCGAGACATGATTGAACGTGAAAGCACTGCTCGCTCGCCGTCGATGGTTTGCTACAAATCGCTAGCAAAACGGAAAGCAGTACAATCTGCTAATAGCGCGGTAAAAGACGCAACAGATGACGGACATATGCAATTTTTTTTGTGCTGGAAGGAATAACAGAACTGCAGTTTGTTATGTTGGTACACCATGTGCAATCTATTTTAGGTTAGCGTTGCCTACAGAAGGCGAAAGCAATGGCAGAATTTGCACCGATTGAAGATTCCTTAAAAGTGTTGCTAAATGAAGGAATGTTACTCGTCGATTTTTTTTTAAATATTGAACATTAGGTTCAGAATAAAATGTTGATGTAAAACACAAGCAGGGCATAGAAGAGACTAGAAAACCTTTTGTTGAGTTAAGAACTAAAGCTAAATAAATTGGTGGGCCGATCATAACCTCATTTTCCGATCATTCTCAATTTATAGTGCTGAAACACGAGAACAATCATGGTGAATTTGCTATATGTGCCCACTGTGTTAACGTTACAGCTTTGATAAGAAGAACTGTGGAGTTTATCTTTACCCGTTCTGCAAAGATCCCGAAAAAAATCTTGCATGATTAATCACTGTGTCCGCCATTTTGTTAACCACAGATATCAGGCATATAGGAAAGTAGTAAGTAATATTTTTCTTGTAAGCGATCTTTTCAATTCGTCCTATGTTAGAACATTGTCATATTTATTTGATTTAAATATGTTTATGTTTAATACATTCTTTTTACTTTCTCCAACAGTTACTCCATCAAAACATCGACCTGGTAGAACGGAAGCCGAATATCGTTAACAACATCCTCGAAGGTGGCACCATCATTCTGAAATGCAAGGACCTCCGTATAATTGCGCTGAAAATTGCGTCCCCACAGGAGTACTTCAACATCTCCAATTCGATCGAGCAGCTGTCGAACCTAGAGGAGGCGAAGATGTTGTACCCATTTTTCTACATTCCCATGTACAACATGCTCGAGGACGGCTACTCACTGTACCAACCCGAGCAGGAGTTCGCAAAACTATTGGCGACCAGCGACGACTGGCGGCTGACGACGGTTAACAGTGCTTATCAGGTGTGCCCTACGTACGGCGCTAAGCTCGTCGTCGCCCGCTCCATCACCGACGAGCAGATTGTGCAGTCCGCTGCCTTCCGCGATGGTGGCCGGTTTCCGGTGCTGTCTTATCGGCACGGCAATGGGGCGGCGATGCTACGCAGTGCCCAGCCGGTGGCGGCACCGGGTGTTACCAAGCGCTGCCGAGCTGACGAAGCCATTCTGAATGCGGTGCTCGGCCGCAGCAAGAAAGGTTTCATCTTCGACACGTGGGGTAAGGGCAAGAGCAGCACGACCGAAACGGACCAGCACTACTCGCAGTGGAAGAAGGTGAATAGGCCGATCGGACAGTTTAGCTCGGTGTCGGCCTTGCTGGATAGTTTCGTCAAACTGATGGATGCTTGCAATGACGTGCAGTGCAGTCCGGACAAGTGGCTTTCCCGGTTGGAAATGTCCGGTTGGTTAGGGTACGTGCTGAATGCCCTCAACGCCGCTTGCGTAGTGGCACAGTGCTTGGATCAGGAAGGCGCTCCGGTGTTGGTGCACGGAGGCAAGGGGTTGGATACGACACTCGTGGTGACCTCATTGGTACAAATTATCCTCAATCCAGACTGCCGAACCATAAGAGGGTAAATTTTAGTTTTGCAACTTGCAGGCAACTTTCACTACTTCAAATAACACTTTTTTTTTCTTCTATTTTAATCACAACAGCCTCCAGGCACTCATTGATCGCGAGTGGTTACAAGGGGGATATCCATTTTCAACACGCCACAAGCACTCCTGCTATACGCCCACCCATCAGCGAAGGAAAAGTTCTAGTGCCACATTCCTGCTATTTCTAGATTGCGTTTATCAGCTGTACGCGCAATTTCCGTGCAGCTTCGAGTACGACCACCGGCTGCTGGTGACGCTGTTCGAGCATAGCTATTTCAGTCAGTACGGTACCTTCTTGGGCGACTGCGAACGCGAACGGGTACAGCTGAAGGTGTTCTCCCGTACCACAAGCCTTTGGTCGCACCTGAATCGGCACGAAGTGGTCAAATCGCTGCTCAATCCATTGTACGAGCCGAACCAGGCAGTCATCTGGCCGTCGGTGGCACCGATCAGCATCGTGCTGTGGGCAGAGCTGTACACGCGCTGGTCGATCGATCAATCGCAGTTGAAGATAACATTCGGACAGATACAGGCGCTCATTAGCCGGGAGAAGGATTTGCGCAGCCGGGTACTTAAGCTTCACCGGCAGCTGGCCGAGTTGCAGCGAGAGTATCAACTGGTTCGCAATGAGAAGAACGGCAACAGTAGCGGTAACCATAATCACTATAACCGCCAGCTGCACGATGCAGATGTAGACGATCCGGGAGATGACGGTGACGAGGAAAGTGTGTCCTCCGATGCGCTGGGTTCGAGTAAGTAGATACCAGTAACAAGTCACACGGCCTTATGCTCCTATAGGTAAAGATAGCAGTAAGTTAGTTAGCGCCTGAAGACGGCAAGCGTATCTAGAAGAAAAGTTTAATCGTTATGCGAATAGTTCACATGTCCGTGAGAAATTCATCTGTAGCACAAGCTCTCTGAGTTTTTTCCCAAATGGATGCACTCAGTTATCCAACTAGTTTGCAGGTAATTTTGCTGATGAAATTCTTAGAACGTGTTTAAAGATGGTAATTGCCACCAAAGCCACAATTTAATTAATTTTTGTAGAAGTTTTCGTATATTTGCATAACTTAACTTATTTACAACTCATACGTGTTGCTCCGAAATACATTTTCTTATGTTGACTTCACTGGTGCAACTCTGGCGCCGCGGATCATGGAAGCCCTTTCCCTTAGTTGTTGCGACCATTATTTTGGTCTCTATTAGACGGACGCCTGTCGTTTCTCGTGTTAGCGTATCCGTTTTGCCTCAAACCTCGTCTGTTATTGTAACCGTTACCATACCCTCTTTGCTGATAGTTGGGTTGGTATCTTTGGTTTTGTGGGTACCAACGATCTCTGTTCCCTGTGCTGGAGTTGGCGTTATCTGAGTCTTGTCTTCTAGTCTGTGTTTGTTGTTGGCGAGCCGCCAATACCTGTGCATATGACTTTCCATTGTCCAATTCGACGGCTACTTCAATTGCGTCAGCGAGCTTTTCGAATTGTCTTGATCGAATGACACAACGTGTTTCGATGTCCATCATACCATCGGCCAATGCTTTAAGCTCTGTTTTTGTGGCCTTTTTGTGAGCCAATATCTTTGAAACTTCCTCTGATATATGTAAGGTTTAAAGATGTAGCTTCTATATTCTTTACTATCCGTTTCCTTTCACACTCTGACTTAAACTCTCTCTGCTACAGCTCGTCGCTCCTTTTTATATCCTACCATTTCTATTTCCATGGCTACTCGATTACTTTTTCGCCCAACTCACACGGCCTTTCCTGACATTTCTTCCGCCCCGGAAGACCTATACTTTTCCTATAAAATATTTGATGACATTAACCTACCCGCACGGCCTTTGCGGGTAGGTTAATGTCATCAAATATTTCAAGGTGTAGCTTCTCTATTCTTTATTACCTTTTCCTTTCAAACTCTGACTAAAACTCTCTCTGCTACAGCTCGTCGCTCCTTTTTATATCCTACCATTTCTATTTCCATGTCTACTCGATTACTTTTTTGCCCAACTCACATATATACGCTGCTTCCAGCATATTAGTGAGCCTCTCTATCTCGTTTCCGAATTCCTCAATGGAACCGTTTTGTTTTGCTGCGTTAAGCTGTGCTACTACCATTTCAGGTGTTCTCTTCTTCCTACATTTTTCTGTCAATTTATTTATTATTTCCTCTAAGCTACTAGGATCGTTTCCGACCGCTTCCTTTGAAATGTTGTTCTTTTGGTTACTGTACCACCGATCAAAGTTTTGCATTTTGTTGTTCAAAAGGCCTAAAAGGATTTCACAACTGACACCCAAAGTTAGCGATAAAAGCACTCACACGTACCTGCACTATTTCTTCGCTAAAGTTGATACCTGTTAATTGCATGTTCAACTCCTGCACGAGTGGCCGCAAAAATGGGTCCAAGTTGTCTGGGGTTTTTTTTTTTGACCGCAAAATATACTGGCAACCATCACCGGACATTCGGGTAATTCTTTCACTTTAAAAAGATTTGGCCAAAATTGCGCTGCGCTACTTTTAAAAAGAGGAAGGCCACCATCCTTAGAAAGATCGTCGTGACCGAACTTCCTTAAAATGGCCAGCATCAAATTCAGAAAATTGCAGGAAAAAAGTCATACAGTCCCCAAATATCTCAAAGCCTATTGCAAAGTTTTAAAAGAATCTAAGAAGCTATAAGCTTCTATTCAAAACCCTTCAGCTGACTCTTGAACACCATCTTGATTGCTATGTTCTGCATCTTCGGCATCATCAAAAGCATCAGTGTTAGTATTGCTATTTATACCTTCTACCCCTCCACCTGTATTCTCAAAAATGAGTTCAGGGTATAGGACACCTTCGATACCATAAGCTCCTCGTTGAATACGTCCTTCGACAACGACTTCGGTTACGAGCTCATTTAAACTAAGATAAACAACCTCTAAAATTTCTGATAATATTGTTGCCATAACAAGCCTTGGTAGTTTGTGTTGTTCCCCGTATGTGGTGCTGTCGCTTTAGTAGTTCTGTTAATACACGAGAAACAGAACGTATGCTCACACACCTTCGATACCCAAAGCTCCTCGTTGAATATGTCCTTCGACAATGGCTTTTTGTTTTCTTTCATAAGCTTTTCAGCATCCTTAAGGTACGATCCTCTACGAATTGAGCGGAGATAATCTCCAGTAACCTCTTTCACTATGCTCGTGGCATGAAGATCTTTAGATCCGTCCACTACGACTTCGGTTACGAGCTCAATTAAACTAAGATAAACATCCTCTAAAATTTCTGATAATATTGTTGCCATAACAACCATTGGCTGTTTTTGTTTCCGCTTGTTTGGTGTGACCTCTTTAGCAGTTCTGTTGATATACGAGAAACAGAATGTACGCTCACACACCTTCGGTGTACCCAAAACTGCTGGTTGATATGTCCTTTGACAAAGGCTGGAAAGCTTTTCAACGTCCTTAAGTACGCTCCTATACTAATTGAGCGGAGATCATCGCCAGTAACCTCTTTCACTATGCCCGTGGCATGAAGATCTTTGGATCTACGACTGCGGTTACGAGCTCAATTCAATTAAGATAAACAACCTCTAAAATTTCTGATAATATTGTTGCCATAACAACCATTGGTAGTAGCTGTTGTGCCCCTTATGTGGTGCTGTCGCTTTAGTAGTTCTGTTAATACACGAGAAACAGAACGTATGCTCACACACCTTCGATACCCAAAGCTCCTCGTTGAATATGTCCTTCGACAACGGCTTCTTGTTTTCTTTCATAAGCTTTTCAGCGTCCTTAGGTAAAGGAGGTACGTATCGTCCTAAGGTACGATCCTCTATCAATTGGGCGGAGATAATCTCCAGTAACCTCTTTAACAATGCTCGTGGCATGAATGATTAGATTAGATTTAGATCTGCCACTGCGACTACGGTTACGCTAGCTTAATTAAACTTAAAAAACAACCTCTAAAATTTCTGATAATATTGTTGCCATAACAACCATCGGCTGTTTTTGTTTCCGCTTGTTTGGTGTGGTTTATTTAGTAGTTAAGTATTCACCTAAACGGTATCTTAAGCTGCTGGTTGATATGTCCTTTGATAAAGGCTTCTTGGTTTCCTGCAAAGCTTTCCAACGTCCTTAAGTACGCTCCTCTATCAAAGGAGTGGAGATCATCTCCAGTAGCCTCTTTCACTATGCTCGTGGCATGAAGATTTTTAGATCTTTCCACTTCGACTTCGGTTGCGAGCTCAAATAAATTAAGATAAACAACCTCAAAAATTTCTGATAATATTGTTGCCATAACAACTATCGGCTGGCTATCGTTTCCGCTGTATCACGCCGCGAATATGTACCACTGCAGTCGTCATCGGCTGATACATATTGTTTTCCTTTGCGAATGTGGCTGATGCTGAAACGACAACGTTTGGCAATGATGGATCTGGCGATGTACTGCCCAACGGACCAATGCCGTGCATTACTGTATGGTGCTTCTTATCGCACTGCTGGCATCGAAATTTGGAGAAACAGCTCCTGCAGAAATGCCCCGGCGACAGGCAGTTGCTGCATAGCTTATTATTGCGCACAATTTCGATCTTCCAATCGCCTGGAAGACGCCTGAAATCGTCGCACTTTGGTAAGTTGTGTGGTTGCGCGCAGACTACGCAGGGCGATTGAGGCTTATTCTCTGCGGCCAGATGTACTGCCATCTTCAGCGGCTTCCGTCTGGGTGCTACTGGCTCCACAGGCTTATTTTCTTCGACCGCGTCGAGAAGCCTGGTTTCGTTTTTCAGAAACCTCATAAGCTCCGGGAATGATGCAGTTGGATCCGTTAACACTAACTTCTCCCAGTCCAGCTGCGTCTTACCGTCTAGCTTCAGCAGGACAATCTGTGTTAAAAGGATTCTCCAATGAGATGGATCCTCCCCCAGCTGAGCCAGCACCTTCACTTGAGTCTCGCAGCAGTTAATCAGTCCGTGGATGGTCTCGACAGTGGCGTTTTAGATTCGGGGATATAGTATAAGCTCGTTGGTGTGTGGTATTTGTTGGCATACCTGTCCACCAATGCTTCCCATGAAACTTCATACGTATGTTCTGCTATTGGATAGCTCTCTACTATTTTCAGCGGCTCCCCCACGAGGAAGCTCCTCAAATAGTAGGCTTCTTCCACGTTTGCTAGCGAGTTGTTGTCATGCACGACTTGTTGCCATACCAACCATCGGCTGTTTTTGTTTCCGCTTATCTGGTGTGATCTCTTTAGTAGTTCTGTTGATACACGAGAAACAACGTATGCTCACACACCTTCGGTGTACTCTAAGCTGTTGGTTGATAGGTACCTGAGAATATTGGTTATGTGCTTATTCAATCCAATCCACGTTTAGAAACGACACATGACGTTCAGTATTTTAAGTGTTTCATTCATTCACCAACGACAAAACTGAAATGCAGCTTGGTACTCATGAGCTCGGTTTCATTAGTTTCCCATAAATAGTTAAAAGGTTTGGCACCATAATCATCTTTAAACTAGTTCTAAACATTCATTTATTTACTTACTCGCAATCCTAGTTGCTTTTCAATCGCATTCCAATGGGTAGACATACAACAAAAGTTCCAAAGGACTACACGGACATGTGAATTAAGCGCTTGTACGGAAGAAAAATAGATGCTCGAAAAAGGATAAAAGACACTTGAAGTAAATATATTCGTATTAGGCATATGCTAGGTTTGGCTAGGGTAGCGTCAAATGTGTACCATAGGATCAGTTTAAAGTCCAACAACTACAAGGCGTTAATTAGAGGGGTCAGAGGAAGTTAGCTAGGTAAAAAGAAGAAAGTAGAACTCAGGAGAGAACCCAGCGTGTGTTAATGGCAGTAATGGTCACCCTGAACAATATCACTCTGTAATTCAGTGTCAATTCGGCAATGTGAAAAGTGAACTAATAAGACATGAGCGCGCCCGAAAGCTTAACAAAAATACACGCAATAATATATATATACTTTCGAGCCCCGCGAAAACCGCAATTATAAATTAAAATCAAGCATTCATTCGCCTTTCGCCAAACGTACGCTATGCGCTCTACAACCGACAAAATTGGCTAAAAATATGTATGATTTTTTTTTTCTTCCTCTAATTGGCGTACAAGCAATCATTGCGTGCGTAACGTGAAGCAATCGGGGAACATAAGCGAAGAAAGGTATGATAATTTCTCCAAACAATATTTTCCGCAGTTCTTCTTAAGAAAAGCAAAAAAAAAAAAAGAAATCGCCTTACAAATTAACCCAACCATGAGCATCAATTCGGCTAACAATTTTACTACAACTTCGGGCCGTATTATTGTTATCAGTAACTTGCGATGTTTTAATGAGAAAGTGTAATATAAACATATGAGTGCACGTATTTTTCTAACAATTATCGGATTTTAACCTCAACTCCCGACAGTGATAATTTGTTCCCGTATTTTATGACTCGTAACTCATCTTCATCCATGTCAATGTACTGTACACTAACCACCAGAGACGTTGTTGTACGTTGAGGCGCACACGAGGGAACACAAAGGGAAAACGGTAGTGAGTGAAGAGGACTGATAGCAGGGGAAAGGGTGCTAGGCTGGAAAAGGATCATCGATCAACCAACACACTGCTCTAAAACACGTATTTTGTTTATCATTATTAGCGTGATCTCCCATAAACAAAAAAACATGGCCTGTAGGAATAAGAACACTGTCGATATTGTTACGACTTCTCTACACCGATGAGCATTATCAAATAAAGTCGAATGTTTGTTTCGTTTGTAATTATGAGTAAGCTTTTGATATGACGCACAGCTTCGATGATCGCTTTGCGATCGGACCGAAAACGAACCTCGTACGGTGAAAGTCACACTTTACTATGAAAGTGTGTAATTAACAACATTAAAATAAAGCGTATGGTAAGTAGCATCGAGCGATTCAAACATGTTTTTGAAACATTGGTATTCCGTCGAGATAAATATGGTACTTTTTATTGCTGTCTTCATAGGTAGGAAAGGACGTTGGTTCTGCATCTGCCACGGTATGATCCGGTTTCCAACTCCATCGTTGGTGAGTTCTTCTTTATTGAACGATTGAATGAATACGCATATTAACCTTGAAGATTTAAATTTGTCTCGTTTGCTGCTGGTTATAGGAGAAATGAAACAACAGATGTGTTAGTTGTTGCTGTTTTTTTTTATTGCCAGATAAACTGCGCTCTGCTACCTTACAAATATTAGCTACTTATATAGACCATACAGACACACACACTCACTCTCTCTCAAGTCCTGTGCCGTTTGCTTTTCGGGACTCTAAGCCTATAGCTTTTTTCAAACAATTCCTTTTTTCTTTTCATATAAACCATCGCAACTGTAGAAACTGTTTTTTTTTCTGATAACCATTACGACGTTCAACATCTAACGTTTTTGCCCCCACGATTCTTGTCCCTTCTTCTTCCGCAAACACTCGTTTCCATATGTACAGTACTGTGTTTTAATCGGGCTACTTTGTTTTATGAACTAATTATTATGTTTTCATTACTGCTTTGATATGCTCCGATTTTGTTCGTTAAGTTTGTGCGAAATGATGAATCGATCGTACGTAAATCAATAGAAAGATTCCCGAAGAGGAGAGAGTTGTTGAGTTGAGATGATGCACAGAATTGGAAAAAAATAGTTAAAACAAAAACCAGAGACTCACACCACATGTCTTTTTTTTCAAAGCTAAATTTTAAGCAGTACCCAATTTCTGACGTTAAAATGAAAAGCCGTAAAAAGCGATACAAATACAAAACACTAGGTTAATAATAGTTAATCACAGGGCTAACACGCGCGCGCTCCCCATGTGCCGCCTCCGGTTCCGCGTACGGTCTCATCGAAAGCGCATCTCAGCACGAGGAAGGGATGGGGGGTCAGCACATCATCGATGTAACAATTTGGTTTAGTCTTTTTAAAACAGTGTTTGTTTCGTTCAACTATTTAGTTTAGTCCTATCGTAACTGGAAACATATATCTTTTTTTTTATCTCTATATATAGTTCTCGCTTATCTGCTCCATTATTTCTAGCGCCACGACTGGGTTTCGATTGACGGTCTTTCGGAACGTGTCAAAGTAATTAACTATATACTGGATGAGTTGAATTCAACGTTAGCGTACGCACCCAACCAACATTTCACTCTTGTGTACACCGTCTTATGATCGTCGATCGTCCAGCTGTTGATGAGTTGGACGCTAGCTGCCTCAGAAAACCTTTCGTTCGTTGCGAAGGGGAAGAGATTCTGCCACCTTAGACGATGTGCTCCGGTCGACGCCCATGGATGGGTCGCCCGGCACTGCATCACACGTACTGCTCCGGCGCTTCCTCGTCCTTGATCGTGGTGTAGTGGACCTTCTTCGAGACGTGGTCGACGACCGGTGTCAGTAGGCCGCGCAGTTTGTCCTTGCTGACGTACAGCAGCCCGGCGACCAGTGCCAGCAGCACGCAGCTGAGGCACACGAGCACGAACAGCAGCGTCCCGGTGTGTCCATCCGGGCCGGTTCCAGCACCACCGCCGGTCCGCAGCTTCCGGCAGCGTCCGACGTTGAGCGTGCGGATCGGTTCGCGCTCCTGCCGATTGCGCAGACACACGAGCGCATCCAGATTGCGCACGGTCACCTTCGTCCGATCGAGCCAGTCGATCAGCGGTAGCAGGGCGCAATCGCACACGAGCGGATTGTAGGTGAAGTCGACCGTGAGCGGCACGGTGCGATTCGGCTCGGCCTGCACGTCGTCGAGCAGGGCAAGATCGCGCGGCCGCACCAGCTCGAACCGGTTGCGCTCGAGATCGAGAAAGCGCAGCCGGGGCATGCAGCTGAGGTTGAAGTTCAGCTCCGTCAGCATGTTGTCGCCGAGGTGCAGATCGAGCAGGGCGGGCAGATCGCAGAACACGCGCTTGTCGTTGAACTGCACGATCTCGTTCTGCTCCAGGTGCAGCTTGACCAGCTTGGTGAGGTTGCTGCTGACGAAGATGTCGTGCAGGTCGGCCGACAGCTCCGCCGACGTGTTGTCCGCGAACGCGTTCGTCAGGTGCAGCTCCTGCAGGTTAACGAAGTTGGAGAAGACGCGCGGATGATGGTGGTTGTACTCCTCGTCGTCGTACCGCGAGATGCTCAGGTTGTTGTGGTTCAGGATGAGCCGGCGCACGTTCGACACGTGATGGTACGACTTGCCGCGGATCTCGCGAATGCGATTGTTGCTCATGTCGACGATCGTCAGGTTGACGAGATCGTTCAGCGCTCCGAACACGTTCCACGGCAGCTCGGCCACGTCGTTGCCGTTGAAGATGACCACCTCCGTCTGCAGCGGCAGGTGCTCCAGCATGATCGTATCCCGGAAGCCGGTGTTGGTGCAGTTGACCACGTACTGTGGGCGGAAGTTGTACATCTGCATGCCGCAGCTACACCGTCCCTTGAAGTGTGGGCCACAATCGTCCGCCACGGTTAGCGTAGCTAACAGGAGGGCAAGCAGCAGCGGAACCAACGGCGCACTAATCCTTCGGAGTTTCGCCATCTGAAACAAAAGAGTTTTTTCTTCTTAAAAAAGGAGGGTTTGCTTGGAATCTACTTGAAAACTGGATGCTTTAGTGCGATCTGTTAAAAACGTTTTAACTTCGCCAATTTTTGTTAGAATTATGTGATCTGCAACCAGCTGTTGTTATGTACATTTGTTGACTATTTTTTGACCGTTTTAAGTGGCTATCTTCACCCTGCATTTACTGTACGAGCTCGGTGTAAACGGAAAACGACAGGGAGGAATTTGTTTTTCCAAAACTTTGATAATTTCCAAAGTTTCATAGTAACACACCCCGCCCAAACCAACAGAGTGCTCGCGTACGGAATGAACGAAGAAAAACATGGGATGGGAACAAACTATGGAATGTTCTGAATTGTGCAACTTTTAGGTCACGTTGCGGCGTTAGTTTTTGTCGTAAAAATATATTTAAAAAAAATTAAATACTTTTTCTTAGAAAAACATTTCATTGCTTTCATGCAATCGAGCCACAAACCTTTTTCTGGTCTAAAAGTTTTTCTTCGAATGTTACTTATGTTTTGCTTGATAACTTGTTTCTCGCCGCTATTGGAGTACCGAAAAGTAACGAGTTCTAGAGTTAACCAAGCAGTAGTGTTGAAATGTGAACCTCTATTTGTCATTTAAACATTTTATATGTACAGTAAAATTATCCATTATTGTAAGACTGGCCCCATTAGAATTTATTACCTGCCGATAAAGAAGGTATATTATTATTTGTTTAAGTATAAATTCTACGAACTTGGTTGGTTCCTTGGCCATTGCATTTTTTTTTTGGTTCCTCATGAAATCCATTTCCTCGGCCATTAATTTTGCCCCGGTTGACCACGTTATCTGACCATTGGCCATATAATTTGTCACAGTAGGTACCGCAACGGTGCAGGCGGACAATTCAATTTGTCCATGGCAGGGAAACGGGAAATGAACATGCATGACCCCGTTTGAAGTTTCCACCATAAATCGCTTGAAGTGATTTTGGGAACTCCATTTTTCGTACCGTCCTTCCGCGTGATTTCCCGCGAGAACATCAGCACTTTCATGGTCCATTAGAATCCATCAAATTTCAGGTCCCATATTCTCATACAATGTTTCGTGTTCAATTATGTTCATTATTTCGCTCAAAAATGTGCGCAGATGGGCTTGGTAGTGCCCTCGCGGAAAATAAAAAAAAAAAAATCAAACATACAAATTAATGAAATAATTAAGGAAAATGCTAAAAGCAACGTTCGCAACGTGGTTGAATGTTTAACTCGTTTTAACGCGCAAGCGACGTCCACCTTTCTGGAGCTCACCGGCTCACTTCAACCTACGACACATCATTATAATCAGGTCATCGATTCGCGGGCCATCCACCCCCCCGAGGGGTGGTTTGGGATTGAATTATCATCCGACCAACGCCGGACGATGATGTCGATTGCGCCTTAGTGCGTCGTTGTCGGGTTAGAAATCCTTCCGGTCCGTAATAAGTGTTTTGTGGCCGCAACGGCGATAGATTGGTGGTCGGTTTGCCGGCAACCGGGAATGGCAATGAATTTTTGATACCACTTGTATCACAGCCCCAGTTGTGGGGAAGTTTGTGTGTGTGTGTTTTGTAGCCAACAGATTCACAGAAACCGAACCCCGGCCCATTTTTTGAATAGTGGTAAGTTTTAATAGTTGTTTTCGGAACATTGGCCTTCGTTGAATATTTCAGATGGAAAGCCTCCCGAAACACCTGAAACCATCGTCTCGGGAAATCCAAAAGTAGATTTTGGAAAATGATGACTTTCGAATATCGTCCTTTGATATTGGTCCCTTCGATATTGGGCCTTCGTGGTTTGTCCTAGATCTACGTGTGATGTTTCTTCACGTGTGCTCGATTGGGTAGAGTACTCCGGGGAGGAGATATTTTGGTTCAAACACCTTTGAAACCGAATATATTACGATTAGCATAATCACAACATAATTTAGTGTTTATTTAATTGCTGATTGTTTAATTCATTGCTATGTAAAAGTTATTAAAACATCTCACTTTGTCTTTCATGTTAAAATAATGTATGGATAATCGTGCGTTGCAAAACATAATAAAAAACCTAGTCATAATTTTTAAGTCATAATCACATTCATATTTAAATGTTGCAACCCATTAGCCGCATAACTATTATTTTAGCCTCGGATATACTAAATATAGCCTTCAAAAACACTGAATGGTAAATTTGTGTTGAGCTTTCCGCCATTCAATTTGATGGTAAAAAAGATTTTCGTGGAGTCAAAAATCGCTGCCATAAAATGGGGAATAATAATTACAATTTCAGCCCCGAACCTACACCCTTTTTTGCATTTTTTTTTAATTTGAAAAGGTACCTTCCATCTAATAACACTCTTGCAAACGGGCGGGGTTAATTAAAATAATAATATCTCTATCCATGCAGACGGTCGGTAGCAAAGTTTTGGCGAGCCGTACTCCATCACGATGACGGGCAAGGGTGGGTTACCGTTCACTCAACCAAACGGGCTCGGTGATGAAACGATCCATCGCATGCAGGTCCAAACGGTCGAAAGCCCGAAATCGAAAGGATCTCGGCCCCCCAGAACCCCCGGCGTGTCGGCGACAAGGTTTGACGAAGAATCTACCGAGCTTTCGATCGAGGAGCCGAAGGAGTATAGCGGGTACCTAAGTAGGCTGGTGGCTTAACACTCCCTCACGAATAAAAGGTTCCTGCCAAGATGTCGAGCTGCCAACGACCTTCCCGTGTGCCGAAACAATGAAGAAATGATGGATTTTTTTGTTTTCGGTTGTTTGATCTTCTCCCCGCTCTCGGCAAAAGCTATCGGGAGGGAGTGTCACAGGGAAAATTCCAAAGGACATACAGCAGCTTCCGTGCTATGCGAAAATATGGCGACACTGTCAGACAACGGATTTTGACACGGGGCCCCATCGAAGTGGAGGAGGAAAAGGAGGGTTGGACCTGATCGGCCCGGTTGGTGTCATAAACATAAAGTGAACGGGGTTCCAACGGGGTTGAAACAGCTTAGGTTTATCAAAGTGTGTCGGTGTGTGTGTGTATATAAATATCTTCTGCAGGAAGTTTAATTGGTAAATTTTGAGCGACGAAAGATTTCCGAAAACGGCACGCTCCAGAAGCGCTTCGGAGCGCTCCTTTTATGATCCCTGGGCTCAAAACCCTGGAGAGTGATCAAAGTATGAATTAGAACGAAACGAAGAACTGACGACGACAACGACGACGATGGAGACGACGATGGAGACGACGATGATGATGATGATGATGATGATGTAGGTCGATCCCATTTGCTGAAGGTGGAAACACATTTCCGTGACGCAGAGCCGACTAGAATGGGGCTTTGATATGGCTGATGGTGGTGGTTGTTGGTGTGTGTTTCTTTCGTTCCCGGCACGCCACACTTGTATCACTTTCGATGGCATGAAAAGGTATGGAAAATAGGGGGGGGGGGGGGGGGGGGGGGAGAATTTTCATATGTCTCAAAGCATCCAACGTTTGTTCGTTCGTCCTGATTGCACCATCATCAACCAAACACACATTCACATAAGAAAACCCAACGCACACACACAGTTTTCGGTGCCATCGATGAGTCCTGGAGATAGATCTTTTGGAGCCATTGTTTCCATTTTTCCTCCCGAGTCGGGGAAGAGGAAAGCAGAGAACAGGGGCAAGACAAATGGTGCCACTATCGGCGCACACATCTTTTGAGTGTGTGTATGGGGGTGAGTTGGTTTGGGAGGTGGTAGGTGGTCCAACAAATTTCGAGTTCTCTCGGCTGTGAAAAACCCTGGACCCCATTCAAGCCCCCTGATGAGGGCAGCGAGTGGAAGAAGGGTGGGCTACCATTTTTATATTCAAAAAGAAAAACAAGTTCCCGTCTCCTCCACCGATCCTTTCCGATTGGTGCGGGTTTCGGGTTTTTCCGTTTCTGACACATGCGTGTGTGTGCCCCCTTCCCGTGTTTCGGAACAAAATTGTTAAGGTTCCCGAAAACGCTTCAAATGGAAAAAAAACCTTCGGTAATAAACTCCACTTTGAACCTTCGTAAATGTTTAAAATAACTACCGACGCGGAACGGTGACAGGGTCAGAGAAATCTCTCGGCTTGGAACTTCATTCGACAGGAAGAAAGCAAAAGTCAAACTCGATGATGAGGGCCATTTGGAGGGAAGTAGAAAAACTGTAAATAAAATGCTTGCATTTCCCGCTTGGCGCTCGGTCCATATGTGAATTCTTTTGGGCGAGCGATTTTAATGAGGCTTGCGTGTTATCCTTTTCGTTCGGGTTTCGCTCGGAAGAGAGTTTGTTTCAGTTCGGGCAGAGTAAACACAAACTCTACGTTTAACTTTCCAGTAGCAGGGCAAGTTGTGTGTTTTTTTTTAATAAATGTTCCATCAACTAATGGGTTATATTTTTTATTGGCCCTCAAATCCTTATTTAAATGGTTGTGCGAATTTCCACGCTCAGCGTTTGTTACTCTTTTTAATTGAAAATAAAAAAAACCACCAGGGAAATCCGAATGAAGTTTTCGTACAAAAGGTCTTTTTTCAAACGGATTCCGGGAAAAAGTTTCCGTGCACCTGATTTATGAATACGGCTTAATTTTTTACTCCTTCGAAACTTGTTTGAGAGAGCTCAACCC
This sequence comes from Anopheles ziemanni, assembly GCF_943734765.1. Taxonomy (NCBI): domain Eukaryota; kingdom Metazoa; phylum Arthropoda; class Insecta; order Diptera; family Culicidae; genus Anopheles; species Anopheles ziemanni. Next base: position 17,697,001 of record NC_080706.1, read on the forward strand.
TCCAAAAGCTTAATTTTTCGTTTCTTTTTTTTTAATAAAACAAACTTTACCCTGCCCTTTACCAATTTATGTAACTTTTATTCTTCTACAATTAAATCTAAAATACAAGAGAGAGATTCAATATTTTCTAAGTATCATTAGTTTGTGAAAGTTGAAACATAATGTTTCAAAAAGCTTCACAATGGTACATGTCACAAGCTAAAACAAAATAAAAAAAGGTTTACTACAACTTTACTTACTTTCCGTCGATGCATTAGCGCTACTGCTTCTACCCATTGAAATAAAAGAAAAACTTTATATTTTTAATTCTAATTAAGAAGCTTCTCCGACTTCCTATCGAAAACAATATCCCTTTGCACGCCCTAAAACTAAACTTGTCCGTTTATTTTTCGGAATCAAACCCTGTTGAGCACTCCGGTGGTTCAGCGGACCAAATGTTTTTGATTTCGGAATGATTTTGCCTGTGTGTGTGCGTGTGTCCGGGAAACAAGCACTGAAGAACAAACCCACGATTGTAAACGTGGGCCAGCGCGGAAAGCCGGGTCCCGGTCGGCAAGGGTTGAAAGTTTAATGAAAGCCGGAAAACAAAACCCGGCTTCCGGAAACGGTAGCGAGCGTGTGTGTGTGTGGAAGGAAAGGCAAGAAGTTGTCCTGTAGTTTCCGACGGTTCGGTTTACGGGCCGACGCCACCAACCTCTGCCCTCCATTACGCCATACATTCCCAAAGGGCCGCGTGGATGGTGGTAAAACTTCCACAGGAAGGCATAATCTAGGATGGTTTGCCCAAGGCTTCCGGTTTCTGTACGGTTCCGTTTCCCCTTTGCTCTCCTCAACACGGCCGCTTACTTTTCGGTGCAGGAGCAGCGAAGACCGAAACAGGAAACTCCCAAACTGGAGCCGGCCCCAAAAGTACCTTCGCTCTCCGGGAAACCCGAAAGCCCTGGCGGGCCGACGGCCGGTTTGGCATTTAGCAATGCAAACTATCCAGCATCATGTAAATGAGCGGCAGCAGCCGGGCTCGTGGCCGGTACAGTTGGCTCAATTTGCCAAGCCATTGTGGCAGGTGTGGCTGAAAGCTGATGAGCGAAGAAGTCAGCAGGAATAATGGCTGGTGGAATTTTAGCTCCGGCCTGGTGCGGCCGCAACGGGTTTTAAGTCCGTCGGGTTCGCTGATTTTGAACCTTTTTCCGGTGGAGCAACCACCAGCCGCGCAGTCAAAAGTAGCGCAAGTATACTTCTTACGGTAGAAGGAAAATAAATAAAATGAAGTGGTGTACAAGAAATGAGCGTACAGTGCTCTTATCCGTAGAAATTCTACTTATACCGCGGGGAAGGTTTTTGACCAAACCAAATAATAATCCTTGAACTTTCCACTAAAGATAAGGGCGTAGAAGTGGATGAAGCAAGGCGGAGAATTTGTTTTTTCAAACGACTCCGGATTGTAAAATGGAGGCGCATGGTGCTTTGTACCAGTTAAAATATTTTTTAAACACTGTGACTGCCAATCCCATAGTGGGCGACAAGAAACTATGCTCTAGCCGCGAAATTAATATATTGTTGCAGAAATATAGTTGTAGGCTATAGTACTTTCAAAAATGTATTTTTTTGGAAAGCTTAATTTGTTTGCAGTTTTTTTTGTAAACAAGTCTTTGTATTTGGGTATTTGTCTTAGTATTTGTTTGAAATAAAACAATTCATTAAGACTATGTCCTTGGGCTAAATAGCTTGGCAATTGTAGTGTTAAAACGACTTTTAGTTCTCAAATGGAGGCGCATGGTACTTCGTACTGGCCTTGTATTGTTCCATTGGCAGAACGACGAGGGCGGGCGACAGGCCTTTCAAGGGTGAAAATATCCGAAAAAAGAACCTCTTTGCGCCAAGAGAGTTGATGCGTGCTTGCGGTTTAATATGAACGTGGAAAACCAAAAAACCAAACACAAACAAGAAACTTTCCCACAACCAACGTAATAAGGCTTCCATTTCTGCTAGAGCAACTAGCAATGCTAGGGGTGAACTGTAACGTAGCGAAGCTTTCCATGGCTTACGTTGATGGCGCACTGGATGATTCGGTTACAAATCGGTTCTTGGGCTAAATGTGTTGAGCTTTAAAAATAAAATCCGTGCCTGCACAATCCTCCGGCCCGTGGCCTGAACGCTTCACCATTCTATTTCCCATCACCATCACACTCGTCGCGAAATTACCGGCCGGATATTTTGCCGAACGGAAATTAGATAGATTAAGCGATAGGGGAAAAGTGGAGGAAAAACAAACCAACCCCAATGGGGTAGAAGACGTCAAGTGGGCCCTGCTACGGGGCTACGAAAATAATCTTAGCAATCTGTTGCGTCGGACGGAAAGGAAAAAAGTTGCTGACGTCACCGAGACAACGCAGCGTTGTTGGAATATATTTCACAACCTTACGTACAAAAATGTGCGGCAAGTGGAGCACAGTTTTATGTTGAGGATTCTTCTTCGAATAACCGTGGAGCTATTTAAATGTTTAGAGCAAACATAGCTTCACTGATACAAAAAAAGTTCAAATCATACATCCATCTCTAACGTTTCAAACCATGTAGTTATCTCTATTTTGTGTAGACTTATCAGTTTATGTAGTTTTAGTTGTAGTTGTTTTAATTTCAATGATTTGCTTTGAGCCAACCTTTCTAGAAAACGTGTCGTTCCAAAACTTTGATAAAACTTGGGCATGCTATGGTAAGCCTATTAAATTTTAAATTTAGAAGCGCCAATTTTCACTCAAAATAATTTAGTTTATTACAATTTAAATACCAAAACGAGTAGCGCAATTTGCTGTAGGTAATCAAAAATCTACTTAATGAGTCATCAAAAATAAAAAAAAAAACAAAACAAACAAATAGGCAAAAGTTTTAGGAGCTGGAAAAACTTTGCACCTTACGAAACATGTTGTTTTCAAACATAATTTTCATATGCTCCAAGTAGCGTATTCGAAATTCTCTATTTATAAGCTTATTCAATTTATATTACAGAAAATGGGTCGTTTAAGTGTTCTGAAGATGTTTTCTATAAGCTAAACTTTGTTTGTCTCCTACTTTAGCATCGCAAGGTTAAGTGAAACAAACATCAAAAAAATCCCTCGAGCCTAATCAATTGAAACTTTGTCACATATCCCATTTTTCCTGTAATAAAAGAGACACGGTTTCTTTTTTCTAACACCTCGTGTCTTCCACCAACGCACTTCACACGTGATCACGTACCGGAAGCGTGAGCGAGTGCCACTTGCTTCCCGAGCGCTATAAATGAGCTCAAACCCGGCGGGAATTACACCGGTAGATGGGATTGTAGAAAAATATGCCGATTACTCTTCGAGCTACGTGCCGTACCGTCGAGCCCTGGTGACAAACCATGCCAGCCCAAGAACCTCGTATCCGCCATCCGTGAGATTCGTCCGTCGGAATGGAATTCGGCTCCCAGCGGCTTGGCTAATTTTCAATGTAAACGTTCCGAAGCCGAAGGCATTATGGAGAAGAAGGGCAAAAACATTATGAGCTGCATGTTATGCAGAAGAGGACACCCGCAACTTTCCCGACCACACCGAGCCGCCTCGCGTTTTCCACGAACCTTCGCGGTAGCAATTTCGCTGTCGAAAACGGCTTGACTTAAAGTGACGAATGGGACCGAGAGGGTAATGGCTCGGAACCAATGTGCCGCCGCTAACAAAGTGCTTCCGTCGGAATGCCAACCGTTAGGATTGGGTGGGTGGGAAAAATCATTGCCACATCGCTCGATGCAAAAAACACCAGGCGTAACATGGCAATAGCCTGAAATGCTTGTGAAGGGTTCGGTTGGAAAAGGATGTTAGTTTTTTCTTTCGATAGAGAGATTTCAACTCAATCGAGGATTTTCATTCGGCACGCAAGGATACATTTGTAATCATGAAAAAATTAAATTAATTTTAGATTCTAACGAAAGGAGTTTTGAAATAACATCAATTGAAAATGAATGTATTATGATACAATGATTATTAGTCTCTATACCACCTTAAGAACATCGTGAAGAGGTTAGTATAGGTTTTTGAAGCCGATTTATGACTTCTAAAAACTATTACGTACAAATTGGTGTAGCATGGTGTTTGTGTGCACCCCAAAGAAAGGCGAAAGCTACAAGAAAAATCAAAGAAAATTGATGGCAATCGACGTTTTCAACTATCCATTTTAGTTACAAATACCTTAGAAGAGAAAACGCTTCTGAGAATTTATTATACCTTTTTCCTCCCAAATAAAATGAATAAAAGTACGCTAAATAATTGTAATGTAAATCAAGATTAAGCGAAAGACAAACAACCAATTTACAAATCTTTGGGTTGGCGTTGATAAAAGCCATCGCTAAAAATACCAAACAGAAAAGCAAAAACACATCTGCTGCAAACTCTCTTTGCACACCGTAAACTGTACGAAGGGCCCTTCCGAATGACCCCGGGGGGAACAGTTTACCTTCAACCTCTATTAGCCTCCGAAGGGGGTTTGGGATAAGTGCTGAAAGGGGGGTGGTGAGCCGAGGTGTTACACTATTGACAGTGGGAAAATATTGTACCGAGTTTTCACTAACAAACCATTACCCTCGGCTCGCTGTCGTCGTCGTGGTCGTCGTGGCCGTCGGGAGCACAACAATGGAGCTGGCATTGTTCCGACGGCACTACCACACACACACACACACACACACACACACACACACAGACCCCTACATTCCCGGAGCGAACCGGTGAACCTTAACCTTCCTACCTCGAGACACCTCCATCCCCGAGGGAGGGAGCGAAATCCCGTTTTCCAGTGTGCCATTTTCCGGACGGCTGCTGTCCCATTTGGCGAGTGTTTTTATTTCCCGTGCGCGTCACAGCATTTTCCATCCTTTCTAATGGGTGCCGCCGGAGGTGCGTCTTAGAACCCGGTTGTCACCTGTTACCCGAGCGACCGAACCGACGGGCGATACAGTGCCACATACCCCACATAGTCTGGTCGCCCGAGTGTGGATGACTTTGGAGATGAAAACCCTGGCACCGCCCACGACGAATGGCACGCGACGGAATGGCGGTTTTGGGAAAAACGGTGCACCCTGGTGACGATGCCGGTTCCTTTCGACATCCGCTCCGAAATGAAAATGGAAAGGAAAACCTCCGGAAAACAAAACACACACACACACACCCACAAACGCACGGCGTCGTCGAGCGACCTGCGTTTTGTGTGCGCAAACCGACGGATCCGGGGCCACGGCAGGGCGGTCATTAGCATATGCAAAATGTCGGTGTACTCGGTGGAGCATTAATTTAGCCACCGCGTTGCGCACGGAGAACTCACCGAGCGCGTGAAGGATACGACGCACAATGGTGGAACGTAGCAACCCGGGAGGGGGTGACTGGGGATTAGTTTACGATGGCACGGAATTGAGAGTGAAAACCGCACGCATACACACACCCCCCCTGAGGTTCAATTTTAGGTCGGTTTTCGGTCCCACGTTCGGTTCTTCCGGTGTGCTGGAGGGTTTAAGGCTCCTCCGGGCAGAATCGGATCGAACGCTGTCGTACGCAATGGCACACAAATGAAGACACATACGGCACACGGACGCGCCCGGTGTGTGTTCGGTACTAATTTTCATTACAGTGCAAATAATCATATCAGGGTGCGGGAGGAACAAATGTACCTGATTAAATGGCTATAAGTAACAAGATTTTCAGTACTTTAGGGCTTACCAATCGATTGCCTTCCGTGTGCTGCCAAACTAATTCTAAAGTATAGGTTCGTTAGCCTTTAACATCCTTATTGGAATTAAAAGTTTATTTATTATCGTTGTCATTAGGACTCTTAACACTCTGACGTCTCGGTTTTCATCCGCTCACATCACTTTGGTGTGCTGTCAACGCTGTCACCTGACACGCACCACAGACTACTGGATGTAAACAAATATCAAATGCGCCTTGAAAGATAAACTGACGTAACAAATTTACATGAAAAGTTGAGCATTATCCCTTAATATCCTTGCATATTCGCTATAAGTAGTTTATAAATTACTAATGTTTAATTAACTGTGAAGCTAAATGATCTGTTTTAGGGTGGTTCTAAGGTTTTAAAATAGACACCTTCGAAGAAAACCTTTTGTTTTCAAGAACATCGATCTATGTTCCGATAACTCTCTCGACAGTGGTTTAGCTTGGACTGAAATACATTTACTACATCGGATACGGTAATATTACGCTAATCTTTATGTTAGTAAAAGTGTGCATGTGTATGATACGGGTTTGGAAGATGACACTAAGGAACTTTCATATTTGATGAAGATTCGCATGAACCTTGCTGGAATGTTATGCCCTAACTACGATTGCTCTAATTTTCAACAACTCGGGATAATTTTATCCACAATATTACCAATGGTTTTCTAGTCAAAAGTGCTTTTTGTCTCAAAACGAATTTGTTATCGCTATAGAAAACATGTTTTTCCCGGTTTTTCTATGTATTTCAATGTTTTTTGTTTCCAACCACAACCTTGGTGATTAATTATCGACAATCACAAGCGCCATGCTAGGCCGATTGTAAATAAAAACCATGTACTCAGAACGACTTCAAGTCCTCATTAATAAAGTTAATTAGCCTCAATGTTTTGCCGGACGGTTCACTCCCACGATAGACCGTATCCAAGCCATACGGAACGAAGACGTCCATCGAGAAAACGGTCGCTTCCGTCAAGCTTCCGACTCTGGTGACGAGTGCGCGCTGGGAAAAACTGCAAAGGTCCTTAGGGTGAAAGTTGAACTGGTGCTTACAGTGTGGTCGCCCGCACAAACCAACAAAAATACACCTCTTTTTGAAATGGCAATGTGTGAGGGCTCACCCATCTCGCGTGGCGAATAAATCCTCGATGAAAGAAAGAAAAGGAAAGGAAGCAAGAAACAGAGAGAGTAGGAGAAATCGCAACCGGGTGATCCTTTGGAGCTCCGCTAAAACCTTGGCAAGTAAATCTTCACATGTAGGACGTTGGCACGGGATGGGGTAGGAGTCGGGGACCCTTTTTGACCACCACATGCGCCACTGGGATTATAATTGAATTTTCTAGAGAAAATTAATTCCAAGAACACAAACGCAAACACACACACACACACCTAAGGGGGCCATTTGCAGGGCCAAAGAACAAATTTGCCACGAGCTTGGAGCAACCGAGCAAAGGGGAACGCTGATTTACGGCTGGGTTGGGAGAAAGGGAGACGAAGGACGGGGAGGGGGTCCGTGTTTTGCTAGGGTCATTGATGGGTTTGCTCTCCGAAGACCCTGGGCTGGGAAAATGGAAGCGAATTAACAAATGGCAAACGGCTTTCGTCGTCGGAAAATGCTCGTAGGTCGTGCTCCGTTTCCGAGCTTGTATGTGTTGCGATTTAAGTGATTTATTCATTGCCCGTACATTCCCAACCGGATACAGAGATTATGTTTTCATTGTACTTCATTCGAACGGACCCTCGGGAAGAAAGGTGTTCCCGTACCGAGCAAGCATCAGTGCTTCCGCTTTTCCAACCTCAACGTATCTAGCCGGACTTTTCATTTATGCTGCCGAACGGATGATCCCGGTCGTACGGTACGAAGCAAAAAGGTGGCGTGGCGTGGAAAGACACAGTATTAATGTATCCCTGTGTGCACCGATGAGTAATTTAAAAGATCATAAATTTAATCTAAGCTTTGTAGCACAGGGAAGGAAAAATCCGGCCTGGGCAATAATAATGACTGCATTCGTCGTGGTAATGGGAAACCTTTTCACCATCGGGTGGGTCGAGAATGCTTACGCTTGGTTAGGAGCAATTTTAAACCGGCAGTCGTTTCATAAAGATTCCACACAATGTTATGCTGTACAGAATAGAACGTATAGCTTTATGAACTTTCAAGAAGTTGCTTGCCTGGTTCGACATTTTTGTTGGCCCGATAAACAGGGGAAAAGGTTCAACGAAGATAAATGAACAAAGCAAGATCATTGAGGGAAGAAGGGAGAGAAAAACAATCAGCAAAGTCACTGCGAACGACTTTATAACAAAATCATTGTCATGTTGAATCAACAAATCAACGTTCCTAGCAGAGCCCGGATCGTGGGGACCCCGGGCAAGGGCCTTTGGTGGGGAGTGTGTGTGTGGTTTTGGGGGAGGGAAGGATGGAAAATGTTTCCCCCAAACCCACCGGCTGAACGCAAACGATAATCGATGTGCATCGTCGAAAACCCGCGCACCAAAACCGTTCCGAACGGAACACATAAAAAAAAACCTTTTTGCCTCTGCATGTGCCAAACAAAACACCAAAAACGACTCGAGTGGATGGATTGAGGGAAAAGAAAAAAATGGAAAATGGTTGGAAAACGTAATAGGAATAGGAATGAAAAGGATAGCTAAATTCAAATTATAAATCAAACAAAAGGTAAAAGTGAACGAGCGAAACACGGAAAAGTTTGACAACCGACAGCAAACACAGCACGAGGAAAAACAAACAAAACCAGTCCGTACAGGCGGCGTGTCGGGGAGAGGACAAAAACCAATAAACCACAGCAACGGAAAGGCTCTTGGGAAAAGGCAAAGGACGAGGTTTGGGACAGTTGGTTCAAAGCGTTCGTGGAAGAAGACAATCGTAGCGGACCGTTCTGCCGTCAGCAGCCATTCTCTCATCCAATCTGTTTTGCCCTGCAAGGGAACGAATGTTAGCAGACTCGTGCTAAAACCGATCATCTGCCATACACTAATTGGACAGATGTGTCGCCTCGAACCGTAACCACTGGCAACTATATTAAAAAGGGGAGGTGGGTTTGTGAGGCTTGTCACCTCACGGAGAAACCGGCGACAACTAATAGTGCTAATGGTAATGAAGTGCGCAGTTCTGCCATCCTGGTTCACTATTTTTAGTGTTAAACCTATTCGACCAAAAGAGGTGATGCACAACGATCGGACAACAAGGGAATAAACATGGTAAGCGTTTTTGTCTTGTTTTGTGCACTTGCACACTGGTGGAGATGCACTCGAGTGATTTGCACATTCATTGATTCGCTGTACATTCGGTGGTAGGTTCAAGTGAATTCAGCTCAATTTTCCTTGCTTCTCAAAAAAAAAACCACCTCTTCATCACATTTCACCGCGAGTCGGTTGGGATCCATTTATTGGGAACTGTGCTTTGCGGTTAACCGGTGGCTAAAAACGGGGCAACCACCGACCGACATTATGCTGGGCAGGTGCATAAACGTGCTGTGTCCCCCGGGAGGGCTCTTGAGGGCGGGTCGTTGAATGGCGTACAACCGGGGGTACCAAGGTACTTGTGGCCTTATTTATCTAGCACCAATTAGCATAAAAATGGATTTGATTTCGATATTGATTGGATAATATATTAGCGGAAGAAAAATGCAAAAAAAGAAACATAATTAATGCAAATAGCACGTGGAAAAAAGACTAATTTTAGACGCTCGTTATGAGCATACTGAATGCGGTACGGTTCAATTGGTTTACTGTTTTATCTTTTTTTATATTCAAAATAAACACACGTTTATCTGAATAAAAAATAACGCATTCTCTTCCTATAAAGGCCCACAGGAAGCCTTTTACAATAAATAACAATTATTTAAGTGAAAATAATTTATAAATAAGTTGAAAAGCTGCTTTTTGCAATCAATTGAATTGCAACCATTAAAAATATCAACTAATATTAAAAAGAGCAGAACATTCAAATCCTTTTTTTAAATTTTTGGTAAAAGACAAGCAAAATATATCTAAAGTGTTTGCATTATACTGAGAGCTGTTTCTTCGGATTAAACTGTTTCGTTGCTAAGCTTGGCTTTTAATCTCTCTTGATAGTGTTTACCATTTGTATGGTTATGTTTTTCATAGCTGTTTCGAAAGTTTAATTAGTATTCTTACCCAATAAATAGCAGAGCAATGCTAAATTTAATCGATTACCAACGATAGAAAGGACTTTCAACTGCGTTATGCCTTAAAGAGTCCTGCTGACGTTAAAAGGGCACGTTTCAGCTGCGTTCCGCGCCATTTGCAGCGAAAAATCCTTTAATGGTAACGAGCTGCTCATTCCTAAACGAAGATTGAGCTAGCACGAGCAACAACAAAAAAGCAGCCCCAACGAAATGAATTCCATCTGTTCTGCATGGTTTTTGCCTTTTTGCAAAAGATAAAATCGAGGCACGGGGTGGTTCGCCGGCGCCCGGCAACATGTGTGTGCAGGTCGCCAGGTTCAGCCACCTCGGCGTGGGCAATAGGTTGGCTAGAAGGAAAAATTAAAAGAAAAAACACCAAAACCCCAGCTCCATCCAGTATGTGGCGCAACCGATGAGCAAATATATGCTACCAAAGTGAGACCTCGTGTGCTGCGGGCTTGATCGGAGCACTTTTATGTGTGTTTTTTATTTCGCTCCATCCACAATTCGCCATTCGCTTTATCGAGTGTGCCGGTGTTGCTGAAATGCATCACCAGCGTGTGCAGTTTCTTGTCGAATTCCGTCCCTACACAGCCACCTTGCAATCGCCCGTGCTCTCGCCAACATAGGAACGGAGCACTAGGTGGGGTGAAACTGAAGGCACACCATCACAACATAATAATAGCCCATGCGCTTAGCATAGACCGTCTTCGTCTTCGTCGTCGTTTGCTGACACACTTACGGAGCGCACCACACGGACGGGATAATTTCATGTTGACGACGACGACGACGACGACGCGGAGAAATTATTTGATGTGGTAGAGCTCGTCTGGATTATTTCTTCAAAGCGAGACATTTCTTCAAAGATGGTGTTTTTGTTTTGGGAGAAGAAAATAAAATACTTGCCCATAAGATTCTAGCAGTAAAATAATGTACAGGTGTTTTTTAATGTTTTCGGTTACTCGAAAATCCATATTCTACCAAAAAGCGATGTGGGTCGCTGTTTGCCGTTGAACTTGTTTTCTTGTGGGATGTGGCAAAATAAAGAAAAAAGTCCAGACACCATCCAAACCAGGAATGGAAACGATCGCTTTCAACCATCCCACTGCATGGCAGCAGAATAAAATGTCTCTAACTGGCGAACGAAAGAAATACGATCCCGGCCACAAGAAACTTGCATTGGCCGGTGTGCATGTGACTGTGTGTGTGTGACTGTGGAGTGGAGGCGCAATTTGACCGTTTCTTGCCCGGATGCACTGCACCCAACTCGACCCGTCTGGGTCGGGAACAAACCGGGGTTTGCCTTCAACCGGGTCGCCCACGACAACTTTCAGCCAGGAAAGGGGAGGAAAGGAAGGTGCTGAAACGTTGTGGTCAGCGAAATTTTAACACCAGTAAAAAGTAATGAAAATACAACGAAATCATTGGCCATACATTGGCGGTGGTTTCGCGCCCCGGAGAACAAATGTTCCAGAAAGCTGGTTTTAATTAGCGATCGGGATTTCGGACCGGGAAGCACCGTTTGGCTGACGGTTGCTCAACGCAGGAAATAACATCGACCGCGTATCAGAAGACACATTCACTTGAAATAGAGTGCACGAAAGCCGACCGTAATAAGTCAGCAATTTCAGCGAACGAACTTGAACTTGTGACAAACCTAGGGGAAAAGTTAAAAACCCTTTCGTTAATAAGAATTATATTCCTTCTTACCATGTTTCAAAACCGTCGACCAATTCTGTTCCGCAAACGTTGACGATGTCGGTTTCTTCGACAGCGAGGGGTTCCCTTCCTAACGCCACAACGATCGATGCGATCTTTCGTTCGGCTTCGTGTTGCTGTTTGTTTGTTTGTTTTTCTTCTTATCCAAGTAGGCGTGCAGTGTGTGCGCTTCGGACCCGCACGCAACAACACCGTGGGGTGCGGTTTAACAAATGGCGACGACGACCGTAGAGAGGCCCGGAAGATGGCCACCGATGCGATAAAACACACCACCTTTTTGATCACTGCACACACTATCTTCTTCAAACACCGTCTGTTGTGCGGTAGATTAGCGGGACACGATAAAATCGCCCAAAACGGGGCACATTTTCTTTCAACCACATTAAACACAAACCAAGCACATGCACACGCACAAACACACAGACACAAACCCACCTGGGGGGTGAGTTATTTTTTCACATCCAACGAATGATTGGAAGGTTTAAACCCGCGACTGACACATCGTGTGCTATTTTTGCGGTCACCAATTCGAGATGCGAGCGCGTGACGATGGAGACGGTATTGCGTACGGAACTAGAATGACGCACCACCCCAGGTAGCCACCAGGTAACCAGCCTGCACACCGCTGGCAACGCACGGAACGCGAAAAATTGGTGCCTATTGTGATAGTGGTGTGGACGCGAGCTTTACCGCACACATACACACAGTCAGACAGAGCACTGGCCACACGCGGGTCAGACTCCGCTTACGCACCGCTTCTTCAGCGCGAGACCGCGAATGCGCGGCCCGCTTCCGGGAGATGAGTATTGGTGTGGCGCGTCCCGCCACAGCAACGCACGGGGACGCACGGATGAGGCAGCAGGTGAGGTGATCCCCGCCACGCGGTGGTTATATCGCGAGTTCCACCAACACCATCAGGGCGCGCAGCACGCAAATGCCTTCCAACGCCTACTGTACCTGAACGAACGAGGCGTACGAACGAACGAAAGACCTTTTTGGACCAACCTGTCGCAGCAACCAGCGATCCGATACTGACCGGTGACGGTGGAACCGGATTCCCGTTTCGTCCGCCGGACGTGGTTCGAAAGTTTTCTCTCCACACCCCGTACAGAGCGCGTGTTGTTTACCACCGCCGAGGCTATGCGTTCTCTGTTCTCATTTTCTCATCTCGTTGCTCGTAGCATCTCATCTCATCACCGTGTGTGAGATGAAAACGCGCCAACGTATGAGAAAGGATATTTTCGTCCTTAAGCTGGCTGTAGACGTCACATATTAATCTGTGCAGATCTTTGACGTCTACAGATTTCCTTTGTTCTCTCGTACCCATCGTCTGTCAAACATCCCTCCAGATATCCCGAATATCTCGAGGGATGTTGGAAATAGCTAAGGAAAGGCTGTAGACGTCAAACATCTGTGCAGATTAATATGTAACGTCTACGGCTTGCTTTACCTCTAACCGTTGCATATATTCAACCAAACATGAGATGGGATTTGAAATTTATTTCATGCTAATCGAAACACACGCCCATGCCGGAACGATAAGGATAACCAGTTCTCAACACAACACCTTTCCAGTTTAGTTTATGTTTACTTTATTGGTGAACAGATATCACAAAGTATAAAGGGTTCTTACAAGAAAGTTAATCCTCACTTATTGTTTTCTAATGCTCTCTCTGCATAGTTTGTGTGTGTGTATGTGTGTGGGTGTATGTGAGGGTGCTTGTGTAGCATGACTCGGTTTTCATTGTGCCGCCCTCCGCTGGACCCATCACAGAACAACGTACCTTACCTTCGCCTACACGTGAGTCAGTGTTATCAGTTAGATAATAAAGATTTCTAGCTGGCACAGGAAACTGTCGTCAAGAGAAGAAAAAAAACAAGCACCAGAAGCTCTCCACGCGGGACTTGTCCCAACGCTTTACGATAACTTCTCCTGATGTTTGTAGAACATTTTACGTACAATGTTTGAAGGGATAGAAAATGCCTACCCTAAACAAAGCCTGTACCTCCTCTTTGGGGCAGATTTTACGTACGTTTGAAACACTTCTAAAATACTATCACGCCGAAAACACAAAAAAACGATGCCAAAGGGAAGCGGGGAAAACAAACTATAAATCGATGGACAATATTTTTCTATTCATGTTAGGCTTTCGATCTATGCTTTACGCTGCTCGTTTTACTACCGCTTGATATTGATTTAATCGCACCGTTTTTCGTGTTCTTTTTGTTATCATATATGTTTCTTTATTCTTCACTACTCTGTACATTTATATTTGCATTTCTACAACGTTATGTTTTTCCTCGTTTTTTCGCTATTTGCAAACGTGCCTGTTTGTGTTGAGTGCAGCGTGAGTGAGTCGTTGTGGTAAAAGGGTTGGGAAAATCTAGCTCATCAGATTTAAAGTGCCATTTTTTTGGTTTTGCATGGTTCGTCATTGTAGCGTTTGACTTTTATTTTTTTCTTCTCTGCTTCTAATTACAACGTATGTGTATCGAGTTCACTTCATTCGAAAAAGTTCCAAAGTTATTCGTAGTGCACCCGGAAAAAGTGTCGGCCCGCGTGGGATCCGAACGAGCGACTAAGTTGTACTTTTCGACGCGCTTAAAGCAATTGGCTTAATTTTCATATAAACACGCGCGTTATATTTTCCGATGCCGATAAATACAAACTTGAACTATATGATCCGAAAGTAAATAAATTCCTTCTTAACTTTGTTTCCGACAAGCTACATGGGTTTACCGGGTTTGTAGAACGACCCGGAACACGAATGGATGATCGCACCGTTGCGATTTTGGGCATAGTTTCGAGTCGGAATTGTTCGGTCTACCTTTGTAAAACCTATAAGAGGTCCTCGATTTTGATAGCAAGGAAAAGGGGAAAAGCCCGCCGCTTGGTGTCATATTTTAGCTTCAAGATTTGGAAGGAACGATGAATGGATGATTGGTTGTTCTGATGATTTTTTGTTTCAATTTATTTATCTAGAGTCAATGATGTAGTACATTAAATGAAAAGAGTTCGCGTTTTTGTAGCCTTCAGGAAGTCTATCGTAGACTAACAAACAAACAAACAAACGGCAAACTTATGGCAAATGTCGTCTTAGCTGCAGCAGTTGGTAATGCTTTACTACGAAAAAGACAGCATACGATGAAAGTTGTGCTATTATGGCTCAGTGCTTGTTTGGTTTCATGTCTGTTCTAACGTATGCATTAATAAATGAACAAAAACTACACAAGATAATTGGATGAAGTAAATATACTATCTCTCTTACATCTCTACTAAAAACAATCCTGCCCCTGGCCTCATGTCTCTCCCTTCAACTTCGGATCCTCCCCTGTACGAGAGGACTGACTATCCACGTACAACAGGGAAACAAGTCTCGTAAGCCATTAACGGGCAGGCATGACCAACAAGGTCGTTACGCCAAGAAGAAGAAGAAGAAGAAGAAACCATAACATCTAAATTAGGTGGACACGAAGTGTCTCACAAAATCCGATTTGTTCATTTCTAAGGAAGCTAGCAGTACATTCGTTGTAGTCTTCTGGTTTTCGGTCTGACATACTCAATTTAAATGATAACGCAGTTAAATCATACTCTTGATTATGTTAACGGATTTGATTTTTGCGTGAAAAAAAGATGAGATAAGTCCATTTAGTTAATGCATACGTTACAATGGTTCAAAATGTTTGTGATTTAGATTTGCGATTTTCTTGATGATAGATATTCATTTCCTTTTTTTTATTGCTAAATTAACCTCGGATTTAATGCCTAGGATCATGTGCTAAGGGTTTGATGTTGTTTGATTTAAGTTATCTGTTATTATAATTGTTATCCTCCATCACATTGTACTTATTGTAGTGTTGTATTGTATGCTTAATGTTTGTTACTATTTTCTGTTTTGCTTATTTGCTCGTGTGAATAGTTTGCGTGTTGGTATGGTGAGATTACTATTGTAACTGCTCTTATGCTTATACCATGTGATATTTGTGACAAAGAAGTCAATTTAATCGTCAAAAAAGAAACGAAAACTTGCTATCAGGGTACGCCGTTTTGTTGCAGATTCCCGGCAAAACGAATAACCAAACTTTGGACGTAAACATTTTTACAATTCAATATGTGTCTCGATGCATTGGCGGTATATAACTTACCCACTAAAAGCACTGGTAAACTATAACAGAACGCACAAAACATACTGACTTTCGCCTCGGGCACCGTTTTGCAAATTCCAGAACGGAACGCTAAAATACAACCATCACACATTCCGATACGCTACAAACTACCAACTTTCTATTGTAGAACGATAACATCCTCACATTCGACAATGGAAGGAAAAAAACTAATTAATAAAACACTAAAGTATAATACACTATCATCATCTTCATTATCTTTATCTTCTTGGCATGTGCCGTAGAAAAATCCTCTCTTTTGTAGAATATGGCCACAATTCGATCATCAAACAAGGGGGATTTAGGTCTGAAAATTTTGTTTTCGTGAATGACCAAAATTAACTTTCAGACCATCAAATATACATCCCATTATTAGAGGCAATTATCAAATGCAGGCAATCATAAATATTTTATTTATGTTTGTACACTTCGCAAACACAGATTATGCGAAGAAAATCATGCCGTTGAAAATCAAACTGGCACTATTCTTTGATAGAGAGAAAAGGACCTTTTCATTTCCATCTTCGTTCCTATTATTCTTCGATACAAAAGAAATATAGCTACTCATTTCGGTAGTGTTTGTGTTTGTGAAGAGAGAAAAATTCAAACTCACGCCTTGTGCTGTATGTAAAGTGAAGGGTGGTGAGAAAGATAAATCCGTAAACTTGTGAAAGCATGTACTGGATTGCTAAAATTATAAATTACAATTTATAAATTGGAAAACAATCCCAATTTACGGCCCCCCAACGTTCATTACCAACGACCGCTCTCAACCAACCAACCAACCAAATGCTTACAGGGAAGATAAATTATGTCGTCGGCCTTTGACGCGGCTGACCAGATTGCAGATTTTAAGCGCCGGTCCCAGCTTAAGCCCCATGTACTTCATCATCATGTCACTGTTAAGCAGAAGCAGTGCTTTGCCGTCGATTTCCTGAAAGGGAGTAACCAAGAAAAAAAAACGGAGAATCAGTACAGAAAAGGGTGAACGAGTTTTTCGAGAGAGTTGCGCGACTTACATGCTTCCGAAAGAGATCGGCATGGATGGCAAGGGCAGGATCTTGCACGGCGATGAACTGTATCACATCCTCGATCGTCCAGTCGGTCGTCTGGCCGCGGGGCATCTGCGGGACGATGGTTTGCGGCACGAAGGCAACCGCTGCGGACGGCACAGATGGTGCCCCGGTCAGATGATGATAGCCAGCGCCGGTGCTTGCGCAGGTGGGTGCACCGGGTGCCGTGGCCACCGCTTGGTACGGTGACGATGTAGATGCGACCACCGGCAGCAGTGAGCCCGGAACGGACGTCATCGCCATGGCCGGTCCGAGAGTGCATGCACCTGGGGGCAGCTGCGAGCTAGTGCTGGTGCCCATCAGAGGAACTACCGGTGCCGGATGGTACGGGACGGCTGCAGCCGCGGCCGCTGGGACGGCTATCGAGGACGTTGCGGCAACGGCTGCCGTTGCCTGGGCAGCCCCAACGTCCGCCACGTTTCCACTTTGCGCTTCCACTTTGACGATGCCGGTGGACGTTGACGTTCCTTGGCTTGTCGTTTTGGTTGCTGCTGCAGCTCCCGAAAGTGATGACGGCTTGCCGTGACTATTACTTGTTTGCGAGCCCGATGATGAAGATTTATTAGTTGCTGCAAAGAAGGATATAGAAACCCGAGTTAGAACCGTCTTGTTAATATCTAAACTAGAGTTTTTTTTTTATTTCAGGTACTTTGACCGCCTTGGTCATTCGTCTTTTAAACTAAAGAGTTTTAAAGCCCACTTTTTATCACTTAAATTACCAAGGTAACGTGAAATGTTTCATTAGTGAAACTTTCACTTCTTAACCGTGCATAATTAATGCGTTGCTCTACAACTTTTGCTTTTGTTTGCTTTGCAAAGCAATCCGTGTAATAACAATCAATTTCAATTCTTGTGACAAGTAATTGTTTTGATGCATTATAGTATTGTGCAATTGTTATGTATGATTACATTATAGAGTTTAGAATTGTTATTTGTTGTGCATGAAGAAAAAGCATCCAGAAATGTCTCTCTTCACCCGAAAAATAGTTATTTGATTTCTTTTCAAGGCTTTCTCTCCATTTAATAATCAACAAAACTTAAATGTCATATAAAATTTTAACTTTTACCAACCTTAAATAAAAATGTACAATTTAGCCCCGAGAAATAATACTCACCGGAAGCCTCTGTCCTGCTGCTTTTGCCATCACTCTGCCCCCGATCCTTAGAGTTGGACTTTGAATGTGCCGTCGACGATGAGCTTGGCTCATCTCGTTCCCGTGCCTTCGTACTAGATGCGGTCGTGCTGGAGTCGTCGGATCCAATGGATACCTTCTGATCGCCACCGCCGCTTGCTTTCCGCTTCGGCGATGGACTCCGGTACGGGTCTCTTTCTTTCTTTGTCGACTCATCCGAGGTGGATCGTCCCGTGGCGGACGCTTTCGGCGACGAGGCGGTCGTCGGCGGGGGACTCGCGGCGGCGGTTGCGCGTGGTTCCGTTTTAATTTGTCGCTTGAGCGGCGGCGATAGTATCAAACACTCTTCGCACTGTTCCGGACCGGGTTCGAGGGTGATCAGCCGCGGGCAGGCCTGACAGGTGACGCACAGAGTGTCCAGGAACTCGGAAACCCCCGCGTTTCCCTTCTGCTTGATGTAGGAAGGGATTTTGACGGTGAAATTTTTCCCCGCAGCCGTTACGATGTGCACATCGCCCTCGAGGCCGAATAGTAGCGGGGACAGTTGTGAATGGTCGCGCGATGCGGCCAACACTTCCTGCAGGCACAGCTTTGCCAGCGTCTGATGGTTCGGGGCGGTCATCATCGAGGGCAGCTTGGAGCTGTTGATGAGCGGACCACCGCGACATCCGCTGTGAAAGT
The DNA here is from genome assembly GCF_943734765.1 of Anopheles ziemanni. Lineage (NCBI taxonomy): Eukaryota > Metazoa > Arthropoda > Insecta > Diptera > Culicidae > Anopheles > Anopheles ziemanni. The sequence goes on from NC_080706.1 coordinate 17,715,681, forward strand.
GTGCCGTCACCAGTACGGCCGGTTGCATCGTGTCCGGGGCTTCCGAGACCATCGCGAACGATGTCCGGCTCTGCTTGGACCGGTGCCCGCTACCGTCGAGTTTGTTTTTCTGCCCGGGTGGTTGCATCGGATGGCAACTCTTGGCGCACCAGCCGACGGGGAAAATGTCGCGCGAATCGTACCGACACCAGTAGTCGAACGCACCGCGCCATCCATCGAAAGTGACGTGAATCAGGTCATCCTTCACCTCGTTCACGGTGGCGCAGCAGATTAGCTGCGGGTTCTTCTTGTCGACCGCTTCCAGCTTCTGGCCGACCTGGAAAAGATTGCACTTCGGTGTCGGCGGTTCCGGTACGAAGATGTAGCTCGGAGCCATTACCGCACCATTCAACGTTTTCGACAGGAACGTTGGCCAGCTGCTCGCGTTCAGGCGGAACCCAAGCGGTGGCTTTAGCATCTCGCCCGAATCCTCGCAGTGCCCGATCGGGTGGATTTCGTTCGAGTCCACCAACCGCCAGAAATCGTTCTTGTTGTCTCCACCGTCCAACCGGAGCCGTAACCGGGAACCGAGCACTCCCACCACAGTGGCGATGCAGGTCGAGGTGATATTGCGCGGATCGAGCGCCTCCAGCTTCATACTAATTTTGAACTCGTTCTTCGGCGGCGCGATCGCTTGCTTAAAACATTCCGCCGGCGCCGGAACGCTACCCGTTTCACGCAGGTACTCCGTCCAATCGAACACGTGGAAGCTTTCGTACTGAAACGCCCCGGCCTGGGTGGTCGTGACGGGACTAACGCGCGTTCCCGACGGGGTGCCATCGGATGCACTGCCACTAACACGCCCCGGGGAAGTGTTTCCGCCACCGTTACTCTTCCGCCCACTGCTCCCGTTGGAGCTTCCGTTGTTGTTATTATTATTATTATGACTGCTGCTGTTGTTATTGTTATGGCTGTTGGTGCCGTTTGCGGCCCGGTAGGAACCCTCGCCCGCCAACGGATGGGTTAGGCCTGCGGTTCCCTTCTTCTGGTGTTTCTTTAGGCAGAACGTAGAGCAGAACTTCGGTTTCGGTCCGTTCGCTCGGATAACGTTATCGCACTGTATACAGGCGCCCTTGATGTACGCCTTCCGGTAATCAGAGATGCACGTTTCGGAGCAAAACTCCTTTTTGCCGTTCTGCGTCGGTAGGACATACTTGAGCGGATGTTTCACCTCCAGGCACCAGGCACACGGTATCCCCACGGGCACACCGTTGTTCCCGGAGGATCCTCGATCGGTTGACGAACCGTGACTTCCGCCCCCAGCACTGGTCGCGGGATTGCTGGCATTGTTTCCACCGGACAGCCGTTTCGAAGGTCTACTGTTCGCTGTTGTCGATGACGATGTGGGGCTACTGTTGCTTCCACTGTTCCGATCGGGGAACTCCGACTTTGGGGATATGTTGCTAAACGATACCTTTTTGTCGGCCTCGGCGGTACCCGAGGAAGCGGTCTCTTTGCTGCTGGTGCTGTTTGTGGTTTTCTCCGTGGCGGGGCTTTCGCTTTTAACAGCAGCGGACATGGCGCTGCCGTATCGATTCGATTGGTGGCAAAATAAAGAACCCTTTCACTGTGATTCACTTTCCCGAAGGATATTCCTCTAGGTAGGCCACCCGTTGGGTCACGGCAACACGGTTCTTCCTTTCTCTACGCCTGTGGGGCAGCGGGAAGTCAACAATCACAAACACTTAATCCTCTCGGATGAACCGCATTGGCCACACAGGAATGCACACGTCGCTGTTCCACTTGGCAGGCCACTTGGTGTTGGCCCCCTGACCTAAAAACAAGAAAGTTTATTCTTCCAGTCAACGAAATTTTATCCTTGCGGTGCCCCTTCGTTTCGCAAGCCTTATTACTTGTTTCTATGGAATGCCGAAGTTTTCCTCGATGATTCGTTCGTTTGACGCCTTCCGCCAGCGACGAATCACCATTTGCCACAGTCACAGAATGACGCCGCTCCCGCCACCCCTTCAAGAGTCGAACTTTGTGTGATTATATCCCTTGCTAAAGCGCTGCTATCAGTCGGTGCTCGGACTGTACACTTTCTTCGTCGCCTGTTCCATGGCTTCGAACGTTAATAATCCTTATCAGCCATGTTCCAGTTTGCGTTTCGATAATGTTTGCACTATTTTCCTCGTTCTGCGACACTGCGTATCCGATCAATTTTCGCCATTAACATCAGCGTAGAGATGTGAGGTCGGAGCTGGAGTGATGACTTAAATCCGACCCTCACAGGGAGCTATGTATCCCGATCCTATTTTCAGCACGATTTGAGTTTAATGATACGTGTTGTGGGATTGATTTTATTTGTGACCTTCTTTCATTTTGGAAGCGAATGATACTTCCTTTCAACGCTTATCTATTGAATTCTATAAAATTACCTAGAACTCATAGCGAATTAAAGGGTTCGCTCCTTTGCTGCAAAGATTCGCCTGTTTGGGAGCTGCATTTCCCATCACTATTCGATGGTGTGTTGAGCGTCCCGTACCGCACCCAGTGTGGGTTCTTTTCGTTCGCGAAATTATAAAGTTGCACCTAGCGGGCCATGCAAGAACTTAAAATTATTTGTAGTAATTTATACGACTTCGATGCTTCTACCAGAAATCTAGCTAAATACATTCAATTTATGTATATGACATTCATTGCCAGCGGTAGTTCATGTCAGAATTTCTGCTAAAAATCAAACTCATTCCTCGTTCCTTTTGTGTTTCGAATCGGACAATTAGGACATTTTTAACCGTTGAAAAGGCCTTTTTGTAATCGTCATTCCGCACACGATTAAATGAAGTATAAACCATCAAGTCCTTGTTCCTGCTATGCGAAATAATTTCACACCAAAAAAATGACTCAATTTATTTCAACCATTAACATTTTGCGAAGTTTGAGACTTACATATGTAATTCCTAAATATATTCTCTATTGTCCCTATCATATATCTTTCTGGATAAAAATTGCGCTCAATTACAATTTGTAAAAAATCAAATTTTAATGTTTTAGTACATTTTTAATGGTTTTGAAACTGGCTATGATGCTTGGACAATGGCGAATGGATAATTATGAAGCGGAAACAACGTGTGCTATAAACATGGAAAGCTATTTGGCGAAAGCTTCCCGCCAGATGGCGTTTGGTCGGTTTTCCACGCGTCGAACCAGCCCCACACTACTGGGAAAGCGGAAATTCCTCCGACCGAGTGCAGAACACGCGCCGTCGCGGCATCGTCGTCGTCGTTGCCGTCGTAGTCGCTGTCGGTTTCCCCGTCGTCGGCCGTTGCCGAGTGCGGCGAACACTGGCTGCTTCCGCCAGCGAGACCAAACGTTTATAAAAAGGGTATCCACGGTGTGAAGTCTACGATTTGCTGGAAGGACGTCGTGGAAATAACACTTGTTGAACCTGGTGCGTACTAGAGCCTCCGGTCGGCCACAAGTGATCGGTGCGATTTTCAAAAATCGAGAAGGTCGCGCCAACGTGAAGCCACCTGTGCCATGTGCGATGTGTGCAAGAGAAATAGAGACAGTGATCGTTAACTTAAAAAACAAAATAGTGCATTTTGACTGTTTTTGAATTAGCACCACATTTTTGCCAAAATTCCATGCCCTTGTGGGATGTTTTAAAGAAAAAGAAAGATTAATCAAATAAGTTATCACTTATCGTAATAATTTCTCTTCCCTAACCAGTGTTTCCAGCTCACCGCCAGTTTCGTATAGAATTGTTGTGACCCAGTGTAGAAAGCGTGTGCTAGCAGTTCCGTCGGTCAGGCCCAACGGTCAGTGATTTTAGGTTTTTGGTTTTTCCGTTTCAAATTTCTGCCCTCCGGCCGTTCGGGCAGTCCCGTCGCAAACTATTCCCGGTGAACCCTCGCACATTCCAGCGGAATCTGGGGAATTCGTTTGGCCAAATTCCACCTTCCGCGGAGAAAACCACGTGCGTTTGTTGCAACATTGTTTCTCGGGCCAGGTTTTTGGGTACTGACCCTGGTGGCCAACAGGCTGTTCGCGAATTTTCAGCACGCGGACGCGTAAAGTATTTAAAACATTTAGTCATACCAACGGAACGCAGCGTTGCCTCACAAGGCTTACGATTGGTACGTAGCTGATCAAATCTTATTTGAAGATATTTTACTTTATTTATAAATGATTCATTAGATGAAGTGAGTTGATAAATGCCTGGTGTGACTTTTAAGCATTCGCATTTCCACTCTTAACTTGAAATAAAACACTAAACGAGTTAACTTGTATTATTTAAATTTGTCCAGTTAGCTAATCCTTTCGATGAAAATGGCAATTTTTTTATTGCAAGATGTATCTTTTGTTTCATATTTTTCGTCGTCTAATGTTGAATAGTTTTACAAGCGCAACAGACAAAAAAAATTAATCATTACCATTTAAATAAAATTTCAACAATAAATTATTATTGGGCATTGAAAATGATAGTTTTTCTTGAAAAAAGCTTCTTGCTTCACTTCACCTTCCACGAAACTTGTTCGTGAATCTCACACAGAAGTTGGAAACATTAAGCACTGTTCGTTTGTCGAAACTTTTACCCTTTCCTGCTCCAAGCCAATAGTTTCATCGGATCCGGACAATCGGACTGTATACAGCAACACGAACACGAAACTAATGCGAGAGCTCCAACAAGAATATTTACATACTTTGGCAAATATTTCCACTACAATAGCCGCAGCCAGTGGTTTGTGGCAAAGAAAATTGGCAGCTACACCAGAGAGCTAATAAAACATTCCAGCCCCGTGGTCCAATTGTGTGGTATGCCACGAATCAGGTGGTTTTCACCAGAGTGCCACGGCAATCGACGCCATTCGAGGCACTGGCGTTTTGAGTCCGCAGTTGAACTTTCTCTGCCCATTTTCCCTCCCGTTTTGTGGTTGATTCCTCCCAAGGAATATTTACCGAAAACAATCTTTGCTCCCACCCTCGGACAGCAAATTAATACCACTTGAAAAGTAGAAAAAAAATAAAACGATACTCCCCTTCCTAAGGTCGATACGATGAAAAGTGTGGGTCAATTTGTGGTTATGCTGCGGTTAGATCGGATTTTTCACCACTTCCATGTTTACCTTTTCCCAATTTCGGGCCTCTTTCGGTGGCTGGTTGGCTGAGTGGTAGGGAATCTCGTCCACCGTGAACTGTCCGCCCCGTTTCGTTCCTGTAATGGTGGAACGTTCTGGGCATAAATTTTTCCTTCGAAAAAAAACAATAGTAGGCCACGGTAGGTTGGAAGTTTCTTCGGCGATTGCTCTTTCACGCATCTAGAGCCGCGCAAAGCAGTAAGGCAAGCAAAGGATTCCCGAGCATCCGGGACAGGAGGTCCACAGGCAATGTGTTTTTTTGCCCTGCTGCTTTCCAAACCACTGGCATTCCGATACGGGCCAGTCGTGAAAGTATTTCCGAAAGCTCGAGGTAAACGGCGGCGTGCGGAAAGGCCACTAGTACGTCTAGGTCACGCCCCAAAATGAAACGAACGGTGCGGTTTGTGTGCCGGAATGCTGTGCCACCGAGGAAAGGTTGGAGGAATTTCCCTGCCACCCGTGGGAGGACGGCTAGAGTTTACTTTCCTCCAAGTGTTGCAGGTCTTTAGCCCTTCGATCCACCTGTTTGAGTAAGGTCAAAACGTGAAAGTATGACTAGAACGAACTGCTGACATTGAAACATACACATACAGACAAAACACCGGCCCGGTTAGCAAGACGTGGCTCCTCGGACTATCGATGACCAGGGAGGGAGAACCCATTTCCCCTTCTCGTATGAACCCTCCGATTGAGAACCAGGGCGCATTTTTCTGCGAGCAATTTTGTATCTCTCGGAAATGCGTTGATTTGGCATTAAATTAATTTACGATACCGGCAATTTGCCGTTACCGTTTCACTTCCTGTTTTTCGTCGGCCCCGAAATACCTCCGATGAAGGTGAGCAGGGTAATGGTGGCACGTGTTCGATGTCCTTTTCATTTGTACGAATAAGACATGCTTTTTTTTTGGTTAAAGTATTGCACAGGAAAAACAAACGCAAATTTTGAAAAAAAAACCTCCCATCGTGGGAACAAAAAAAAAGAGCAACTGTTAGAAAATGTTTTGCGTGAATCGTACAAAACCGTTGCAAAAAGGAAAATTGTCTATTGTGTCAACACGGAAATAGAATTTTGGAATCATAATTAACAATGATTTTACAAGTTTTGTAGAATAAAGGAAAGTGTTAACTTCACACTTTAAACTGTATAAACAAAACCATTTCTTTTAAATTACTTTTACCAGTTTAATTATCAAAAAGGCATTCAATGCAATTTTTTTCATAAATTATAAGTTTTTATATCGTTTTGATTACATCTTGTATGTGAGCCTCTGTTTAAAATCGTTTGAAAAAAATTTCAAATAATTGGTAATACAATCATAATCCATAAAAGTCTAATTTATTCCATCATTCGAAATAAATCTTCGGATTAACATACCTCCAAAGCCAATAACCGATAGAGACTGATCAAGTGTGACGAACGCAATCGTACCGGTCATTTTCCTCTTTCGCATCGACGCATATCGATCAGCGTCTGGTGGATGATGTATATTTATAAACTTCCCCCAAGTTAGTCTGGCAAAATGGCTGCCTGGGAAGTGGCCAAACAAACAGGACATGAAGATGGAGTTGTCTTTGGATCGCAAATCAGCCAGTATCCGGTTGTCCGCCAACTGGTGAGATGAAAGTTTTAAGATGAGGACGGCCGAGTGCACAATTTGTAATGTGATTATTATGAACGGCTGATCTACTAACGGTCATCAGGTGACTGAACGATTTCTGCTCCGGAAACTTCCGCGGACCAGCAAACGACAATCAGCGTTCATTCAGCTCTAGTATCCTTGTCTGCAAACAGTGAATTATTTGATTCATTTTTAGATTTCGATCGCTAGTTTTCGACCCATTAAATGAATCGAAGACATTTTATTGGGTTGTAAAGAGTAACCAGCCGGAAGCTCTGTTTCAGATGGATATTCTTTCCCTTCGAAAGGTCTTAGGAAAAGCGACCGGAAATACCGTCGCAAGTAGGTACTGCAAAAACTAGGCCGTCTTGCGCCCCTGGCCGGGGATTAGCAATAAAGTTTTATGAATTTTCTCATCCCCCGGGGGCACTTTAATCGGCACGACGGCCGACACCGAATTCGCCGTACCCGGTAATGGTACGGCATGGTGGAACGGTTCACGTAAATCTCGCCTCCGTGGTGCTTTTGCAGACAAGCGTGCGACTTTTCCGGCGGATCTGGGCCGAGACTTTCCCTGATCGATTCGATACGAAGCGGACCGCATCATCAACCTGTTGGCATATCTGTGGCCAAACGGTGTAAACAATTTGCTGCTTCCCCCACCAAACAACCCGCTCGCAACTTCCGGCCATCGGTTGGGGCATGCGTTGCCATGCTTCAATTTGTCCGAACCCCTTCCCAAAACTGGGAGTGAGTATTTCCGCTTCCGACGAGGTACCCGGCGATGGTAAAGTTTTGAACTGCGCGTGCCAAGGGGCAGGAAAATGTCGTTTTTCCGCTAAACGGTTCGTTAATGTTTTCCTACGCGCATTAAAGTGTCCCCCGTACGAGAGAGTGTAAGGGATGGGGAAAGGAGGCTGAAAAGGGTTAAATTATGCACCGTTGAAGATGATGGTGGGTTCGGGCCGAGGACGACGAAGTATGAATTTGTTAGTCCCGTTTTAGGCTAAGTGGAATGGAAAAACTGGATCTATCAAAACTAAAACCGATAAGTCAGTTCTTTGATCGATGGCGTCTGCTAATCGTTCGATGAATTCATCAGAATAGATTATACATTTTCAATGTGCATTTCAACCAAAAAGGTTTTGAGCAGCTTACCTAAACTTTCGAAGATGTTTTTATTAGTGTGATAATTTTATTATCCATATTTTACCGCAATAGCAACATACTTGTATGATCAACAACAAACCAATCGCATGAGTTTTGCTCAACGTTAATGTGTCATGAATCCCTTGCTCTTATTCTAACATCATGTGTCTTCTATCTATCTTTTAATCGTTAACTTAATCTCAAACACTCTCAAACTTTAAGTAGCCGAAAATGTGAAACACTCTTGTTGGTGGTTTTATGCTTTTCATTCATTTTAGAAGCTTTCCATTCATGGTAGCTAACGATATCCAGCTGATTAACGATTAATACAAAAATAACTTCCTAAAGCTTTTCTGAAAAAGCCACCTGCCAGCATTTCCGGTGTGCGTAATGCCTGAGGTGTCGCATTAAAGGATTAGATCCACCTCGGTCGGTTTCAAACCGGCACTCAAATGGCAGCCGAGGGTCCGGGAAAGAGGCCAACGGAGAAAGTGAACAAAATAGAAGAATAAATAAAATCCCACGCTAAGCGAGCAGTCATCATCGGCTTAAGGACCGCGCGTAACAAATGGGAACAAAAAGTAAAGGACCGTAAATAGGAAAACGCAAACATCGTGGCGAAGGCCGGCTGAAAAAAAACATGATCACACGAAGGGTTACGGTGGAGAAAAACGCCAGTCCGGAAAATATAAAAAGGGATGAAAAAGCCACCCCCACGGTTAATTCATAATCTCGGCGGCATGATATCCACGTTGTCGCGGGGTTTGTTTTTTTCGCCACGCTTGGAAAAACAAGCACACTCGGAGTAGGAAGATATTTTTCTAGAGATGTTTTGTCTTCTCAGGCAGAAAAAAAGAGTCGAGAACAAACAGTGGTACGATTACGTAGAGAAAATGTGTAATATTCCCGCGCTGTGAGTTAACAGCCGGCGAACAAAACCTTTTCTGACAGGTGAAATGAAAATCTTTTCCGTTGATTTGGGGCAGAAGTTTAGCAATAGATGAGGTGGCAAACGAAAGTTGTAAAACATATTCCGACTAGCGTTAACCAACGTTTTTCTTTTATCCATTTCATCGTCTGATGGATGATTTTGAAATGGCACAAATGAGCAAACTTTTGCAAAACAATTTTTCATTCCAAATGTTACCAACCAGCTGTCCGATAGGCGAAAGTATTTGTGGGTTTTTGGATCTACGGGAGCCCTGCAAAGAGTTTTAACTCTCTCTCTGCAAATTGTAGTGTTTGAACCTAAAAAGTGACGGAACATTTTCCATCCCTGCAATCAATAAATCGTAGCGGAAATGTTTCAAGCCTCATATCATTTAAATTTAATCAAATCTAGATGAATTAATGGTAGAGTTTATTTAACCTTTTTTAAAGGAGACGCCTGGTGATGGAGACGCCTGGTCGTTCATGTTGTTTAACAAAAAGCGTTATACATATTACAAACCATTTTAAACCGTTGGGATTTTTTCTTATAAGCTTGTGTTTATACTGCTAAAATTTCTCAGGCGCTTCACAATTATATGCAGATTTCATGCTGTCGATTTTTCTCCGAAAGTACGATTAACTGCAAATCCTTCTGAAGGCATTTCCATACATCCTAGTGTATCTGATTAGTTCTCCATTTTACAGCCGCTCTCGTTTCTGGCAGCTTACCCACCACCACAACAAAATAAAATATAAAAAAGGCCACACTCAACTGTGTGCGCCTTTCGCGTGTTCACATCCTGCCACGCGTTCCTGCCGCCATAACGAATTTAAAACTAATCGGATATTGTCAAACGCAAGCCGAGGAACCTGCCTCGGCGATAGCGAGCCATTACTGCTTTTGTATTTTACATTCCACGGCCCTACCTATCTCCCCGGGTGACCGACCGCAGGGCGAGAGAGAAGATAATCGCAAAAGTAGATCAAGTTCTTGATGGCTCCCTTTTAATTTGCTTCGCATTTCTTCGGTCCCCTGGACGGTTCTTTTCTTTCGTCGGTGTACCGTGTGGATTGCCCGAAAGAACTCTCGGTTGTGGTTATTATTATTATTTTTTCAAAATATAATTGCATCTGAACCCTTGGGTCAGTTTTATCACCCATCGAAGGACCATGGTACAGGAAACGAGAAAAAAAACTCGATAGGCTTTTTGCCAAGTGAATTCAAGGACGTTAGGAAGTGTGCTAAATCTTTAAAAAAAATCCTCATGAACTTCAGTGTGTTGAAATTTATTAATCCGCCTCTCAGAACTTCACTAAAAGTCACACACTCGGTCCCATTTGCTTGCCGTCGGGGCTTAGACCACATCCCAGACCCCAGGGTTCCACGTTCAAGGATTAGACGAAAGCTTTGAGGGAGATTAATCGAATTTTCCAGCGTCAGGTGGACCCGGTCACCATCGGGGTTCGTCGGTTCCCCTGGGAAGACCTTTTTGTGATGAGTGGCCAGATAAAGTTGTTATTATTATTTATCCCCTTGGTGTGGCTTGATTCCCTTGGAGGTCGAGGTGTCTACGATCTACTGCTTGGTAATCCTCACACAGCTTACAACATGCGGGCAGTGAGATCCAACGATGGTCTGGGCTGATAAATTTCGAAACATTACGGTATACGGTCCAGAAATACCACCACCGACCAACGGCGGAAGGTTCTCGAGTGCCACGGTTTGCACACCGCTGACCAAGCGGATGTTTTCCCCCCGTTGATGGGAAGGTGATGGAACGTTCTGTTTTGCCCGGTGGAAGAACGGCCATCTTCGGCCGCTAAGTTTCGTGAACCTTCTCTAGCCAATACTGGCCTTTACCACGGCCTCAGCCACCGTTGGGTTCTTGTATGGAGCGTGTTAAGCTTACAAGACCGACCCTTTACGACTCTGTAGATAAGACGATGCTTCACTAACGACTAAATACACTCGCTTGCAGAAGTCTCCCCTGAAAAGGCCAACTGTTGCTGAACGTTTCGCTGCGATAAGCTTGGTTTACCCTCAGCATAGCCCTGGTTAGTAGCTCGGGCAAGTGTCTGGGAGTCGCTCTGGAACAAACCGTAACGTTGCATTCACCGGACGAGCTGCGAAATGCACCGTTAAGGTGGTGTTCTGCACGCTGGCCAAGAAACCACCGCTGGTGGATAGGTTTATCGATAACACACATACACGGAGTGTATACTGTCCCTTGCACCAGTCTCGTATTTTCTTTCCTAGAGTGTGGATTTTCTGCTACCCAGGGCGCCTTCTATTATATATATTTATTTTATCATGTTCTATCGTTCCCAGCTCGACGTTCTACGTTGGCGCTTACGACGTGTGTTGCTGGAGTGTGAAAATTGCCGGCGGTGCTGGTTGTACGTTCAATAAGAAGAGAATTGATGAAATTGAAACAATATGACTCTTCCCACCGGCCATTTCGGTCGGTGCTTTAGCAGTTGCAGTGTGAAAGGAAGTGAAAGATTCAGCCAAATGGAAACAGACAGTTTGGAAATAGCTTTAAGAATGAAGTTCAGAGTCGAATGAAGTTAGATAATTTAGAAAATATTCGAATCTATAAATAATGTTCAAAACTAAATTAAAATAATTTAGGTTCCGGTTTTTACTTCAAGTTTTGGATTATGTTTAACATTCTTTCTCAAAAAGACAGATTCTTCATTCTATCGTTCCAAATTTCTTACTTCCTGGCATATGATAAAACGGGATTAGTGTTCGGTGATGAGTTAATTACACTAGTGTCCTTTCCTGCTACCCAGATCCTCGGCGCCGTCCAGATATTCTATTTCTGTATGGCGTTAGCCTTATCCTGCAATACCATCTAGATCCATCGTTATCAGCATCCATGCCCCGTCCACCACCAGAAAGGGTTCGGCTTTAAGCGGCACTCGTGATAGCCGGAAATAACCGTGTGTTGACCGTGAACTTTTGCGACTGCAATTAAACGGTCCGGGTTTACCCAGCATGCACTTGCAGCCGACCGGAGTAAGAGCTTCTTTACGCTTACGCACGGTTGCGAATGTGAAGATCATATGCATCGATGAGCTCGTTGGAAGCTGGTCGAGCCTGGCTCAGGCCAATTAGCACCAATGTAGGTTGGTGATGCTGCTTGAAAGAGGCTTTAATTTTGCCTTGAGACTAGTTTTAACACTTTTACTGCCAACCTATGTACAGCATATTTTTTGATACAATCATTTTTGAATTAAATTCGTTTATAAAAATTATAAAACCAACGATTTTGGCACACCAAGTCTGGATTAAGATTAAAATTTTAGGATTAATACAGCTTAAAGCTCGGTACTTTAAGAAATAACTTAATAGATCCGTTTTGTTAGCAAAAGTTTGTTCTTCATCATCCCTGTTTGGGATGGAGTCGCTTTAAACGACATTGCTTGGATGTTCTTTTGTGAAGAACTAGTATACACTTTCTTCCGACACCTGAAAGCAAACTTGTTGGCCCCTTTTCCACACTGGAAGATGATTACAGCTCTTTCTAACAATAACTTTCACTCATTAGCATGTAAAATAAATGTATCATCTCTTCGCTTTGAAACACACTTAAGCTTCCTGTTTTGTCAGATTCTCTGATGAATGGTGGTGGCCCCGAGCAGCACTTCGACGCGCGGGCCGTGAGGGGACGTGTTGGGTGTAAATGTGCTACAGCTTAGCAAATTGTAAGCCATTCGTGGCTTACGATACCGCATTTAGCTGCCGTGCATGGGCGGAAAGGGCAGAATGAAAATGAGTCGTGCGGGAGCGATAAGACCGACGCTGGAGAACGGTTTAACTGGCTTCGTAATGCTCTGACACACTTTTGTCGCAACAGTGACGCGAACCCCCATTCCGGGTTTGTCCTTTGACGGCCGACATGCCTCACAGCATGACGATGACGCGTCAGAGTTTGAACCGCCCCATTCAGCGGTGAGCCGCTTAGGAAACGCGCTGGCGAACGGAAAACGGTGGCAGAATTAAGCATAATTATGTGACTCGATTATGTCGCTCACGTTCGTCTCGGGGAGCCCGTTAGGGTTTTTCGGCGAAACCATGGTACAGGGGGGGGGGGGGAAAGGCCAGTGTCCTCAATTTTCTCCATCACGGGTTTGTTGATAGCAATTGATTCGCATTTGGGAAGGATTTGGCATGCAAAGTTTCTACGTTTGTTTGTGGGAAAATTGTTGGCAGAATTTGCGAGCGCTTCTCCAAAACGGACCACCAATTCTTTCGCGAACGACTAGCTTGGCATACCACGACCTTTTCTGCGTGCAAAACGTTGCCTGGCAACCGCATCAGATAATTCCCGTCGTTCCAATCATGCAAAAGGAAACGTTGCTAGCGAGGGATGTTCGTGGAAAAGCTTTTTCCTTACGCATTACGACTTGCGTGGCGAAAGTGTTTCAATAATGAGGCATTCATCTTGGACAACTTCTTTACTATGTGGTGGAAAATGGTCATCCGCCTTTGTGCTCGTGAAAGGAAATGAATCATTTGGTTGTCGGACTAACCATAACAAATAAAAAAAACGAAATCCTATGACGGCTAAAAGGCCAACCGGCACTCCATGGTTGATCCTCTTTTGTGCTTCTTTTGTCGTGCGATGTTTTGCAAATGGTCAGAATAATGAGAGTATTACGCGTCTTTTCTGTCAAACATCCAATTACGATTCTGTGGAAATCTCAATTAGATCCGAAAAGTCAACTTTCTGTTAACACAATTCGTTTCACAAAAAAGAAAGGCATCGTTGCCATTCTCCTCGCATCGGTTTCGTGAAGTTTACCCTTCCACTTATCATAACTAGATTGCAAGGTACTTCAAACGCAAGTTCTGGTACCAACAACCAGATTTCAGGGAATCCCCTTTCGAGTTTTTACGAATGAAATGACGAATGGGTTTTTTTCCGGTACGCGTTTTACTTTTATCATTAGAATGTTTACTGGTGCAGAAGAGAATTTCTTCATCGAAAATTCCACCAAACCATCGTGCCTTGTTTGTCTCTTTCGATTAACCTCCGGGATGAACACAAGGTGCCCCGATACAGGCCGAGTTTGAAATCCATCCCAGGAAACGGTTTAACTGACATCAAATGAAAGATAACCTTCCAGCGTTTGGTGGCTCAAGAAATTAATTTTAAGTTGAGAATTCAAAGAAAGTTAGCTTCTTAGCTAAAAACTATTATAACAAAAGCCTTTTTCAACTTTCGGAAAGCAAAGTTTTTTTCCGGAATCCATATAAACTTTTCGGTACTTTTCACCGACATAACCATGAGCGATTAGCATTAAATCATCAGCTTTTATCAACTAAAACTGGTGCTGCATCGCAGATATATATAAATTCTAAGAACAGTTACACAATCCACATTCCGGATTATTGCTGGTGACGCAGTAATTTTGTTTTGGAAATAATTCGAGTCCGGCGCGTGGTTCAATTATAAGTCTTTAATCGTTATCGCGTTGAGTCACGTTGAGAAACCGAACAACTCATGTCAATCAAATCAAGCTGTTGTGACGATGTAGTTAGACGCTCAAATTGTCTCGCTCGTGTTGCGTAAAGCTGCTAGTAATCTATTTAATTGATCGAGGATGGAAATGTCGATTTGTATGACATTCATGAATCGATTATAACGTAACGTGTTCAAGAAAAACTTAAAAATAGGCCGTTCGGTTATTTCATTAATACTGCCGTTCGGTTATTTCATTAATACTTCGGTTATTTCATTAATACATTAATAGGCCGTTCGGTTATTTCATTAATACTTCGGCTTAAAAATAGGCCGTAATGTTATTTCATTCGAGTTAATACATAACACAAACTTATTGATCGGAAAGTAGAGTAACGAAAAGTAAATAAAATTCAGGACAAAATTTCTTATAAATAACAAATAACTAACCAAAAAATCAACCATTGCTTCTGCAGTAGAAGAAAATTACCGTACAAAGCGAAAACAGTATGCTTAATCTTAACCGGAAACCAAAACACTGATAGACTCCCACGGTCAAAAGTTGGACGAAATTTTCCCTTTTTCGTCCCACTTTGGAACAGCCTTCCGCTGACAAGCGGCACGTGGGATTGGGTGCCGGCGCAAGTATGATTTATCAAATAATCTATCCATTCTACTTTGGCGGCCACCCGGAAAGCCGGATGCTACGGCCCGGCCGGCCGTCGGCTGCATGATCTAATTAATAAAATCGGCGATAAAGCCGCCCATCGCTTTGTGAGTACGCATTACGCAACGGTTTGCGTGGCACCGTATACCGCAGGCCAATTGTCACGTGCATTTGGGGTGTGCGAAGGGTGGAGGGGGAGTGTGGGAGAGGTTTGATTTTTCCGGTATCTAGTTTTATTATTTTTCTCCCTACGAAGGCCTGAAGCATGGTGCGGGACAATATAGTCGCATCAGACGTCGTCGACGCCGTAATGACGCATTTTTTTTTTTTGCTTTCTTTGGTTTAAGGGAATGCTTATCAATCGATGGCCTACGGTTTGGAGTTGGCGAATTATCGCGCCCGTCTGGATAATGCGTGTGGTCGTAAACAGCGCGTAAAACGGGCGAGCCATCTGGAGTATCACTTTGCGAGTGTTTTTGTATTTACTCAGCTTAATGCACCCAAAACTCAAGGGCATTAGCCCTTGGGAAAGGATTGGGAAGAGGGAAGAGTGTGATCTTTAGGCTGAAAGTTAACGCTTCAGGTGGATAGTGTTGAAATTTAAACATTACGAATGCTCTTTTGAAGTTGAGTTTGAGTTACTCGTTAAACACTGCGTTTTTATTAGCCCTCTTTTCCTACCGTCGGCTTCACGCCGCCTGTTAATGGGTTCTCGGCGCTAATTAAACGATAAGCCATTTTCCCCCGGAGGACCCATTTGCAAACGGATTCAACGGGGAAGAATCAACAAGTAAGTGAATAATAATGTCCCCAAGCACCACATCCCGACCGTTCAGCCCTTTTAAATGGGCTGGCAAATGGCAACCATGCCTCGACTGGCGGCACTCGGAAAAGTTCACTACAAAGTCGAACTTCGTTGTGGAGCGCTCGAAGACTTCATCTTCTCAAACCACCACCGATTATCAGCATCGTGATCAAAGAGATTAAAACTGATTAATTTCATTTGGAAGCGCGGATCCGTCAACAAACTGCCTTTTCGGCTTGGCCGGCCGAAAGGTAAATAACTTCTGTGGACGCTTTTCCATCCGAAAATCCCTCTTAAGTACTTCGCTTGGACTTCGGTGCCAGAACTCCAGGGAACGTTCCGTCGCCCGCCACCGTCGCCCGTTGACACGCGCCGGGAAACAATTCGGAACGGTAAACACTACCGGGTAAAGTTTTGTCCCTCCCGCTCGCGGAGGGGAATGTTTTTCACCCCCGCCATTTTCTCGACGAAAAGCGGCTGCGATTGGGTGAAGCTATCGGAATCGAAGCTCGCCGGCCGTTCGTCCGTGTGCCCGGGGTGGATTGTTGATAATTGTTCGCAAACATATCGCTCTCGGAAGTTTTTGGACCGGACTTTTCGCTGGATTATAGACGAACTGGTCGAGTTTTCCTCACTCGTGCAATGCAAATTGTCAACTGCGTCGGGACGGCAGTTGGTCAACAATTGTTCGTTAAATTTTCGGGCAAATAAATCGTTAATGCTGAATTACTCGCATAGCTGCAAAAGATGACAGAGAGGTACAAATGCTGGTTCGGAACGTTGCCAAACCCAGCATCTACGAATGATCAACAATTAATCGTGTTTGTTCTTTATTCTACCCTCGCAATTGGTAACTAACAGAAAGACAATTCCAGACCAAAACTCGGAAACAAACACACGATTCCCGAGATATTTCGATGCTGAAGCACACACACATCGTACCCGTGCAGGTAGCAATTCTTCTGGAATTCCAAATCGGTACGGTCCGAGCCGATCCGTGTTTCCCGTGCTATCGTTTCACGGAGTTGATGTTATTGGAATTGAATTGCTGATGCGATTGCCGGGCGGCTCAAGATTGAAGACCTCGGTACCATTCGCTGCACGATAATGATGACGCTGATGAGGGTGATGACGATGATGGGAATGATGATGATGATGATGATGCTGCCCCTGGTGCTCGCGAGGGTGGCGATAATGGGGATGTACGCTAGAACGAACGCATGAGAGCATGCGAGATCCTTTCCGATGGGTATTGAGCCGTGCAACATCGGTTTGCATTAGCGTCGACGTCGGTTGTGGCGGAAATCGACCGACGGGAGGCATTATAATTGATTTTGAGCCGCCAACTTGGTTGGTGGATCGGAAAAGTCATGACTTTGATTACTGCATACCTTCACCATGGGACGGGTCAGACGCGAGGTAGTGCATTAATCGAAAAGATCGATCAATTCGATCAATATGATACGAAAGCGATACAAATTCCATGGCGGGTGGAATAATTTGGCGTAAACATGCCTTACAGTGGATGAAATTCACCAGCGTTTGTCATGTCTTCGGCAAGCATTTCAATCAAACATTCCTAACTCTAACACGACCATCTTCGCTTTGCAAACAAAATTACGTACAACAACATAAAACGAACAAAAATCATTCACCGCATTCGACCTCAAGCAGCTTAAAGTTGATTCCCACCTAATCTGTACTAAGTAAAACTTACCTCGCAATCAAACTGTGGTTCATTATCACCGAATCTGTGTAATTCGCGTCCATTAAGTCGACAAAATCGTCCTTACCGACACGGACATCGCCGGAGGCTACGGTCCCTATCCGGCGGCGTTCGACGAAAGTGACTGGAGAAGTTTTTAATCCTCATTAATTGTCCACCGTTACTTCCGGGTCCATTGTTTTCCTTCGGCTCCGAGTGGAAGAGATACTTTCATTTGAATTTTAATGATTGTTTTGTTCGCCTTCTGGAAGAACGCACGGAAGATGGGAAGGAAAGTCAAAACTGTGAGGTAAAAATTAATTCCTGTCCGTCGAACTGCTTGTCGTTTTGGATGAAGAGTTTGACCACAATTCTTCGATGAAGCGCATGTTAGTAATGAGTATTGACAAAGTGGTTGTAAAAGGAAATTTGAAATCAAAAAGGAACAACTAAACTTTCTCACACACCTTTCGCTTGGCAAACGTAATTCCATGTTCTTTTCTTTTAACCTTTAATCACGACCAGATTGAAGCTAGTAAATTACTTCCGAATGTCATTTATCCAATCGTTAGTATGCGAAAATTCAATCTCGAAAGACTTCTTTTCCGCTTGCTTCCAACCGGTCTAAAGAAACAGCTCGGCCACTGTCATTTAATTCTAGCGCAATGAATATTCATGGAACAATAGTACCGACCCTGGAAAAACCCGTCCGTACAAGCGACGTACAGAAAAAAACAGAACACCAGAGAAGAAAACCCTACCAATCATGGTTCGACGCCGGTGAAAATTAATCCGCCTCCGGTGGCCAACTCGCTCGAATCAATTTCTTCATCGCGACGCAGCGCCGAGCTGAGGATTTAATCTATATTTTCCTTGGCAATTTCTGAGCGAAAAAAGGACATCATCTTGGTGGTCGGGCTTGTTAGTGGTAGCGGTATTGTATAAATTATTGGCTCTCTGCCGACGGCGAAATGAAGAGGAAACAAAATCGAAAAGAATCCGATACTGGCCGAGTAAGTAATCGATACCGGCGGGATCCTTGTTTTGGGATGTCACGCCACAAGGTGTTCTAAGAAGGATGCTAATTTCCTGGCCCTTCGGCCAGGGACTGACGATTGAAGCATTGATTTATTTTACGCGCATCATCCAACTGTTTTGCAAGGATTATTATCAACTTTGGAGATCAGTATATCGGTAATCATTAAGTAAATACAGTATAGTAGGTGTTGCTTGAACTTTAATTGTTTGAGCAAATTTTCATTTAATTGATTGATACTTCTTCTTGATTAATAATTAAACCATCATGTCATTTTTTAAAGGGAAAAACTCTCCATAGAATCATAGATACCACAGATCAACAGGTATTTCCAGGGCAACCACCGACTCCTTGACTGAAGTGCACTCCCCCCCGGGAAAGCGACCTTTCTTGAGAAACGTGCCGCCGAGTGAACCACATCGCTTACACTTTCCTCGAGATTGAATCGCACGTCTTTTCCTCGTGGCTTGCACTCTCCCGGCACGAGCCGTTTACTACACCAACTGTTACAACCTAGCCCGACGGTGGGGGAACTCACTTTATCATTTTGTTTACGATAAATAACACAATAATCATGACAATTTGTTTTTCGCTCCACCGTTTCACCCGCAAACGACCTGTTTTTCCCTCTTGGTGTCTTGGTGATATTTGTTGACTTGTGCTCGGTCGGTTCACTGGTTACAGCTGAAGGAATGACCGTGTGAGTAGGATCACTTCCAGTTGCTTACGGCTGGCAAAAGGCAATCGTGTACCACCAGGACCACGCTCTTCTCCCAGGAGGAGGTTTTGAGAGCGGGCACTTTTCTAGCAATGTAATAAAAATTGCACCACTTGTTGCTGCACGCCTTCCTTGGTGCCGGTGCATATGGCCGGCGCAACTTGGCATAAAGGAAAAGTGCACCGGCTCATAGTTTCGAAAACTTTTTTGTTATCTTTGCTTTTCCTTTTATGAAACATAGTGGGAAGGAATGCTTATAAAATATTATTAAAAACTTGACTTGAATTGAGTTTCGTTTTGTCTTGATGGAATGTACGGTTTGTATTTATTTTTGTTTCTCTTATTATGTTTCATTTTAAAAAGATTTACAAAATGTTGGCTTTTAAACCAATTTTTTCTTTCATCAGTTAATTCTCAAGAATTCCCAAGTCAGTAACATTGAATTCTGAACGAATGAAAACTCTAAAAATTGGACCATAGTAACTTCCCACTGTGGTTGCAAGTTTTACTTAGCCGACCATGGTACTTTTATTTCCATTTAAGGTCGGTCCAAAACAGACATCATTCGATACGTACAAACCCACGATCGGCTAACCTAGAAACGGTTCGCATTGTTGGCCAGGCTGCTGCTTATATTGTAACCGGAACTGGTGCTTTAAATTGTGCTGCACCGGAAGATGCATTTCAATCTACCCAAGCGTACAGCGAGGGAGAAAAACCGGCCTGGAAGCATCCGAACGTAAATGTTCGATTTAGAGATAACTTTCTAAATTACTTTACCGCCCTTTCGTGAAAACGGATGCCGAGCTGGTGCTGCTGTTGAAAGCACTTACGAGCTTTGTAACTGCATCGAGTAATGTGTTGTTTGCATGGAAGTAGGTTGGTTGCCAGTGCGAATCGGACCACGGAAGTGGGGCATCGTTCTTCAATTGATCCGTCGAAGTCGGAAGTGGATTTGTGCTGACTGTTTACCATTGTTTCTAGCATTAGGACATTTGTTCGAATTCATTTATATTTATTGGATGTTCAAAATAAGAGCTTCTTGGACGCACTATGAAAGGCTATGACCGACAAACAGAACCTAATGATCTTTAATTTATTTGTCTGTACACTTAGAAAACCGGTGATCTTTTTCGGTTGCTCGAAAATTAATATTGTTCCATAAAAACTGACGGGAAGAAAAAAAAAGGTTGCGGCAACATCACTTCATCAATAAATCAATTTGCACCGCGATCAACAATTTCGTTCCGCAGTTGGAACCAAAATAAACACATCTAGCACATCTGGACCGCAGCCACTTCGGGGTGTGGGCTTTATTTATGGCGAACAATTTGTCTGCTTCGGAAGGTGGGAGGTTTTTTTTTGTATTATTGCCATCACCATTTCCATTCAAACCTGCACCGATATGTACAACATATACACTTTTTCAATTGACACCTGGCAATTCTTGCCCCGCCCCACGGTTTTGATCAAATTCGCTCGTCCCGTTGACGCAAAAGCTCACCTTGTTGACCGGATAGCGGCGATGAGGTGACACTTTGTTACCGTTTTGTTTTCAATTTACTGTTTGGCATGGGAAAAAGTTTCGTCACCAGCTTGAAGAGTTCCTGTGGTCTGTTTATTCATACAAATCAACGTGGTATGCTATTTTTATCTTTATAACTTTCAGGATATGGAAACTTAAACGCTGCCCGAGAAAAGAGCCTTGAATGATCATGAAGTGGTGTAAAGGCAAACTCAATGTTATTTCAATTACAGAGCTCGCATAAGCAATTTGATTCTTCTAATTATGTTCTTGTCATGGGCACCGTAAAACTTTAGTTCCAAAGTCTGGTTAGTTTTTGAACATGTGCTGACCAACGTGAGAATGTGTTGAAACTTCTATGGCTGGTGTTTTCGAAATACAAAACCGCTAAGAGACATCAACCGAGAGCTTATTCCTATGCAAATATGTTAAAGCATACATTGACTTTATATTACATGATTCATATTTCCCTGGTGATAAAAGGGAAGCAAACGATGCAATTGGTCTAAAACATCAAATATATACACACTTTGAAATGTGAGCAACGAAAATCCCCGTGCATGTTTCGGATCGGGCACATTTAGTGTTCGAAAACATAATGGACACGTTTTTTCGCTTCACCTTTCCCTGCACACGATGCTTATAACTCACGCAAATATTATTCACCGAGAGTGAAGTGTCGCAGGGAGGAGAGCTGGGGAGACCGATGGACGGATGGAAACTTTGTCATGTTTTTCAGTGTTTAAAAACGAGGTGTTCATGCCCAAAAGTCGACCAGTTTCATTTGCGATCGTCAACGATGCAGATCCATCGATGGTGGTTTCGTTGCGTTTCTCTATATTTTTAAATCGTCAAAATTTTCCCGTCCTTCGAGCCATTGAAGTTTCTTGTTTTTGGGTAATAATTGCATACAGAAAAATCTTTCAGTTTGAAGTATTTACATAATGGTCTATGTTAGTAAAGTAGAGAACCGTGGTGGTAGGAGAGCTGTTAGACTTTCAATTTCGAGCGTAAATACACTTCAATTAGTATTTATTTAACGTGAAATAAAAGTGAATAGGTTGAAAGATTTGTCTTCACCACCAATTCGCATCAGCTAAATGTATACATTCGTGACTGTTTGATCACGTGGCAGGGATATTTTTACGCCCTGTGAAAACACCTTTCCCTGCGATTAAAGTCAACCGAAGAGAGTCCTCTTCGAGGATGGTTTCTGTGAAAGCTCGGCCGAGTGTGTAAAGGTCAGCTTGTCGCAAAGGCCTGGAGCGTGAAAAATGATATCGTGCAATTTTGATGAGGCAAATGTGTGTGCGTGTATGTCTGTGTGTATGTGTTATCACGATGATTGATAGCCGCCGGTGACCACAAGTCTGTTGTGAGGTTGAAGTGTCCTTAGCCCAACGCCTGCCGGAAATTTTTATGCGCGAATAGTAAACTGAAGCGAGAATTTGAGTGATCTAAGAGCAATTATTTTTTCGTTTTTCATCAACGATGCTTAGAAATTAAACATCTGTTTGCTTTGGATTATATTATTATACATTTTAAATAAGATTTGATCCATATCTTAATAAAATCAAGCCAACATATTTGAAACATCGCTTAGTATTAGAATAATTTACTTACAAACAAATCCACCATGAAAAAGGCAAAAAAAATCAGTCAAAGTGGTGGACACCAACAGTTGGTGTCATACATAAAATATGGTTTCTTCCTAATGAAATTTACTTTCAAACACCCATACCATCCACTACGGCATGATATCGAGCTTTATCCACAAATCAGCGTGAAACCCTTGACCCAGAATGGACAACCAACTCCACCACCGGGCTGTTATTATTAGTGTTTTGAGTTGATTAACTATATTCACTGCATTCGAAAGGCAGCTCGAGAAAATTCAAACGCTGTAATTTAGATCCATTTGTTCGGACCGGAATCAAACCGCTTGATTGATTGAATCGTTGCAAGCATTAGCGTTCATTTGGATATACTACACAGTCGCGTGGTTGGAAAATTTGGCACCCTTTTCTATTCAGCTTCTCCATTTCTTTCAGCAAAATGAAAGCCACCCTTTGGTTGTGGTCAGCGGTGACGGCATTGGTGTGCGCAAGTCTACAGGTGTCCGCTCTGCCCTACAGCGATAGCAGAGTTATACAGGTAAGTTTGTCATGGTGAAAATATTATAAAAGTGATGAAACTGATTAGCATTAGTTGGGAAAAATTTAAGAAATCGAATGCTATATTGTGTAAACAAAAATATATTCTTGTTTTAATTTTATTTAAAATCCAAAGAACAAGATTATTCAACTGAGATTTATGTTATTTCGTCAATAACTTGAGGATTAGTTCCCAGCTCTCAATTGTCGTTTACGTCGAAAACATTCAACCGAGAACTCACCCTAGCACAAAACAATTTGACTGGGAACTTCATTTGTCTGTTTGGTGGTGAAGGCTTAGAAATGATTGTCCCACAGACAAATTGTTTTGTGGTTGTTAATTGCGTTTAGTTTGTTTTCTCAACAGACATTTCGATTAAACCAGTTTTATTTATCGTTGAATAAATTGTTTAATTAGAATTGGCATGTAAAATGACCGATTCAACCAAGCTAGAGTCGATGAAAAAATAATGAAAAAAGCCAAGCAAGTACACAACATGTGGAAATAAGTGCGGTTTTTGGGTAGAGTTGATAACGTTACCATTTTTCCAACTCCATTAGCCAGCGAGCAATTGTGCTGGTATAAGGGGAATGGCGTTTACTGTTTTCACCATCCGATCGAACGCGTTACATCACGCGGGGTTTTGGGTTATTGGCTTTTTGAAATATTTGCTCACCAACGTCGATTGACATTTCGCTTCGCAAACATGTCACGCAACGGTAAAGCTGGCTTTCGCTTCATCTCGCTGCCTGCCAGTGGGCAGTTCGGGCATATTGGGCCGTGGTAAATTATTGATTCTACTTTTTTAATTACACTCGACCACTGCTGAGTTCATGTTGGCGGGTTCGGGTGAGCTTACTCAAGTGTTTGTGTGTAAATATGAGC
This sequence comes from Anopheles ziemanni, assembly GCF_943734765.1. NCBI lineage: Eukaryota > Metazoa > Arthropoda > Insecta > Diptera > Culicidae > Anopheles > Anopheles ziemanni. Next base: position 17,739,465 of record NC_080706.1, read on the forward strand.
ACAATTGTGTTTTATGGCACAATTTGATTAGACTCAATTAACGTAAATACACAAAATTTGCTGTGTATGTTTTCAATTTTCTCTTTAAAAAAATGCTTTTTATTAAATTCATGATAAAGCTGTTGGGGGAAGTAAAATAAAATAAAATATGAATCAATAAAACTTGACACTGTTGAAGGACGGTAATGTGCCCTTGATGTGGACGCTCTCCAAAATGCCATTCAGCTACAAAGTCCACCCAGTTATCGCTCCGCAGGTAGTTTGGGGCAACTGCTCTTAAACCAACCCTCATCTGGGTGCATTCTGCTGCACTTACCACTTGCCCTTACCTGTTACAACCACACTTAGTTGGCCCCTTATGGACTCGGTCAAACTCGAACACCTGCAGCGAGCGCATGTACCGGACAGTGTTTATGTGATTTATTCAACCTCCTGTTTCCACCCGGTTTCGGAGTGCTTTGGGAAATTGTACCTTTTGCAGCCCGCCAAGTTTTTCTGCTCCTCTTCCACCGCCCGCCATCTTCTCATCCCCTTTTTCATCTCGCTAATACTCCTTTGGGGGTTGCAAGTGGCGCATGGAAAAGCGGTTACGATCGCAACGTACCTTACGCCCTGGCAGGACCAGCTTTTGTCCCGTTGAACCCTCATATGCCGGTTGGAACTCATTGGGCGGGCCGTTACTGCGGGACGACGACGGTGGAAAGTTTCATCTCAATCCAACCGTCACGGGCACGTGTGGCAACGGCAGAAGAATACATTTCAATCGTTTCGCATCCAGAATGTCCCATCGAACAGTCGATTGTCTCTGGCAGAGAGGAGCCATCCGGGTGCGACATTTCAATAAAATTAATTTGATGATTGAACAAGAACAATCGTACCGGGGTTTGCGTTGAATACACGAGTGACATGCAGGAAAGCTGCAAAGTCCTTACTTATGAAAGCTTTTTTTTAAACAAGGCACACTTTGATGTGACAGTTTTATTCGCTCCAGCTTAGCTCCGGCAATGGAATGTTTAATTTTTAGATTTACAGATCTATTTTGTTTGTAAACCTCCCGTTAGACTCACTGTAATTGTAAAAACGAATGTAATCTCCATTATGCTTTATGCTTCATCCGTACAGGAAAACAGCTTGCTGTCGCTGAAGAGGACGAAACCGTCGCTGTCGATCGTAAATCCGCTCGATGTGCTCCGACAGCGAATCATCCTCGAGATGGCACGAAGGCAGATGCGCGAAAACACGCGACAGGTACGGTATCATCAAAAATTTTATTTCTTTGTAGCATATGTTTTTATGCGTTGCTTAAAACTGGCAAAAGAAAGCACTGACAAGACGACGTGAGCAATATGGTGGGGCACACCACCCTCCGGTGAAACGAAATCCTTGATGTTGAAAAGTAATACTAAAACCGACGCCATTCACGATTTCCATTAACAATGGACATTTGCTGACACACGACCGCAACCTGTTGACTTCTCTTTCTAACTCGACCCACTAATTATCTCCTCACGATGCCTTTTCTGGGTGAAGGAAAATGTCTCAGTTGCGTGCGTTTTGTGACCTTGCTGTCCATTCTTCAGCCTTAACATTGAACGATGTGTTAACACGACAGCTTTGCTCCGTCTCGTTCTAATCGTGTAGAATTTTCTCGGTTTCCGTTCTGGAAAGACACCACTACATCCTACCGAGTTGACTTCGTGCCGCAACATTCGAGGCACGTGTAAAAAGATTACAATCTTCCGTGTCGCTTCCGTTGAAGTACGGTTGTTTTTGTTCGTGGTTTTTTGGAAGGCCGACCGGTCCTGACAGCGAACGGACAGGATTCAACAAGTGCGATCTTTATCCTTCCCACCGACAAACGGTTGTCAACGGCACGAAGAAGATGGTAAGTCGGCCCAAAAAAAACAAGCCTGGGTGTAAAGGAAGCTTGTTGACGACGCCATCATGGATAGGAAAAAGCGGCTTGTAGCGATTTCTATCTGCAACCGTTGGATTAAAGTCACGTGACTCGTAAACGGCTTGCATCTCACTGTAAGACTGTTTGTTATGATTTATGTGGCCGGATTGTGGTGGGCAAGGGTGGTGCTGTTAAGCCACAATTAGATGGCCACATATTACCGGTTTATCTGTTTTGCTACGTTTCTGACCTTACGTGACGTTTGCGTGATCCTGCAACGTGTTACACGCGACGTGGCTGTCGATATAAAAATATCGCTGCCCACCTGAATCGGATGTTTTGGGGCACTTATACACTCAGCGAGTGTATCGTTGGCACGTCCTTTGACCGCTGTGAATGTTCCCATTAAAATCGTATCCTTTTTTAGAGCACGTGAGGAAGGAACCTCTCCTGTCCGATGTGTGCTTCCGAGAGATCACGTATGAATCGATCCTCGCGGTAGATGTTCAATTATGAGCTACCTCATTTCGATGGCTCAGCCAGAGAGAGTACTATTTTTGGAACATTTATTTTCATTCACACTCGGAATATAATCGGCTTTTTTCAGGGGAGGATACATTTGGCCAAAAAGGATTCGGCTTACTGGAGGGATGGGTAACTAATTCAATCTCCCAGCCGTAACTTACGAGCTCATATTGCGTTTGATGTAGGTAACCTACCGCCCGACAGGGGGATAAACATATTTATTTATCCCCCGAGAGCGTACGTGATGCATGTAAACATTACGTGCAACGGAGCTTTTTTATTCATTCTTCTAAATGCTCCACATGAACCCAAGAAGTATACATTTTCCTGCAAACGTCGTTTTTTTTGTTCCTAATTTACCCGCACCCACCCCCTTAGCTCCGCAATAAAGGCTCACACATTCCAAACGGTTCATGCACTGTATTATGTACATTCCATTCCGACATTAATGTGGCCGGTTATGGCCGCAGGGCGTGCGTAACACGTCAGCGTAGCAAAAGCGAAAAATTTTCCCCACCTGTCCGACCATGCAAGATTATGTCGGGAGCATGGGCATCCCGGAAATAAAGTGCATGAAATATATGTGGTCCACCGAATCACACGGAACCTTCGTACCGAAAGGCCCTGTAAAATGTTCATTGCAAAGGATTTCAGATAACTAATTCCAGTTCCACAGAGAAATTCACTTTTGCCCGATTTACGATCGATTAAGCACGGAAAATTCATCTGTTATTGTGAAGAATGCAGATCTGATTTGTCCGTTACGATCCTAGCGAGTAAGTTCTTCGCTTCATTATCAAACGAATTCTACGGACGTCACAAATTGCGTCACAAGAATCTAATCGACATTTTGCATGTGAACCGAATTGTGAATTTGTGTTCGCTTGACATGTAAAGGCCGATCGATAGATGTTTCAAAACGTACCACTCACTGGCTTGGAGGCTTACGGGAAAGTGAAGTCAAAAGGTTATCCGAATTTTGGTCGCTGGTACTAAACTTATTTAAAACAGAAACGTGTGGCAGCTCCATGAGCAGCTTACAGTTTGCAGCATTTGGTCATTTTCGTCGGTCGCAACAAGGACGCTCGCTCCCAAATATGCTACTCAGCGTGCTTCCAGCCCGGCCTGGCTTGCACAAAAATCGATTCCGAGGGTTTTAAAAACTTTTACCATCAAGGCAACTCGGTGGTGGCCTGGAACGGTGACTGCTGCTTGTCGGCATGGACTCTCTGGACGCTGGTGGCGCCGAAGCAACAGGCAATTTAGTTTAAAAATTGATCGATTCACAGGACTCAAGCAGCTGGGCGGGAAATGTATTCTATGTGAAGTGTAACGCTGGACAAGTGGAAAGTTGAAAGCAGCAGCTTTGTGTTCTAACCGAAATAGGGTGTTTTGTTTATTACATTTTACCCGCATCGCTAAGCTGTTCATTTAGGAAATTTTCTTATAAATTTCACAACACACTAAATGCCAAAGATCCGAGCTTCAACGTAAAAATCAACGTCACACAAATTCGCCCTTCAGGGGGTAGGAAACTTTTCCTTCAACACGGCCCGCCGACAGGATACGACCGGTTTGCTCTAACACCTTTCGTTCGAAATTGAATTTGTTTTCTAATCTTTTCGCACCGTGTTCATCGTGTTCGTCGTGTAAAACATCAAACGCTTCGGCATTCGGTTCCGATCGGTTTCGGGCAAAACTTCTGCCACCCCCTCGAACGGGGCGTTGGGAGCCTGATAACGACGTTTGGCTACGTTTGGCCAATAAAACATGCACATGAAAAACAAAATGAAATCCTTCCGAAGCCAATAGCCGCCCTCGAACTGTGTGTGTGTTTGTGTGTTGTCCTTTTCGATTGCGTTTCTACTCCATTGCCTCTAAGGGTGGTTCGATTTCATAAACCAGCGCTTGGCTTCATAAAGCAACGTTGTTTTGCCAGCCACGTGAATCGAACCAGTAAAATTAAAACATATCCAATTTTATCGAAACACAAGTGCCGACAAGAAAGCCATTGGCATAATGTTTCCCTTTTTCATTCGGTTAAGTTTCGCGAAAGTGTAACCTCTCGGGTGTGAGAAGTCGGGCGAGCGGCGCGGGGGGGTTGAAAGTGTCATGGTTGACGCGTTTCGTAGGAAACACGAAAATCTGTTCCTCTTGCTTAACGTGCCAGCCGAAAAGCGAAGAAAACGTCCCGCGCGAAAGCGTCGTAACCGTCGCTCACGCACGCAAACATCCCATCAAACTGTAATGATCCCAATTTACGTGTGGCCGCCGGTGCTGGGGGGCCACCCCGTGACGCATTCCGGCGAACGAGGGTCGGGTTTTTTTTTCGGTCGGGCACGGGCAGAAGCATGTAATGTGTGCTGTGGGCGTGCATCATTACAGGCCAGGGCTGTAACGGAAATGTAAATTGTTATTTTGTTGAAATTTGACACGATTTCCATGGCGGTGAAAGGAATTGCCTTTCCACCACTACACCAGGGAGATGTTTTTTTCCCTTCGTTTTCCCTTTTATGCATCTGTTTTGTAGCAGGGAGTGAACAAGCAAAAAATTGACATTCATGTGCATTTCAGAAATGGTTTTATTCCACCAAACGATACGTTCATTCCGATGCCAAAAATGCAAATACCAATGTTTGGTGTCGAAATCGTTTCCAGCATCAATTAATCACATCGAACGAATATCGTAATGTTTTGTGGTAAATAAAATCATGATTTAATTACCGTCGTTAATGATTGAGTGTTGAAAAGAAAAAGTACATTTTCATACTTCCGCTTCCGGTACCCCAAGCAAGCGAGTGAGTTTATTAGGAGAGAATGGAAAAATATAATAAATTAATTTTCACCGTATTCAAAGCATTCTTTCCTGTAAGAAGCTATCCTTTTTTTGTTCCACCGGATATGAGCAAGCTGTACTTTAATCACAACGGAAAGCGACTGAGTATGAAAACAGGATGCGAAGTCGATGAAAACTCATCCCGTAGCACCGTTCCAACGGTCACCGACTTCACCCTGCCCACCTCTAATGATTATGGTGGGGATGGTGGTGGTGGTGGTGGTGGTGGTGGTGGTGGTCGGAAATGACAATTTTTGTTTCGCTTTCCTTCCGAGCAAACGGTACCGATGCAATGAAATTATTTCCCACGAGTCGTGGGGCTGCCTTGATGGTGGTAGTAGCACGAAGGAAAAGCGGAATGAAAAGGCGGCAGCATAATTAATAGTGACAATGAGAAAATATGTGTGAGAACATGAGCGGTCGTCGGTGGTGCCGGTGGAAAATTAGGATGTTGAAATCAGTATGAAACGATATATGAAAAAGGAAAAACTATAGTTACAAACACAAACCCAATTTGGTGTTTTCACGTTCAATGGAATATTAATGGGATGGTTATTGTAAATGAACAACTCACCTTTAAACTGATATTGATTTAGCGTCGTATAAAATCTTCATGAACTCTGTTCTTGGATTCTACTTTCAATTTAGGTGGAACTGAACAAGGCTCTGCTTCGGGAGATCGGTAAGCGTAGCAGCAACTTCTACGATCGTCCGGAGGATGCCCTCGACTACGCCTACTACGATCGCAAGCCGTACAACCACCGAGTTGCACCCGAGCCGGAGCACAGCCCTGTCGAGGAGGAGCTGGAGGCAATGGTGGAGAGTCTTCTGCGCGGTGGCCATCTGTCCCTCCGGGAAGGCAATCACCAGCGTGTCCGCTCGATCGCCGACCGGCAGCTATCACCGCTGGGTCATGCGAAGCTAGAGCAGACCTCTCAGTTAGCGTCACGCTCCCCCCAACAGCCGCCGCAGCAGCTGGGAAGCCTCTTCACCGACGAACAGGACCCGGACCAGGCCAAGAACGGAGGATACCAGCAGCCCAACACCGGAAGCAACGACAACGACGGCCCGGTGGACGAAGACGGCGAGGAAGCGTTGGGAGGTGGCAGTTCCGCTGCGCTGAAGGAACCCGCACCAGATGGCTACCTGGAGCAGGCCGGCCCGGCCGGTCCGGGGAAGATCGAGTCACAGCAAGCGACGGGGAACGATCGGAATGCCGAGACCGACTTTCGCCAACGGTACGTTTACGGTATGTACAAAAACCGGTACGCGAACTAGGCCGTCGTCGTTCTCGACCCCCCTTCTCTCGGGGTTCCAGCTCTCTTTCTTGGCAACCCGCGGCTTACCCGTGACCACTTGGATTCCCCCTACACGGCCGATTCCGGAACAAACACTCTCCTAGCCCACCCACCAAATTGTAGTGCAAGAAAACATGATTAAAGGATGCCAAAACAGAACCAGTAAGGATCGCGCTGGAGCGTGAGATAAAGCCTCTTAACGCACCATTCGGAGGAATGTCAAAGAAAGACGAATAAACAGACACTGAGAAACATTCCTATGCACTTCAGATAAATCTCTATTTACACACCTTCTCACACGCACTGGAAAAATACGAAAGAACATTACACAACAGCTGCCTCCATCGCTAAGAACCACTTTTCGTTGAACCCTTACCTGCATCAATCAACATAAATGCATTCTAGTTTGGAGTTGAAAAAAACCCTAAAACATTTCCCGGAAGCTCCTTTTCCATTTTTTGTTACCCTTTGCGTTTGCGTTGGGGAGGTCAATCTTTTGACAAGCACATTTAAGTTTATGTTCTACCGGGCCCTTATGACGATGGCGAAGGATTTATTATTCGTTGTAGCTTTCTTTTTTGGAAAACGCATCACACGTAGTAAAAGAAAAGGCCAGAGTATTTAAGAAGGCGGGAATTTTCACAAACACTCCATATCGTTTCGGAAATCCTTATCCTAATGCAAACCGAAGCAAATCTCTGACGTTTACGCCAACGTACGAGGGGATTTGTTTTTACACCTTTCTCGACTTGCGAGCTCACACATGTACGGCTCCGGAGCACAACGACACCTTGCTTTCTTTTCCCTGCCGGCAGCGGCATCCTTAAAGCCTCCTTTAAAGAAAGCAGCCCGTTTTCAGAGTGTCTGCTAGGTTTCGGTGGGCACTCTTGAAGATTTGGAGTCTCTACTTGGACTGATGGTTTTTTTTATCATGTAACGTTCGCTTTCTTTCCCCATGAATATCAAAGATGCTATTGTCTTATTTCGGTACCACCTTTGCTCACCACAAGCACCTCAAACGCTCAAAGTTTACGGCACAGGTGTTTGATCAGCATAACGTGTCGGAGATGTTAAAAATACAGCCCAACCGGAGAATCCAACGTTCCAGCGCACTGTGTTTTATCGTTCACTGCGGTGTTGTGGGAAAACTGAGTACCAAGCACGAACCAAGCACGCGTGAGGTCGGCATTTTCCCCGATGCGTGACAGGGGCCCATTTGGCAGTCCATTGATAACGTGAACGCTGAGAAAGTGAAGGACTATGCCGACGAACGCCACTTTGTACTCGGGCACAGGGAGCAAATGAAGAAAAATCTCACACACACCCTGTGCCCTTGAGGATTGGGGGTTTTTTTTTATTCATCATGGAACATCATGAAGAACTTTCACGGAACTCATCATCTTCGGGATTGAAGTTAATGTGAAGCGAGTGGATATTACTAGGGATGTACTAATGTGGATAACTTTTTTACAAAAAGATAATCTACGATGCTGTTTCCCGGTTAAGCAACGAAGCAGAAATGAAAAAAAAAACGATTACCTAATGAATAAATGGAAGAGGAAATGGCCATTGAAGAAGCGTTCCTTTCGTTTTCCGGTACAACTAACGGCTCGCTTTGAAGCGGGCGACATCCGTCATACTTTTTTCCGTTCAACCATTTGGCATTTTGTCGGATTCCGCCGGCTGGTTTTAACTCGAACGTAAACATTCTCTCGTATACACTTCTCGGCTTCGGCACAACACACGTGAACGAAAGGTTCACTGGAAAGTGTCCCAAAAGTGCAGCAGGTGGAAAATTGAGCGCTTGCAAAAGGGAGGCAATGGATGTAGCACAATTAAAAGACAAACTTTTGCTGTTTTCTGTTCATTTTTCCAAACAAAATTTCAGAAGTCACAAGCACTGGGCTGAAGGTTACCATAGTAACAAGCAGGTGCTTCTGTTCTTCTTGCGGAACCGTACATATGATGCTGGCCGGGGACAGCTTTTTGCCTTCTGAATTTGAGGAAATACTTTTTTTGTGGAAACTTTATACAAAGCTCATCAAATCGAATGGCATGAATGGAATTTGAACCATAAATTTTCAATCTTGTGGCTGGCAAGACGTTAAGTGTTTTAATGATACTTATATCCTTTACGTTCATTTTATCTTCAGTCTTCGTCATAAGCCCAACTTTTGCAACATATGATTACGCAAGGATTATGATTTGATAGTGCTTGCCTTACACAACAACACAATTTGTTTTAAACATTAATTACTGTAAGATTTCCTATTATTCGTGAAAATTATTTCGCCAATATCCTAAATTCCATACACATTACAAGAATGAAGATAAAATCTATAATATTTATAACATAAGAAAAAATTACAAAACAGGAACTACGAGCAGCTAGTAGAAGGACTAAAGAAGGGTAATTTAGTAAAAAAGTATGTTAGAAATGTGAAATGACAGACTTTGATTTTTGTTTCGGTAGGATGTAAACAAATCATCATCGCTGTCCCACTACTACCACTGTGAAGTGGACAGACATGTAGGGCTAGATCCAATTAAGTGAATAAAACAAATGAAACAGTTCCGTATAGCACGTTTTTACAAGTGTCGAGGAAAAACCTCAAACGCAATCGTCCCTCAAAAGGCACGAAGGACGAGGGCGTTTGCCGGTTTTTCCCGGAGCAAGCAGCGAGCCTAAAAGCTTAAGCCTAAGAATGAAGCAAACAGTGCGGCTAGAATGAGCACTGCAACTATTACTTTAACGTCCGGAGGCGTGGTAGCATATGGAAAGGGTATGTTCTGTTCAATACTGGTGCAACTGAGGCGGGTATGCTCCATACACATAAACCTATATATATATATTCACTTTTAACTAACGCTGGCAAAGGACATTCGAATGAGAAGGGTTTACCGTTCTACTAAGCAAGCAAAGCTATACGAATAACGATAGGGAAATAGCAAGAAAACAAAGCAAAACCAAACACACTTACAAATTACCATCCAAACAAGACAACTCTGACAAAGGCGACAAGAGAAGTATTTAAACATTAAAAAAAAAATGAAAACTAACCTTCGCGTAGTATTTACGTAAAACGTAAGCATAACCAAAACAATATGAGAATGGTGACCTACGGACACATACGTACTGCTCCGCATTCATAACTCACTGTAGAATGTAGGGGCAGAGGATGCAACGGTGTGTTGAAGTGAGCGATGATATAGGAAAATGTTAAATCCGCGGGCGATGTATTTAACGTTTTGCAACGGATGGGGAAAGGCAATGGGCAATGGTGGCGCACTGCACCGGTGGGAAGCAGGCTGGCTGGTGTAGTCTGGGGACGGGGAAGATAGAAAAGCTATTTAAAAAGAAGAAAAAAAAAACTAAACAGCCACGAAGAGTGCAACAAATGAAAGTGGGAATGAGAAAAATACTACAAACCTAACAACCTAACTAACGCATTGATGAATTACAAATAAACTCGATGGCATCAATTTGAGCGAAATCAAACACATGAGAAAAAAAACCAAACAAAAACTAAACCATTCATCTCAAACAATGCCATGGCTCTATTGTAAATATTCTTGACGTATTTGAACATTCATTCCTTGCATTCGAACAGAAGCAAACAGAAACGAATTGGTTAAATGAAATAAAGCAAAAAAAAAATAACAAACAAAATATTATATGAAATCTGAACTCTAAGCCAACCCAACAAATGGTAAATAAAAAGTTTAATTTCTAAGAGCAACATGTTATTGAGAGCACGAACGCCGAATGATGTCATAACAATGATAAACAATATTTACTACCACTGTACTTGTACAACTGATGACAACTGTATCCACTGTATTTTAAATACTAAAGGTGGTTACCATTTCGTAAGTATTGCAATTCGTCTAATAAAATTTAGATATCTTTAAAAAAGTCATAATATAATAATTCTTTCCAGGAAATATTAAAAGGAAGTCTGGGCAACAGCTTCGTGTGGTACTCGGTGTGAGAAAACAACAACTTTATTTGTGTTTGTGCATGGTTGGCTTATCTTCAGTTTCCAAAACAGCCGCCTACACAGCATATTACAATGCCCTAATAGGAAAAGCTATCTCTTTTCTCTTTTTCTCTATTAAAACACAATACTAAACCACGATTGTGGATCACTTCTAACAGCTCTCCTTTGACTAGAAAGGAGAAAATAGATTGTGCACTTTTGGTAAAATTGTGACAAAAAACACATTACTAGCTCGGAAGCCTCAATAATTAAATTGCAATTCATAATTGGTTGTGCTGAAATCGGTCGCAAATTGACCGTCGTTTCTATGGTTTTGCCCATTATCAACCTTCGGTTGCCTTTGTTATTCCTTTTCGGTTTGGGGTAATTTTTTTTAAATTTTCGAACGAAATTAACATCCTCGCGACACTCCAAGCGGAGCGCACTTATTTGATATCGCACAGCAGCGCCACGCCTCGCAGTGTCCAGTGGCGCGGGTTGAAGTCGGTCTCGAAATCGATCGACCCGACGTACTTCTGGTCCGTGCGCTGCGGCTTCCGGTAGATGGGGCACTCGTACAGCCGCGGATCCTTGCCGGCGGTCGTGTTGATCGCGTAGATAAAGATGACCGGCATCTGCTCGTACAGGACCTTCGGTTTCGATTCGATCAACTTTCCGCTGCGCCGATCCAGCGATGCCCCTGCGGAGAAAGACCATTAGAGTGAAAACAAAAAAAGAAACTTACGTATGCTCCCGGGAGCAATGACGCACCTTCCAGGAACAGGCCGTAGACGTAGACGCCCTCCTGCGGTGGATCGTGGATGTCCTCCTTGTTGTGGCGGGTAATTTGATTCTGCAGCACCACCGAATCGAGGGCCCAGCCCTTGTGAGCTCGCGTTACCTCCTATTAGTCGGAAGAAAAGGTGGAACAAAGGGGAAAAAACGCGGAGGAGCCAAACAAACAAACAATTATCATGTATCCGCCCGGGCGCACATTCCATATCAATTTCCACCATCAATGTTGAAATCCGTTTTTTAGATCACGTTTGAAGTTGCAAAACCAGGAAGCATAAATGTATCCACAAGAATGATAATTTTTCCCAATCATTCAAACTGATTTAAATTAGTAAAATTATTTGAAAAATTAAGAGTACCTTAAAAATCGATTTCTATAAAAGCTTCCGTTAAATGTTCTGAAATGTTGATCTCAGAAGCAGTTGTTAGCATGGCTATTTAATAGTAGTTCAAACATCAAAATCAAGTTGCTAATAACATTTAAAGTCATAAAAGATACAAGTGTTCAGACATTGCATACATAGTCACATCCATTACCCAACATAAGCACGAACACAATCTCATCGACTAGAGCTGTTTCATGCTTTGATCTTGGAAAAATTAAATCCTCTAAACAAATACGATTTGCAGGCTATGAGAAACATGCACGTTCAACTTGTTGTGGTACCGACCGATTGAATTTTCCAATCATTTTACGCTGCAAGTATAGCTTGCATTGCCCTACATTGGAAAGATGAATGAAAAGTCTTCCTGGTGTGCCGAAAGCAAGGATTTAAAGTGCCTTGTTGTATGCATAGATCGAAAGGAAGAAGCGTCTTCGTTCATCCTTAACACAATTGACCGTTGTTGCTAAATGTCTTGCCTTCGAGTAGTCGGAACAAGACGGGTAACTTGCCCTCGGCATTCCCGTGCGACCGCAAGCAACTCGGTGCCGCCGGAACATCGTAGACCGTTGTTTACCGCTCGTTAGTTGATACATAAATCGACAGCCTCGGCGAGCAGTGGTCGCAATTGTCGACTGACACGACAGCGCGTTGGGAAAGTAAACCATCCTTGCGGAAAACGTTCACTCAAATAGAAACATTCGGCTCGAGTGGTAAAGCATGTGGTACGTATCACGTTCGGAGAAGCGACCATATCCTTACCCGGAGCGGAATGCGCCAATCAACGTGACCTGCGACACCGTGTGCTCGCCCGGGGAAGAATCCACAAAACACTAACATCAAACTCAAACAACTTTCACATAAGGCTGGCTCGGGCCAAAGAATCCTGCAAGGATAGACCGAAGGAAACTTTCTTTGGCTCTGGGTTTGAAAAATGGACCACCCTCAAAAGAAACTCACGCACAGCATAACCAACGAGGAAGCCTCACAAAGGTATGGGAAGTCCGTTACCGTAAATCATGCGGTCGGCGCACTGCCGGCGTAGAAACAAAACAGCGCTCCAACCGAAAAGGATGCCAGCACCATGGAGCTAGGTCCCTCTTGCGTCCGTTATGCCATTATCACCAGCCTCAAGTTCATCATCATCGACGTTATTATCATTTCCATTATGAACCGACCTGGATCCTACCCAACCTTTCCTTTATCCTTTCTTAGACGGTACGAGCATATACAAAATAAAATTTCAAACTGATAGGTGGCTCTTTTTCTGCGCTAGGTCATGGACCTCGGATTCCCTAAGGAGTTTCGCCCCATCTTTTCCACTCGGTAAAGATTGCTACACGTGTGCTGCATATGAATGAAAATCGGATGAGCGCTGGCAAAGATCGACATAATTAAAAATCCAGCACCAATACTGCACTGGTTTAAAGCTCAATCTTCAGGCTAATTGAAATGTTGTTACCGTCAACGTGCGGGACCAATAAAATGGCTTCCGCTAATGGAGCCCGGCTCATCATCCCGGGCAAGAATGTAATGAGATGCTAATGATTAAATTAATCCTCCACGATGTGAGTAAACGAACGCGCTTATCATACGCACAGCGGAAAGGTGTACCGAGTATATCGGAGTCAAACCTTCCCGTCCTCCGCCAACCGACAATTGGTACCCGCCTCGGTGGCTCGCGCTTTATGTGCCCTGGTAATGACGTCAGGGTTGTCTTTCAAGTGCTCTAATGTTTTCAACAATGTACACGTTTTCCTTCCCATCGTTCCGCTTTGTTTTCGGAAGGGATTTGTTTTTCCATGGTTGTTCTCTTTTTTTTTTATGAAAAAAACAACCTTTTCCTGCGAGGGCTTGCCTTATTCGCTGGGAAATTCAAGTTCCATGGCAGACGGTGAGACAATCCTTCCACTGATGACTTTTTAAACCCTTTTTTTCGGTCTACGATTGGTGCAGAAAGGATAAAAATCGCATAACGGTGGTGCCTGATAAATCTTTCAATGATGCTGAATAAACGAAAACTAAACTTCGTCTTACTAAAATAATTTTGTAAATATTTAAACAAAGGTTGACATGAAATATTACACTCAAAACTTTTGCGTATTTGTATGAAACGTATTTTGAAAAGTTTTCGATTTTTAAACCACTAATGAAAAAGATAGCATATTGTAAAACTGTGCTGTCTAAAGACTTTCCAATGCCCTTGGAAATCTCTTTATGTGCTGCAATTTGTCTTTTACACCCTTCGTCCATGCTAGGACGACGCGAAAGGTAACCATGCCTTAGCCATCAGTCAGTTATTAACTCTCTTAACCACCCATCCCATCGTCGCACAACCCCAACCCCGTCTCCCTCAAGACGCCATTGTACCGAGGACAGCGAACGGAGAATGATAATGTTAATACTAAACAAGATCGTAATACCATCTCGTACGAGACTGTCAACAACGTACGTGAGCGGCATCGCCGCGCGGTAAACCTGGGAACCTGCAAGCCCGGAAAAACGGGTGAACACACCCGGGTTGACTAAGGTTGTGCGGCCGCGATCGAAGCCAGGCTTGGAGAAAAATTTATATTCCTTCCCTATGGCCGACGCGGGAAACACAATGCCAACCGGTAATGCACATTGCGTATTCCTGCCACCGACCGATTGTGGTATCAGTGCGAAAGGGGAAGTTTTTCGTCACGAAATCGAACCCGTTCGCCAGGTGGTAGGGTTGGCTATGTCTTTCGCTAACACATTATCATATTGAAATGGCGAACGAATGAGAACTTGGTGGGAAAAATGGACTGATTCTTTCCGGTTCTGCTCTATTCTACGATTGACTTTCCGCTCCGTTCGAGATTCATCATCATTCGGCTACGACAACGTTTACCTGTCGCATTGCGGTGAGGAATCCTTGTTGGTTGAAAAATCCCGTCATCCAGAATACCTGCAAGAGAAGCAAGGAAATCGATGGTCGTAGCAGATAACCATCGAGGTGGTTATGAGCAAGATGTTTGCTCCTTTCCTCCCAGTGGAGGATGAACTGAGAGGGCGTTCGGGGTGTACTACCTTCGGCCGATCGCTGTTGATCCAGGTGCGGAATTGTTGATTCCGTTCCAGCAACTCCGTGTACCAGAAACCGAGCGTGGTTGATTCCCATGAGATCTGTTCGGGAAAACAGGGTGGCAGAATTAATACACATTTATTGCTACAGTAAACCGCAACGCAGCTTCGGCGAACACATTGGGAATGTCACGCAAGAGCTGCGAAAAATCTAGCAAATAAAGTACGAGTATTAGAGCCGCGTCTTACATATGTTCCAACTAATCATAATGTTACTACAGATGCTAAAAAGGAAGAAGGTAACATTATTTACAATAAACCACCTGAAAGCTACAAAGCAGACAACAGCACAGTGAAACCTGTGTACAAGTGTTGTGGCATTTACCTTCTGCCATCTTTCGGGAATTCGCGCGTCGTACATGGCGTCCAGCGATTGGCGCAGATAGTTGCTCATCACGATCGTACCGTCGATCGCCAGCTTCAGATCGCACAGATTATTGTAGACGGTGTTGATGACCCGCTGCATGCGATCGATCTCTTGCCTGATCAATTGAAAATGGAGCCATGTTTGAAACCGGTTGGAAGCGAGTGTCCTGCCCACGGGTCGATTTGAGGTCCCATACTTACACGATGTGCCCGTTTCCAGACTTACCTCAGGAAAATGTTCATTGGCAACAGGGCCCCCATGCGGCCCAGCGATTCCTTCACCTCGAACGCCACGTACTGGGGTGGTAGCTTCCGCAGCATGTCACTGGCGAGCTGGAATACAATGCTCTCGCGCGTTTCGCCCCCACCACCACCACCCTCCTTCGGCTGCACGCTCAGGATCGTGTCGAGGATGCCCTTGGCCGAGTTGATCTGGTACGTGATGTCGGCGTTCGAGTGCAAACCAAACACCTCCGGCGTATCAGTCGTCGGCAGCTGGTTGATGTAGTCCACGTACACCTGGATGTTGCGCGAGATCGGCACCCGGTAGCCCTTGTAGAACTCGAAGCTCGGCGTCAGCAGGTGCTCGCTGAACCATACCTGCGTGAAGGTGGTCAGCAGCCGCTTGTCGAAGTCGTCCGTGACGCGCCCACCGTACATTACCTCGCCGAGCATGTAGCAGAGTGTCTGCCACGATACTCCCTTCTTGGGGTCCATCTCGTCCAGGTGGTTCTGGATGAACTGCACGCTGGCGGAAAAGTCCGCCTGATTGAACTCGTATGGAATGTTCCATCCGAGCGGGCCAAACTTGCGTCGCTCCTGGACGACACAGTGCAGGAAGGCAACGGTGTACAGCAGCGGTGGCCACTGCGGCGCCGACGTGTAGTCCAGGTAGTCCTGCGTGAAGGCCAGATAGCTGCGCTTCAGACTCGCCCGGATGCCCTGCGGCGGCTCGTTGGTAAACTTGATCGCCATCTGCAGCAGGCCGATCGGGAACTGCGGGTGCGTCTCGGTCGTCACCCACAGCCGGAACGAGTCGGCCACGTGCTCCGTCTCGATCAGCACGTCGATGATTTCGTTGCAGAAGCTCAGCGATAGGTGCACGTTCTGCAGCAGCACCCAGCCACCCGAGCCCATACACTCGCTCATCAGCTTGCGGGCGTGATACTCCTGGCCCTGGCCCATCGAAACCGTCTTCAGCACGATGCCTTTGACCTTGGCCAGCGCGGCGATCTGGGTGGTCGGATCGGAACCGATCGACAGGATGCAGACGAGCGGGGTGCGCGGTTCCGACTCCGACCAGGTGACCTCGAGGTCCAGTATGTGCATCTCGCCGTACTCCTGGCCAAGGGAAACTTCGATGTATCGGCGAGCTTGGGAGATCGTGCGATCGGGGCTCCAAGATCGGATCAATAGAAGCTTCCGGAAGACATCTAGCTCGTGCTCGTAGTCGCACGGTATTACCTCCAGCTCGGGCCGCTCCGTCTCGTACCAGTTCTTCCACTCGCGCTCGTTGTACTCGATCTTCTTCAGGAGACCCTGGAAAGTCTTGAGCTTGCTGATCTCGACCAGGTTGAGCCACGTGATGTCCAGAATCCATCGGAAAGGCTTCGGTGCGACCCCGTTCAGGTCCAGCGAGGCTCCTCCCTTGACGAACGCCATAAACTCATCGTGGCTGATGTTGCCCTTCTGGTAGTCGATCTTGATTGCCAGCATCAGCGTAAACAGCTGCTTGTGTCGCTCGTACAAAGAGCGACTCGTGAAGGCCCACACCTCGTACGTTAGGTACTTCAGAATGATCTGGATGCGTTCCTCCGTGATGTTGCTCTTCGTCGACTTGGTGATCGAGTTGTCGAAAATGATCAGAAACTGTTTCAGCGAGTTCTGGTACATCACGTTCACGTTGGACATCTCGACGATGAGAAAGTACAGAATCGAGCCTCGGGCGGCTACCGCACGGAACTCCTCGCGTGCGATCATAATCTTTTTCTCCGTCACCTCGGAGATCTTGAGCTTCTGGTTGACCTCCTCCGCGGTCGTCTTAGTCTCCTGCAGCACCTCAATCAGTGCCTCGTCGTCCACCAGCGAACCCTCGGTCGACGTCAGCCGGCAGAGCAGGTTGCCCTCCAGCTCCTTCATGCTGCGCTGGTTCTTCATGACGCTCTCGAATAGCTGAACCCGCTCGGCCTCGAGCTCGGACTTCTCCATCAGTATCACTCGCCCCAACAGTTGATCCTCCAGGCCACGCATGGTCACCGTGAAATCGATAATCGATGTCTTGGCGCTGATCTCCGGGCTGAACGGTGGGTTCGGCAACTTGGTCGTGATGTACAGCATGAAGCCGGGCATCACGTCACATTCCTTGTCGCCAACCAGCACCTTCTCGATCGAGCCCGACTTTATAAAGTTCTTCTCCAGCACATTATCAATGACTGGGTCCAGCTCCATTCCAACGTCCTCAATCAGCAGTGGCCTGCCCAGCGAGAGGCTGTCCTCCAGATGAGTCCGGAAGTACTTGTGGTTCAGCGATGTGATTTGCAGCTCATTTTGATCCTCTTTCGATTTGATCCACAGCTTGCCCTGCGTTTGTGGATCGATCAGTAGCGGATAGCTGCTCGACTTGGTCACGATGAGAGCGTTCTGGACCGAGAGTTCGTCATTCGGCAGCCCCTGGAGGTTCCACTCGGATATGGTTGCCGAGTCGACCAGCATGTGGATGATGTTCAGGTTCGCCGTGAACGGAATGTTGCGAAGTTTCAGAATCTCCATCCACGTCTTGAACAGCGTACCACGGAATTCCTGGTTGTAGGGTCCACAGTAGGACAGGAAACCGGTCGCCAACAGTACGTCTCCCACCAGCTTGCCCAGCTGTATCTTGAACTCCTTACTCTGCTGCGTCCAACGAGCCTTTTCACCTCCAAGTCCATTGATCAACGCTGTTGCGGCTGTCATTTTGCGTAGACAGCTGTTGGCCGCATCCGTGAGCCGCTGCTTCTCGGACACTGCCGCATCGTATTGATCCTTTACCTTCTGCAGAGCGGCTTCCCGTTCCGCAAGTTGATTCTCCGCCGCTGCCAAATCCTCCATTGCGATCTGAGGGGAAGAAAGCAAGCATCATACCGTGCCATCGCAATGCCCACAGGAGTCCATAGTTACCCGAACTGCCCAAACCCACCAAGCGAGTTGCCCTGTCCCGCATTACATACCCTCAGACGAGCTTCCTGCAGCATCAGATTGGCCTTCAATGGAAGCACCTCCTTGTTCACCCCGTGGAAGAATGCCATCGCCTTGGTCCAGGAGAGCAGCCCGGCGACATCACCGCACACTCGCCGGGCCGTATCCATGTTGTAGTCCTCCATTCGGAAGTAAGGCTGCAGATGCTCGATCATTTCGTCGTTGATCGTATCTTTCGGATAGTTCTGCAGTTGCAGCAGGAACGTCGTGCTGGCCATCATCTTGAGTGACTCCTGCCAGGACGGCTTCGGTGAAGGTGCGCCAGTGTCGGCGATCACCGGATGTAGCTTACGCTGGAACATGATCAGCACGCAGTCCATGATGCGCATGATCAGATGTGGCGGTCGGCCCAGCTTCCGGACCGTCGCTATATGTGCCGGTTTGATGGTGTTCAGTGCTGCTTCCGCCTCTTCCAGCGCAGGTTTAGCAGCTTCCAGCTTCTCTTCTGCGAGCGCCTTCTCCACCGCAATGCTCTGGACGAGCGCTTCGGCCTTCTCCTTCACGACCTGTACCTGGTTCTTGAATACCTCGGCCTGCATCGCCCGTTCCGTCACCTCGACAAGCACCCTCTCCGCTTTGGCGGATGCTTCCACCAGATCTTTCTCCATAATGGCAAGATCCTTCTTCAGTATCTCCACCGATTCGGAAGCCTCGGCCAGCTTCTCCAAACCGGTGTCCATCTTATCCGCCCCGTCGCACAGCTCCCGGTGCTTCTGCGTGTAGATATTCTTGTAGCCAGCGATGAAATTCAGGTACGATTTCGGCGTAACGTGCGTAGCTCGCCGGAACCGCTGGTAGTACTCGTTCGACGTCTTCGACACCACGTCCTGGATGGTGCCGAGCGCATTCACCAGCTCCTGTTTGACGTCCGCCGTGCATTCGATCGTGAAGTCAGCCAGAAAGTGGCTCGCCACTGCGACGAGCGCGTCCTTCGGCCACGGCTGGAACCAATCCACCGTGCAGCCGGACACCAGCGCCGGAAAGCGCATAATCCTCCGCCGGAAAGTCTCGCCGACGGGCGAGAAGCAAAACACCACGTGCAGATGGTGGCACACGCGCTGCAGGAAGTACTCCATCACCGTCTCCTGGGTGACGTTTTTCTTCTGGTTTTCGCGCTTCATCGTCGGCGTCAGCTCGGACACGATCTCCGTCTGTTCGTCCCGGTTGAACAGATTCGAGATGACGCCCGACGAAAGGATGTTATTCAGGTACTCCAGGAAGCCTTCCTCCTTCACGTCCATGTCGGTGAAGAGGAACGTGGTGCCCTTGCCCTGTACGCCGCAGGACCGATAGAGCAGCTTTAGATCCTCCAGGAAGTTGGCCACGTTGTACGATCGTGTCAAGCTGATCTGGAACGTCTTGTAGCCGGCGATGAAGGAGGCCAGCTTCGTGAGCGACTGCTTACCGGATCCACCCACCCCGACCAGCATGACGTTGCCGCGCGGGTGGCGAATGATGCGCGAAATCTTCACCAGATGCAGCATCGCGTCCGGGAAGAACACCAGATCCATGCCAGTGCCACGGATCATCTCGTTGAACTGCACCAGGAACATCTTCAAACGCTCGCGCAGTATGTTGAAGCAGGATACCGGCTCGTACACCTTGGGCAGCTCCATGTCCGCCTCCTCACCCTCCTCCCCGGTCGGTTCGGGGGCGTCGCGCATGAAGTCCACAAACACCGGGCTCGGGCCCGCCATCTCACGGTACTCCGGGCCCAGGTCGTCCTCCAGCACGCTCAGCATTTCGTTGATAAACCACTCGAGATCGTTCGGCGTGACGAAGCGATCCGCGAAGACGCGAGTACACTCGTTCTTCCACAGCAGTATCAGTACCGCCTCGGACGTGATCACCGTCGATAGCGTTCCGATCATGCCCTGCCAGATGCGCGACAGATCGCGCAAGCTGAAGATGTAGTGAAACTTGGCCGGCGTCGGCAGCAGCTGGTTGCGCGTGCGCTGCCACAGCACGCGCGTCAGCGGGACGATACGCTTGACCAGCTTGCGCACCTCGATCGAGAAGCCACGCTTCACGTTGTAGTGGCCCTCGCCAAGCGTCCGGAAGATCGTGTCGATCGACGCGTTGTCCGGGATGTTGCAGTTGAATACGCTGAACTG